>NC_140934.1:35385519-35985519 GCF_014529385.1 Adiantum capillus-veneris
TTGTGGAGTGGAACCAATGGATTTACATGTAGGAGACATAATGGGGATAGTGTGATTGACTATATGCTACTCTCTGAAGCCATCATGTATCGCATAAAGAGTTTTATGTTTGGTCAATGGACCCCGGAATCCGACCATCGCACCTTATGTATTGACCTTTCATGTGGAGAAGCAACTAAGCATGATAATCTCAGCCAAAGGAAAGAGAAGTTATCACTATGTATGAATTTCAAACGGGCACCAATGTACATTGAAATGGTTGAGCAAAAATTATGGATGACAAAGCTTCAATGTGATGCACCATTGGAAACTAAATGGGAAGATTTCAAGAAAGCTATTTGTTCTTGTGCGGAAGAATGCTTTGCCATAAAGCATCTCCATGGTATCAACAAAGATAGATCACGCAAAAGGTGGTTTGATAAAGAATGTCAAGATGCTCGAAAGTCCTTGATAAAGCTTGATGGGAGATTTTACCCATGAGTGGATGCATGATATGTTCAACCTTGCACTTCAACATGGTATGCCTTATTATTGGAGTACTAATTGGGGTAAGCCTTTGCATAAAGGAGGGGATGTAAAGAATGTAAGCAACTACCAGACTATAATGATTGGGTCTCTTATGGCAAAGTTGTTTGGGTGCATAATGGAGATGAAATTGAGTGATTGGGCTGAAGAGAATGACAAGCGTGCAAAGGGACAAGCGGGTTTTTGTCGATGCCATAGCACCATTGATCATCTTGTCACTCTTCGTGTTCTCATGGAGGAAAGTCGGTTGAAAGGCAAGCGATTGTATTGTTGTTTTGTGGACTTTAAGAAAGCCTTTGATATGATTCCACGAAACAATTTGTGGAGAAGGATGGAAGAACTCCAAGTTCCAAGTGAGTTTATGCTTGCGGTTTCTGGAATCTATGAGAAGGTGATTTGTCAATTGCGCATGGGAAGAGAAATTTCAGAAATATTTGTAAGCACTATTGGGGTTAAACAAGGATGTCCATTGCCACCAACTCTCTTTGGTATATGCATCGATCAATCAGAACAAATGGTACTTGACTTTATGCAAGAAGAAGGCATTGAAGAGGTCACTATTTGCAATGCGGTAATCATGCTTTTGTTGTATGCGGATGTAGTGCTTCTAGCACACACTTTAGAAGATGCACAAAAGCTTATGGTTGTCCTTGAGAACTTTTGCTTGCATAGTGGGCTGATTGTAAATGAATCCAAAACAAAGGTTATGCTTGTGAAAACCAACCATAAGGAGAAGCCATGCATTGTGTACGAAAACGAGACACTTGAAGTTGTTGAGAGCTTTAACACTAGGTTGGTAACCTAACAGGACATAAAAGTGTCCTTTCAGGGTTTTGAAAAAAACCTCCAAAACCATAGTAGATCCACTCATTTTGTGAAATCCTTTCATGAGGTTATAGTTCAAGGCCTACTACACATGGAAAAAATAAGAAACTTATAAAATTTCTCATCTTTTGGTCACACCAAGCCTCCAAAGTTGATGGACCAGTACATTTTCATCAAAACAGTCATTTCTTACGTTTTGTTGCATAAAAATAAGATTAGGGATTTTTGTAGGACTTGAGATAAATTCCCTAGTTAACTTCAATGGGTTGGTGATCAGAACATATGATTGCTTCTCACTCACTATTTTTTTTTGCCAAAATAAATAGGTACAAAAAAGTTGAATGTTTACCATTCTGCAAACCTATCATCAAAGTTTCTATACCCACGCTCAATACAAATAATATATGCATGTTTTCTTAGTTCCCTATTGTCCTTTAGGTTCATAAGAAGCCATGGAGCATGTCAAAAGAATAATACATCTCTTAGCAAGGGGAATCTTGGGGACAAAGATGAAGTGCTAAATACAGCAAACATGAAAAAGCTGGGTTCAACATTATGAGTTGTAGAATCCCATAAAAACTATTCAATATCTAGCCAAATTTGATCCTTATGACTAGATATGGTTACTACCTACAAAATGCATGTAGTTGTCACAAGAAACTAACAATATTGAAAAAGCTATACTTGATATACTAGAGTGTTTCGTTTTCTTCTATAATTGAAAAAATCAACCATCGTTGTCTACTATGCAAAATAGGGTATTAGGTGTCCCAAAACTCAAGGAATATTAGCTTTATGTTACAATTTGCGACATGGAAAATCAAAACTGAATTTGGATATCATGAAAGCCACCAAAAAAATCATAGAAGAGCTAAAATTGGCTAAAAAACAGGATTTGATAATTTTTGTAATTTTGTCATAACTTACAACTTTAACATTTATTTCTCCCTAGAAGCATCAGGACATGTTGAGGGCTACTAAAGATAGTTCTCTAGCATTATAGACCTCACAAACATGAATTCTAGAGTGGTATAGTTGCAAAAAGTTGAAAAAAGCCAAAAACAGGACCCATTTTTTCACACAGTTTAGGTTATGAAATGTTGTGCAAGGACAAGGTTAAAGATGGAATTGATATTCCAAAAAAATGTCGAGTTTTTTTCAGCTCATGAGACAACTTTCTAGACAAATAGCACCTCAAAATCTATTTTGAAACTCTTGACATAATTCAAGGAAAATGGTCACTTCACAGGACATAAAAGTGTCCCATTACCAACCTAGTGTTAAGTACCTTGGCCTTGAGGTTCCATCCAATCACAAGTGGCATGAATGTGCTATGCGTCGTTTGGAAGCGGGAAAGAGAGCATATTATGCATTTGAGAACATGTGTAATGCGCGAAACATCAAGTGTTGGGTTCTCAAGAAGTATCTTTTTGATGCATTGGTGACACCGGTTCTTCTTTATGGAGTTGAAGTGTGGGGCGGGAGCATCTCAAAGTCTACTTGGAAAGAGTTTGAGAATGTCCAAAAGCGTTTTCTTACAAACTTTCTCCAAGTTAAGACAGAAAAACCATATATGCTCCTACTTCTTGAGTCGGGATCTCTTCCAATTGAGGTTATGGGCATGGAAAGGGTTGTGGAGTACATGATAAAGATGCGTCAAAACCCCTCATATCGACTTCCTACAATTGCATGGGAAGCAAGCAAAAAAGTTCAAAAGATGCATAAAAGCAAGATCTTGAGCACGGGATGGATGCAAGACATAAAGAAGTGGTTTGGGAGATGGGATGCATTACACTTGCTACATGATGCTTCAATTGACTCTCAAGTGAATGAAGCTTTTCTACAACGCCAATGTATTACGGATTAGGAGAAATCCGGTGGGTCACGCTTCATACATTACACCACCTATATTGCCCCCAACTACAAAACCATGTTCTTCGCTGAGAGAGGAAACCGTACTCACACTTACATGCTTGAGCCTATTCCCTTGTCCGCGATACGCACTATCGCAGCAATTCGGCTTAGCTCCCATTTCCTTCGATGCGAGATAGGGCGTTGGGGCAATGGAGAAGAGTCAAATCGATTGTGCACATTATGCTCACTGCAAGTTCAAGAGTCTGAGTACCACACACTACTAGAGTGCTCAGCTTTTGATCACATCCGAACTTGCTTCTCTCACATTTTCAGCCATAACTTAGACCTACACACTTTCCTCTCCCAGCCAAAGTGTGGGCTCTCCATTGCGACTCTCATCACTACAATTTTGGAGCATCGAGAGTCACTCATCAGCCATACACATACTGCATCACATGTAACTTTGGTCCCATAGGTCATATTTGACCTCCGAGGACGATAATAAAATCTATCTATCTATCTATCTATCTCTCTCTCTCTCTCCTTTTCACTAACGACGCGTGGAGGCGTATTTTATCGTCATAAAATGCTTTCACGTGCGCCGTTAGTGATGAGATAAGTTTTGGTGAGAGACATGGAGAGTAAAGCTCTCTCTCTCTCTCTCTTTCCTTTTCACTAATGGCGCGCGGAGGCATATTTTATCGTCATAAAATGCTTTCACACGTGCCGTTAGTGATGAGATAAGTTTTGGTGAGAGACATGGAGAGTAAAGGGGAGAGAGAGAGAGAGAGAGAGAGAGAGAGAGAGAGAGAGAGAGAGAGAGAGAGAGAGAGTTTTAGAGAGAGAGAGAGACACTCTTCTGTTTGTATACAGTGGGATGGCTAGAAGAAAGGCCACTGCAAGAATGGGGGGAAAGGGACCAGGGCTAGTAGAGGCTAAGGCAAATAGCAGATCTGCAACCCCAAAGAAGAGACCTGGAAAACCAAGTAAGATTTTGAAAGGTCCAAGGATGAAGAAGGTACAGAGCTTCATGGGACTTTTCAGAGAAATCAGGAAGGCACAGAAATGTGTTGATTTGTGCATAACAAAGCTACCCTTCCAGAGGATGGTGAGGTCCATTTGTGAGGAATCAACCTGGGGCACTAAAAGGTGGAAAGTGGTTGCACTGATGGCTCAATAGGAAGCAGCAGAGGACTTCCTGCTTGAATACTTCAGTGACATGACCATTGTAGCATCCCATGCCCATAGGGTGACTGTAATGGACAAAGACATCAAGACACTCAAAAGGGTAAGGTGGAGGTATGACAAACTCCTGGTACCCAATGACTGCAAGGATTTAAAAATGAGGGAAATTTTGCTATACCCCCCCCCCCCCCCCCCCCCCCCCGAACTATTGCCACAAGTCACAGTTGTAGATGTCACACTTGATGTTAATACAAGGGCAAGGGCAGAGATGGCTGCTCTCCAAACAGAAGACATAAGGGAAGCAGAACACAAGGAGAAAACAAAAGTAGCAGTGGAGTCCCATAGGAAAAGAGAATGCAATGTGACACGCTCTATAGATGCCAGCAGCAAAGATACTATACTGTTAATGAAGGATGGTTTGCTTGCAGAGATACCATTTATAGACGGAGCCAGAAAGCTGGCTCTAGATACAGTGGATGTTAATATATTGTTGGATCCAGATGCTTAGATAGCAGATTCAATTTTCTACATTTATCTTAAGTAAGTTTTAATATTTTGCTAACTTTGAAAATTCAAATGATAGGTGCACTAAATTAGGTACATTCCTTGCAGTTTGATCAAAAGTCAACTTCCACCGCACACCCACATGGAGGTGTTTCTTCTTGATCCAAAATTTTTTGTGATTATTAGACAGAAGAACACTCCATCTGGCACATTCGAAAGTTGGTTTTCCCACTGTGCTATGCTAGAAGTAACCGTCATCGTCTTTCCTTATGAGAACAACCATCACTGGAGTCTCTCATATGCCTTGATGTTCACCAGCTAGCATTGTGGGTGTTCAATTCAATAAAAGGAAGCCACCCTGAAATTAGGTTGTAAGTGTTATGTATCAGAAAGTGTTTCTTATGGATATCTATCTAAATTTGAAAGCCTGAAGCTAACATCTTGATACTCTTTCATGCAATTATGTAAAGAGATTATTGCTTGCTTATGGCAAGCTATGTGGAAGGTACAAGCTATACAAGGCCCCAATCAAAGATGTGCCTGTACCAAATCAAACCGATGCAAGTTCTTGCGGCTGGAGATGTCTTCTCCATGCTGAATATGTCCTACAAAGCTAATTTTCATTAAACCTTTCATGACTAAGGTAACCATTTGGCAATGCATTGAGTTAGTTTTGGTTTTCTATATACAAGACTTCTCACTATATGGTCTAGTTTCCATTTTGTAGAGTGTTGTGGAGAACTACACATATGAGTATTTGCAAAGATATCGGGAAACTCTAATACAACACCTACTCACTATGTCGTACCCCAGAGTATTAGAAGATGAAGATAGTTGCTTGGACGACCGCACAATCGATATTACAATACGTGACAAGCCACCACCACAAGCCCCTGCATCAGAAATAGTGAAACCACAATGGGCCGAGGGGGTCATACCAGCCAAAGATGAAAGGGCTGAGGATGCAGAAAGGCCAAATGAGGATATGCAAGGTGCTAGTGTACAAGCAGAGGGGCTTACGGAGAAGACAATGAAAGAGGAAAGTAGGCTAGTGGAGGAGCCAAAAAAGCCCATGGAGGAGACGCTGGTTGAGACAAGCAGGTATATGGATGAGGCAAGCGATCCTCAGGAGGAGCCCCACAAGCCCATGGATGCGACCCTGGATGAGGCAAGCAGTCCTTTGGATGCCGCAAGCAGGGAGGAGACAATGGAGGAGGCAAGTAGGCCAGAGGTGGAGCCAAAAAATCCCATGGAGGAAACCCTAGATGAGGCAATCCAGTCTCAGGAGGAGCCCCAAAATCCCCTGGATGAGGCACACCAGTCTCAGAAGGATCCCCAAAAGCCCATGGATGCGACCTTGGATGAGGCAATCGAGCCTTTACATAACGCAATCATGGATGAGGAAAGCAGGCCTATGGATGAGGCAGTCCGGCCAATGGGGGATCCCCAAAAGGATATGGATGAGACAAGCCGGCCAACGGAGGGTGAAGAAAAGACCTTGGAGGAAACCATGGAAGACAAGCAAATTGATGAGGCACAAAGAGCTATGGGGGAGACCCTTGATGAAAATGAGAATGAAGACTACGACGACGAAGCTAAAGCAGAGGATAGCAACAACAACAACAACACTACAAAGACCCAGTATGGACCCTTGCTACCTGTAGATACGGTTGTTCCGGTAATGTCTATTCAAGTATGGCAAAATATGTTCAGCTTCTAGCTACTTATATGTACTTGTGAACTTTTGCAGAGGTTGATTATCTTGGACATCAATGGATTGTTGTTGATGCGCCTGGCTCTGGGTATAACAGACACCTACAAGGATTTGTAACATTTCGGATGGGTACTCATCGAGTTCTGGTTCATCCACGAACAAAAGAATTTATTCAGTTTCTTCTTCCGCGCTTCAGAGTTGCCGTATGGTCTTTAGTGAAACCGCAAAACTTGTTGCCACTAGTTAGAATAGTTTGCGTTGTATCCGGTGTTCATACGGGAGATTTTGCCTTTTTGTATGATCAGAGAAGATACGTTACCATCGAGGGCCACTACCACCCTAAAAAACCCAATTTACATCTTTTCTACAAACTGTTCAGCCAAATTGATGTACCCTTTGATGCAAATAATACACTACTGATTGATGATAATGCTAAAAAGGGAGACCTAAATCCACCAGGAACAACTATCTCACCACCCTCTTTTGAAAGGCATACCTTTGATTTTTACCTTGAAGACATTTTGATTCCATACTTACAGAAATTGTATCTCAGTCCATTGTTCATGGACGATTTTGTACTTTCTAATGAATTAAGATGACTCTTCTATCATGTCTTTGTGTTGCCTTACATTGTGTGTGTGTGTGTGTGTGTGTGTGTGTGTGTGTGTGTGTGTGTGTGAGAGAGAGAGAGAGAGAGAGAGAGAGAGAGATATGGAAATGGCTAAAGAAATGTATTTCATAGACCACGATTGACAAATGAGCTCAAAAAAACTTCATGTATTGAAAGTCACTCATATACACTTGGGTTCACAAGAATCTCTGTTACATTGACACTATTTCAACTCAACCATCCAACTCTTTTCACAAAATATCTTTCTCCCTATGCCGCATTAGCTTACGGCCAACTGGGAAAAAGGAAAAATTTGAAAGGTCCCTGTCCATTGACTCTTCGATTATGTCGTGCCGCAGCTGCAGAAGACTGCATAGCTCCCTTATTGTAACCACCAACATTAGGCCATGCTCTTTATCAAATACTTCCACATCCGCAGCAGGATTGTCTTCCAAACCTGCAGAAACCTGATCCATAGGAATGTAATTTACCTCTGAGCATTTGTGATCGCATATACCAAAAGGAGACTAATAGTGATTGGCTTGCAATCATGTACTTGACAACTAGAGTGTCAAGTGCGACCTCAGTCCGTATGCCAATCTCTTCCTTTATAGACCATCCTCTGTCAAGAAGTTTGTCACAGGATGACTTGCACATGAACATAGTTTTCATAACATGTATATTGTAGTTATGAAACAACTTTATGAATAGTGCAGCAGGACAAAAGATTGCAATTCTAACCATTTTGGTGGGAATAGAGCTACGTAGAGACCTCTGTATATGCTTGTAGAGCTTACTTCGCATTGCCTCCACCATTGTTCCCTCGGGAACCGGCCAGTCCACAGTGTTCCAGCCGGTTGGTAGAGGCACTTTCACCAACATGCCATTCTTATTCCCTGGGCAGAGTTGGTAGAAGTGGTCATAGAAAAATATTCCTTCATCAGCCAAGCTTTTGCTAGTTCTCCATGAATACTGTAGAAAACCAATGTGGGCATGAACAACAAGGAAGAGGCCTATTATGCACTCCACAGGCTCCCATTGCTCATAAGAAGAGGGATAAACATCTGCAAAATATATAACAAGAGTTAAACAAAGAGTATGAATAAGTGAAAATGAAAAATCTAATGTAGTTGAGATGTTAAGAATGGAGCCATTTCTCATAAGAAGAGGGATAAACGTTGCAAAATATATAACAAAAGTTAAACTGAGAGTATCAATAAGTGAAATGACAAATCAATGCAGTTGAAAAGTGAAGAATACTTACAATTGCAACGTGGTTGATGTATATCTGACACATTTACACCCTTCGCTATCACTTCTCGATGGGTAAATACATGGTGAACAAGAACTTCCTTTACATATCTTTTGTTGATTTCAACTTGGAAATCCAACACTCTGGCCTTCCATGCTGATTGGTAGACATTGATAGCACTAGACCTCTTGGCTCTTCTTGGTTGCATTAGGACCCATGAACCTTTGCTTATCCTTTGTCCAACCCATTGGTTCTCTGCACTTATTAAGGTTGATATTGTAATTGATGTTATGCTACTACTTGGCCTTCTAGGCAAAGTGCAGGTGTTGCTAGTTGGTGTGAGAGACCATAAACACCTAGAGCTTCTTGGGCGGGAAGATGTGGAAGCCATAGCTCTGAGAGAAAAGATTTAGTGGAGAGAGATTCACTTTGAAAGTATCCTAATGCCGGGAAAGTGTTTTACAATTCCAATATCTTGTACGGGCTTAATGGCCACCCTCCACTACGTTAATGACCATAAGAGAATATCAACAGTGGGACCACACATGCACCTAGAAACTCGGTAAAAGAAAAGAAGTTATGATGCCACAATCCTAGATTTGTGAAAGTTTTTAAATTATTTTCCTATTTCTTGAGTCTTTCCACATATTTTCCTACGTAACGTAGCCCTAAAGCTCATTGGACGCGCTCTATTTTCTCTCTCTTTCATATGGCCCTCTAAATGACCTCCAAATTTTCCTAATGCTAGCAAAGAAGAAACATTTTCTAGACTTAAGATCCTAGAAAGGTATGATGTAAAAGCAAAAGCAGGCCTCAATCCTGCACATCAATCATGCTTGGATCAAAGTTTGGATATAATATCAATTTTTTAGTGGATTATGTGCAGCTTCTATTGTGCCTATAATAGTCAATTTTGAAAACAGGGTCTTTAATTGTGCCTTTCTTTGTTTTATTTAATCAATTGTATTTTTTCAAATTTATGTGTTGTGTGTACTCTTGTTCTGGTGCTTATGAACACCACAATTCTATAATATTTGTACTCTTTTTACCAACCATACATTGATAACTTATCTCATTTTTTCCCACTTTAAGTGAAAATTTCCCAAATTACACGAACTTGGTCGATTTGGATATTCCCATAATTAATGAGGGATTTCTACCAAAATACCTAATATGGTCTATACTTTCTCAGGCATTAGAATGGCCCTTCAAGCACTTGAACCCTCTTTCCCAATTTGGCCTTTCTTGAGCCCTTTTGGCCCAAAAAACCACATCATGCATACATTTTCACCATCCCTTGCCTACCGAGGCCTTGCATACCAGCTTTAACACTTCACCTCACATGTGTAGGCACCCTTTTCACTACTTGAAACCACTTCTAGCTCGAACCAACTTTGCTTGCACCAACGTGCATCGGCTAGGAAGGGGGAAGTGTTTGGCTAGAAAAGCTTATAGGCACCCTCCTAGTCAGACACACAATCCAAAGCCACATTTTTGACATATTGTATCATATTTTTTGGGAAACTATGTAAATGACCCTATGTATTTTGATCCTAGAGCTATAGATCCTTGAGTTGAGCTGTAAATGTAAGACTATGTACTCAAGACCCAAAGTAGCCAACCATTGGCCATTTTTTAAAGCCGTAGGTATAAAAGCCAATAACTCTAGTTTAAAAAGGATGATTCTTTTGGAAAAGAAGAGCTCTGTTGAACAAACTATCAAGTGGCTTCACAACTCAAATTTGTACATGCCATCATTGGGGATCGAGCAGCCCGATGCCTTGTGCAAGCTAAGCCATCGAAATAACCATTGTTTCATGCTTTAATACCATTTTTTGCCCGTGATGACACACTAGTACCCGTGCACATGTTCTTATCCTTAGAAGTTATAATGCAGCGAACTGGAATTCACTGCTCAGTAACTTTCAGCTTCCGAAGTTGCACACTTTTCCTTGTATGTATAAGTAGCCTTACAGGCCCAGCTTCAGCCAGCATATCCGAGTTTCTGCTGCTAGAAGGCATAACTTATAAGAGCTCTCTCTCTCTCTCTCTCTCTCTCTCTCTCTCTCTCTCTTTCTATCTCTCTCTCTCTCTCTCTCTCTCTCTCTCTCTCTCTCTCTCTCTCTCTCTCTCACACACACACACACACACACACACACACACGTTAGCCTAGAATCATGGCCGTACGTGTACTCTATACGATATCCTCAGTCTAATACCAAGAATACAAGCTGACACCACGGGCCCTCAGGTTGTGCTGGAAGTAGAAGACATTGATAACCCATTTCAGGTTTAAATGAAGAAGTGTGTGTGAAATGTGCGTGTTCATGTGTGTGTGTGTGTGTGAGTGAGTGAGAGAGAGAGAGAGTGACTCAGACTGCACGAGTTGTAGGTGTGGTACAAGGACGATTGGTGAGATTGTTAGAAGCTGGACACACACCCACGGAGACTAATACTACTTAGGGGATTATCATTTTTTTTTGTCATTATTCATTTATTGAGGAAACCTGATTTTTCACCTTGTAAATATTGGAACTTATAGAAGTTTCCAGATTGTATCCCAGTTTTGATAGATAGACGGAGTAGTTGGTTGATTTTCGAACTTTAGGGTTTGAGAATTGTAAGGTATATATACCACTTTTCAACCTTAATGAAAAACCTTTTGTCATTTTTAAAAACAAGTTTTGAAGTCTGTGTGAGTGAGTGTACTGTGTACGAGAGAGAGAGTGAGCTTCATCTTGACACTACGTGTGCACCGATGGTCGGAATCAAGTGCGGAGAAGTGCAACGTGTTGCCCCTGACAAAATCTACAGGCCGATACCTACATTGCGCGCGTACGGTCCGGTTTTGCGAGCTCCTTCTACGAGCTTCATCTGGTGATTGGGTGAGCATACGTTGTCCGATTTTGCATTACAGTATATCCATGCATTCACATTGAGTAGAACTACACATTAGGAACTTTAGATTTCGAAAATGAAGACCTGCAAATTTCGGCCAGACATCCTACCTGATTTTGCACCGGGTGTTTTGGGTTGGGGTTTTGGTTCATAGACCTTAGGGAGAGCGACCTCTTGGTATTAGTAGGGTCTCCTTCAAGTTCTATGGTGTTTCAAGATTGTTTGATGGGTGTTCGGCTCTAGAAAACGTTGTAGGAAGTTTTCTCTTATGCACTCTCAAATTGAAGGTTGTGACTTAGACAATTGGTAGAGACCTCTGTAGGAATTAGTTAGGAGTCCGTCGAGTGTAGGTTGACACCTTATGCTTGCTTCCACGTGCCTGCGGGTCGAGCTTCGTCCTTAGCTGACATTATATGTTAGGTGAGTTCTTGTTGTACTAACGTCTGTCGCGGCGTATAAGTCCAACATTGGCGCCGCTGTCGGGGACGAAAACCTTAGGTAGGTGACCGAGACAAATCCTTGACCCTACTTTCTAATGAATTAAGATGACTCTTCTATCATGTCTTTGTGTTGCCTTACATTGTGTGTGTGTATGTGTGTGTGTGTGTGTGTGTGTGTGTGTGTGTGAGAGAGAGAGAGAGAGAGAGAGAGAGAGAGAGAGATGTGGAAATGGCTAAAGAAATGTATTTCATAGACCATGATTGACAAATGAGCTCAAAAAAACTTCATGTATTGAAAGTCACTCATATACACTTGGGTTCACAAGAATCTCTGTTACATTGACACTATTGACACTATTTCACCTAACATTATATGTTAGGTGAGTTCTTGTTGTACTAACGTCCGTCGCGGAGTATAAGTCCAACATTGGCGCCGCTGTCGGGGACGAAAACCTTAGGTAGGTGACCGAGACAAATCCTTGACCCTACTTTCTAATGAATTAAGATGACTCTTCTATCATGTCTTTGTGTTGCCTTACATTGTGTGTGTGTATGTGTGTGTGTGTGTGTGTGTGTGTGTGTGTGAGAGAGAGAGAGAGAGAGAGAGAGAGAGAGAGAGAGAGAGAGAGATGTGGAAATGGCTAAAGAAATGTATTTCATAGACCATGATTGACAAATGAGCTCAAAAAAACTTCTTGTATTGAAAGTCACTCATATACACTTGGGATCACAAGAATCTCTGTTACATTGACACTATTTCAACCCGACCATCCAACTCTTTGCACAAAATATCTTTCTCCCTATGCCGCATTAGCTTACGGCCAGCTAGGAAAAAGGAAAAATCTGAAAGGTCCCTGTCCATTGACTCTTCGATTATGTCGTGCCGCAGCTGCAGAAGACTGCATAGCTCCCTTATTGTAACCACCAACATTAGGCCATGCTCTTTATCAAATACTTCCACATCCGCAGCAGGATTGTCTTCCAAACCTGCAGAAACCTGGTCCATAGGAATGTAATTTACCTCTGAGCATTTGTGATTGCATATACCAAAAGGAGACTAATAGTGATTGGCTTGCAATCATGTACTTGACAACTAGAGTGTCAAGCGGGACCTCACACCGTATGCCAATCTCTTCCTTTATAGACCATCCTCTGTCAAGAAGTTTGTCACAGGATGACTTGCACATGAACATAGTTTTCATAACATGTATATTGTAGTTATGAAACAACTTTATGAATAGTGCAGCAGGACAAAAGTTTGCAATTCTAACTAGTTTGGTGGGAATAGAGCTACGTAGAGACCTCTGTATATGCTTGTAGAGCTTACTTCGCATTGCCTCCACCATTGTTCCCTCAGGAACTAGCCAGTCCACAGTGTTCCAGTCGGTTGGTAGAGGCACTTTCACCAACATGCCATTCTTATTCCCTGGGCAGAGTTGGTAGAAGTGGTCATAGAAAAATATTCCTTCATCAGCCAGGCTTTTGCTGGTTCTCCATGAATACTGTAGAAAACCAATGTGGGCATGAACGACAAGGAAGAGGCCTATTATGCACTCCATAGGCTCCCATTCCTCATAAGAAGAGGGATAAAAATCTGCAAAATATATAACAAGAGTTAAACGAAGAGTATCAATAAGTGAAAATGAAAAATCTAATGTAGTTGAGATGTGAAGAATGGAGCCATTTCTCATAAGAAGAGGGATAAACATTGCAAAATATATAACAAAAGTTAACCTGAGAGTATCAATAAGTGAAATGACAAATCAAGTGCAGTTGAGATGTGAAGAATACTTACAATTGCAATGTGGTTGATGTATATCTGACACATTTACACCGTTCGCTATCACTTCTCGATGGGTAAATACATGCTGAACAAGAACTTCCTTTACAGATCTTTTGCTGATTTCCACTTTGAAATCCAACACTCTGGCCTTCCATGCTGAGTGGTAGACATTGATAGCACTAGACCTCTTGGCTCTTCTTGGTTGCATTAGGACCCATGAACCTTTGCTTATCCTTTGTCCAACCCATTGGTTCTCTGCACTTATTGAAGTTGATATTGTAATTGATGTTATGCTACTACTTGGGCTTCTAGGCAAAGTGCAGGTGTTGCTAGTTGGCGTGAGAGACCATAAACACCTAGAGCTTCTTGGGCGGGAAGATGTCGAAGCCATAGCTCTGAGAGAAAAGCTTTAGTGGAGGGAGATTCACTTTGAAAGTATCCTAATGGAGGGAAAGTGTTTTACAATTCCAATATCTTGTGCGGGCTTAATGGCCACCCTCCACTACGTTAATGACCATAAGAGAATATCAGCAGTGGGACCACACATGCACCTAACAACTCGGTAAAAGAAAAGAAGTTATGATGCCACAATCCTAGATTTGTGAAAGTTTTTAAATTATTTTCCTATTTCTTGAGTCTTTCCACGTATTTTCCTACGTAACGTAGCCCTGAAGCTCATTGGACGCGCTCTATTTTCTCTCTCTTTCATATGGCCCTCTAAATGACCTCCAAATTTTCCTAATGCTAGCAAAGAAGGAACATTTTCTAGACTTAAGATCCTAGAAAGGTATTATGTAAAAGCAAAAGCAGGCCTCAATCCTGCACATCAATCATGCTTGGATCAAAGTTTGGATATAATATCAATTTTTTAGTGGATTATGTGCAGCTTCTATTGTGCCTATAATAGTCAATTTTGAAAACAGGGTCTTTAATTGTGCCTTTCTTTGTTTTATTTAATCAATTGTATTTTTTCAAATTTATGTGTTGTGTGTACTCTTGTTCTGGTGCTTATGAACACCACAATGCTATAATATTTGTACTCTTTTTACCAACCATACATTGATAACTTATGTCATTTTTTCCCACTTTAAGTGAAAATTTCCCAAATTACACGAACTTGGTCGATTTGGATATTCCCATAATTAATGAGGGATTTCTACCAAAATACCTAATATGGTCTATACTTTCTCGGGCATTAGAATGGCCCTTCAGGCACTTGAACCCTCTTTCCCAATTTGGCCTTTCTTGAGCCCTTTTGGGCCCAAAAAACCACATCATGCATACATTTGCACCATCCCTTGCCTACCCAGGCCTTGCATACCAGCTTTAACACTTCACCTCACATGTGTAGGCACCCTTTTCACTACTTGGAACCACTTCCATCTCGAACCAACTTTTCTTGCACCAACGTGCATCGGCTAGGAGGGGGGAATTGTTTGGCTAAAAAAGATTATAGGCACCCTCCTAGTCAGACACACAATCCAAAGCCACATTTTTGACATATTGTATCATATTTTTTGGGAAACTATGTAAATGACCCTATGTATTTTGATCCTAGAGCTATAGATCCTTGAGTTGAGCTGTAAATGTAAGATTATGTACTCAAGACCCAAAGTAGCCAATTGGCCATTTTTTAAAGCCGTAGGTATAAAAGCCAATAACTCTAGTTTAAAAAGGATGATTCTTTTGGAAAAGAAGAGCTCTGTTGAACAAACTATCAAGTGGCTTCACAACTCAAATTTGTACATGCATTCATTGGGGATCGAGCAACCCGATGCCTTGTGCAAGCTAAGCCATCGAAATAACCATTGTTTCATGCTTCAATACCATTTTTTGCCCGTGATGACACACTAGTACCCGCGCACATGTTCTTATCCTTAGAAGTTATAATGCAGCGAACTGGAATTCACTACTCAGTAACTTTCAGCTTCCCAAGTCGCGCACTTTTCCTTGTATGTATAAGTAGCCTTACAGACCCAGCTTCAGCCAGCATATCCGAGTTTTTGCTGCTAGAAGGCATAACTTATAAGAGCTCTCTCTCTCTCTCTCTCTCTCTCTCTCCTCTCTCTCTCACACACACACACACACACACACACACACAAACGATTCGCGACGCGGCTGTGGAGACGACATAGAAACAAACATGATGCCGATGCGATCGCATGTGCAAATGTCATAGAAACAAATGTAAAATCAATGTAATCACATGTGCACACATATATACAAAGCCGAGATGTATGAACATATTGGGGTCCCCAAGATCTCAACAGCTGGCAATTGTCATCATCATGGATTTACGTAGCATGGCATCATGGTATTCACCATGGCATAAGAGACGCTCAGAAAAACTTTAAAATAGTAATCATCATGGTTTTACATACCATGGCATCATAGACGTTTTCTTCAAATCAAACAAAAACTGTGAAATAGTAATCATCATCATGGCTTTACGTACCATGGCATCACTGTATTCACCATGGCACTAGAGATGCTCAGAAAAATACTGTGAAATAACAATCATCATGGCTTTACGTACCATGGCATCATAGACGTTTTTCTTCAACTTTTAAATAAAATTTAGAAAATAGTAATCATCATCATGGCTTACGTACCATGGCATAAGAGATGCTAGTTTTGTACGAAATCTGCAAAACCTCAAGACAATAATTAGTGAGTAGATAATGACTTGGTAAATCTTGTAATCTCTTGATTGATATGATTCACATGAAAACCATCACATACGTTAGTATACAATCTCATAAGACGATCATAGAATTACGTGAAGTATTTATGAAAAATTGCAACGAGATCAATAGCAACAAATTGCAAGAATTGATGTCCAAACATACAATCTCAATATGGAAAGGTTGAGGTGGCCGAAATATTTGTGCCAATCCAGGTAGAAACAAATTACAAGAACTTGAAGGCTCAAAATAACAATCAACATGTATACCCATTTAGTACTTACGGGAAAATATATTCATAAAGATAACATGATGGTGCTACTCTGATCGAAACCAAAACCAACCTTCACGCTGGTCATTAAAACGGTTCGCAGAGACCGCAACAATCAAATAAGAGGTTTTTGCAAGTTTCTCTTGTCGGCAATAATAGCAACAATAATATTTCACCTTGGTGAAGCATGATCAAAACAAAGTCACTGCAAGTTGGGGCATTATCGTACGGCCATGACGACTGTGAGCTCATCATAGTAGCGGCCCATGCAGATTTGCAGGTGGTTGTTGAGGCCAACCTTTACTGTAGTATACATGAGAGCTCATAGCGGCCCAACCAGATCTGCAAATCGAGAGCTGTGACAATATAATAGGCCAATAATACTAGGCTTGTCAACTCTAGACGACTAGATGTGCTAACTACATGTCTAGTAGCTTGTGGCACATAATCTCTTAAGTCGGCATGGGGCAGCCACCATAGGCATGAGAGATCAATCTACGAAAACACGTCATGGTAAGGTAGACAAGCTATGACCAACACTTGAATTTGCTATTTTTGGACAGAAGATGGTCGCTCATTGCTTTGCAGTCATGCCAGACAAGACTGTGATTTGTAGTTACGTGTGCCTGAGGCCAAAGCAACCAGACACATGCGCACACTTGGTTGCTTTGTAGCCGTACTTACCAGCTACGGCCAAACAAAGAACACACAAGCGCACATGCTTGGAGGTTGCTTTACATCCTTATAAGCACGACGGATGAAAAGAGCGTGATTGGCCACCCTCTTTAGCGCTAGGTGTGAAGAGATGCTGTAACCAGCTAAATAAAGCAAGTCAAAAGCAGTCGATGAGTTAAATAAAGCAAGTCAAAAACAGCTAATTGCATGCATATGAGCGCCATCACCAATTGCGTGCAGATGAGCAGTGCAAGTGCAGAAGGAGGGCCGATGGACCGATGAGTTTGCAGCCTTGATGGCTCCTCCCGACGAATTATTTTCCTGTCCGATACACCTGGGATGCAGCCGCCTGTGTCCGGATAACCACTGCTCGCTACCTGGCTCGTGATGAGATGCAAACACTCGACTGCAACTCATCTCTTGTCACACTTAAACTGTTCTAATTTGGGCAAAGGCATGCTGACGATAGCTAAAGACAGGAAAGGCAGTGCTTTTTTTTTTTTGAATAACGCAGCCTAGTTTAGAATAACACAGAGTAAAAAATTCTCTTTAGCGCTAGGTGTGAAGAGATGCTGTAACCAGCTAAATAAAGCAAGTCAAAAGCAGTCGATGAGTTAAATAAAGCAAGTCAAAAACAGCTAATTGCATGCATATGAGCGCCATCACCAATTGCGTGCAGATGAGCAGTGCAAGTGCAGAAGGAGGGCCGATGGACCGGTGAGTTTGCAGCCTTGATGGCTCCTCCCGACGAATTATTTTCCTGTCCGATACACCTGGGATGCAGCCGCCTGTGTCCGGATAACCACTGCTCGCTACCTGGCTCGTGATGAGATGCAAACACTCGACTGCAACTCATCTCTTGTCACACTTAAACTGTTCTAATTTGGGCAAAGGCATGCTGACGATAGCTAAAGACCGGAAAGGCAGTGCTTTTTTTTTTTGAATAACGCAGCCTAGTTTAGAATAACACAGAGTATAAAATAGCGGGTATTTTCTTAATATACATATGTTTCCGATTGGGGCGCCATAGTAAAATAGACTTGTTGGGGCCGACGGTTGCATGAGTAGCCCTTGTGAGATGCTGTTGCATGGAAAAAAAAATGTTGCACGTGCAAGGCTGCAACCTGTAGGGCTATGAGTACCTTCAACCGATGTTTCTAAGACTCATGAGGTTTACGTCGAGTTGCCAGTTGCTTATCTACAAGTATACCTAGCCGCTACTCTTCCTGTTCATGCTGCTATAAGCCTACATCTCTAAGTTTCTACGCTTAACCATAAAAAAAATTGAATAAAACAAAGCTTCTTGAATTATCATAAGAAAAGAACAGCATGAGTAAACTTATCTTTCATGTCTATGCTCTCCATAGCTCTGATACCATGTTGAACCGGAGAGAGCGAGCGCAGGTAGACGAGAAGAGAGACAAACGACACCATCATATGCAAACCCCAAAGTGTGTCTACTGATCACACTAGATGTGTTTATATAGAGGGGACCAGGGTGCTATATATAGAGATACTATATATAGCTCAACACATCCAACAAAAAAAACCAACCAACAAACCAGCCATCATTGCAGGCATGGCTTCGACAGAGTGCAACATTGGAACAAGACAAAAGCCGAGATGGTTATCAAGCCGCACGAGGGCTAAGGGATTTGCAAGAACCACCACTCTATTTAAGGTATTCAAGGAGAGAGTAAGCCAAAGACTCAAGGGTCAACAGAGCCTAGAGGGACACCTATAGAACGAGTTTGAAGAGATGAACCATCTCTGGCGAGAATTGTTAGAAATTATGGGTTAGGAGCACCACTGGGAGAGGAACCAGCCTATTACAGAAGACCTGAGGAGGTATATCGATTAGGACGTGGAGATCCAATGATGAGGTTTGTAGACCATCAAAGAATTAGACCTTCTCAAGTGCAAAAATGGGTAAACAAGAAATACATAATAAGCACAGACCCAAGAGATCATGTAGCAGCCTTTGTGCGTGTAATTAGAGCCAAAGAGGTGCTAGACTTTCCTACCCAATTTGTAGGGTTTGGACTAACCCTAGAGGATGATGCTGCCACTTTGTTTGACTCTGTAGAGCGTAGAGACTTTAGTCTATGGAGGAAGTGTTTGACGAGTTTATCCAGGAATTCTCACAAAGGGGGATAGCTCATAATACCATCTCACAAATCCATAAATTCAAATTTAAAGATGGGGAATCTGTTCGAAAGGCAGTCCTAAGACTAAAAAGATATGTTAAGTTCTCTCCTGTGGAAGAACTGCCAACTCAGTCTAGACTCATGTTGATATTCATCCAAGGACTAAGGAATGCGGATCTCCAGAAAGATTTACATATGAAGAGGAGCACGACGTTGAATGAGTTGACTAAGGAGGCTCTTTACCTTGTGGAAAATTGTGCGGTCTACAAAGAGGGGGAGTTCAAGGACCTTGACGAAGATTTATCTTCACAACAAAGTGGAAGCAAGTCTTCTAAGACAGCATTGAAAGGACAAGTAGCTGTAAACCAAGAGCATCTTGTAGATGAAGTGCTAAAAAAGATTAACTTGTACGCCAAACCCCAAGTTAAACAGCCCAAGTGGTGTGTTATTGAACAAAAATGGACAAACCATGGGACCGAGGAATGTTATTATAACAAGGGATATGTGAGAGAGAGACCTTACGCTCGCCAAGCTCAGGTAGCTTCTCCTCAAGTTCCACCGATGCCTAGGTATCAAGCAGGCAACCTACCAGGACCTGTAGGTGTAGAAATACCACAACCGGTGTTGGGGCAACAACCACCCCTACAAGGATTACAACCAGTCGATATAAGATACACACCAACCGTAACTGAATCAGAGGATAAGGATTTGGTGCCTATGTATGCATATTATGAAGATCCCAATGGATATGCGGAAAACTCTGTCTATTATCCATCGGAAAAAACCTCGACACTAGAACCATGGAGCATGATAGAGAGTACAGGACCACCAACAGCTACACAGGCAGTAGCAGAAGGGAGATATAGCTTAGATGAACGAACATTGTTGTTCATATCCAACAGAGGCATGGGCGGACAGAGACATGCATACCAACAAAGAGGAGCTAAAGGAGCACCTCAACAACCCAAGGGACCCTGCTACAAGTGTGGTGGAGACCATTGGCTAAGAGACTGTCCTCATGATGAAATCATTAGAGTCAACACGTGTTGCATTGAGTGTGGAGTTACTCATTTGATCCAGATTGCCCTAAAACCCGAGCAAAGGAGCAAAAACCACCTTGAACATGATGCTAGAAACAGTACCTTCCAGTGGAGGGTCGGAAAATGAAACAATCATACCTATTCAGGCAATAACACGAGCCCAAGCTCAAAGAATGACGAATGAACCCATAGTTGAAGAGCCAAAAACCGATGCCCAAATTTTCAGAAATGAAAAATCAGAGAATCACTTGGAAAGCTAGAAAGGCAGCGTATTATACGAAAGCCAGGAAGGAACGAGAGCAAACAGAGAGCAAACAACACTATCCGAGGAGTTGAAACATACAAAGGATAGATTAAGAGGTGATGAGGCAAGTGATGGGTTCGAGCCTAAAACATTGACAGAAATGGGTAAGGACTGTAATGGTCTAGACAATCTATGGAAGAAAATCCGTGAGGCCAACGAGGCTAATAGGATGAGTAACCACATGAATAACTTTGAGAATACATCACAAGGGAACAAGATCAATTAGTTTGGGGCACAGCCAACCAGACTCACTAAGAACTTTACCCTCTTACCTAGGAGAGTATGAAGCCAAGTCGGAAGTGAGAGAAATCCCATCTCAAAGACTTTCTTCTAAAAAAGTGATGGATTCACAAGGATTGATTGAGTTATTGTCCACCCGGTGGCATGCACAATCACATTAGCAGAACTCCTAATGTTACGACCAAACATGTGGACCACAATAGGTAAATGCCTAGAAAAAATTAGAGTGAATGACCCCACCTTGAGGCTACAGGAAGGGATCAAGAGTTGGACAGACCTCAATTAAACACTAGGCCAGTACCATTAAACAAGGTTGGAGAGTATTGTGAGAGAGAAGATGGAAACACCACGCCACCAGTAGAATTCCAAGGAGTAGTTTCCAAAGCTATTCTTGACAGTGGAGCAAGAGTTGCTATCACCACCAAGGAAATATTGAAAAAATGGGGAAAACCAGCTTTGAGAGCTACCAGAATGAAATTGCAATTGGCAGATGGGTTCATGGAGAAGCCTCTAGGACTCTTAGAGAAAGTGATTGTCACTTCGTGCGGAATCGAGTATGAGCATACATTTGCAATAGTCGATTTCGACAAAAATAACAATTATGAGATCATCTTGGGAAGACTATATCATGCGATAATTGAAGATGGTCCAAGATTGGGGTTACGACCACATATACCTCGGACATGGCGAGACAACAACTAAACTACACCTGAAAGACCATAGTTACAAAGATGTGAATCAAACACCTGTGGAAGAGTTTGATTCAGCTACAGTAGCAGGATCAGAACTCCCAGCATGGTTAGGGCAACAAAAAGAGCTATGGATGTGCGGAGCTTCACATTGTGGAAGCTTAAGAAGAGAGGAATGCGTCTTAGAAAGAGCAATTGAGGACAAGGAGTATATTCCGGAACGTTTCCCTGAAGATGCCTTGGAACCTCTAGAATGGGAACACATACTAGCAACATTGGATGTCTGTACCATTACAGATAGTCCAACAACAAAATTTTGCGATAAGGATGGCTATAATGTGCTACCCTACTACATGGTAAACATTCTACCAGGAGAAGATGAGACGATAGAACCACCGGGACAAGAAGATTTTTATGACTCCTCTGAGCATCTGGAAGAAAATGATGATGCAGATAATGAGTGTTCATACACCTCAAGTGAGCGTGGAAGGGAAGCCGAGAATATCAAGTTTTATGATTTTTCTAATCAACACCCTAGACGCCACGAACGCTATAGGAGGAAACGAGCAGGATTGGAAACAAAGTGAGAGAGAACCTGATGCCGAGGATAAAAGGTAAAACTCACTATTTGGTGCTTGTAAAAGCAAAGGATTGTGTAAAAGATCAAATATCAGGAAGAGTCTCAAAAGATCGAAGCGAAATAATGCGAGAGGAAATAAAACAGGTACGAAAAGCTAAAACAGAAACAAATTCACAAAAATCTCAAAAATAAAAAACGAAACAACAAAAGACCAAGAGTGGACCAAATTGGAGCGTAAATAGAAATACCAAGAACTGAAACGGTCTTTATGAGAGATATGGACCACTGAAGAAGATAGTGATGGTAAAGGAGAGTCAGAAAAGGGAAACATGAATGTACCATCACACTATCTGAAATTTACCATCCAGGACAAAAAAATCATCATGACACCACCAGTCAGGGAAAGAACCAACCAAGAATCTTACGATGGGCCAGAAAATGCAAAAAGGATACACCTTTCAGAACCAGGTGAAAAAGCCTCAGCCAGTCTATATAGCAAACGATTTAGGGTCTGAAGAAGAAGAACGGCTAACACAACTTCTCAAGAAGTATAAAGATGTGTTTGCATGGTCCTATAAATACCTCAAAGGAGTTGATCCATCGATATGCCAACATACAATTCCTTTGAAATCAGATGCAAAACCTAGCAAACAACGTCCTTATACATATAATGACACATTTGCTAAACGAATCAAAGAAGACATTGATAAACTGATGGAAGCTGAACTCATCTATGAAATCGAACATACAGATTGGGTGTCACCCATTGTGGTAGTTCCCAAAAAGAATGGAAAACTGCGAGTGTGTGAAACCTCAAAAAGGTAAATGCAGCCACCATAAGGGATAATTATCCCTTGCCAATCACAGAACATGTACTTGAGCGGGTAGCCGAGAAATGGTCTTATTCCTTTCTGGATGGGTTTTCAGGATATGATCAACTGGCAAAAGCAAGGGAGGATCAACACAAAACGGCGTTTACCACAGAATGGGGAATTTATGCGTATCGAGTTATGCCATTTGGCTTCCAAAGGGTAATGACACATGCATTCAAAGAATACCTAAGAATATTCTTAAAAATTTGCATGGATGATCTTTGTGTACACTCTCTTCTACGAGAGGAACATATTGACCATTTTCAAAAGGTCTTTGAAAAATGCATGACATATCGAATCTGTCTTAACCCGGAAAAGTGTATATTCATGGTTAAGCAAGGCCGCATTTTAGGACACATTGTCTCAAGAAATGGCATAACCACTGACCTAGACAAAGTCAAAGTCATAGTGGACCTACCCAGGCCTACTAATGCTAAACAAGTGCAATCCTTCATGGGACACTGCGGATATTATCGAAGATTTATATACATGTATGCGGTTATTGCACAACCTCGGTATCGTTTGCTAGTCAGTTTTGATTGGACCAAGGAGTGCGAAACTTCATTCCAAAAGATGAAGGAACACCTTATATCAGCACCTGTACTGAAGACACCAGATTGGGAAAAGATATTCCATGTTCACATTGATGCTTCTGCATATGCCATTGGAAGCATTCTGGCTCAACCTGGAGAAGGAACAATGGATTTTCCAGTTTGTTATGCAAGCCGACAGTTAAAAAGTGCGAAAAAGAACTACACAACCATCGAACAAGAAGGGTTAGGGATTATTTATGCTGTAAAGAAATTTTGGCATTATTTGCTCTCAAACAAATTTTTGTTATTCACAGATCATCAAGCTCTTTTGTATTTGGTAAATAAACCATGCAATACACGGAGAATTGTACGCTGGTTTATTATATTGCTGGAGTTTGAATTCACAGTGGTGGTCAAAAAGGGTAAAACCCATCTACGAGCGGATCATATTTCAAGGATACACAACGGGGAAGCTCCTGAAGGAGTAGATGATGACATACCAGATGCTTATCTTTTCAATGTTGAAATGGTACCCAAATGGTCTCAGGAAATTGTTAGCATTCTTTTCTTTGGATGTGGGTTTAATAATACGGAATACATATCCAAACAATAAACAATTCGACAAACAAAATACTTCGAGTTGATAGCAGGACGTTGTATCATCTAGGATCGGACCAAATCCTACGATTATGTATAAATCCGGAAGAATTCGAGTGCTACCTTGAAGAAGCACATGTCTAGGATTGTGCATTTCATTGTTCAATAGTGAAAACACACCAGAGACTGAAACAGTTAGGGGTTT
The DNA here is from genome assembly GCF_014529385.1 of Adiantum capillus-veneris. NCBI lineage: Eukaryota > Viridiplantae > Streptophyta > Polypodiopsida > Polypodiales > Pteridaceae > Adiantum > Adiantum capillus-veneris. Next base: position 35,409,947 of record NC_140934.1, read on the forward strand.
ATTGGCCAACTATGTATGCAGACACACATTCTTATGTTATCAATTGTACTATATGTAGTGTCAAACGACCAGTTGATCACGCGACATTGTTTCAGGTAAACATTGCACCTACATGGAGTCAATATATCATTGATTTCTTAACCACCAGGACGTTTCCTGAGAACATCACAAGCGCACGGAAAAGGGCCATAGAGCTGGAAGCTCGTGAATTTCAGTTGATTGGGAACCAACTCTATAAGCGAGGAAAGGACAATCAACTTAGAATCTGTGCAAGTCAACGCGAATACCTGCTGCTGATTCTAGAACATGCACATAGCGGAATAAGTGGAGGCCATTTTTCGGGCGATAAGACGGAAAAAATAGTCTTAACCGCAGGTATATGGTGGCCTACATTGCACATGGATGCTGAAGAGTTTGTAAAGCGTTGTGACGCTGTGAGCGGGATGGAAACACACAGAAGGCCTCTATAACGACCCGACACACACTCTTGGGAAGATACACACACACACACTATGGGGCACCACTCGGCTTAGACAACACACCTGGCCGAGACAGGGAACACACATCTGGAGTGAGAGGAGAGAGACTATCCACTTGCCCACTCCACACGGACACACACACACACACACCCAAAAAACTCAGCTCAAAAGAGGATAATTTCTGATGTTTAGATACAATTGAGCTTGGGCCAACACCAATGGGGTAAATATCTCACACAATATGGGTAAAATAAGCCAGATACAATCACAAACTGGAGCAGAAACTTCGCTCATAGGAGAAACTTACACAGAAAAACAGCAGGAAAAGAGTGAGGAATTTGGCAAAATGGACAGCACCATCGCATCCGGAACGGCCCAAAACCCCAGTCTACAATGTCAAAGTGCTCAAATCCGGCCTCGGATGAGCAGTTTACGGCCAAAACAAGCTCCAAAATGAGCAAAAACACACCTGCGGCTGTTCCTCCTCTCTTCTCCACGTTTTTCTCGTCTTCTCTCAATTTTGTCAGTTCCCACACTTAGCTTTATTAGTTGGGCACTCTTGGCATTTTAGATGACCTCAAACGGACCCCGAACAGGCCAAAAATTGACTTCGCAGTGCATAGTTGTCACCCTGCTGCATCCATGCGCACACGTGGCACTCATTTCTTTTCAATAATGCGTCTCTCAACCACGTGAAGTGGCCCCAAAAAGTGGTCCTAATGATGACCTTTTTGCATAACTCTCACAAGAAAACACCACTTTGTGTCTGTATTCATCCACGTGCAAATATTGACCCCATTCGCCCTCCTGACGCCACTAGATGCCATCTGACGCACCTTCTTACCTCATGTCGTTGGCCCGCGGATAGCTTTCTCGAGAAGTTTTACACGCTATAAACTCCTCATTATTGTAGAAAAAACATACTGGTACTAGTGATAGTGAAAATCGATGCACTATGTACATGCTGTCCTACCTGTACACATGTGGGCCCCACGTAACCACCTGGCTATGGAAATTGGGCAATCCTTTATTCGATGCACCATGCATGTGTATGTACATATGCGCAATCCCTTGCTCCAAAAAACTCCTGACAACGCGTGTCAGTGTTAAGTATGGAGCCTGATTTACCCTTGTAATTTTCTGTGGTAAAAGCGCACATTTGTAAGGCCCCCATTATGAGGAGAAGCCATCGTGCGTGAAGGAAAATCACTCACCGGAAACCAAAATTTTCACGGACAAGAATCAGGGGAAACTTTAAAGGCCTCGGGGCGGAGGCCCCCGAGACTTTTTTTCGCCAGAATATTCTTTTTCGCCGGAATATTATGGCCGGACGGCGGCCGGAAAGTGGTCGGAAAACAACCGGTCGGTTGGCCGGTGGCCGGTAGTCAATGGCCGATGGCTGGTGGTCGGAAGTCAATGGCCGGTGGCCGGTGGTCGAATTCAAAAGCGGAATTGTCTTCTCAAGGGCGGCCACACATGGGCGGATTGGAGGGTCCGATTTGGACTTATTCGCACAAGGGCGGCTACACATGGCTGCCTCTCATAAGAGAGGGCAGCCCTTTGGCCTATAAAAGGAGGCCATTTCTACACACATTTCATAGTGTAAAGTTGATGCAACAAGGTGAGTGTGAGGTGGTGAGAGTGAAGCAAGGCGGGAGCTCCATTAAGGGTATAATCCCTTTGTAAATTACCTCTTGTTTTGAAGTACTAAAGCCATTGAGTGGCTGCTTTCCCGTGGACGTAGCCCACATTGGGTGAACCACGTATATCGTATGTACTCTCTCTCTCTCTCTACTCTATAATCTCGTGTATGTAAATCTGTCTCTCTCCATTAAGCAATCTACTCAATTATCTATTTAGCTACGTCTTATTTCCTAACAACTGGTATCAGAGCAAGGTTTGCTTGTAGCTAAATTATCTCAAGGAAAGGATTCCTTGAATTGAGTGGGAGTTATGGCGGAGGAAGGGAAGCTCAAGATTGAGAAGTTCAACGGAAAAAACTACCAACATTGGAAGATGCAGATTGAAGACTATCTCTACTAGAAGGACCTCTATTTGCCACTAGGCGGTCTTGCGAAGAAGCCCGCAACAATGGCAGATGAAGCATGGATTGTCCTTGATCGAAAGGCACTGGGAACAATCCGGTTAAGCTTGGCGTCAACGGTGGCCTTTAATGTTTCGGAGATGAAGACCACGGAGGACTTGATGAAGTCACTTGACGACTTCTACGAGAAACCATCGGCATCCAATAAGGTATTTCTTATGAAGCGCTTGTTCAATCTAAAGATGGCAGAGAATGGTTCAGTTGCAGAACACCTAAATGACTTTAACACAAACATAAGTCAACTTCGATCAGTGAAAATCAATTTCGATGACAAAGTACGAGCTCTCCTTATACTATCATCTCTACCGGATAGTTGGGACAGCCTTGTGATGGCTGTAAGTAATTCTATCTCTGGCACAAATACTCTTAAGTTTGATGATGTTGTGGGTGTTCTCCTAAGCGAGGAAATGCGAAGGAGAAGCACAGGAGAATCATCAAGTGCTGCACTATCAGTGGAAACAAGAGGAAGGCCTAAGGAGAGGTTCAAAAACCAAAAGGGTCGTGATCGCTCAAGGCGGAGCAAGTCACGCACAAAGTCAGTTCTTGAATGTTGGAACTGCGGCAAGAAGGGCCACGTCAAGAAGGATTGCTGGTCCAAGAAGAAGAAGGAGACAGAGTCTCAAGACAACAAGCCAACATCGGAGGCCAATGTGGCAGGTAAAGTAGAGCAAGATGCTCTAATTCTCTCATTAGACAATGTGTCTAATTCCTGGATAGTAGATTCCGGGGCTTCATTCCATGCGACACCACACAAGCAACATTTCCAAGACTACACCAAAGGTAATTTTGGGTATGTATACTTGGGAGATGATGAAGCTTGTGAGATTGTCGGCAAAGGTACAGTTTCTGTCAAAACTACTAACGGAAATGAATGGAAGCTTAAAGATGTTAGGCATGTTCCTTCTCTTCGCAAAAATTTGATCTCTACAGGACAATTGGACGATGAAGGTCACAACATTGCATTCGGAAACAAACGGTGGAAGATCTCAAAGGGATCTTTGGTGGTTGCCAAGGGTGAAAAAGTTGGTACACTTTACTTGTGTACTTTTAGCACGCAACCTTCAGCTTGTGCAGCAACTACAGAAGTTGACAGTGCGGTGTGACACTACCGACTTGGGCATATGAGTGCCAAAGGAATGCAAATCCTTCAAACAAAGAAGCTTCTACCAGGTTTGAAAGAAGTGGACTTAGAGTTCTGTGAAGATTGTGTTTATGGTAAACAAAAGAGGGTAAAATTTCAAAAATCAGGAAATGAAAGAAAAAATAAAAAACTTGAGTTGGTTCATTCTGATGTTTGGGGTCCTGCAAGTACACCATCACTTGGTGACTCATTGTACTATGTAACATTCATAGACGATGCGACTAGAAAAACATGGGTTTATGTCATGAAGAATAAATCCGATGTATTTTCCATATTTCAAAGGTGGAAAGCCTTTGTGGAGAATGAAACGGTACCAAGGTTAAATGCCTCAGATCCGACAATGGAGGCGAATATTGCAGCCAAGCTTTTGAAAGCTTTTGTGCTAGCAATGGCATTCGGAGGCAAAGGACAACCCCAAGGACACCTCAACAAAATGGGATTTCGGAAAGGATGAACAGGACAATCATGGAACGAGCACGAAGCATGCGGCTACATGCAGGCCTACCGCTTGAGCTTTGGGCAAAGCTGTAAGTACGTCTGTGTACTTAATCAAGCGGTCACCCTCAACGGCATTGGATGGGGGAGTTCCAGAAGAGGCATGGACAGGTAAACCGGTGAATTATGCATTTCTCAAAGTGTTTGGGTGTGAGGCTTTCATGCACATAGATAGAAGCCTAAGATCAAAGTTAGATGCAAAGTCCAAAAAGTGTTTCTTCATTGGCTATGGAGAAGGAGACTTTGGGTATCGCCTATGGAATCCTGAAGATGGTAAAATATTAAGGAGTAGGGATGTAATTTTTAACGAAAAAAATATGTACAAAGATTACTTGGAAAGAAAACAAACAAAAGAAACAGGTGATGAGTACATGGAGCTTGAGGACGGTGAAGACTCAAGGACTGCAAACGGTGACAATGTGCAACAACGTCAACCAAATGAGGAGCCTCAACCTATTCCCCGAAGATCTACAAGAGCAAGTAGACCTCCAGAAAGGTTTGTTCCTTCCTTCAACCATCTCTTGATCTCAGATTCTGGAGAGCCGGAATCATATGAAGAAGCTATGCAACATGAATCCAAAGAAGAATGGACGAAGAGCATGCAAGTGGAGATGGACTCACTACATCGCAACCAAACATGGGAGTTGGTTGAGTTGCCTAAAGGTAAGCGGGCACTTCAAAACAAATGGGTGTACAAGATAAAGGAAGAAGAAGGTGGGAAGAAAAGGTACAAGTCTAGGCTTGTGGTAAAAGGTTTTTCTCAAAAGAAAGGTATTGACTTCAATGAAATATTTTCTCCTGTTGTAAAAATGAACTCAATTAGGCTTGTCTTAAGCCTTGTGGCTACTCATGATCTAAATCTCGAGCAAATGGATGTAAATACGGCATTCCCTCACGGTGACTTAGAGGAGGAAATCTACATGCTTCAACCAAAGGGGTATGAAGTAAAAGGTAAGGAGAAAATGGTTTGCAGATTAAAGAAGAGCTTGTATGGTTTAAAGCAAGCATCAAGACAATGGTACTTGAAGTTTGATCGATGGATGTTGGATCATGGATTCACAAGATGCAACTCGGATCATTGCGTCTACACAAAGAATTTGGGAGATGGGAAATTCATCATCCTAATGTTGTATGTTGATGACATGTTGATTGCAAGTGCTAACATGCAGGACATCAAAGACCTAAAAGAGGAGCTGTCCAAATCTTTTTCAATGAAAGATTTAGGTGCTGCAAAGAGGATACTTGGTATGAAAATATCAAGAGACAGGACGAAGAAGACAATAAAGCTATCTCAAGAAGATTACATCAAGAAGGTACTAGAAAGGTTTGAAATGCAAAATGCAAAACCAGTTTCTACACCTTTCGCTGGTCATTTTAAACTAACGAAGGATATGTATCCAAATACACAAGAGGAGATAGCCTATATGTCTAAAGTTCCATATGCTGCAGCGGTAGGTTCTCTAATGTATGCTATGGTCTGGACAAGGCCAGACATTGCACATGCAGTGGGAGTTGTGAGTAGGTTCATGGACAACCCAGGTAAAGAGCGTTGGCAAGCTGTGAAGTGGATACTTAGGTATCTAAAAGGGACAACAACAAATGCTTTGTATTTTGGAGGAACTGATATTTTTCTAGAAGGGTATGCTGATGCAGATATGGCAGGTGACAAAGATACTCGAAGGAGCACTACTGGCTATGTGTTCACGGTTGGAGGCACAGCAGTAAGCTGGGCTTCAAAGCTGCAGAAAGTGGTTTCACTTTCTACCACGGAAGCAGAGTATGTAGCAATGACGGAGGCAAGCAAAGAAATTCTGTGGCTTCACAGATTCTTAGAAGAGCTTGGATTCAAACAAGACAATTGTGTCTTGTACAGTGATAGCCAAAGCGCTATCCATCTTGCGAAAAACTCAGCCTTTCATTCAAGGACAAAACACATTGAGGTGAGATATCACTTCATACGCACTCTTTTGGAAGAGGGACAACTAAAGCTAGGAAAGGTGCATACAAGTGAAAATCCTGCAGACATGTTTACAAAGGTGGTCAACAAGGAGAAGTTGAGCTTTTGCTCATCTTCAATCGGCATTCAAGGATAAGAAGCCAGAATGGAAAGCAGTCACAGGTTTGGTTTGGAGATCAGTCTCCAAGTGGGAGATTGTTAAGTATGGAGCCTGATTTACCCTTGTAATTTTCTGTGGTAAAAGCGCACATTTGTAAAGCCCCCATTATGAGGAGAAGCCATCGTGCCTGAAGGAAAATCACTCACCGGAAACCAAAATTTTCACGGACAAGAATTAGGGGCAACTTTAAAGGCCTCGAGGGCGGAGGCCCCTGAGACTTTTTTTCGCCGGAATATTCTTTTTCGCCGGAATATTATGGCCGAACGGCGGCCGGAAAGTGGTCGGAAAACAACCGGTCGGTTGGCCGGTGGCCGATAGTCAATGGCCGATGGCCGGTGGTCGGAAGTCAATGGCCGGTGGCCGGTGGTCGAATTCAAAAGCGGACTTGTCTTCTCAAGGGCGGCCACACATGGGCGGATTGGAGGGTCCGATTTGGACTTATTCGCACAAGGGCGGCTACACATGGCTGTCTCTCATAAGAGAGGGCAATCCTTTGGCCTATAAAAGGAGGCCATTTCTACACACATTTCATAGTGTAAAGTTGATGCAACAAGGTGAGTGTGAGGTGGTGAGAGTGAAGCAAGGCGGGAGCTCCATTAAGGGTATAATCCCTTTGTAAATTACTTCTTGTTTTGAAGTACTAAAGCCATTGAGTGGCTGCTTTCCCGTGGACGTAGCCCACATTGGGTGAACCACGTATATCGTATGTACTCTCTCTCTCTCTCTCTCTACTCTATAATCTCGTGTATGTAAATCTGTCTCTCTCCATTAAGTAATCTACTCAATTATCTATTTAGCTACGTCTTATTTCCTAACAGTCAGCGCACCAAGGTGCCAATAAAAAGTGATGAGATGCCACTACGGCCAATGATGGAAGCAAGAGCATTTGCAAAATGGGGCATTGATTTTGTGGGACCTATCTCACCCCCTGCATATCGCACCCATACCCAATATATCATTGTGGCGACGGACTATCTCACAAAATGGGTCGAATCAAAGGCAACACAAAAAGCAGATGCACGCACCACTGCCCAATTTTTGTATGAGAATGTTTTTGTACGATACGGGTTACCAATAGAAATTGTCAGTGATTGTGGGATACATTTTCTTATTGAAGTCATTGAATATCTGCTAGAAGAATTCATGGTCATACATAGGAAATCTGCTCCATGCCATCCACAGGCCAATGGACAAGCTGAGGCCACAAATAAAACACTATGCACGGTTCTCACTAAAATAGTGTCAGAATCAAGAACATATTGGGATCAGCAGTTACACTCAACACTATGGACATACAGAGTAGCTTACAAAACATCAATAGGAACAACACCGTACAACATGGTGTTTGGCCTAAATGCTATACTACCCATAGAGTTTTTAATTCCAACTCTACGTGTAGAGAAATGCTTAGAATGGACAGGGCATGAGCTCTCTTCAAGAATAGATGATCTTGAAAAGCTAGATGAACTCCGCTTGAGAGCTGTAGTTTAATCTATGCTAAAATGAGAAGACAAAAAGAATTTTTTGACAAACATGTGCGCACTAAAGAGTTCAAATCAGGTGATTATGTACTTGTTAATACTTTGAAGCAACATGCCAAGAAACTTAAAAAGTGAGGGATGGGACCATTTGGGTGAAAGCATGTTAACATGTCGCGCTTTTTGTGCTAGTTAGCAGTTTCAAGTTAGCACATCTTCAAAAAGTTGGGCATCCGATAAATTTTTTACAAATAATATCAAAATTTGTCAGAGGTTGTACATTTGGATTCCTTGTTTCAAGTGCTTTCTATTGATATATCATATGTCATAGATCTTGGAGATGTAGCTCAAGTTATTGTACTAGTTAGCATATGTCAAATTTGTACTAGTTAGCATTGTCCGGGACATGAAAAAGCACGAGAGGTTAATATGCTTTCACCCATTTGTGATTAGTGATCTATCACAAAGTGGAGTTGTAAAGCTTGCTACATTAGCAGGTGAATAAATGCCGAACTGGATTAGTGGATGTGGACTGAAGAAATATCATCTACCACTCACACAGGAGATGCTCCAACAAATTCATCAAGGAAAACTACGAGAGGAAGCTCAGGCAGAAGCAAAGGAATGCATTGCAAAATGAAGACTTCTGCGACAACAACAACAAAGTAGAGCACCATCACGAATCAATGCCATTCGACTGACGAAGTTGGATGAAGACACAGTGGAGCCAATAATTGCAGTCAAAATGGGCAGCAATCAAGTTGAATCGACGACATTGCTTGATTTTGGAGCTCAGGCAAATTTGCTCTCTTATGAATTATACCAACAACTCAAATCTGCAAGCCAACTTCATCCTACTCCTCAAGTGCTGGAAAGTAGTACATCACACCTATTGAAAACATTGGGATGGACTATATTGCATGTACAAATACATCAATATATTTACCCACACAAATTATATAGGGTGGAGGTTGAAAACACACAACACCCAATGATGTTGGGACAACCTTGGCAAAAAGAATACAATGTGCAGATAGATTGGGATGCAGAGGCAGCTTCTACGACGTGCACGACTACCCGACGAGCTTCAGACATGAGAGGTAGGCTCACCACCTTGAGTTTTTCGCGCATGTTTGTCATTATGTCGCGAAAACTAGCGTAGGGATCACACACAAAGCGGGCGGTAGAGACCTACAAGTAGAGGCGGCGACCTAATGGCTAACCCAAAAGAAACAAGAATTCATCTGCAGCTTACCCTAGCATAGGACACCAGTCCTGGATGTCCAAAGGCACTAGAAAACCATCGAGAAAAACCCTAATTCCTAGAATCCCGCAAGAGGCCACCAAATGGGAAATCATCGAAAAGGCGATCAAATGCTATCAAAATCCATGGGTAGGAGCATCTCGACATGCTCGACAAGTCTATGTGACCCGCATGACCAAAAAGTGACCCGAAGCGGCACTAAACTTCAGAAACCGCATTAGACACACAAAGCGTCAAATTGCTCTCGCTGCCAAACCGCATGCCTGTTTGCCACCAAACTTCACGAGCGGCTTTCCTAGACCATCAAAAACCAAGTACTATGGTGGTAGACCACCATTAATCATCGAAGACATGTAAACGCAACCACGGGTGCTTCTAGAGCGACAAATTGCCAAATGAAGCTCCGGTGAAGCCAAAGTGGACAAAAACCATACGGCAAGGATCCCCAGGGGATCGGGAAGCTATGGAGACCAACATCAAGAAATTTCATCGCCAAAAAGCACTCCAAAAGTCATAAAATGGCTTGGAGACTCTGAAGTCCACACAGGGAGTTATTCTCTATCCATTTGACTTTTTTGTTGAAATTAGGCTTAAAAGGGACTCAAGGGGACTAAGGGCAGGCACTAGGGGCACAATCCATGAAAAAATCATCAGGAGACATCCTACGCGTAGGATGTCTCAAGGGAATTTCTAGGCACAGATCCCAACATTTTTCATCATACACATTTTCTGAATGACCTTTACATGCTATCCACCAAGTCTCATCACATTTGGACCTAAATTGACCTCATATGCATGAAAAAATGCAAAGTTAGGACATAGAGGCAATAATGGGCCATAGACCTACCAATCCTTGTCCAAATCACATGAAACTTGCACAACACATTCACCAACACATCACCAACCAATCTGTGTGGTCAAAAGAAAAAATTGGTGAAGTAGTCATCCTACGCGTAGGATGTATATTTGACTTTTTGGGCCTGCAGAGGATGTTCGTTCATTACAGATCCAATCACCTCATCATCAAGAGCTCATATATCAATTTTGAAACCATTCTAATCATTGTTGACCCCCAACACCTTCAAGATACACTTTTTGAGCCCAAAAACACTACACAGGCTCTTACAAGCATCAATCCTTGTCCAAATCCAAATCCAAGAGCATATCCATGTTCCATAGGCCAAGGACTACCCACAAAACAAATCTCATGTCATTTTGATGAAAAAGACATCCTACGCGTAGGATGTCTCTAACATAATTTGGACCTTCTGTGCAAAGAGTGACATCATGGGAGCCAATACCATGATGCAAAGAGCCCATATACCAATTTTCAACCCAGTTGGATATTAATTGCTACTTGTTATGGACTTTCTACCCAATTGGTGACCTAAAGCCTGAAACAGCCAAAAAATCCACTTTTTGATGCCCAAATCCATATCCAAGCATATAGCCATGTTCCATAAGCCATGCACTACCAGCATGTCAAGTATCAACCAATTCTGATGAAAAAGACATCCTACGCATAGGATGTCTAAATGGAAAATTTTGGCCAGATTTGCACTGTGAGCACATGCACAGCTTCACAAGTTCCTTTTAAGCTTTATTTTCAATTTTCAAGTCATTTGGGTAGTTAAAACTCAGTTTCTCAGCTAATATGGAAAAAACGCTAACTTCGGACTACTGAGTGCAACAGGATCTATGGAGGCCGCGAAGTCACCGGCCAAGAAGAAAAGAATGACCATCAAGGATTACCTAGAAGAAGTGGAACCCTTCGTCATACCAGAAGGAACATTAAAGCCCACCAGCACATGGATCCAAGAAGATCTGTTAGAGTCCAACGACCTAAAGATCTACCAAGGAGTATTTAAAGACACTGAAGGCAATGTGATCGAGCTACCAATGCTATCACGAGAACTCAATGAGTTCGTAAGCAGCAAGATGGCCGGGTACTTGAAGAAGATTGATCTCCACAACTACTTTGAAGCTGTACCGGCAGGGGTGGATATAAAGAGAGTCTGGGAGTTTGTGACAACCATCAAAGAAGATGGAGTGGCCAAAGTAACAGATCTACAAGGCAGGCCAGAAATAGAAATAATCATCATTGAGCAGGTTGTAGCAGATGCACTAGACCTCTCCAACAAGGGGGATAGTGTAACTAAAAGAAGGGATGAGGTTAAGGTGTCCAATGAGAAGAAAGGAAACTACACCTTTGAAGATATTGCCAACCCAAAAGTGGCAATCATGAGCCAGTTGTAAAACCAATACTTCCACATGTGTATGAAGAGGCCACAAAAGTACAGAATGCCGCCAGGTGCAATTGCCACGACATTCACTTGGGCAATGACGAAAGGCAGCCCAAAGATAATCAATTATGCATCATATATACATGACAACTAGTGAAGATGGGTAACAAGAATCCAACATATATTGTGCCAGGAGAACTAATCACTAAGGTGATTTATGGGGCACTGCACGCAAAAGGAAGATTGCATGACCCCCTGTCTCAGAACGACTGGCTGAGGCTAAAAGAAAACAAAGAAGACGAGCCCCAAAGAGCACCAAGGGTTGCCGCAAGACTGAAAGACGGCTAGAGCCGGTCCTAGAAGAGCAGCCTGAGCAAAATAAGGGGAAGAAAGAGTTTCTCCAAGTGCCGGTGAAAGAAACAAAGTCACAAAAAGCGGCAAGATTAGAGAGGCTAATGGAGAGCTGCAGAGCAGAGAGAGCCCTTAAAGGTGATTTAAGTGAACTCTGGAAGCCTTCTCTAGAAGCTATGTTGGGATCATCCCGAAGAGTGCAAAGGGACAAATTCGAGGATTATATCAAGAATTTTGAGATTCTTGATGCCGCATCAGAGAATATACCGCATGTACCTTTCAGAGAGGAGGAAGTGGAGCAAATACGGCAGAAACTGCTAGATGAGCAAGAGAGCCAAGAGAGAGAAAGAAAAACAAAGGCAGACAGAGATCTAAAGAAAAAGCCTACATCTCTACTGGCCAGCCCATATCCCTCACCACCCCTCTACAAGAAGATAAAGAGGCTGAAGACAAACCAGAAGAACGGGAAGAGGCCAAGCAAGAGCAAAGCCAGGAGTCAAAGCCAAAGGAAGAGACTAAGCCTCGAAATGAGCAACAAGAGTCGGATGATTCATATCACACATTTTTGGACCTTCTAGCTACAGGATACACAAAAGAAGAAGCTGTTACAGTCGCATTTGATTTGGCCAGCATAGGGCCTAAGGAAAAAATGCAAGGCATCAGGCTCGTGGAACTAAAAGAAATGGCCACAGATACAGTGGATCTGCACCCACCTTCCAATGATTGGGATGTGGTGATGACGAAGCTAACCGGGTTGAGAGCGCAGTCCATGGCTTTAGAAAGCAAGATGGTAGCTCTCAAGGCCACTGAAATAAAGATAAAGATGGAGGTAGATTCTCTGCAAGGACAAAGCCAAAGGTAGAAAGAGAGAGAAGCTGAGCTACAGGCCAGCCTAGTAAGGGTATTGCAAAGATGCCAGGCAATGGAGGAAGAAAATCACGCAACAGCACAAAGAATGCAAGGAGTTGAAGAGGAATGTCAGCAGCTCAGCAAATCACTGATAGATGCCGAGAGGGAAAGAGTTAACCTGACCCTACAGCTGGCTGAGGAGTCTAAAGAAGTTGAATCCATGAGAAACGCCAAAAAAAAGGCGGAGATAGATCAAGAAGCCAGCCAGGATGAGGTCCTTGAGCTCAAGGACCAGATCAATGTGAAAGATCAGACCATCCAGAGTCAGAGCTACTAGCTCGACTCACATCACTACGGAAAGTCAACTCTATGAAGAACAGATGCAAGAACTTCAGAAGGAGCTGACTCTAGAGAAAAAGCAAAGATTGATGATGGCAGAAGGGTCTATTGTCATGCAAACAAGAATGGAAGAAGACCAAAAAGCCCTGCAAGAGGAAGTAGAAAGTATAAAAAGAAAGCTCGAGGAGGCGGAAAGGATAAACGCTGAATTAAATGACCTCCTCCTCAATATGGACGAAGAAGCTGAATCAAGAAAACAGAAACTCCTAAAGTAGATTGAGGAGCTGAGAGGACAGTAAGTAGGAGAGAAAGAGGGCACAGGGCCAGCAGCCAATGACGGCATCGATTTAGAAAATGTGTCAGATCCGGTGGACATGCCTATGCAAGAGGAAATCCTAGAAGGATCCTCTCATGAGCCACAGGATCTAACACAAGAAGAGGAAGAAAAGTTGCGTAAAGCAATAGAGGTGGAGATCAGAGAGGCAACAAAGGAAGCCTTGGAGTGGGAGCAGAGGGTTTTCAAGTCCATGACCATCCAGAAGATCGATGCCATCAACCTCAGGCGCGAATGGCTTCAACTCTCTCTCCCATATCCATTTTTGCTGAAATATGAAGCAGCCACCATCAATAAGCGGATAAGAGAAGAGCCGACCGTACCACTCTACAACGCAGATACCTCCCAACCAGAAGGGGTCAGGCTAATTGTTGACTCTCAGCCAAAATGGAGTAAGGCCTGTCTCACAAAGTACCCACAATACCTAATCCACTTGGTAGAGGCACTGAAAAACATCAGAGACAACCTCAGCTTTTGTCCTCTACCAAGGATCAGGACGTGGAAAGCCTAGGAGATCTTGAAAAGCAGCCAACCCACTTGGCTGAATTACCCTAAGCTGTCGGGCTTGAAGGCAGGTGAGAGAATAAGTGTCCAATACATGGTGAAAACCCTAACGGGCGCCATCAAATTGTTCACTGGCTCACCTAACCTTACGTGCATCATGATGAAGAAATTCTGCAAAACTCTCTTAGGAGTATTTGAGACATTCAAGCCAGGCCAGGTGACAGACAGTATCTTCTTCTTCCAAGATACTTACAGATGCGCTTATGATCTGTCTAATCAGCCTTCCAAGGAGGTGATACATGCAGTGTATCAAAGGATAATGTTTCTACCATCCTATCACCTCCAGGACTTTGAAGAAGCGTTCTACACAGGCTTCTTCACCATAAACACTAATATTTTCCGCCCAACAATGATGAACCTGCATGCAAGATACGAGTCACTGATCAGGATGCATGAAACCATACGATGAAGAAGCGGATCAGCGGCCATGTCGGGGACGACATGAGCAAGGAGGGAGGGAGTGTTAGAAGCTGGACACACCCCACGAAGACTAACTACTCGGAGGATTATCATTTTTTTTGTAATTATTCATTTATTGAGGAAACCTGATTTTTCACCTTGTAAATATTGGGACATACAGAAGTTTCCAGATTGTATCCCAGTTTTGATAGATAGATGGAGTAGTTGGTTGATTTTGGAACTTTAGGGTTTGAGAATTGTAAGGTATATATACCACTTTTTGACCTTAATGAAAAACCTTTTGTCATTTTTAAAAACAAGTTTTGAAGTCTGTGAGTAAGCGTATTGTGTACGAGAGAGAGTGTGAGCTTCATCTTGATGCTACGTGTGCACCGGTGGTCGGAATCGAGTGTGGAGAAGTGCAGCGTGTTGCCCCCGAGGAGAGCTACGTGCCGATACCTACATTGTGCGCGTACGGTCCGGTTTTGCGAGCTCCTTCTACGAGCTTCATCTGGTGATTGGGTGATCATACGTTGTCCAATTTTGCATTACAACATATCCACGCGTTCACATTGAGTAGAATTACACATTAGAAACTTTAGATTTCGAAAAAGAAGACCTACAAATTTTGGCTAGACATCCTACGCGATTTTGCACCGCGTGTTTTGGGTTGGCGTTTTGGTTCATAGACCTTAGGGAGAGCGACCTATTTGTATTAGTAGGGTCTCCTTCAAGTTCTATGGTGTTTCGAGATTGTTTGATGGGTGTTAAGCTCTAGAAAGCGATGTAGGAGGTTTCCTCTTATGCACTCTTGAAGGCTGTGACTTAGACAATTGGTAGAGACCTCTGTATGAATTAGTTAGGAGTCGGTTGAGTGTAGGTTGACACCTTATGCTTGCTTCCGCGCACCTACGGGTCGAGCTTCGTCCTTAGCTGACATTATATGTTAGGTGAGTTATCGTTGTGCTGACGTCCGTCGTGGCGTATCCGTCCAACAAAGATTTACGGAGGACAAGGCGGGCAATCCAGCGTTTGCCCTCATCAACAACGGCTCTAAGGCAGCTCGCAAAGCGGATGCCGATGCCGTGCTTCTCATGTACTGTTACCGTTACCTACATCACTCACACCTAATCATATCATCCTGAATATATCATCATGCATGAAATGAAATTGGACCTTCCATTACGAGCCTATCTTATAGGTTTATATGATCTCAATTTAGTATCAGGCATGAGAAGTAATATTGATTGTGTAGGTGTCTCTCTTCACTGAGTACGATCGATCTAAAGACACCACCATGACAACCGCGTGGACACTACGCACAGTTTCCTCCTCGTGAGAGTATATGGCAATTTTCGGCATCAAAATCCGACTCGTATGACCCGTTTTAGCCTAAAACCAATTTTTCATAAAATTGTCCGGGGAGGCACCGGGGGCCCGGGACTGTGTGGGAACAGGTTCCAGGCCACTCCATACCAGCTTTAGCAGCTAGGGAGCACCCTCTTGCCTTGTGGGAGTCTTTGGGAAGTTTCCAAGCTTGCAACTAAGTGTGAGAACCAGTTAACTAAACCAACTGGACACTTGGTGGGCAGGCAACTAGACTTGCCATGCAAGGACTGAGTGCTCACTCAGATGCTTATAGCAGCAAAAATCGATTTTCAGCTTGAGGAGGCCTATTTAAAGGCATGCACACACACACACACACACACACACACACACACACACACACACACACACACACATGCTCACACACACACCCAGTACACACACACACACACCTACACACACCTTGGGGAGGTGCTGCCGTTACACACACAGTTTTTGAAGGAGAAGCTGGGAGGGAGGTGCTGCGAAATTCTCATCTTGAGGATTCATTGGATCAGAAAAATCAGAGGATTCTCAGCCCCTAATCACAGTAATCATGGTTTAATTACTGCTCTTCTTAATTCTCATCTTTATTCTCCAAATTCCTTAGCTACTATGCTTAATCCTGGCTATAATTCCCTATAGCTGCTCTCTAAATCTCCATAGCTATACTCCATTGCATAATCATCATTCAATTAGCTAAATTATGTAGCCATTCATCATCCTTAACCAAGGATTAATTCATGATTAGGAAAGATTCTCTCTCTAGGCAGCATAGTTAATAAATTTATCAGTCAATAATAGTGTAGATTTGATGAAATTCATTCTTTTACCACTCAATAGTGTTGTAATTAAATTAGACTCAATATTCTCCCACATTAAAATGTGATTAAGGCTGAAAATTAATCCGTCATTAGTCCATTAAGAAGAGAATTTTATGTCACACATACCTGCGACAATTCTGCATCTTCATATTGTTCTAGGAAAATAATTGAGCTTGCTTACTTCATATCTTTCGTGAATCAATTAGTAAAATTTTGAATTTCTTAATCATCTAAACAAAGTAATTAACCTTAGAGCCATTTCCCATAGGGTAAGTAAAGAATTACCCATAAAAATGCTAGGTCTCGAAGGAAAAATCTAATCTCTTCCCTAAGGAGGATTCTTTAATAATTCTAATCTTCCATTTGGTTGTTATGATGCTCTCGGACTTTAGCTCTTTTCTTCAAGTTTATCAGTTAAATTAGTGATTAAAATGGCCCCGGTTAATATAACTCGCTTCGGTGGTGCCCACGACCACGAGGCGAGAACGAGCAATACAAATGGAAAAGGAAAAGCTCCCATGGTCGAACAAGCACCGGCCATCTCATGAGCCAATGACGAAGAAATGGAAGAGGTAGATCACAGTTTTATTCAAGTTGTTTAATTTAACATTGCATACGTTTAGCTAGGAATGAACATATCCCCAAACATGTTGGAGAATCCGACGGAAACCTCGGCAATTGAATTCATTTATATATTAAAGTCTAAAGTAGGAAAGAAATGATTGACGGATATACTGCTTGCAATAGGAAAGAATGTCTGCTAGGAAAATTTAGCTTGGCATGTTCATTCTATTTCCAATGTTGAATTAGTCATGAACCCCCTCCTGATCACAGGGGGTAGAGTTCCTGGTTAAGAGCTCTTGAATCCACGAGTGTTGGTTAAGCGGTGGATACCCCCGACTGCTGATTAAGCGGTGGGAACCCACGTCTGCTGGTTAAGCGGTGGGAACCCACGTCTGCTGGTTAAGCGGTGGGAATGTCCATGTCGTTCTTTCTATGCGGTGGACATACCTAGTTGTATGGGCAGGTAGGCAACAACGGGAGGAGTAAACTCTCGCTGGAGGGGGGGATGTTGTACCTCCAGAACATTGGAATTTTAATGAATAAGTTTGAGTAGAATTTTTTACTAGAATACTGTCTTGGTGTTGTTTGCAATACTGGTTGAAGGGCTGTCTTAACGAACAATGTGCTTCGGAATTAAAACAAGGAATGTTTATGTTAAACAACCCTTATGATAGTAATTAGGTCACACAAGGAAGTGTGAGTGTGGGGGTGGAAAGTGGGGCTTGGCTCAGGTTGCCAATGCTTACGAGATGGGTGGTCCCGATTGGTCGGGAACTCTCTGTCTCCATAGTGCCTAATTCGATATTAGTAATACTCATTGCCCCTAGGGCGGTGAAATCTCGAGAGTACGTGCCTCTGAAACATGGGGAAAAAGGCACTCGAGGTTTCTCTCCTCTTGTAAGGTGAGTCTTAGGATCGCTAGATAGCTTAAGTACGCTTCCCCTACGAGGTGGAGCTAGATCTCATTGCTAGTAGGCTCGAGCTCGACTCACTTTGTGATGAGAGATCGTCCACTAGCTGAACCCTAAACCACTTTGTTTGCTTCCACAATAGATCTAGTGGCCACCAGGTTCACCATCAGATCCGCTGTTTGATATGGCGGATTGGGGACCTCACACCTAGTATCAGAGCTATAGGTTTACGAACGTGAAAATGATGTTGTTTGAAATTTTAAAAAATAAGGGATAGTAGGATAGATCGTACTCAAAGCTTGAGCATGATATTTCCCAAAATATTGACATTGGATTTGTCTCGTGGATTGTCTAATGAGTAATGCTAAAGAGTTTTACTCGTTGAGCTTGTTGGGATTCAGTGGGTTTCACATTATGTTTTTTGAGAAGTCGTTGGTGCGACTAGTGCTACGGGCAGGTAGCATGTTGATGCACATAAAGTTATAAGTATGGATTAAAGCTCTCGAGTAAAGTTTTTACCATTATTTATCAGACAATTTGGATGTATTCAATGGAATTTAAATTGATGGTGGAATGGTTAAATCCTTTGTGATAGCTGTACAGATTAAGTAGGCTGGTTAAGCCCAAAAGTTAAATTTCTTCTTGAGTATGAAAAAGCCTAGGTTCATTTGAGAACAGTGCTATAGTAATGAGTTTTATACCATTGGATAGGTACCGTCTATTGCGCTATATACCGCCGTTCAAGAGAAAAAGCTTCTCCTTAAGCAAGCTCAGCCTCCAACCTTTAAAGGCAAAAGGGGAAAATGTGGGAAGAGATGCAGAAGTATGGATGGAGCCTATGGATGACTATTTCGAAGCTGCGAGAACTCAACCCGAGAACCAAACCATGCTTGAAATGTTCCGCTTGTCTGGTGATGCCAAGATCTGGTGGAAACAACATTGCAGGGACTTGGATATCAAGGGATCTTCCCAGTCATGGGAAGACATCAACGCTGCTGTGATGGAGCGTTACTTACCACCCGCCTATAAAACCTTGAAGATGAGTGAGTTCTTTTCCCTTCAGCGGCTGACTTCATCTGTCGAAGAATATTATTCAAAGTTTGTCACTCTTCGGAGATATGCTCCTAAGATGACATTGGAACAACAGGTAGCACGGTTCTGCCAAGGACTCATCGACCCCCTGAACAACCGACTAGAAGATCTTAGGCCAGCAACTCTGCAAGATGCCTTGCTTAGGGCCAAACTGTTAGCTAAAGAGATTCAGAGGATTACCCAAGATAGTCAATACTATTTGTCAAAGAGGGCCAGGACAGACAACTGGAGTAAGAGTCCAATCAACCCTGCATATGACCATCGTCCGGTAGTATCTACTACGGCAGCTACCGAGTTTCCCAATATAAGATGCTTTGAGTGCCAGGAGTATGGACATTACAGAAGCCGATGTCCAAAAAGGATTTTTCAAACGTCCGGTATTAATAATGTACCTCCAAACGTTGTGAGCGGGATGAAAACACACACAGCGTCTCTATAACGACCCGACACACACTCTTGGAAGGATATACACACACACTATGGGGCACCACTCGGCTTACACAACACACCTGGCCGAGACAGGGAACACACCTCTGGAGTGAGAGGAGAGAGACTATCCACTTGCCCACTCCACACAGACACACACACACACACACCCAAAAAACTCAGCTCAAACGAGGAGAATTTCTGATGTTTAGATACAATTGAGCTTGGGCCAACACCAATGGGGCAAATAGCTCACACAATATGGGTAAAAGAAGCTAGATACAATCACAAACTGGAGCAGAAACTTCGCTCATAGGAGAAACTTACACAGAAAAACAGCAGGAAAAGAGTGAGGAATTTGGCAAAATGGACAGCTCCATCGCGTCCGGAACGGCCAAAAACCCCAGTCTACAATGTCAAAGTGCTCAAATCCGACCTTGGATGAGCAGTTTACGGCCAAAATAGGCTCCAAAATGAGCAAAAACACACCTGCGGCTGTTCCTCCTCTCTTCTCCACGTTTTTTCTGGTCTTTTCTCCATTTTTTCAGTTCCCACACTTAGATTTATTATTTGGGCACCCTTGGTCTTTTAGATGACCTCAAAAGGACCCCGATCAGGCCAAAAACTGACCTCGCAGTGCATAGTTGTCACCTTTTTGTATCATTCGCACACTCGGCACTCAGCTTTTTTCCAATAATGCATCTTGCCACCACGTGAAGTGGCCCCAAAAAAAGGTCCTCATGATGACCTTTCTGCATAATTCTCACAAGAAAACACCCACGTTGTGTCCGTCCTCATCCGCGTGCAAATATTGACCTCGTTCGCCCTCCTAACGCCACTAGATGCCATCTGACGCACCTGCTTACCTCATGTCGTCGGCCCGCGGATAGCTTCCTCGAGAAGTTTTACTCGCTACCAACTCCTCATTATTGTAGAAAAAACATACTGGTACTGGTGATAGTGAAAATCGATGCACTATGTACATGGTGTCCTACCTGTACACATGTGGGCCCCACGTAACCACTTGGCTCTGGAAAATGGGCAATACTTTATTTGATGCACCATGCATGGGTATGTACATATGCGCAATCCCTTGCTCCAAAAAACTCCTGACATAATTTGCCCATCCCCTAGCCTGCTAGATCATTCATGATCAGCAACAGCAAAGAGCGATATGAGACTCGCCGCATCACATGTCTCCTCATCCTTCACCAACATTGCTTGCTCCACAGACAGTTCATCTTGCTCCACCATCATCAATCTAGCATGATACAATTTAAGACGCAATCCATTTACCCTTGACTTATGTAGAACACCATCCAGGTTAGCCAGCTGATATGTGCCATTTGGAAAACACTCTACTACCTTGAAAGGGCCTTCCCACTTAATTTGAAACTTCTTTTGGAAGGTATTTTCCAGCTTACTGTTGTAGCGCAAAACCAAGTCATGTTTCTTGATACCCTTACTTTTGACCTTTTCATTTATCTTTGTCAAAGCCTTATCCTGCATCTGCCCATAATGCTCCAATGCACTCATCCTATCCAACTGGACCTCTTGTAACTGCAAGAGCCTCTCTTTGAATGCATCACTAGGCGGCCCAAGCAACTTCTCTAACATCTTGACCGCAGGCAACTCTACCTCCACAGGCAACAGTGCTTCCTTTCCATACACCAAATGAAATGGAGTAAACCCTGTACGTGTCTTCACCGAAGTACGGTATGCCCATAATGCACTAGGCAATTCCAAATCCCAATTCTTTCCTTGGTGCTCTGTCACTTTAGAAAGAATTTGTACCAACTCACCATTGAATCTTTCATTTAAGCCATTACACTGTGGGTAATAAGGAGTGGTATGTTGGTGCCTAATCTTCATCTTTGTGCATAAGAAGTCTAGCAGTTTAGCTCTAAATCCTGGCCCCTTATCTGAAAGTAGCTCTAATGGCACCCCAAACTTGCAACATATTTCATCATACACAAATTTTTCCACATCCTTTGCAGTGATCTGTTTTACTGCTATAGCCTCTGCCCATCTAGAGAGATAGTCCACTGCCGTCAAGATATAGCTTTTGCCCCTGCTTGTGATAGGTAACGGGCCTATTGCATCAATCCCCCACTTTTCAAACACATCAAACGCCATAATGGTTTTTCGTAGCTCTGGCTTCAACACTCTCTTCCCAAATGCTTGACACCTATTGCAAGACCTACACCAATGGTGAACATCCTTGTGCAAACTAGGCCATACATACCCCTCTTGCAAAATCTTATGCAAGGTGATCTTTAGAGAAAAATGGCCACCACATGCACCTTCATGATTCTCTTCCAACACTCTGTAAAGCTCCTCCCGCCAAGGTACACGTCTCAACACGAGATCAGCCCCTTTCATGTATAAGACATCACCAATCAATTTGTACCTGTATGCTCTACGCACAAAGCCATACTTCTTAGACTTTTGAATCTCCTTTGGAATGATTCCTGTTAGCAAAAAATCCTCTTCTTGAGACAAACTTTCCCGGCCATGATAAAGAGGTAAATTGGTCCTCAATACGAATAGTTCCCCAATCATGCCTTGAGCTGCTTCATGTGCCTCTCCATTTAGAGCACGTTCAATGTGTCTGATGCTCCATGCTTCAACTTTTTTAACAGGCCTATAATTCTAAAGCACATTTCCTTCAATGAGGTGTTCTTGCTTTTCCACACACCCAGCACTTGCTTCACCACTAACAAGGCATCACCTTTTATGCTCAACCTTCGAACCCCATGCTTCAAACAAATGTGTAATCTGGCTTCCAATGTAGCATATTCAGCCTCATTGTTACTATGCGAATCCAATTTGAACCCTCTCTTGCATACTAGCTTCCCCTCTGGATCATAAAGTGCTATACCCCCTGAAGCTGCATCGTGGCTCTTTCTGTATGAACCATCAAAGAACAACACATGTGCATTGCTGATCTGTGGCACTTCTTCAACTACCTTTCTCACCACCTCTTCCTTAACAATAAGGGGATTCTCCTTATAGGTCAACAAATCAGCTAGGGTAGCCCTTGTACTATCTTCCACTAGAAAAGAGAACTCAAACTCTTGCAGCTCAATTACCCATTTCTTCACCACATTTGACATGTTAATACCATTAATTAACTGTGGCAAAAAGGCATAATTCGTCAAGAAAACAAAAGGCCGTGGTAGCAAGTAATGACGAAATCGTCGACAAGAAAATATTACACTGGCCATCACTAGCTCTACTTCCGATAACTTTCTCTCCGCTACCAGCTTCACTCGGCTTGCACAATACACTGGCCTCATATAATGGCTGCCCTTCCCCTTTTGCAATAGCATGGCTCCAATGGCATCATCCCCTACTGATGGATTTACATAAAAAACTTTCTCCCAATCAGGAGCCTGCATGGTGACAACCCCCCTAACACCTCTTTCACCTCTTGAAACACTTCTTCACACTTGTCATCCCATTGCAATGGATCATGCTTTGCCACTTGCTGTAATGGATAAAGAAGCTGCGAAGACAATGGAATAAACCATGCCATGTACTTCACTTTGTGTATAAAGGTTGCCAATTGCTTCGTACTCGTAGGTGATGGAAGAAGAATAATAGACTTAACCTTGTCTGGATCAGCCTCAATGCCATTTTCTGACACCATGTGGCCCAGTAACTTCACCCTTGGCTATGCTAGATGACATTTCTTTGGATTTAGTTGTCCTCCACATTCATCATATCGAGCCAATACCATCTGCAGCTTCTCATGGTGTTCAGCCCTACTACTATAAACACAGAAGTCATCCATAAAAGCTTTAACACAACTACCAATGAATGGTTCCAACACCCAATTTGCTCTCTCTTGATAGAAGGAAGGTCCATTTGACAACCCAAATGGCAATACTGTGTAGCAATAGCAGCCCCATGGCGTAATAAAAGTTGTCTTTGTGCGGTCTTTAAGAGCAATCTTCAATTGAAAATAGCTTGAAAAACCATCACACACACTGTACCTCTCATAACCTGCCACTGAATCCAAGATCTGATCAATTAATGGAAGAGGATATGGGTTCTTCTTAGTGGCTGTGTTTAAGGGTTTAAAATCCACACAAATTCTCCACTTCCCATCCTTCTTTGGACTGACTACAACTGGACTCACCCATTCTGTGGTCTCCACTGGAACTATGAACCTTGCCTTCAATAACTTGTCCACCTCTACCCGCAAGGCTTCCATTTTCTCTTGACCCATCCTTCTTAGCCTTTGCCGCACTGGCTTCGCACCTTCTTTCAGCTCTATATGCATCTCTTCACCCTTGAACCCTTTGATCTCTTCATATGAAGTAATGAACAAATCAGGAAAACTAGCCAGCATATGCAAAAATATATCCTTCTCCATAGCTGAGAGGTCTCCACTAATCATTTGCGTCATTAATTCCTGCTTCTTTGACAACTCAACCTTGGTTTGCATCAGCCCTTCAATCACTTCATAAGGCCCTTCACTTTCATCTTCAACTTCATTCGCAAATGCGACTAAACCACACTCCTGGATTTCTTTATCCATCAAAAGAAATGCAACATCAACATCCTCATCACCGCTGGTAGTGCTATCACTGTCCTCATCTGTCACCGTGGAAGAGTCTTCATCACTAGACTCATCCTCATCTTCATAAAGCTCCTCTAATCGTTTCCTTGTGTCCATATTATAACGCTTCTTGGTACCTGTCTTTCCATAGAGGCTAATCGTACCATGTCGCCAATCTTGAACAGCTCCCACTGCACGTAACCATGGTCTGCCCAATATAATAGGATATGCTCCCAACCCTACTGGCATCACATGAAAATCAACCACTACCTTCGCATCATATGCCTCCACTTCTAAGCTCTTTACAACACCTAAGCATTTTACTTTTTGATGGTTTGCCAATCTGATCCGAAAACCTGACACCCCAGCCACTGTGAGACCCATCTTCTCAACGCATGAGTGTGTTATGACGCATATTTGGGCTCCGCCATCCACATAACCTTGTCCCAAATTTCTCCTTTTATGCCACACATCTACTATTGGACAAATGTCTGGTAGCTCATCCATTGCCAACACCTTCACTGAACCTCTCTCTGGCTCTTTCTCCATTGGGTTAACCATCCTCTTCCACTGTCGCTTTAGTTTAGGAACCATTTCTATGAGCTGCCCAAAAGTAACATCTGCCTTCTTGCTCGTCAGATCCTCCTTCAAGTCATAGCTTAATTGCCCATCCCCTAGTGGAAAATCTGAAACATGAAACTTTCGACGAGCTCTCCTTTTCCTCTTGGCCTTGACATCCTCGCCTTCATGGCTCTTTCCTTTCTTCTTACTAGGACCTGGGGCACTTCTTCCTTCCTTTTCCTCTGTGATCCTCTTCCCAATAGGCATCACTAATGTATCCTCTAGCTTTGATGCCTTCTCCAAGGTGACTACACTTAGCACTTTTGTCTTTCCCTTTTCCTCCTGGGTCAATCCACTGGTTCCTTCGTCTCCCTTAATTTCGATGCCATAATCATTTGACCTAGTTAGCACCTGTCTTGGCAATGTATACATGTCTCCCCCCATCCTTGGTGGCTTATCACATTGCGGGCTGATGTGACCCAACTCTCCACAATTGTAACATGTGGGCGTCTGCCTCCAAAACCTACCATTGCTTTGTCCAACACCATTCCTAGGCCTTTCTTCACCTCCTGGCTGATTTGCAAACCGCCCTCGACCTCGATTATTTCCCACTTGACCTAGCATGTTTAGGCTGAGATTCTTCATCAAATCTACCATTTGCCTCATGTCTTGCCTTAGCCCATCATCTTGCACTGCTGTAGTGACCACTGCTGGCATAACCTGAGTAGTAACAGGAACCATTGGTTCGTGATGAACCCCTGACATGCGACCTTGTAAAGACTCTATAGGCTGAAATTCAGACCTCATGGGCAAAGACTCCACCCCTAACTGGCTCATTTTCCTCAACTTCCACTCTTTGTTCCTTGCCACCTCTAGTGCATCTTCATATGTCCTAGGCTTCTTTAGCTCCACTCTCCAACGTATATTCTCCCAAAGACCAGCCAAGAACCTGTCCTTCTTCATCATGTCAGGCGGGGGTACCTGTGGTGCTAAAGCCTTGCACATCCTCTCCCATGCCAATGAAAACTTTCGTATATACGCATCTACTGGCTCACCTTCCTTTTGCACTAAAGCCTGTACTTCTTGCCACACTTTGTCAGGGTCTTATATCTTCACAAACTCCACTTCCAATCCATGCCTTAGATTGTCCCAACTCAATCTTATAGGTGGATCAGCCATACGCAACTCCTCTTCAAATACTTTGG
Source organism: Adiantum capillus-veneris (assembly GCF_014529385.1). Lineage (NCBI taxonomy): Eukaryota > Viridiplantae > Streptophyta > Polypodiopsida > Polypodiales > Pteridaceae > Adiantum > Adiantum capillus-veneris. The sequence continues at coordinate 35,435,619 of NC_140934.1, forward strand.
ACCAAGCTCGTGCATCACTCTTCAAACAAATTTGGAGAAGACGTAACATTTGCGCCGGTTCATGAATCTGGTTGCTAATGCAGGCAACCTCCATCTTTTCCAGAAAGTCCTCCACAACTTCATCACTTCTTCCATGAAACTCCGGATAAGAGAAATCCATGGCTAGAGAACCCCTTCAAACACACGTGCAAGAACCCAAAACTTTTCACTACCCAATCCCCAGAAACTTCAATGGAGCTCAGATTTAGATGAGAACAAACACATGCACATCAAATGAGTTTTCATAGTTGATCATTGGAATTACCACAGGCAAAGGACATTCCAGGATCTCTCTCAATCTTCTTGGTCCAAACATAAAGACTATGCGCTGCTGGAGAAAGATCTTCCTGGACACATGAACATTAATCTGAATTCTTTGAGTTAAATGAAAAGGAGTGAACTGAGGGCCATTTTGATCATCCATTAAAGCCAACCATGAAGCTCCCAAAAATGCACACCTGACTCAACCTCTGATTTTGCCAAAATTTCAGCAGCATAACATCATAAAATGGCTCAAAAGACCAAAAGACCAGCCATCATAACTTGGAAAAATTTTGACAGAGTTTCCCCAGAAATAGAGCAATGAGAACCCAAAATATAGACTGTATCAGTATGCATAAACTGCCAACAATAGAACTCGAGCATCAAATAGGACTCACTAGTACATAGCCTATGGTGAGGTCACAAAAAGGGTGCTCCAGCTACCTGTATCACCGAAATGATCTCCACATTTGAGAATCCCCCAGCTCAATAAAAACCTCACGCTATCGACCCTCACACGAAGGATAATGCAAATCGCGTATAGTCAAGTCTCAGAAATGACTATCCTCCAGACCAAGTCTCAAAAATGGCTGGGACTGCCAAATACAACCAAGTATGGCTCCACAAATGCGTACAATGGCAGTTTCCACAAGTAACGTACAATCCAGTAGACAATGCGCTCAAATAGGCGCCAAGTGATGCATATCCACAACAACTGCAAGTGACATCACTGCTAGTATATCACTGTACTCCAGCTACCTGTACCTGTGTTAATCACTTGCACTTGTATCTGTAACCTGTAACCTGTAACCTGTAATCTGCAACCTGCAACCTGTAATCCCCAATCTCGAAGCTCGAAGCTGAAGCAAAAGGTACTCGAAGAAGATCCTCCGTGGGGGCGCCAAAAGAATGTGAGCGGGATGAAAACACACACATCGCCTCTATAACGACCCGACACACACTCTTGGAAGGATATACACACACACTATGGGGCACCACTCGGCTTACACAACACACCTGGCCGAGACAAGGAACACACCTCTGGAGTGAGAGGAGAGAGACTATCCACTTGCCCACTCCACACAGACACACACACACACACACCCAAAAAACTGAGCTCAAACGAGGAGAATTTCTGATGTTTAGATACAATTGAGCTTGGGCCAACACCAATGGGGCAAATAGCTCACACAATATGGGTAAAAGAAGCCAGATACAATCACAAACTGGAGCAGAAACTTCGCTCATAGGAGAAACTTACACAGAAAAAAAACAGGAAAAGAGTGAGGAATTTGGCAAAATGGACAGCGCCATTGCGTCCGGAACGGCCAAAAACCCCAGTCTACAATGTCAAAGTGCTCAAATCCGACCTTGGATGAGCAGTTTACGGCCAAAACAGGCTCCAAAATGAGCAAAAACACACCTGCGGCTGTTCCTCCTCTCTTCTCCACGTTTTTTCTGGTCTTTTCTCCGTTTTTTCAGTTCCCACACTTAGATTTATTAGTTGGGCACCCTTGGTCTTTTAGATGACCTCAAAAGGACCCCGAACAGGCCAAAAACTGACCTCGCAGTGCATAGTTGTCACCTTTTTGCATCATTCGCACACCTGGCACTCAGCTTTTTTCCAATAATGCATCTCGCCACCATGTGAAGTGGCCCCAAGAAAAGGTCCTCATGATGAACTTTCTGCATAATTCTCACAAGCAAACACCCACGTTGTGTCCGTCCTCATCCGCGTGCAAATATTGACCTCGTTCGCCCTCCTAATGCCACTAGATGCCATCTGACGCACCTGCTTACCTCATGTCGTCAGCCTGCGGATAGCTTCCTCGAGAAGTTTTACTCCCTACCAACTCCTCATTATTGTAGAAAAAACATACTAGTACTGGTGATAGTGAAAATCGATGCACTATGTACATGGTATCCTACCTGTACACATGTGGGCCCCACGTAACCACCTGGCTCTGGAAAATGGGCAATACTTTATTTGATGCACCATGCATGGGTATGTACATATGCGCAATCCCTTGCTCCAAAAAAATCCTGACAACGTCAACAGGCGAGGCCAACCAAACGGAAGAGGAGGCCGAGGAAGAGGAAACATAGGACAAGGAAGCGGAGCTTTCGCTTATGCCACAGTGAGACAACCAACTGTGGGTGATGAAGCTGATGAGAGAGCATCTCTGTATGGTGCAAATGCTAGTGAGCAATAATTCAAGCACCAGGACATTATCAAAGTTCAGCAGAATAAGACACATAAAACTAAAGACAATTCTATTATCAAAGGATGACTTTACTTTCGACAAGGGATATATGTACCTAAGTAGTTAGCATAGAGTTTCTCTGGATGTATCTTGAGATGAGGACATCTCAAATTTTTCACGATGGGGAGGTTGTAAGGTCTCTGACCCCGATCAAAAAAAGCACCATTGTACCTTGAAATGAATATAATGGAAAAAGTTACTATTTCTAACAGTTTTCCAAATTCTGTCAGTGCCATGATGTTAAGAATGTTTTAAAGCTTCGAAATGTGAATTAAAATAATTTTTGTGAAAATTTTCCAACTATAGTAAGTTTTTGGTCTCCCGACCCGTCTAGTTTTGACCGTCTCGAAAATCCGTATCCGTACCTCGAATTTGAAAAAGAATGCATTTTCGAACGCCAAGGGGGGGGGGGGGGGGGGGGGCTGCTAAATATGGCAGGTACTCGGGCCAGTATGCCTTAGTTAGAGCTTGCTATAGCAGTTTTTGGCATCAAAATCCGACTCGTATGACCTGTTTTAGCCTAAAATCAAATTTTCATAAAATTGTCTGGGAAGGCACCGGGGGCCTGGGACTGTGTGGGAACAGGTTCCAGGCCACTCCAGAGCAGCTTTAGCAGCTAGGGGGTGCCCTATTGCCTTGTCGGAGTCTTTGGGAAGTTTCCAAGCTTGCAACTAAGTGTGAGAACCAGTTAACTAAACCAACTGGACACTTGGTGGGCAGGCAACTAGACTGGCCATGCAAGGACTGAGTGCCTACTCATATGCTTATAGCAGCACAAGTCGATTTTCATCTTGAGAAGGCCTATGTAAAGTCATGCACACACACACACACACACACACACACACACACACACACACACACCCAGTACACACACACACACACACCTTGGGGAGGTGTTGCCGGTACACACACAGTTTTTGAAGGAGAAGCAAGGAGGGAGCTACTGCCGAAATTCTCATCTTGAGGATTCATTGGATCAAAAAAATCAGAGGATTCTCAGCCCCTAATCACGGTAATCATGGTTTAATTACTGATCTTCTTAATTCTCATCTTTATTCTCCAAATTCCTTAGCTACTATGCTTAATCCTGCCTATAATTCCCCATAGCTGCTCTCTAAATCTCCATAGCTATACTCCATTGCATAATCATCATTCAATTAGCTAAATTATGTAGCCAATAATCATCCTTAACCAAGGATTAATGCATGATTAGGAAAGATTCTCTCTCTAGGCAGCATAGTTAATAAATTTGTCAGTCAGTAATAGTGTAGATTTGATGAAATTCATTCTTTTACCACTCAATAGTGTTGTAATTAAATTAAACTCTATCTTCTCCCACATTAAAATGTGATTAAGGCTGAAAATTAATCCGTCATTAGGCCATTAAGAAGAGAATTTTATTTCACACATGCCTGCGGCAATTCTGCATCTTCATATTGCTCTAGGAAAATGAATGAGCTTGCTTACTTTATCTCTTTTGTGAATCAATTAGTAAAATTTTGAATTTCTTAATCCTCTAAACCAAGTAATTAACCTTAGAGCCATTTTTCATACGGTAAGTAGATTTCGGACTTTAGCTCTTTTCTTCAAGTTTATCAGTTAAATTAGTGAGTAAAATGGCCCCGTTTAAGAGAACTCGCTTCGGTGGTGCCCACTACCACGAGGCGGGAACGAGCAATACAAATGGAAAAGGAAAAGCTACCATGGTCGAACAAGCACGGCCATCTCACGAGCCAATGACGAAGAAATGGAAGAGGTACATCACAGTTTTATTCAAGTTGTTTAATTTAACATTACATACGTTTAGCTAGGAATGAACATATCCCCAAACATGTTGGAGAAATTCGACGGAAACCTCGACAATTGAATTCATTGATATGTTAAAGTCTAAAGTAGGAAAGAAATGATTGACGGATATACTGTTTGCAATAGAAAAGAATGTCTGCTAGGGAAAATTTAGCTGAGCATGTTCATTCTATTTCCAATGTTGAATTAGTCATGAACCCCCTTCTAATCACAGGGGGCAGAGTTCGTGGTTAAGGGCTCCTAAATCCACGACTGCTGGTTAAGCGGTGGATACCCACGACTGCTGGTTAAGTGGTGGGAACCCACATCTGCTGGTTGAGCGGTGGGAATGTCCATGTCATGCTTTCTATGCGGTGGACATACCTAGTTATATGGGCAGCTAGGCGATAACGGGAGGAGTAAACTCTCACTGGAGGGGGGGATGTTGTACCTCCAGAACATTGGAATTTTAATGAATAAGTTTGAGTAGAATTTTTTACTAGAATACTGTCTTGGTGTTGTTTGCAATACTGGTTGAAGGGCTGTCTTAACGAACAATGTGCTTCCAGATTAAAACAAGGAATGTTTATGTTGAACAAACCTTGTGGTAGTAATTAGGTCACACAAGGAAGTGTGAGTGGGGGGGTGGAAAGTGGGGGCTTGGCTCAGGTTGCCAATGCCTACGAGTTGGGTGGTCCCGATTGGTCAGGAACTCTCTATCCCCATAGTGCCTACTTCGATATTAGTAATACTCATTGCCCCTAGAGCGGTGAAATCTCGAGAGTACGTGACTCTGAAACATGGGGAAAAAGGCACTCGGGGTTTCTCTCCTCTTGGAAGGTGAGTCTTAGGATCGCTAGATAGATTAAGTACGCTTCCCCTACAAGGTGGAGCTAGATCTCATTGCTGGTAGGCTCGAGCTCGACTCACTTTGTGATGATAGATCGTCCGCTAGCTAAGCCCTAAACCACTTTGTTTGCTTCCGCAATAGATCTAGTGGCCACCAGGTTCACCATCAGATCCGCTGTTTGATATGGCGGGGCGGGGACCTCACACCTGGTATCAGAGTATAGGTTTACGAACTGGAAAATGATGTTGTTTGAAATTTTAAAAAATAAGGGACAGTAGGATAGCTCATACTCAAATCTTGAGCATGATGTTTCCCAGAATAATGACATTGGATTTGTCTAGTGGATTGTCTAATGAGTATGTTAAAGAGTTTTACTCGTTGAGCTTGTTGGGATTCAGTGGGTTTCACATGATGTTTTTTAAGAAGTCGTTGGTGCAACTAGTGCTGCGGGCACGTAGCCTGTTGATGCACATAAAGTTATAAGTATGGATCAAAGCTCTCGAGTAAAGTTTTTACCATTATTTATCGGACAATTTGGATGTATTCAATGGAATTTTAATTGATGGTGGAATGGTTAAATCCTTTGTGAAAGATGTACAGATTAAGTAGGTTGGTTAAGCCCAAAAGTTAAATTTCTTCTTGAGTATGAGAAAGCCTAGGTTCATTTGAAAAGAGTGCTATAGTAATGAGTTTTATACCATTGGATAGGTACCGTCTATTGCGCTATATACCGCCGTTCAAGAGAAAAAGCTTCTCCTTAAGCAAGCTCAACCTCCAACCTTTAAAGGCGAAGGGGCAAATGTGGGAAGAGATGCAGAAGTATGGTGGAGGCTATGGATGACTATTTCGAAGCTTTGAGAACTCAACCGGAGAACCAAACCATGCTTGCAATGTTCCGCTTGTCTGGTGATGCCAAGATCTGGTGGAAACAACATTGCAGGGACTTGGATATCAAGGGATCTTCTGAGTCATGGGAAGACATCAAGGCTGCTGTGATGGAGCGTTACTTACCACCCGCCTATAAAACCTTGAAGATGAACGAGTTCTTTTCCCTTCGGCAGCTGACTTCATCTGTTGAAGAATATTATTCAAAGTTTGTCACTCTTCGGAGATATGCTCCTAAGAAGACATTGGAAGAACAGGTAGCACGGTTCTGCCAGGGACTCATCGATCCCCTGAACAACCGACTAGAAGGTCTCAGGCCAGCAACTCTGCAAGATGCCTTGCTTAGTGCCAAACTGTTAGCTAAAGAGATTCAGAGGACTACCCAAGATAGTCAATACTATTTGTCAAAGAGGGCTAGGACAGACAACTGGAGTAACATACCAATCAACCCTGCATACGACCATCGTCAAGTAGTAGCTACTACGGCAGCTACCGAGTTTCCCAATATAAGATTCTTTGAGTGCCAGGAGTATGGACATTACAAAAGCCGATGTCCAAAAAGGATTTTCCAAACATCCGGTATTAATAATGTACCTCTGAACGTCAACAGGCAAGGTCAACCAAACGGAAGAGGAGGCCGAGGAAGAGAAAACATAAGACAAGGAAGCGGAGCTTTTGCTAATGCCGCAGTGAGACAACCAACTGTGGGTGACAAAGCTGATGAGAGAGCATCTCTGTATGCTGCAACTGCTAGTGAGCAATAATTCAAGCACCAAGACCTCATCAAAGTGCAGCAGAATAAGACGCATAAAACTAAAGACAATTCTATTATCAAAGGATGACTTTACTTTCGACAAGGGATATATGTACCTAAGTAGTTAGCATAGAGTTTATCCAGATGTGTTCTTGAGATGAGGTTATCTCAAATTTTTCACGTTGGGGAGGTTGTAAGGTCTCTGACCCGGATCAAAAAAAGCACCATTGTACCTTGAAATGAATATAATGGAAAAAGTTACTATTTTTAGCAGTTTTCCAAATTCTGTGAGTGCCATGATGTTAAGAATGTTATAAAGCTTCGAAATGTGAATTAAAATAAAATTTGTGAAAATTTTCCAAATATAGTTAGTTTTTGGTCACCTGACCCGTCTAGTTTTGACCGTCTCGAAAATCTGCACCCGTACCCTGAATTTGGAAAAAAAATGTATTTTCGAACCCCGGGGGGGCTGCAAAATATGGCAGGTACTCGGGCTAGTACGCCTTAGTTAGAGCTTGCTATAGCAGTTTTCGGCATCAAAATCCGACTCGTATGACCCGTTTTAGTCTAAAATCAATTTTTCATAAAATTGTCCGAGGAGGCAACGGGGGCCGAGGACTGTGTGGGAACAGGTTCCAGGCCACTCCAGAGCAGCTCTCGCAGCTAGGGGGTGCCCTCTTGCCTTGTGGGAGTCTTTGGGAAGTTTCCAAGCTTGCAACTAAGTGTGAGAATCCAGTTAATTAAACCAACTGGACACTTGGTGTGCGGGCAACTAGACTTGCCATGCAAGGACTGAGTGCTCACTCAGATGCTCATAGCAGCACAAATCGATTTTCATCTTGAGAAGGCCTATTTAAAGGCATGCACACACACACACACGCACGCACGCACACCCATGCTCACACACACACCCAGTACACGCACACACACACACCTACACACACCTTGGGGAGGTGTTGCCGGTACACACACAGTTTTTGAAGGAGAAGCAAGGAGGGAGCTGCTGCCAAAATTCTCATCTTGAGGATTCATTGGATCAGAGAAATCAGAGGATTCTTAGCCCCTCATCACGGTAGTCATGGTTTAATTACTGCTTCTTAATTCTCATCTTTATTCTCCAAATTCCTTAGCTACTATGCTTAATCCTGCCTATAATTCCCTAAAGCTGCTCTCTAAATATCCATAGCTATACTCCATTGCATAATCATCATTCAATTAGCTAAATTATGTAGCCATTCATCATCCTTAACCAAGGATTAATGCATGATTAGGAAAGACTCTCTCTCTAGGCAGCATAGTTAATAAATTTGTCAGTCAGTAATAGTGTAGATTTGATGAAATTCATTCTTTTACCACTCAATAGTGTTGTAATTAAATTAGACTCAATCTTCTCCCACATTAAAATGTGATTAAGGCTGAAAATTAATCCGTCATTAGGCCATTAAAAAGAGAATTTTATGTCACACATGCCTGCGGCAATTTTGCATCTTCATATTGCTCTAGGAAAATGAATGAGCTTGCTTACTTCATATCTTTTGTGAATCAATTAGTAAAATTTTGAATTTCTTAATCCTCTAAACCAAGTAATTAACCTTAGAGCCATTTCCCATAGGGTAAGTAAGGAATTACCCATAAAATTGCTAGTTCTCGAAGGAAAAATCTAATCTCTTGCCTAAGGAGGATTCTTTAATAATTCTAATCTGCCATTTGGTTGTTATGATGCTCTCGGACTTTAGCTCTTTTCTTCAATTTTATCAGTTAAATTAGTGAGTAAAATGGCCCGTTTAAGAGAACTCGCTTCGGTGGTGCCCACTACCACGAGGCGGGAATGAGCAATACAAATGAAAAGGAAAAGCTCCCATGGTCGAACAGGCACCGGCCATCTCACGAGCCAATGACGAAGAAATGGAAGAGGTAGATCACAGTTTTATTCAAGTTGTTTAATTTAACATTACATACGTTTAGCTAGGAATGAATATATCCCCAAACATGTTGGAGAAATCCGACGGAAACCTCGACAATTGAATTCATTGATATGTTAAAGTCTTAAGTAGGAAAGAAATAATTGACGGATATACTGTTTGCAATAGAAAAGAATGTCTGCTGGGGAAAATTTAGCTGAGCATGTTCATTCTATTTCCAATGTTGAATTAGTCATGAACCCCCTCCTGATCACAGGGGGCAGAGTTCGTGGTTACGGGCTCTTGAATCCACGACTGCTGGTTAAGCGGTGGATACCCACGACTGTTGGTTAAGCGGTGGGAATCCATGTCTATTGGTTAAGCAGTGCGAATGTCCATGTCATGCTTTCTATGCGGTGGACATACCTAGTTGTATGGGCAGCTAGGCGACAACGGGAGGAGTAAACTCTCACTGGAGGGGGGGATGTTGTACCTCCATAACATTGGAATTTTAGTGAATAAGTTTGAGTAGAATTTTTTACTAGAATGCTGTCTTGGTGTTGTTTGCAATACTGGTTGAAGGGCTGTCTTAACGAACAATGTTCTTCAGAATTAAAACAAGGAATGTTTATGTTGAACAACCCTTGTGGTAGGAATTAGGTCACACAAGGAAGTGTGAGTGTGGGGGTGGAAAGTGGGGGCTTGGCTGAGGTTGCAAATGCCTACGAGATGGGTGGTCCTGATTGGTCGGGAACTCTCTATCCCCATAGTGCCTACTTCGATATTAGTAATACTCATTGCCCCTAAAGCGGTGAAATCTCGAGAGTACGTACCTCTGAAACATGGGGAAAAAGGCACTCGGGGTTTCTCTTCTCTTGGAACGTGAGTCTTAGGATCTCTAGATAGCTTAAGTACGCTTCCCCTCCGAGGTGGAGCTAGATCTCATTGCTAGTAGAGTCGACCTCGACTCACTTTGTGATGAGAGATCGTCCGTTAGCTGAACCCTGAACCACTTTGTTTGTTTCCGCAATAGATCTAGTGGCCACCTGGTTTACCATCAGATCCGCTGTTTGATATGGTAGGGTGGGGACCTCACACTCTTACCTTACGTGAAGCTAAAAGTTTGTCTGATACTAGAAGCCAACGGAGTTTTGTTCCCTTTACCTCTTGATGTAAGCTTTACTTGAAGCCTCATTGATGCAATATATTTATTAAACCTTTTAATGATAACATTGATGAGATTTTTATAGTGTTTCTAATTTATGATTATTGATGTTTCATGCCATTCATGTGAATTCCATGCTTGATGGGAAGAAGTAGCTTATTTTTCACTTCCTTCGCACATCTTTTAACCATGTCTACCACTTTTTAAGAAGCCAACTATACTTGACAATCGAATAAAGACATGTACTTTATTGACTTTTATGTTTATTAATGGCTCAAAAAAACATACAATGTTGATGTGTTATGAAATAATGATGTTACAATCCATCCTTTAAATCTCTATGTGTATTCATTACCATCACATCTCAAATTCCTATCTTGTGTACACCCCACTAAATACCATATTTTTTCTAAATTAAAATCTCAATTTGCAAACTGGTTTTTTGTTTTACCAAGGTTTTGGGGTTGTCCTATGTACATTTCCTCTCAAATTTGCAGGGTGCTACCCCCAATGTGCTATCTAGTTGTGGGCCCAATTTTGCACACATCTTGAATTGTAGGGTACATAGATCACAAGAAACATTTAAAATCTCTCTAGAGCAATGGTTAGGCGTTGTTGTGCGGATCTCATAGCCAAAAAAATTTGATTTTGGCAATGGGGGAACATCGATCGTGATCCATGTTCCACCCTCTTTGTGGATTGTGGTTGCATGACAAGATTTTGCCCTTTGTGGGGAATTCACAGGTAAAATATTTTTGAATCTCGATATCATTTGATATATCGATGGGCCCCTAAAATTTGCAAAATCCCTATCTTACATTTGATCTGTGCAGATATTTTGATGATTTTTGAACCATTCACAATTGATCTTGCTTGGTTAAGGTTCATACCCATGAAATCTGGTGGGGTAAGAGGCCTATGAGTGTCCGTAGTAGATGAAAAACCAGTAGCTAGTTCTACCTCACCAAAGTGTGTGTGTGTGTGTGTGTGTGTGTGTGTGTGTATGTGTGTGTGATAGAATGAAAATGATCTCTATCCTTCCCAATTTTTCCTATTTGCTCCCTACCTACCCGGACTGTTGAGTGTATACTTACCTTGTTTCCTCACATGTTTCATGTCATACCATCTACGGCTCAAACGGATCATCATTTGGATTCCCAATCATCAATGTTCCGTGATTTTTCAAAACTTCTTGACTTGTGCCAACTTCTTTCAAACTTGACATGCTCAAAGCTCTTGCTTTGCAGATTCAAATGTTTGTTTTCAAAACTTCATTCCTCATTTTCTAGCTTTGTTTATTAATTTTTTATCCTTATTAGTTTAAGAAGATAAGAAAATGACTAAAAATTAGTATTATTTGGCCAAAAATTTAGCCAAGATTATTCCATACACTCATATATACATACTCTAATTCTAGGTGTCATGTCTGTCGAGATTTATTGTTATGGCTCATTACTATTCTTAATAAGGGTTAATATTACTATTTTAAAAAAAACATTCTAGCAAAAAAATACTCATCATCTTGCAACTTTAGATCTTGCAACAAGCTTCTCAAGATACTATTACTCCCCACTTTCCAACCCGAGTCATCCCAGACGAAGGTTTGTGCAATGTTCCTGGGCACAAACAGCATGTCTATGCAAGGCCGTGGAATGTGGACGTATTACGTGTAAGGAAGACATGAATTGGATAACAATATGATGTGCATTAGGCGGATAATGAACCAATTGTGCAAAGGTTTTCATTGGCAAGGTTCTATCTAAATTGTGTTGTTCAAAAAAAAGCTTTTGTAAACGGCACGCTCATTCTTTGATGGTTGGTTTTGTGAGTTCTTTTGGTGGGTAATCATTTCGCTAGGCATAGCTTTTTGTACCCATGTGTAGTTTGGTTGTGGAGATTTACAAGGTTGTTGTCGTTTTGGTTGCTTGGGTCGCTGGTTTATTGGAGGTTGGTGGTTTAACTGATTTGGATTCTGAAATCTATTTATACTTGGGTTAATTAAATAAAGTGTTGGTCTCCTATGTGGATTTCTTATTCCAAGTATAACCGCATCGAGGGATTCCGTTTCCTATGGAATGTTGCTGGATTGAGATGAAAGGCTCATTTGAATTTAGTGGCTTGGGTAGCCACATGTGCTTCAGGCTTGTTGTCATTATTGATTTCTTTATCCAAACTTTTTTGATTTATTTTCCTTGGATTTGTGAAGGTTATATAGGCCGCAATGCAGACTGTGATTCTAGTTGTACTTGGTCCACATTCCAAAAATGATATGTTGGTGCCAACGAAGTGACATACGAGGTGCCCTTAAGATTTAACTTTAGGGTGTCATATTGCCAATCTTGAATGGCCTTGTACATTTCCATCCACCACGAGACTCCTAAGATAAGTGCTTCATTGAGATCATTGTCGTCCATTATGTGGAGTTGATGTGGAGAGTGATTGCGTCAATGTTGATTGATATGTTAGCTTGTCCTAAGCTGACCATTGTGCCTTTGTTGGCTGCTCTCAGCTTGATATTCATTGGTATAAATATCTCATCTGATAGCTTGAGGTATGTCGAATACTTCATGGAATTGACATGTGCATCCATATCTACAAGTTCTCTTTTTGTTGATCCATGTGTTAGCTATATATTGATCCGTATATCCATACCATGAAGACAATTTGGCCTTGTCTAAATTGCCTCGATAGAAGGATATGGGGTTTTTAATTGTCAAATTGGAGCTGTGTTGTGCCATTCTTTATGATTTAAAAATCAGCAACTTTGCTTCCTCTTGGGCATGGTCTTGGATGGCTTGAGAAATCTGCTTCCATTTCTTTGCTTGATGAATCTTGCCTAGCATGTTAGTAGTGAGCGGTAAATGATCTCTTTAAGATGCAAACCATTGATCCAGTTAGACATCAGGCTACACTAGGTGATATGTTGTTGATCACAAATAGGCCATTTCTTTTCTTTTTCAATTTCTTGGAGTGACAATTCAAGGTATAGGCCAATCTAAGCTCTATAGGTAAGGAGTCCCTCCCTGACTCCCCCATGGTGTAGTCTACGAAGAAATGCCGTAGGTCGCAAGCTGCTGCTAGTGTAGCGGCCAAACAAATCCTTCGTCAAATGGAGGCACTACTCTCGTAAAGAGATAGCCTGCTGTAAGTCAGGATCTACGATCGATGGAGGAACCTGAGAAGGGTAGGTGTAGGATGGCCATGCCTGGAAATAACAAAAAAAAACCTATGACACGCATGGTTTAGGGTTAACTACGTAGAAACATTCTTTATTTCTTTGCTTGTTCTCATCGACTCAAGACTCGGGTCCACTGGAGGCAATGTCCACCCCGGGTGGGAGCCCACCTGAGATGTGAATCAACCAAAAAGAGAGTCAGCTGGCTGCTACTCACCAGTTGGCCTCTTCTCTCACATCTACATTACAAAATCAATATAAGATAAATCTTTCCACCCTACTCACTCATCTATAAATACGTACACAAGTATATTAGCACACAAACACGTAGATACATATACATACTAGTAGACCTAAGTAGAGGCTAGTAGTCCAAAAGGTCAACTACCTCATTAGATATAATCACGTCTCAACCGTGGTAAAACCAAAGGTACATTGCGGTAATCCATACATGAGTGGATCAATGACCGTAACGCCACAATTAAAAAAAGAGGAAGCGTCTAAGCTTCGGGTGCTATGCTCCCATACTTAGTGCCTACATACATGCATAAACAAATATATATGTACACACATACATATGTTATGGTTTGTAAATGTAGCCATCGTTTTGTGTTGGGTGCACCTAGATTCAACGTCTAAGTGATCAATTGATTGTAGCATTACAATTCTCTCCCAGAGGATATATATATTAGCACACAAACACATAGATACATATACATACTAGTAGACATAAGTAGAGGCTAGTAGTGCCAAAGGTCAACTGCACCTCTTTAGATATCCACAACAAGAGGTTGTGTGCTCTTGTGACGCTTTTAGCGATGGAAATACAGTGAGTTTTTATAACCCCCGACGTCGCTATGAGCGTCGATACAGGGACGTTGCTATGCAAGTCGCTATAAGTGTCGATATAAACTCTCTATATAGCGACGCTGCAGGGCCATGAATAGCGACGCTTATAGCGACGTTGCAGAGCCTAATATAGCGACAGTCATAGCGACGTTCGAGATGAAATTTTTTTGGTGGCAGGGCATTGAATGCCCTACCACCCATCAACCATATTGAATGTTTCATTTGTCTATTTACCTTTGAAAAAAAGTGCAAAGGTAAATATAAACCCAAAATAGTCACCCACAAGACAATATAATCATTTAACTCCATCATCCATAGTACGTATTGTTTGCAAAATAAAGATACAAAAATGACAAGCGTGAATTGATGAAAGTAAATCAATGACAATTGTACACATAGGAAAAATCACTTGATTGTTAATGTTTGCAAATATATTAGTTACAAACCATTGTCATTATTTAAAACATATACATGGTTTTCAAAAAGACGTATAAAAGTCGTCTCATGATACATAATCTATGACAAAAAGAAACTAATGCTAGCTAGCTATGGCTAAACTGGCATCGTCTAATCAAACGTCTCATCGCGTCGATGCGGCATATCCGTCGGATTCTACAAAAAAATAAAATAAGATAGCTTGTTGTAAGTATAAACATATAGTGACGTTTATAAAAAAAATACAATAAATAGAAAAGAATAACCCCTAATACTAACCATGCCGTGCGAGAACTCAGGATGTCTATAAGGGAGTTTATGCCCTTCCTGCCTGCGTACTCACGCTCGTACGGTGTGGGGTCACGTCCTGTAAATGACCACTGTCAAAACATACAAAGAATCCATTATGTTAGAATTTCAAATCCCATAAAACCTAAACTATCAAACATAGATACGAAAATACTTACAAAATTGGCCTCAAATGATGCCCACCCGCCACTCCCAAGTGGTGCGAGCTCCCTGTCTCTACTCGCACTCTGGCTGCCTCCTTTTGTTTCTTCCACTTGTCGGGATTCTTGCGCGCTTCTCGTATGCTTCCAATATTCTTTGGCCAGCCAATCTGGTCTGCTCCACCCATGCTTGATTGCTTTTTGCACTTCGGAACGCTTATGCTTGCAGTATTCGCACATTCAAACCTTCATCACATCTTCATTGAAGCGGTCATCCCGTGTTGGAACGGGAAACTCGTCATGAAGCATTCTGATGACTCTGTCTTTTAATTCATTCGGTTTACTTCACTCCAGGTGTTTAATATGTAGTGTCTAAACACCTCAGAGCAAAGAATCCGCATGCACGAAATCAGCTTCTTGTCTTCATCATCCAAGATGATGCCGCTGTTGAAGTCGACGGAGTAAGGCAAGCCCTCTCTCCACTGACACGTGAACCAGGGTGTCTCGATAGGGGTCTCTAGCGGCGTGTGAACGGGGGTACAGACGCCATGTGTCTCCACTGGAGTCTAAGCCCCGAAGCGAGGAGTGTCCACTGGAGTGACTCGTGGAGGAGTAGCCAGTGGTGTGTAGCTCCGGGGAACGGCAGTCAGCCGTATAAAACCTGGTGTCGATGGCGATGCCGCGTCTGGTGTCGGGATGGGCAAATAAGGGGAGGGTAAAGAGCCTCATCGAACACGACGCAGTGTCAAAGCATGAGTGGCGGCACCCCCACAACAACCGCCACCGCCACCACTAGAGCACCAATGCCTAGACGAGTGTAAAAATCGTCTCGTAGACACTATCGGAGCGCGCTGAGGACTTAGAGAAGATGCTGCGAGTAGGAAACGCGATGGTGAAAGTGATGACACTCCACGTACACTGTCTCTGTTGATGTGACAAAGAAGAAATAAACTCCTCATCATCCATACTTGCATTAAACACACGAACAATTAAACTTAATATTGAATGAATGGAGTAGAAAACATGGACAAGTAGATAGATATATAGATAGATATATAGATAGATATAGATAGATAGATAGATAGATAGAGAGACAGAGAGAGAGAGAGAGCAGGAGAAGAAGGAGGTGGTCGTCGTCTCTGCTTATGAGAACATACCTAGAGCATACGTAACTGGAGTGGATGCAAAGACCATTAAATACAATGACGCAATGACGCAAATACTTAGAGAGCCAGATGAGTAGCGTTCAATGGTAACCTTGCATTTGCACTACATTTCTACTCAAATGTATATATTTTTTATCAAAGTTTTAACCTAGTGTTCATTCTCTCTTTCCGGAATAGCCTTTTTCCATACAAACACCTTACCCCTATTAGATCTTTATGCATTTACATCATATTTCTCTCTTCATGCTGAATGTAAATAGTAAACTTAATTCTACTCTCCTAGTTTTTTTACTGCATATTCTTTTAAATAATTACCTTTACTAATTTAAATACCTATCTACATCCCATAATTTGTAAATAAATAATTTATGGGCACTTATCTTACCCATCTTCTCTCAAGGGTAGGGTTAACCTTGTAGGCCTTCCCTTCCCCACCACTATGTGACCCAAGTCTTGGATCATTTACTTGTGTTGGTCAACAAATCTTAAATATAATGTATATCCCCAATAAATCAAACTTTATTGGAGCCTACCTCATTTGTTTAAGGTGGATTCTCTTTTGAAAAAGCAGGCTACACCTTGGATGCATGCTAAAGGGCCCCCTACAAGGAGACTTGGTTCAAAAGGTGTTTTGGATGCATCTTGAATGCCTTAGCTCATGGGTATACTTGAGGAACACTCCAAAATCATCTTAAACACTTTGAGAAGGTCAACTTTGCCTTTTACAGCACCCAATTCTGAGTTACAGGCTGAAAGTTATGGTGAAAACAAGGTACTGCGGACACTGTTACTGCAGGTCAAAGTTACAATCAGGTAAACCACAAAGGTGAAAAGTTTTCTTGACTTCTCCAACATTCTAAAATACCAATGGGGAGTTAAAAACCACTTGCATGTGGAGGGGTCAGCCCAAGATGCTTCCAGAGACACAACAAACAGGATGGGGACACTCTGCAGGGGCCACTGGAGGGACATCATGGTGGGGCCCACATACATTATCAACTCTTATGGAGCCTCCACGACCTAAAAGTCTATTTTTAATAAAAAAAAAAATAATTCCTTATTCGCATAATTGAAGGAATGGTCAAAAGGGAACCTAACTATGGTTAATTACCTACCCTAATCAAGTTTAACCTAACCCAAGGTCTTGTACAACTATAAAAAAGCCCTTTGGCAAGCACAAAATACACACACCTACTCCATTGTTGCAAATAAGCTCCTCTAAGGTTAGGGAAGCCCTAATCTCTCTCCTCTTGTCTCCCTATCCATTTCCTAAGCTCGCTATCATAAGCGGCACCATAGAGAGAGCATCAATATGCTATTGCTACCATTCTCTTGCAAACATTCCTCTTATCATACTCACCCCTAAATAAGGATTGTAGATTCTATATGAGAGCAAGGATATCAAGTTCAATGATCTATCTCATGGTCTGATCAACAAATTGTTGCAATTGGGGTGTCGTCGTCACACTTTTACTCTAAACGCATGTAAAATTCGCAAGCCTATCTTGGCAGCTTCTCATATTTGTGCTCATTGGGTTGCTTGTTTGTTGAGAAAGTCTTTTGTGCACCATGGTGTCTATTTGCTTGGCTTCTCTCCTTATGTTGTGTGTAAGTAAGTCTTGGGGCTGCATAGATGGAGAAGAGCTCTCTATGCATGCCGCCTTATGTGTGTAAGTAGTCTCTTCTTTTGGGAAAGGAAAGGAATTGTCAAGTATTTGTGCATTATGGTGTTTTGAGTTTTGAGGTTCTTGTGCTTGCTTTTCTTAGAAGTATATGAGCACTAATATCAATCTTTGCATGTGAGTTTGTGCAGTGCTCAAAGGGATTGCTTAAGGAGTGTGTGTTGAATGGTTGAAGGGCATTTTGTGTTGAAGCACATAAGGAAGGTGTGAGTGTGTGTGTGTGTGTGTGTGTGTGTGTGTTGTATATGGTTTGTTTTGGTTTCCTTCTTTCTCCATAAAAGAGGGTGGTGCCCCTAATAAATATGCGTGTGTAGGGTCTCACGGAGTGGTTGTTTGGTGGGAGTATTGAGTTGAGCCCCATCTCCAGAAATCCGCTCTCATAAAGTGGTTCCCCCACGAGGAACTTCCTAATTGCCTTCTATTCTCCTCATGAACAATAGAGTTGCACCATATGCTTTTCATCTTTCACAACGCATTAGAATTAACATTTGTGTAGATCGCAATTTTTTTTTACCAACAACACATTGTTTTTATGTTTGGAGAAGAAAGACTTGGTGAAATCTTGGCATCTCCAAAATCCCATGATTCTTCCATTCATTAATTATGATGATTCATTTGATGTCCATGTTTTTATTTTTTTTTGAGGCAGGGACAAGAGGCGCTTAGATAGCGATCCACTCAAAAGAAACTTTCTTCAAGAGAAAGAAAAAGGAGAACACATTGTCACATGAACCAACCTGGAGCTGCTTCTCCTTTTACACCCATAGCTCGTCAATCTGTGCACATCATAATTGCTAAAAATTTAGATTTCAAGCAACCATTAGGAGAATTTTTGGACCCACTCGCCTTAATGAAATTAATGCCTCAATCAACCCTTTTATTTTGCCTATGATAAATTATGAACTAACACTTGATGTATATATTTTCATTTTGATGTGATCACTCATCGTAGTCAAAACTTTGTGGTACACAAGCCTCCTTGTATTGTAAAAATTTCAAGCACTTTTCCTACCTTTCATTCTAAAAATGGTGAGGATGCACAAGAATTTCTGGATAATTTGGAGATGGCACACCTCATCTCTGGGAGAGATCAAGAAGAGGTAAAGCTGCATGCTTTTCCACTCGTTTTCAAAGGGGAGGCTAAGGCATGGTACGAGGCCTTGCCACCTCAAAAACAAAACTAATTGGGAGAGAGGCCTTGCCACCTCACAAACAAAACTAATTGGGAGAGGCTACGTGCAATTTTTCTTGCCAAATTTGGGCAAGGAGATACTCCAGAGGGTCTTTGGAATTGTCTACTTCAACATAAACAGGTATTTCCTTGAAGACTACCCATCTTATGAGGCCGTTTTTCTTAACCTATGGGATAGATGGGAGGCTACCTTACAAAACCAAGGTGGTGCACTAAACTTTCTAAAGAAAGATAGGTTCATGGATGGCTTGTATCCAATTTTGAAGACCAAGGTAGAGTTAAAATTCCCATCAACATTTGAGGAAGCACGTGAGGTGGCCATGGTCAAATTCAAGAAGTTAAATACGAAGGAACTTTCCTAATTGCCTTCTATTCTCCTCATGAACAATAGAGTTGCACCATATGCTTTTCATCTTTCACAACGCATTAGAATTAACATTTGTGTAGATCGCAATTTTTTTTTACCAACAACACATTGTTTTTATGTTTGGAGAAGAAAGACTTGGTGAAATCTTGGCATCTCCAAATCCCATGATTCTTCCATTCATTAATTATGATGATTCATTTGATGTCCATGTTTTTATTTTTTTTTGAGGCAGGGACAAGAGGCGCTTAGATAGCGATCCACTCAAAAGAAACTTTCTTCAAGAGAAAGAAAAAGGAGAACACATTGTCACATGAACCAACCTGGAGCTGCTTCTCCTTTTACACCCATAGCTCGTCAATGTGTGCACATCATAATTGCTACAAAATTTAGATTTCAAGCAACCATTAGGAGAATTTTTGGACCCACTCGCCTTAATGAAATTAATGCCTCAATCAACCCTTTTATTTTGCCTATGATAAATTATGAACTAACACTTGATGTATATATTTTCATTTTGATGTGATCACTCATCGTAGTCAAAACTTTGTGGTACACAAGCCTCCTTGTATTGTAAAAATTTCAAGCACTTTTCCTACCTTTCATTCTAAAAATGGTGAGGATGCACAAGAATTTCTGGATAATTTGGAGATGGCACACCTCATCTCTGGGAGAGATCAAGAAGAGGTAAAGCTGCATGCTTTTCCACTCGTTTTCAAAGGGGAGGCTAAGGCATGGTACGAGGCCTTGCCACCTCAAAACAAAACCAATTGGGAGAGGCTACGTGCAATTTTTCTTGCCAAATTTGGGCAAGGAGATACTCCAGAGGGTCTTTGGAATTGTCTACTTCAACATAAACAGGTATTCCTTGAAGACTACCCATCTTATGAGGCCGTTTTTCCTTAACCTATGGGATAGATGGGAGGCTACCTTACAAAACCAAGGTGGTGCACTAAACTTTCTAAAGAAAGATAGGTTCATGGATGGCTTGTATCCAATTTTGAAGACCAAGGTAGAGTTAAAATTCCCATCAACATTTGAGGAAGCACGTGAGGTGGCCATGGTCAAATTCAAGAAGTTAAATTTTCAAGCACATAGAACAAGGGACCTAAATGAAGTAATTGAGAGGGATTCTTCACCAAGCATGGGAGCACAAGTTAGGGGCTCTCTTGCCCAAACTTCACAAATAGGGGAAGGATCACAACAAGAGATCTTGCAAAGATTAACTCAACAACTAGAGAGTCTCACCTTGAATCTAGTGCAGGGCCTACCCCAACAACGACAACCAAGAGAAGGGAATCGCAATCAACGACATCAAGCACAAGAGTTGAGATGCTGGAATTGCAACGAAGTTGGTAATGGCATGTATAATTGCCCTCACCCTCGAAGGCTTCCAGGGGACATATACCCTCCTAGACCCCCTCCGCTCATGGTGCAGCAAGAGCATGCTCAAGCCCCACAAATTCTTCGTCGACCATCACCACCTCCAGTGGCAAACATCCCTCCTGTCCCACCAGTGGAGGAAGAGAGGGGAGTAAATGTCATAAAGCTGGAAGAGGAGATAGAGGTGAGCCCTATACATTTTGATGTTATGCCAGCAGAAAAGCGCACAAGAGCACACAACAAGGATGAAGACACAAGGAATGAAGAGTCAGAACCTACAAGGAAGGAGAGGAAGAAAAAGTCAAAGAAGGAGGAAGGAGGCAAGAAGCAGAGGTCAAGGCGAAGGGAGATCGGCATCAACGATTTTCCATTAGGAAAGAATATGGAACCCTACAACATCTTAGAAGATTTGCAAACTCAAAAGCCCAATCCATCAACGATTTTCTCGATTAGCGATGAAAAATTATTAACCCTACAACATCTTAGAAGATTGCAACCTCAAAGGCCCAATATTGTCGTGACCTCAACTCCTACAACAATCTATCACCCTAGCGTGTCGATAAAAGCACTGGTCCAAATTTGTAAGGCACAGACTCCCAAGAAAGAAAGAATCAGGTGACACAGTCAAAGGCAATGACTTCAAACCACAAATAGATGTGGAACCTATTGTCAGACGCTTATGTAAGGGGTCAGGAAGGTATCCACATGTCATATGCTTGATGGCGTGGAGCACAACTGTGTGTGATCGGAAAAGAGCTCATGACCCTAGAACTAGGGCTTTGAAATCACTAAAACCTCTAATTGTCAAGCTAGTCTGGCAGGCACGGACCAAGCAATGCAAGTGTGAAGTGCCTAGGAGAACATTGAGAATGTAAAAGATTTATGTATGTAATTATAGATGCTCGTGTGTGGACATGTATGTTCATGCCGGCCAGGGGAGGGCATCCCATCATCCTAGGGGAGCATTGGCTCATTATATGCTGTGATATGCAGACATCAATGTATGGGACGAGGATCCGAACTGATTCTCAACAAGGGGGGGCAACATGTAGTATACGATTGGCATGAAGAAAGCAGCTCGACATCAACTATGAGACCACGGCTGATGAAGAAACTGAAGAGAGTTTTGGCTCAAGCGATGAGGAAGGTTCAACCACTACATCCAATAGCGAAGAAGAATCATCTTTGGAGGTAATGGGAATCATCTTCAACACATCAAAAACTCCATCAATAAGGTAAGACCCAACAAAGAGAAAACAATGGATGACAAAGGTGACCACAAGCACTTTTGAAGACTTTGAGAGGATGCTTGCAACAACTTAACCTCCTGAGGAGAAGCGGTCCTACATCGATATGCTCAAGAGGTATCCACAATTTGTTTATCACTGATTACTCACAATTAAAGGTGTGGATGTTATAGAGCATGGCATAGAATTAAAACCAGGTACTAAACTGTGGCTCAAAAGCTAAGCGCCTAGGAAAAATACAACAAGAGGCACTTTTGACAGAGGTTAACTGACTCCTCAAACCTGGTTTCATTTACCCTGTGTCTAACTCTGAGTGGGTGTCCCCAATTGTAGTAACTCCTAAAAAGAAAGGAAAATGGAGAGTCTGTGTTGACTACAAACTACTACAATGCTGCAACAAAGAGGGATCATTTTCCTCTTCCTTTCCGAGATGAAATCTTAAACGAAGTAGCCGGCTATGAATGTTACACAGTGTGTGATGGGTATTCGGGTATTTTCAAATCAGAATAGCAGAAGAAGATCAATTAAAAACCACTTTCATCACACCTTGGGGTTGCTTTGCCTATAGAGTGATGCCATTTGGGCTCACAAATGCTCCTAGTACCTTTATAAGGTTTACAACTCTTGTCTTTCAGCCCTTCTTTGGAAAGTCAATTAGGGTTTTTATGGATGACTTGTATCTATAGTAGCCAAAGACTTCATTGCCAAAAAGTTGAGGAGGGCCTTAGGAGGCTTCTCATCATTTGGGGGATAGCTTAACCTGAGAAGTGTCACATTGCAGAGTCACAAGTGGTATTGCTAGGTCATGTGGTTTCTTTGCAAGGAATTCAAGTGGATCCATCAAAAATAAATGCTCTCTTGTCACTACAACCACCCAACGACAACCAAGGAGCTCATGACTTTCAACCACAAAGTAAGGTACATGTCTCTCGTTTCATTCACCTTCTAGCGGAAGCTATTGCACCTTTGCACAAGCTAGCAAACAAACCCACATTTGAATGGAGAGGAGGAACACGAATTATGCTTTACTGAAGTAAAGGGTATTCTAAACTCTCTTCCAACAATAATGCCACCAAATCCAAAGGATACATATTACATCACGCCAAGTGTAGGAATGGAGGCCATCGGTGTAGTTCTCATGCAAAAAGACCCAAAAACATGCTACACGAGGCCAGTATACTTTGCAAGCAAAGTCATGACCGCTGCAGAGAAGGGCTACACCGATATGGAGAAGGTGGTATTCACAATTATGTTTGCGGTAAGAAAGTTCCGATCATATCTCTTACCTACACCATTTGTCATTCTCACCATGGAAAAAATTTACCATATGTTGTGCAACACATGAGCCTCTCATCTAGGATAGCCAAATGGGTTCTAGAACTTCAAGAGTTCGAATACACTTTTCTTGTGTAAGATAGCACAAGGGCAGGTCTTGCAAACATTCTCACATACAAAGTGAGAGAAAGGAAAGAGTCACCAAAGGCAGGAGACAAAGCTACACCACAAAAGAATGAGGAGGAGATGGACAATGCACACATTTTGTGCTTTGATGGAGCTTACAGACGACAACACGTCAAGCAGCAAGGGGGGGTTCTTATTCTAAGTCCACAAAGGGAAGTTCTTGTTAAGAAAGGTATCACCTTGGAAAATGTTCATTCTAATAATGAGGCTGAGTATGTCACCTTAAAGTTGGGGCTTGAAGAATGTAGAAAACTTGGCATCGAAAGACTTATAATAAGAGGTGATTCCTTACTAGTTATTAGGCAAATCCAAGGGATATGGAAGTGCAAGAACCCTACTCTAATGGAGTGGCTTAGACAGGTGAAGGCTTTGATAAAGAAATTTTGAAGCTACACAGGTACAGCATGTTGTGAGAACCCTCAACAAGGAATCAGATTATCTCGCCAATGAGAAACTTCAGATCATGGTGGGGAGGTGAAGCTCTACGAACCAAAGTACCAAGGCCAAGAGGAATTGAAGGACATCATATTTTTTCCTCCAAACTGTGAGTGCCCTAAACACTTGGATAAAGTGCAAAGGCATAGGTTGGTAAAAGAGGCAACTCCTTACAACTCATAGGAGATGATCTGTATCATAAAGGGAAAGATTTGGTGCTAAGAAGGGTGCCCTCTGTTCAAGAAATAGAGAGAATCCTCTTTTCATGCCATGATGATGTTTGTGGGGGTCATTTTTCTCATGATATTACAAACAGAAGATTTTGCAAGCAGGGTTTGTTTGGCCAAGTCTACACCGTGATGTCCAGCATTGGTGTAAGTCATGCAAAGGTTGTCAGATTGCTGGAAATCGACTCATCACTTACGAACCTTGAGTTCTAATAATTTTGTATGGTCCTTTTGAGAAGTGGGGTGTGGATGCAATAGGCCCCTTACCTCGCACATCTACCGGGAAGGTCATTTATCATCATTGTGGGAATAGATTACATGACACAATGGGCGGAGGCAGCAAGTACAACACGAATAAACAGCCGAGGAGGTATCAAAATTTATCTTTGATCACATATGCAGTAGATTCGGCACACCACTAGAGATTTTGTCAGATCGTGGTCCAGGGTTTAGAGCAGAGCTCCTAGATAATCTTTTGGCAAAGTTAAAAGTCAAACATTTGCATTCTACACCTTACTACCCTCAGTGCAATGGGTTGGTTGAAAAGTGAATGGAATGATATGTAAAGATCATTTCTAAGCAGGTTGCAGATCGACCAAACGACTGGGATCATCATTTGACCGCAGCTCTATGGGCATAGAGAACATCTTTCAAGGTATCCACTCAATTTACTCCTTTTCATTTGGTATATGGACAGGAGGCACTCCTTCCTATT
Source organism: Adiantum capillus-veneris (assembly GCF_014529385.1). NCBI lineage: Eukaryota > Viridiplantae > Streptophyta > Polypodiopsida > Polypodiales > Pteridaceae > Adiantum > Adiantum capillus-veneris. Next base: position 35,460,303 of record NC_140934.1, read on the forward strand.
GAGATGGAGATTGCAAGCCTACGCATTCTCTAAACGGGAGCGCAAAGAGGCAAAAGAAGCTTTGCAGGAAAGAATTTTAGATCTTCAACGACTTGAGCTTGATAGAGAAGAGTCCATCGACTATTACATTGCCCAAGCCACAAGCAAAAGGGACAAAATCAACAAGAAGCTCAAGGGGAAAGGATTGAAGGAAGGTATGTTGGTTCTTCGCTATGATAACCGACTTGATACTCGACTTGACAAAAAGTTTTTGCAAAGATGGGAGGGACCTTTCATGATAAAAACAAAGTTTGGGAATGGTAGTTACAGATTAGCAGATTTATCAGGAAAACTCCACAAGACCAGAGTCAATGGATGGAGATTAAAGCCTACTTTCAACGTATCAATCCGTTGATAGGAAGTCATCTACCTACATCGTCTAAGCTCCAAATTCGCATGGCTCCCTTCGGCTTGGCAAATGCTCCACCTATTTTTAAAGATTTGATGTGCAAAGAAGAACCAGCCTTGGAATCTCAACATACCCAAGGCAACCCTCCCATCTCCGATTTATGGAATTGACGTAATGAAAAGCAGGTCTAATGGAGTAAAAAAGTGTATATCACTCCTCCTTTTTTTAGAAAAATAAAGAAAAAAAGAAAAAAAAAAAGAAAAAAAAAGGAACACAAACTCTTTTGTTTTATCTAGGAGCATGAATGATCCTAGATGAAGGGGGAGGGCTAATATGAGTAGCGTTAAATGGTAACCTTGCATTTGCACTACATTTCTACTCAAATGTATATATTTTTTATCAAAGTTTTAACCTAGTGTTCATTCTCTCTTTCCGTAATATCTTTTTTCCATACAAACACCTTACCCCTATTAGATCTTTATGCATTTACATCATATTTCTCTCTTCATGCTGAATGTAAATAGTAAACTTAATTCTACTCTCCTAGTTTTTTTATTACATATTCTTTTAACTAATTACCTTTACTAATTTAAATTCCTATCTACATCCCATAATATGTAAATAAATAATTTATGGGCACTTATCTTACCCATCTTCTCTCAAGGGTAGGGTTAACCTTGTAGGCCTTCCCTTCCCCACCACTATGTGACCCAAGTCTTGGATCATTTACTTGTGTTGGTCAACAAATCTTAAATATAATGTATATCCCCAATAAATCAAAATTTATTGGAGCCTACCTCATTTGTTTAAGGTGGATTCTCTTTTGAAAAAGCATGCTACACCTTGGATGCATGCTAAAGGGCCACCTACAAGGAGACTTGATTTAAAAGGTGTTTTGGATGCATCTTGAACGCCTTAGCTCGTGGGTATACTTGAGGAACACTCTAGAATCAGCTTAAACACTTTGAGAAGGTCAACTTTGCCTTTTACAACACCCAATTCTGAGTTACAGGCTGAAAATTATGGTGAAAACAAGGTACTGCGGACACTGTTACTGCAGGTCAAAGTTACAATCAGGTAAACCACAAAGGTGAAAAGTTTTCTTGACTTCTCCAACATTCTAAAATACCAATGGGTAGTTAAAAACCACTTGCATGTGGAGGGGTCGGCTCAAGATGCTTCCAGAGACACAACAAACAGGATGGGGACACTCTGCAGGGGCCACTGGAGGGACATCATGGTGGGGCCCACATACATTATCAACCCTTATGGAGCCTCCGCGACCTAAAAGTCTATTTTTAATAAAAAAATAAGTCCCTTATTCGCATAATTGAAGGAATGGTCAAAAGGGAACCTAACTATGGTTAATTACCTACCCTAGTCAAGTTTAACCTAACCCAAGGTCTTGTACAACTATAAAAAAGCCCTTTGGCAAGCACAAAAATACACACACCTACTCCATTGCTGCAAATAAGCTCCTCTAAGGTTAGGGAACCCTAAACTCCTCTCCTCTTGTCTCCCTATCCATTTCCTAAGCTCGCTATCATAAGCGGCACCATAGAGAGAGCATCAATATGCTATTGCTACCATTCTCTTGCAAACATTCCTCTTATCATACTCACCCCTAAATAAGGATTGTAGATTCTATATGAGAGCAAGGATATCAAGTTCAATGATCTATCTCATGGTCTGATCAACAAATTGTTGCAATTGGGGTCGTCGTCGTCACACTTTTACTCTAAACGCATGTAAAAATTCGCAAGCCTATCTTGGCAGCTTCTCATATTTTGTGCTCATTGGGTTGCTTGTTTGTTGAGAAAGTTTTTTGTGCACCATGGTGTGTATTTGCTTGGCTTCTCTCCTTATGTTGTGTGTAAGTAAGTCTTGGGGCTGCATAGATGGAGAAGAGCTCTCTATGCATGCCGCCTTATGTGTGTAAGTAGTCTCTTCTTTTGGGAAAGGAAAGGAGTTGTCAAGTATTTGTGCATTATGGTGTTTTGAGTTTTGAAGTCTTGTGCTTGCTTTTCTTAGAAGTATATGAGCACTAATATGGTGAAGGTCAATCTTTGCATGTGAGTTTGTGCAGTGTTCAAAGGGATTGCTTAAGGAGTGTGTGTTGAATGGTTGAAGGGCATTTTGTGTTGAAGCACATAAGGAAGGTGTGAGTGAGTGTGTGTGTGTGTGTGTGTGTGTGTGTTGTATATGGTTTGTTTTTGTTTCCTTCTTTCTCCATAAAAGAGGGTGGTGCCCCTAATAAATATGCGTGTGTAGAGTCTTACGGAGTGGTTGTCTGGTGGGAGCCTTGAGTTGAGCCCCATCTCCAAAAATCTGCTCTCACCAGAGTATTTACAAAACGGAGCAAAATTGTTCAAAACGGAGAATCGTAAAAGACTTGAAGGTGCTTGTAGCTTTGGAATGTTCAAAGGCTAGGAGCACACAGAAAGCGTTCTTCTTCTACTCAACTTGAGTGATGTAAGAGGCAAGTGCATAACTCTAAATTTACAAAACGGAGCAAAATTGTTCAAATACAATATTTATGGCTTTAAGAGATCTCTCCCTCATCCTCGTATAGCTAAGCATAACTTCCTCTATCTATATAGAGCTCTCTGTTTAAACAGATGTCCTCTGTTTCATTTTGTAGATCCTCTGCATGCACCCCATAGAGAGTAGCAGCTGTGATGTTTGTCTGGCACCACCTCCACGGCTTCTGACTGAGCATCTTCTCCGATCTCCTCCATTGATGCCGCTATGAATGGCACATGGTAGCCTTCATACGCCCGTGCACTACGAGGGGCTACCTCTATGACATACCACCAGTTTGATGCAGACTTTGTAGGATGAAATATCACCTGCCGGAGCCACATAACTTACATGAGAGCTTCCAAGCACATAAATTCTAAAATGGGATGTTAACTATTTACATACTTACTTGTTCACAATGCTCGGCTAGTACGAAAGTGTCTCTTAGGTCAGTCCATTTCTAAGTTGAATCCACCTTAAGAAAACCACACTCTCCTCTATGCACAGTAGCATTGCAACCCTCCATGATTATCTTGAACCATTGCACGTCCAACAAGTCGACAAAAAATCCTCTATAATCAATCCTCAAAATCTCTTGTAGCGTGCCGAAGTAAGTGAGTTCCGACACCACAGGATCTGCATCAGAGGACCTTCATCGACTAGACTGTTCAAATTTTGCCATGATTCCACAATCTTGAGTAAAACTCCTTTTGTCGATCCGCTCCACCCTAAAATGTCGACCTTTACACCATGCTGATGTGTATGACTTATACTACAATAAACAAAGAATATGAGTGGCCGTTCAAACATCTAGAAAGTCACTAGTCATACATTGCAAACTTACCTTGGTCGCGCAACCCCGAGAGTACTCCCACTCTTCCTCAGTCAGTTCTTCACCGCATTGTTGTGCGCTTTTCAATTGGTTGTGCAACCATGTTAAGCTCATGAATGTTGGTAGTCTCTCTAGACCTGTCGGATAGTGCATCGATGGTCGTCTTCCGCGTCTCCACTCGATTCGTGCCATTTGTCGCTCTTGCTTTGCATCCTCATATTGTGAAATCCACTTTTGCATGACTGGATTGTGAAGCATGCAAAATCGGTCGATTTTAGCCTCTAGATCTTCCATCATATTCTTCTCAACACCGAGATTGCACATGACAATTCCAGATATGCGCTCATCATCTATGGTTCGCCATAGCGTGTCTTGGGCTTTATCAAATCCGTCTAGCCACTCTCCAATGTACACTAGGGACTCTAATACCAGCCCACCTTCTACCATGCTACCCTGCGGATGTGCCCTCTGACGTACATATCCCTTGAGCGGTTTCATGAAACGTTCTAAAAAGAACATCCATCTGGAATGTAGTGTGCCAGCTATTTCCACCTCATCAACTATGTGAACAAGAAGATGAACCTGAATGGTTAGCATGGTAGTAGGAAAATGTTCTCAAACATGCACACAACCTTCACAGCGTTTAGTTTGGAAAATGGTATGGAGTCTACGTTTGATCTCCTTTTGTGAGATCCATTGCACCAACTTTGCAAGTTTGTAGATTGTGTTACGGACGTCAAGAGACAAACATCCCTCAATGGCAATAGGTAAAATAAACTGCAAAACACGTGCAACAATGATATTAAAGTCCACACACGAATTTGTTACACAATTACCACTTTGAACATACCTAACAGTTTTATGCCAATCGTGTGACTTCAAACAAGTAAGCTTTCCTTCTTTATTAAAACACGTTCGGAGCGAGTGCATTACACTAGTGGGGGTTCGCAAAGTTTGAATGGTCTCTTTTACTTTGCGTTCTTGGGCTTCACTGAACATCCATGGTGCTTTAAGGAGTTTTATCTATCTATCAGACGCTGTTTGCGGCCAATATTTCTCCATACGATCCACATTTCTAAGGTCAACTCTGGCTCCCAAAGTATCTTTCTTGCCGGTCAGATGGTCCCATAGTAGATTACCCACATTCTTCAATATGTGCATTAGATCGAGCAAGTGATTGATCATGAGTCGGGGCCTGTATGGTAACTCGTACCATAGATATAGTCTCTTCATGCCTAGGGGCAATCTATCATCACACATCTCCTTTTTCTCTAACCATGCTTGTGCAGAGATCCTCGGTGCGTCTCTTCCTAAAAAAGCCGTCGCGTAACATGATTCTCTGGAAGATACGCTTGATGACCTTCGTAGATGTGCTTCTTCTTCAATGAGGGCGCCCTATGTGCATTCAGTCTAGGTCCACATGTAACACATGCTCTGTATCTGCTTGTTTGAAGCCCTGCATATATACACATGATAATAGATCAGCTTGAGTAAAACCAAGATTTATAGTGTCTGAGTGAGGAGTTGTAATAGATCACCTGAGCATTCTGTTAGTCCGGGATAGTCATGCATGGTCCACATTAGAATGTCTCTGATCAAAGCATTCCATCGACCTGTGTGTCGACTCATATCCACCACTTATATGCCAATCCACAATTCTTGTAGCTCTTCCAATAGTGGACGAAGATACGCATCCATATTCTTCACTTTATATCGCCCCGACACAATCAAGCTTAGTCGTAGGTGCCCCTTGTTCGTAGTCAACAAGGGAATGTTGTAGTTGACGATGACAACGGGTCATACACTGCAAGATGTTGATCTTTGACCAAATGGATTTACACCATCCATAGCCAGGCCTAAGCGCAAATTTTGACCTTCCCTGGGCAAAATCCGACCATGTTCTATCTAAATGTTTCCAGGCTGCAGAATCTGCAGGAATCCGTAGCACACCATCCGAAGATTTATTCTCATCATGCCATGATGCTAGGGCGGCATGAAATTACATTTGAAGAAATGCTTGATGGGAGGAAGCAGAGGAAAATGTCGCAAAACCTTTTGCGGAATTTTTGTTCCGTGGAGATCTACTCGATATCTTTCGGAATCACATTTCGGACACACTCTCCATGTGTATGTATTCCCGTCTGAAAAGAATGCAGTCATCAGGAGAAGCGTGGATCAAATTGTAATCCATCCCCAAGTTTTTCAAAACCTTTCTTGCTTCCTCTCGGGAATCTGGCATCACATTATCAATTGGTAGTATGTGCTCTTTGAGCAATCTACACAACATAAAAATATGGTACAATTGTGTAAAAATGTATCAGATCATTATACATTTAGAGTTTTATTAAAGTAAACTAATTGTAATAGATCACCTGAAAAGTGCTATGACGCTAGTGTCACTCCATCCAAACTTTGTTTGCATGTTGAGAAGAACCAGGAGTGCTTTCAATCTAGACACACGTGCTCCATTATACAATGGCGTATCGGCTTCACTTTTCATATCATCATAGACAAGCCTTTCTGAATCCATGATCGTCTCGATCATTTCATCAATCTTGGGCTCAAACATTGCCTCGTTGGGAATGTGGTCTGCATGATCATCCCCCGAGCTGTCAAAGGCTACATCTTGTGGCTTCACATATGCTGCTTGACCAAAGCGCTTGCGAACACGTCTATTGGGTTGCAAGATTGCTGCCTGTTGGCCAGCATCAGAGTCGGACGAGTTATAATTGGCAACAACTTGATCTATAATAGATGGATCGAACTCGCCAAATTCATGAACATGCTGCAAAAAAAACGCGTCTTGTCCGTTGGACAACATGCTTGCAATGATTACAAGGACATAAGATCCTCGTTCAGAGATAGGTGTTTCGGTTGGACCCCCACATCCTCGTCACTACTCATAATGAGGGTAAAAAAATTATAACATGGACAAAAAATTTAATCTTCTATTGGAATTCTTCGTCTTTTATTTCTCTCTCTCTCTCTCTATCTCTCTCTCTCTCTCTTCTCTCTCTCTCTCTTTGTTCACACTGTAAACTAACTCACATTCTCTAGTCATGTCCAATCCCCACACATTTCACACTGTAAACTACCTCAAATTATCTAGTCATGTCCAATCCCTGCACACCTCGATCTAGAGGTGCACGGAGATCAGAACCATCGGGTTATAATGTCGTCTTTATTGGTCAATGCCTATATTTGTGGGTACAAGAAATCTACACACCCACGTCTACATGATATTGCATGTAGTGGACAAAACCCCTTTGCCTCTTCTCTAATTGTAGCATTTCACAGCATCTTAACATCTTTTCATAGTAGATCTTTGTTTGTAGTATGCACGTACGTCATTCTTGCAATGTAGCTGATGTCTGCTCAAGGCACTTAATTCTTACTCTAGATTTGACGGGATGTGGTGTGTGTGTGTGTGTGTGTGACCCTTGGAATCGTCATCTTGCATCACTAATTTCTGTGTAGGCGTATTTTGCTCTTCCATTAGCTGAACATGACGGCTTATTGTATGGTAGTAGCAGTCCAACATGCAGGTGGAATTGGTGGTCCGCATGGACTGTCAAGGCTGTGAGCACAAGAAATTTTCTTGCCATTTCTTCTAGCCTCTTCTAACCTTATTTTTATCTTAAACGATAAAAATAAGAAAATGGTATAACCTTTCTATCACCCAAGTGTGGTAGATTGGTTATGCCAATTCCCTCTTCAATAAACAGGTAAATAACGTAAATAAACCTAAATTAATAAACCTAAATCTAATCTAATATAATGTAAATCTAAATCTAACGTAAATAAACCTAAATCTAATCAAACGTAAATCTAACTAAAAATAAACCTAAATCTAATATAACGTAAGTCTATATCTAACCTAATCTTTAACGTCTTTTGGGATAGTTTCCTACGACGTTAAAACTCTCTTCTTCTTGTGTGTGTGTGTGGGTGTGTGTGTGCCAATAAAAATAGAAAAATGGTATAACCTTTCTATCACCCAAGTGTGGTAGATTGGTTATGCCATTTTCCTCTTGAATAACAGGTCTTGAGTTCAACTCCTCGTCGGCTAGATTTTTAGGTCTCTTTAATTAGTTTCCTACGACGTTAAATTAAACTCTCTTCTTCTCGGGTGTGTGTGTGGGTGTGTGTGCACGCCATAAAAAAAGGAGAAAAATGGTATAACTTTTCTATCACCGAAGTGTGATAGATTGGTTATGCCATTTCCCTCATGAATAACAGGTATTGAGTTCAACTCCTGTCGACTAGATCTTAAAGGTCTCTTGGGATATTTTCCTACGATGTTAAGACTCTCTTCTTCTTCTTCTTCTCTCTCTCTCTCTCTCTCTCTCAATGTGTGTGTGCATTCTTTGTTTATGCATGTGTGTGCGTTTTTGGTTTATGCATGCTCTCTCTCTCTCTCTTTTCCTCTCTCAATGTGTGTGTGCATTCTTTGTTTATGCATGTGTGTGTGCGTTTTTAGTTTATGCTTGTGTGAGGAGAGGGAAGGAGCATACCTGGCTCTCCTTCCTCTCCTCGTGTCTATGTGTGTGTGTGGAGAAGAAAGAGAGAGAGAGGGGGGGGGGGGGGGGGGGGGGGGGGGGGGGGTGCATTACCTTGCTTGCTTGAGCGCGCACCGAAAACCTCAAATTTGAGATCAGAGTTTTCGGATGCTCTCGGTTATTTTTTTTAGCCGTGGCGGTGTGCTATAAGCGTCACTATGAGCATCGCTATGTTACAAGTAACATAGCGACGCTCATAGCGATGCAGTGGTTTTTCATGTTTGAGCGTCGCACTACGAGTGTCACTACTATTAAGTACCTCTTGTAGTGATCATCGCAATATCAACCGTGGTAAAACCAAAGGTACATTGCGGTAATCCATGCATGAGTGGATCAATGACCGCAATGCCACAATTAAAAAAGGACTATACCCAAGAGGAAACGGCTAACCTTTGGGTGCTATGCTCCCGTACTTAGTGCCTACATACATGCATAAACAAATATATATGTACACACATATATGTTATGATTGTAAATGTAGCCATCGTTTTGTGTTGGCTGCACCTAGATTCAACGTCTAAGTGATCAATTGATCGTAACATTACAATTCTAATGTAATGCAATAAGTAATTCCATTTCTCTCACTGAGTCTCTCTCTCTCTATCCTTCTCGCACTTCCCTTCTCGGTCGTGCAGTTGAACTATGAAGCGGAAGCTCCATCTCAGAGTCATGCCTATGCCTCCATGTAAAGCAAGCACTTCGTTCAACAAAGCGTCCTTGCCTTGAAGGTAATCTTGGTGCTAATCGCTCAGGTATCCCTTTGGAGCCCAATTTTCATCTGCTTAACTTCTTTCTCTCTCTCCCTCTTTCCCCTCTTTCTCTCTCTCTCTCCCTCGTTCCCTATCTCTCTCTCTCTCTCTCTCTCTCTCTCTCTCTCTCTCTCTCTCTCTCCCTCCTCTCTCTCTCTCTCTCTCTCCTCTCCCTCTCTCTCTCTCTCTCTTCTCTCTCTCTCTCTCTCTCCTCTCTCTCTCTCTCTCTCTCTCTCTCTCTCTCTCTCTCTCTTTCCCTCGTTCCTATCTCTCCCTCTTCCTCTCTCTCTCTCTCTCCCTCTCCTCTCTCTCTCTCTCTCTCTCTCTCTCTCTCTCTCTCTCTCTCTCTCTCTCTCTCTCTCTCTCTCTCTCTCTATCTATCTTTCTCTCTCTTTAAAAACCCGTAATATGCGGGTATACACAAGGCTGAAAAAAACCTATGTCTTTCGATTTCTCTCTATCTCTCTTTCTCTATCTCTATCTCTAACTTTTTTTTCTTAAAAAGTGGGGAACCCATAAGATGTGGAGTGGCACCAAATAGATCAAAAATAATAACTTTAATCCTTTAGAATGCATAACAGGTTCTTTGAACCTTACTCTCAATAATGATAATCTACCAAATCCGATATTAAAAGCGTATGTGCATATAAGGAAGATTTCCTGTTGACGGAATATAAATCCACCGAATTTGGCAAGCACAAACTGGGTGCATACAGTTGGCGAAGGCACATGGTATCATAATGATAAGCGTGGCGGATTGCATATAAGAAGCGCAGAGGGCTTCCAAGAGAAAAAACCGACTGTGCACTCATACGGAGCATTCTTTCACACACACACACACATCGTAGGTAGCGTGGCTTGGTGCTGTCTTTCACACACACACACACACACACATCATGGCTTGGTGCTATCTTTCATACACACACACACATCGTAGGCTACGTGGCTTTATGCTGCCTTAAGCTTGAAAAAAAGGGATGCATGTCTACTTGAAGGAGAGCTGTTCTGATCTTACATAAGTGACTCACACATGGAATCTCAGTTGGCAAATCCTCATCATCCGGAAGCACAAACGGGATAGCCATTGATAGCATTGGAATATGGCACGGTACGGGAAACCTGTGATTCTTTATAGTACTGTAAGTCTTGTTACATTATGAAATGTTTAAAGCTTGGTAGATTGATGTACGTAATCAAGGTTTACACAAATATTTTTTGACATGTAAACTAATGTACTTTGTATATAAAAAAGAAAAAAAAAATTAGAGAAGAAAACTCTATGCAATGCAATAGAAGAAGAAACGGGGAACGGATAGTTGCTCTACATAAATGTGTATAGACGCATGTTTTCAGTCTCATATAAACTTTATTCACATAATCTAAAACACTATTTTATTTGCATGTTTTGGAACACGGGGTATCTCATATGAAAATGAATACATGGTGTAACTATTAGAACAGACATTGGATATACCATGGGCTAACTGTATTTGATATCAAATTCGAGAAAAAGTAAGAGAATGTTTGAGACTGACATAGAAAAGGAAAAAAGGTTTTTTCTGAACAATGATTGATTGAATAATGGTAAACATCTACTCATAGATAGCATACTGTATGTGGTTTATTTGGCAGCATCATATCGGAAAGCAGTCCGAAACGGTTTCAGCAACACATACAATGAGACGACCCCGAGCTCTCAGGTAGACCTTCAGTCTACTGAGAAGGTGTTTTTCCAGAATTAGGCATAAGGTTTCCTTTCTTTAAATTGATATAGACAGTAGGAAATTATTAGCAAAATGTGTATAATTCTTGTATGAAAAATCTAAAGTAATCTTCTAAACGAGGTACTTGTAAATGAAATGCTACCTAATATGTACACAAAAGAAGATCCTTATCTAAGGATCCGCAGAGAGGAAGGTGGGATGTGATAGAAACAAATACATTTTTGCTAGAAGATAAAGACGTTTTTTTTTATAATAAAAGTGTGACATAACCATACCTTAGAAAGTACGTATATATTTGGATAGATAGGTTTATTTTTACTCTCTTCAAGCATAAATCCTCATGTGAGGCTCCTACAAAAGAAGGGATGGTATATCCTACAAATATATCTTATCCGTTATACAAACCCAAAAATAGGTATCTGATCCTACATTTTCTAAATATTTTTTCTTAATATCTCTCTCTGTATCCTCTCAGACTATAACTCTATCCGTTTAGAGGATAGGATGTCCAAACCTCACAGATACTTAATAGGAAAGTGTTGTTGTATAGTCGAGTTTTTCCAATTAGTCTTGGAAACAAGCATCTAGAATAGACCACTAATAGACAAGATTTGGTTTCAATAAATGTACTACAGAGCATGATGCTATCTATCGGAAGCCAAAATATGGGGTATATACCATCCTTTGAGAATGAAAACCCAAAAACTTGCAAGAGATGCTACCTACACGTCCCTCCGCCATACGTGATTTTCCGGAAGGATGCAAATCAGCCTTCATCATCAAACCTGAAACAACCAATGTACCAGTGGAAATTATGGTGGAGGAAAGTCTACCAGACAAAATTATGGTGGAAAATATCGTTAAAAGACGAATCATGCCTACTAGAGAAGCAAATAAAAAACTCCCTTGAAATGCATATAAGGAGAGTGAAGGGGTTTAGGGCTATGTGACAACAATAACAAGCAGAATATATTGTTTGGATACCTGTATTCCCATCAAGGTTGCCCATGTTCTAACTAGCTGCTTATGTTGGATGGTGGTAGGTATAGGTCTATTCCCTCATGGATTCTGGGACTCATTCAGTCTCCTACCAGGATCGGATATACCAGCTTCATTTATAAAAAATTGGATACTATAATTTAGGTCTTGTCTATTCTAGGTCAAGTGTCAATATATGGTTCTATAAGAGCGGATGTCAAATTTAATCTCTCTGTCTCTCTCTTTATTTCCCGAGTTGTCCTTGGTTGGACAACTACCATGTATTGAAGTTTCCTTCATTAATAGCTACTTACAAAGTTATCTCTGGGAACATCCTTCAAGTTGGCTGGATTGTATCCCTCACACAATCTGGATACTCCAACAATAAAAGGTTTCATATCCATCCTATTGGAACACAATATTTACTATCATGCTTCAAAGGGACTGACTTTCATAAAAGTCTCCTTGACTATGAGAAGAAAGAAATACAGGAACAAGAGCTTTTTGCCTTAAAAAAACCATTTGTTAATGACTGGTTAAAACTCTTATCCCTTGCCAAAAAAGAACTTACACAACTTACTAACTTACTAAATTCTTTCCTACTATCATTATGCTTTATTGATGCTCATGGATGTTCGGATTTAGAGTTCTATTTTTCATCCCTACCCTCCATAATTAATAAGCTATATTTTATCAATAATCTCCCTATCTTGCCGCTAGCAATTAGACAATCTCAAGAGATTGTGAACCCTCTTTTAGATCTAGATCTCTTGGATCAAGAAGAAAAGGAATCCCTAGGCCTAACTGAGGACCCTTCTTCTCAAAAAATTGAAAAGTTCTATGCCGAGACATTTTTCTGAAGTCATTCCGCTACTTCCTTTCAGACAAATTGAGCTCGACACTATTCACCTTGAAAACAAACTTTGGGATTTTGAGATACCGACTCAATGTGCTCCATTCACAATCGACTCTTTAGCTCTGCTTTGTAGTTTACCACCTGATGTGGTAGAACAATGCAAAACATCTCCACTTCAATCAAAACATCTACTATCGCAGGATAAACCCTTTACACTAAAGTATATAAAATTGTCCAACATTGACAGTAAAAAGTGCTCTATTTCTTCTATGGTAGCCCGTACAAAGGGACTGTCACTCAACGAGAAAGAAAACCACGTTTGGAAGTTCTTGAAAAATTGCTAGAATACATACAGACATTCATCAAGTGTACTTGTAAGAGGAATGCCGATTCTAACTTGCCCAAAAAATTTCATATGGTTTGATCACCTTCTTTGGTTTGTATTTCAAAATCTTCCGAGGTTTTTTCCTTACTCTTCTGGGCCCACACAAGTATATGCTTTCATTGGATGGGTAACATATTTTCCCATTGAGGTTCGACATGTGATAGTAGTCTTTTATGCTCTTCATGAGCATCTGATTGATGTAGCAAAAGGTTTGGTATTATATACACCAGGAACTCCATTCCTCTCTCGAGTTCCACTACAAGAGGTTGTGTGCTCTTGTGACGTTGTTAGCGACGGAAATACATTGGGTTTTTATAACCCCCGGCGTCGCTAATACCGTCGCTAACAGCGTCGATATGGGAACGTCGCTATGAGCGTCACTATAACAGTCGCTATATGTGTTGCTATAAAAGTCTCTCTATAGCGACGCCTATAGCGACAATTATAGTGACATTTGCAGGCCATCTATAGCGACGTTCATAGCGATGCTGTAGAGCCTTATATAGCGATGCCCGAGAGGAAAAAATTTTGGTGGCAGGAAATTGAATGCCCTACCACCCATCAACCATATTGAATGTTTCATTAATTGATTCACCTTTGGAAAAAAGTGCAAAGGTAGATATAGACCCAAGATTGTCGCCCACAAGACAATATAACCATTAACTTTATCATCCATAGTATGTATTGTTTGCAAAATAAAGATACAAAATTGGCAAGCGTGAATTGATGAAAGTAAATCAATGACAATTGTACACATCATAGGCAAAATCACTTGATTGTTAAACTTTGCAGATGTAATAGTTACAACACCATTGTCATTATTGAAATAATATACATGGTTTTCAAAAAGACGTATAAAAGTCGTCTCATGATACATAAGGTATGACAAAAAGAAACTAATGCGATCTAGCTACTAATGCTATCTAGCTACTGCTAGACTGGCGTCGTCTAATCAAACGGCTCATCACGTCCAAGCAGCGCATCTGTCGGATTCTGCAACAAAAAAAGGATAGCTTTTTGTAAGTATAAATATATAGCGACATTTATAAAAAAATACAACAAATAGAAAAGAGTAAACCCTAATACTAACCATGCCACTGCGAGAACTCAAAATGTTCATCAGGGCGTTTAAGCCCTTCCTGCCTGCATACTCGTGCTCGTACGGTGTGGGATCATGTCCTATCATCGACCACTGTCAAAACATACAAAGAATCCATTATGTTAGAATGTAAAAACCCATAAACCCTAAACTATCAAACATAAAGAGCAATGCAAAGACACTTACAAAATAGGCCTCAAATGATGCCCACCCGCCGCTCCCCAAGTGGTGCGAGCTCCCTACCTCTACTCGCGCTCTGGCTGCCTTCTTTTGTTGCTTCCACTTGTCAGGATTCTCGCGCGCTGCTTTCTTCGCATTCTTCCAATCTTCTTTGGCCAGCCAATCTGGTCTATTCCACCCATGCTTGATTGATTTTTTGCACTTCGGAACGCTTGTGCTTGCAGTATTCGTGCATTCAACCTTCATCACGTCTTCATTGAAGTGGTCATCCCGTGTTCGAATGGGAAAATCGTCATGAAGCATGCTGATGACTTTGTCTTTTAAATCATTCGGTACTTCACTCTAGGTGTTTAGTATGTAGTGTCTAAACACCTGAGAGCAAAGACCACGCATGCGCAAAATCACCTTCTTGCCTTCATCATCCAAGATGATGCCGCCACTCAGGTCGACAGAGTAAGGCAATCCCTCTCGCCGCGGACGCGTGAACCTGGGGGTCCCGGCAGGGGTCGCTACTAGCGTGTCGACGGGGGTACGAACATCACGTGTCTCCACTGGAGTCTGAGCCTTGAAGCGAGGAGTGTCCACTGGAGTGACTCCTCGAGGAGTAGCTAGTGGTCTGTAGCCGCTAGGAGGGGAGGTCAGCCGTGCAAAACCTGGTGTCGATGGCTATGTTGTGGCTGGTGTCGGGGCGGGCAAAGAAGGGGAGGGTAAAGAGCTTCATCGAGCACGAGGCGGTGTCAAAGCATCGGCGGCGGCATCCCCACAACAACCACCACCGCCACCAGTAGAGCGTCGGTGCCTAGACGAGTGTGAAGATCGTCTCATCCTCGACACCGAAGCTTCGGAGCACGCTGAATGCTCCAAAACAGAGGGAGATGCAGATGGAGTAGGAACGCGCGATGGTGCGCCAGAGCAATGACGCTCCATGTACCACTGTCTCTATTGGGGTGACAAAGAAGAAAGAAACTCCTCATCATCCATACCTGCATTAAACACACAAACATTTAAACTTAATATTGAATGAATGGACTAGAAAACATGGATAAGTACATATAGAGAGAGAGAGAGAGGAGGAGGAGGAGTGTAGTGCTTGTCATCCCTGTTTGTGAGAACATACCTAAAGCATATGTACCTGGAGTGGACGCAAAGACTATTAAATACAATGACGCAATGATGCATATATATAGAAATGGACAAAAAGCCACGTGAACACAATATATATTATAAAACGGAGCAAATCTATTCAAAATGTAGAATCGTACAAGAATCTTAACTATCTCTTTCTTTTTTGACGTATAACTCGAAGGTGCTTGTAGCTTTGGAATGTTCAAAGGCTAGCATCAACAGAACGCGTTCTTCTTCTATTCAACTTGAGTGATGGAAGAGGCAAGTCGATAACTCATAATTTTCAATCGAGAGAGAGAGAGAGAGAGAGCGCACACACAATCAAATATATCTTACAGTCAAAAAACCAGGTGGTGGAGCTGCATGTGGCCATGGATTGCCCAGGATGTGAGTACAAAACCAAAAGAGCGTTATACAACATGGAAGGTACTTAGAGAGCCAGAGTTTTTACAAAATGGAGAAAAATTGTTCAAATACAATATTTATGGCTTTAAGAGATCTCTCTCTCATCCTTGCATAGCTCAGCATAACTTCCTTATCTATATAGAACTCTCCGTTTAAACAAATATCCTCCATTTCATTTTGTATATCCTCTGCATGCACCCCATAGAGAGTGTCAGCTTGATATTCATCTGGCACCACCTCAACGGCTTCTGGCTGAGCATCTTCTCCGATCTCCTCTATTGATGCCGCTGTGATTGGCACATGGTAGCCTTCATACGTCCGTGCACTACGAGGGGCTACCTCTATGACGTACCACCAGTTTGATGCAGACTTTGTAGGATGAAATATCACCTGCCGAAGCCACATAACTTACATGAGAGCTTCCAAGCACATAAATTCTAAAATGGGATGTTAACTATTTACATACTTACTTGTTCACAATGCTCGGCTAGTACGAAAGTGTCTCTTAGGTCAGTCCATTTCTTAGTTGAATCCACCTCAAGAAAACCACACTCCCCTCTACACACAGTAGCGTTGCGACCCTCCATGATTATCTTGAACCCTTGCACGTTGAAAAAGTCGACAAAAAATCCTCTATAATCGATCCTCAAAATCTCTTGTAGCGTGCCGAAGTAAGTGAGTTCCGCCATCACAAGATCTGCATTAGAGGACTGTCGTCGACTAGACTGTTCAAATTTTTCCATGATTCCACAATCATGAGTAAAACTCCTTTTGTCGATCCGCTCCACCCTAAAATGTCGACCTTTACACCATGCTGATGTGTATGACTTATACTACAATAAACAAAGAATATGAGTGGCCGTTCAAACATCTAGAAAGTCACTAGTCGTACATTGCAAACTTACCTTGGTCGCGCAACCCCGAGAGTACTCCCACTCTTCCTCAGTCAGTTCTTCACCGCATTGTTGTGCGCGTTTCAATTGGTTGTGCAACCATGTTAAGCTCATGAATGTTGGTAGTCTCTCCAGACCCATTGGATAGTGCATCGATGGTCGTCTTCCGCCTCTCCACTCGATTCGTGCCATTTGTCGCTCTTGCTTTGCATCCTCATATTGTGAAATCCACTTTTGCATCACTGGATTGTGAGCATGCAAAACCGGTTGATTTTACCCTCTAGATCTTTTGTCATCTTCTTCTCAACACCGAGATTACACATGAAAATCCCAGATATGTGCTCATCATCTATGGTTTGCCATAGCGTGTCCCGGGCTTTATCAAATCCGTCTAGCCACTCTCCAATGTACACTAGGGACTCTGATACCAGCCGCCTTCTGCCATGCTACCCTCTAGACGTGCCTTCTGACGCACATATTCCTTGAGCATTTTCATGAAACGTTCTAAAAAGAACATCCATCTGGAATGTACTATGCCAGCTATTTCCACCTCATCAACTATGTGAACAAGAAGATGCACCTCAATGGTTAGCATCGTAGAAGGAAAATGTTTCTCAAACATGCACACAACCTCCACACTATTTAGTTTGGTGAATGGTATGGAGTCTATGTTGATCTCCTTTTGTGAGATCCATTGCACCAACTTCACAAGTTTGTAGATTGTGTTACGGACGTCAAGAGACAAACATCCCTCAATGGCAACCGGTAAAATAAACTGCAAAACACATACAGCAATGAGATTAAAGTCCACACACAAATTTGTTACACAATTCCCACTATGATATATTCCACTATGAACCTAACTGATACATTTTATGCCAGTCGTGTGACTTCAAACCGGTAATCTTTCCTTCTTTAGTAAAACACGTTTGAAGCGAGTGCATTACGCCAATGGGGGTCCGCAAAGATCGAATGGTCTCTTTTACTTTGCGTTCTTGGGCTCCTATGACAATCCATGGTTCTTTAGGGAGTTTTATCGATCCATCGGACGCTGTTTGCGGCCAATATTGCTCCATACGATCCACATTTCTAAGGTCAACCCTGGCTCCCAAAGTATCTTTCTTGCCAGTCAGATGGTCCCATAGTAGATTACCCAGATTCTTCAATATGTGCATTGGATCGAACAAATGATTGATCATGAGTCGGGTCCACTATGGTAACTCATACCATAGAGATAGTCTCTTCATCCCTACGGGAAATCCGTCATCACACATCTCCTTCTGCTCTAACCATGCTTGTGCAAACATCCTCGATGGCTCTCTTCCCAAAAAGCCATCGCGTAACACATGATTCTCTGGAAGATACGCTTGATGACCTTCGTAGATTTTCTTCTTCAATGAGGGCACCCTACGTGCATTCAGTCTAGGTCTACATGTGACACATGCTCTGTATCAGCTTGTTTGAAGCCCTGCATGTATACACATGATAATAGATCAGCTTGAGAAAAACCAAGATTTACAGTGTCTGAGTGAGGAGTGTAAATAGATCACCTGAACATTCAGTTAGTCCGGGATAGTCATGCATGGTCCACACTAGAATGCCTCCAATCAAAGCATTTCGTCGACCTGTGTGTCCACTCATATCCACCACTTCTATGCCAATCCAAAATTCTTGTAGCTCTTCCAATAGTGGACGAAGATACACATCCATATTCTTCACTTTATATCACTCCGGCACAATCAAGTTTAGCCATAGGTGCCCCTTCGTAGTCAACCACGGGAGAATGTTGTAGTTGACAACGGGCCATACACTGTAAGATGTTGATCTTTGACCAAATGGATTTATGCCATCCATAGCGAGGCCTACGCGCAAATTTCGATCTTCCTTGGCAAAATCCGACCATGTTCGATCTATATGTTTTCAGGCTGCAGAATCTGCAGGAATCCGTAGCACACCATCCGAAGATTTATTCTCCTCATGCGATGATGCTAGGGCCGCCATGGACTTACATTCAAAGAAATGCTTGATGCCAGGAAGCAGAGGAAAATATCGCAAAACCTTTTGCGGAATTTTTGTTCTGTGGAGATCTACTCGATATCTTTCGGAATCACATTTCGGACACTTCTCCATGTCTATGTATTCCCCTCTGAAAAGAATGCAGTCATTACTAGGACAAGCGTGGATCAAATTGTAATCCATCCCCAAGTTTCGCAAAACCTTTCTTGCTTCCTCTCAGGAATCTGGCATCACATTATCAATTGGTAGTATGTGCTCTTTGAGCAATCTACACAACATAAAAATATGGTACAATTGTGTAAAAATGTATCAGATCATTATACATTTAGAGTTTTATTAAAGTAAACTAATTGTAATAGATCACCTGAAAAGCGGTGTGACACTAGTTTCACTCCATCCAAACTTTGTCTGCATGTTGAGAAGAACCAAGAGTGCTTTCAATCTAGACACACGTGCTCCATTATACAATGGCGTATCGGCTTCACTTTTCATATCATCATAGACAAGCCTTTCTGAATCCATGATCGTCTCGATCATTTCATCAATCTCGGGCTCAAACATTGCTTCTTTGGGAATGTGGTCTGCATGATCATCCCCCGAGCTGTCAAAGGCTACATCTTGTGGCCTCACATATGTTGCTTGACCAAAGCGTCTGCGAACACGTCTATTGGGTTTCGAGATTGCTGCCCGTTGGCAAGCTTCAGAGTTCGACGAGTTATAATTGGCAACAACTCTATCTATAATAGATGGATCGAACTCGCCAAATTTGCGGACGTTTTGCAAAGAAACGCGTCTTGTCCGTCGCACAGCGTGCTTGCATTGATTACAAGGACATAAGATCCTCGTGAGAGATAGGTGTTTCGGTTGGACGGCCCCACATCCTCGTCACTACTCATATGAGGGTAAAAATCTTATAACCTAGAGAACAAATTTAATCTTCTATTGATATTCTTCTCTTATCTCTCTCTCTCTCTCTCTCTCTCTCTCTCTCTCTCTCTCTCTCTCTCTCTCTCTCTCTCCTCTCTCTCTCTCTCTCTGTTCACACTGTCAACTACCTCACATTCTCTAGTCATGTCCAATCCCCGCACACCTCGGTCTAGAGGTGCACGAAGATCAGAACCACTGGTTTATAATCTCGTCTTTATTGGTGGGTACAAGAAATGTACACACCCATGTGTACATGATAGTGCATGTCTCTAGCTATAGCATTTCACAGCATCTTAACATCTTTTCATAGTAGATCTTTTCACCGTTCGTCTAACTCTAATTTTTTTACCATAATCTCGAAGCTAGACTCTAATATAAAAACTCAATCAAAAATCATATCTTGTATCTAACCTAATTGAACATGTGGTGATTCACTCCATTGAAGAGTAAAAGACATACCAATGGGGCTACTAGCTATGTAGATGTGAATGGGCCTCACATATACAAATACTTCAATGCAAGAGTTTAATACTCTCACCTCTCCACCTCGTAGATCCATGACCCAGGTGATGGGAGAAAATCCTCCTCGAAGTTGGCCTAGCTGCCACTCCCCAGGTGATGGGATAATCCCATCTTGATGCAAACTCTTGCTGCGTCACTTTGTTGCCACCACCTATCTGAATTGGTCATCCTCTCTTCCCTGATCCAAGAATCTCCTCATCCAAGCATCATCAAATGTATTAGGAAGGAGAGGACAACCAATCCAGACAGGTGGTGGTAGCACATGACGCAGCAAGAGTTTGCATCAAGACGGGATTATCCCCGATGCAGCGTCGCAATAAGATAATCCTTAGAGGCTTTATCTTGATCCCTCCAAGAGACCATGACACACTACAATGTGTCAAAAAACCTGTTTACACAACTGTTGTATGCGGCCTATCACTTGCTTCCCCTCAGGGGTCATAATGGTCTCATCGGACATACGATTGATGAGGTAGGTGTATCACTTTGGCATGTCCCTCCCGTGAACTATAGCAACCCTGTCCGATGAATGCTCATCATCCAGGCCTCTAGGTGACCCCGACGCAGTGTTCGAGTCACTCCTAAGCATTTCGACGTAGTGGCCGGGACACCACTCTCAAACGCGTAGGCAGTATAATCCTTCGATGTACTCAAAATAAAGCTAAATTTAATCTAATCTAACTTAAATAAACCTAAATGTAATCTAACGTACAAATCTAAATCTAACCTTATCTTAAACGATAAAAAGAGGAAAATGGTATAACCTTTCTATCACCCAAGTGTGGTAGATTGGTAATGCCATTTCCCTCTTCAATAACAGGTAAATAACGTAAATAAACCTAAATCTGATCTGATATAATGTAAATCTAAATCTAACGTAAATAAACCTAGATAAACCTAGATCTAATCTAATATAACGTAAATAAACCTAGATTTAATCAAACGTAAATCTAACTAAAAATAAAAAATCTAATCTAATTTAGCTTAAATAAACCTAAATCTAATCTAACGTAAGTCTACATCTAACCTAATCTTTAACGTCTTTTGGGATAGTTTCCTACGATGTTAAAACTCTCTTCTTCTTGTGTGTGTGTGTGTGTGTGGGTGTGTGGGTTTGGGTGTGTGTGCCAATAAAAAGAGAAAAATGGTATAAGATTTCCATCACCCAAGTGTGGTAAATTGGTTATGCCATTTCACTCTTGAATATTAGGTCTTGAGTT
This sequence comes from Adiantum capillus-veneris, assembly GCF_014529385.1. NCBI lineage: Eukaryota > Viridiplantae > Streptophyta > Polypodiopsida > Polypodiales > Pteridaceae > Adiantum > Adiantum capillus-veneris. The sequence continues at coordinate 35,481,681 of NC_140934.1, forward strand.
CAACTCCTCGTCGGCTAGATCTTTAAGGTCTCTTGAATTAGTTTCCTACGACGTTAAATTAAACTCTCTTCTTCTGGGGGGTGTGTGTGTTTGTGGGTGTGTGTGCATGCCAATAAAAGGTGAAAAATGGTATAACTTTTCTATCACCCAAGTGTGATAGATTGGTTATGACATTTCCCTCATGAATAACAGGTCTTCAGTTCAACTCCTTGTCAACTAGATCTTTAAGGTCTCTTGGGATAGTTTCCTACTATATTAAGACTCTCTTCTTCTTCTTCTTCTTCTTCTTCTTCTCTCTCTCTCTCTCTCTCTCTCTCTCTCTCTCTCTCTCTCTCTCTCTCTCTCTTCTTTCTCTCTCTCTTTTCCTCTCTCAATGTATGTGTGCATTCTTAGTTTATGCATGTGTGTGTGCGTTTTTGGTTTATGCATGCTCTCTCTCTCTCTCTCTCTCTCTCTCTCTCTCTCTCTCTTCCTCTCTCAATGTGTGTGTGAATTCTTTGTTTATGCATGTGCTCTCTCTCTCTCTCTCTCTCTCAAAAACACAATGTGTGTGTGTGTGTGTGTGTGTGTGAGAGAGAGAGAGAGAGAGAGAGAGAGAGAGAAAGAGGGCAAGGGAACATAAGAGTGAGGAGAGGCAAGGAGCATACCTGGCTCTTCTTCCTCTCCTCGTGTGTGTGTGTGTGTGTGTGTGTGTGTGTGTGTGGTGTGTGTGTGAAGAAGAAAGAGAGAGAGAGAGAGAGAGAGAGAGAGAGAGAGTGCGTTACCTTCGCTTGCTTGAGCATGCACCAAAAACTCAGATCTGAGATCTGAGTTTGCCAACGCTCTCGATTATTTTTTTACCTCTGACGGCATCACTATAGGCGTCTCTATGAGCGTCACTAAGTTACTTATAATTTAGCGACGTTCATAGCGATGCCGTGGGTTTTCACATTTGAGCATCACACTGCGAGCGTCGCTAATATTAAGTACCTCTTGTCTAACCATCGACACAATTTTCAAACCCTCTAGAAGTAGGGAACAACTGAAACGTATTGCTAATACACCAACCAATACAACATCATCATGAAAACAACCTCGACAATTTTGGTGAATCTAAGGACTTGGACGTCGAAACTCCAAGGATGCTTGAATACAATATAGATGACAAGGTATGAATTTTAATTACAGAACTAATGAGTTAAAATGGTTTTAAACAAAACAAGGTAATAAAAGGCAACATCATCGGTCCATCCATTTGACTTTCATTAATAAATTTATGGAGTTTGTACACCCTCACACTTTTTTGATGAAATGCTAAAAGATATTAGAATAAAAAATAATCTTGAGCATTTTCACATTAAATTTGGATGGAAATACACGAATAATGTTGGCCAATACTTGTATAAACCTTTTGATACATTTGCTAAACCTTTTGATCTTAATGAACCTTGTGTTTGCCAGAGTCAGAAACGGTTTAGAAATTTCCTAAAGAAATTTGAACATCATGGTGAGCACGTTATTACTACTGAACCATCATTCATAAGACACCACACACTAAGGGATAGCATATCCAAAGGCTTTAACCATATCCTGCTTGTCTCTGTACATCTACATTCAATTAAAGCCAAATTCAAGAAGGGATGGGAAAAATTATGCCATTTACTAAACATAAAATGTACACAATCTCACTTTCATTTAATCGAGATAAGACCGGAAAAAAACTTTCACTCTACATTTCCAAATTATAGGCATAACCAAAGTCCATGGTTCATGGAAAAAGATATGCTAGACGAAATTGAATTTATCCAAAAACAAATTTTTATATGTAGTTTGGATAAATCAGCTCAAACTCTTGTGTTTATTTGTAAAAGAATCATTAGACTATACGCAAAGAATAGATTAGATTCTTTAGAATTCATGCCGATAAACGAATGCAATAACACCATCATCGAACTCATTAATACATGATGCAAGGAGTTTAATATTATACCTTCTCATAAGAGAGATCTTCCCTATATTATGGGAAATTACAAAATTCACAAAACAGAGTTCCGATGGATAACAAATACCCATGATTGTGTATTTTCTCCTATGGCTAGTAAGATCACTAAGTTCCTACATGGTTTGTCTAGTGGGCTTATTGAATATACTGAGAATTTTCAAAAAAGAACTTCAAACAGTTACAAAAGTGAATACAAATGCATACTGGGTCATTAACAACCAATACGATGCTTTGATAAACCTCCCCAAACTAGTTTACAATATTCATACGTAGGATATTAAAGCTTGTTATGAAGAAATTCCTCACCATGGAAAGCATAGCTTGATGGAGTCCTTGAATAACATTAAAAGACTAGTGATTGGGCAAAGCTACAAAGGGTTTAAACCATCTAGGAGTAAAAACACCCTTACAAAAAAAAGAAGTCGGAAGTAAAATGGTCCTTTGAATTTTTTGAAACTTTAAATATTTTTGTGTTAGACAATTGTTTCTCACGGTTAGGATCTAATATTTATCAACAAACTAGAGGAATTCCAATGAGATACTCATGGTGCAATCTATATCTGGCTTGGTTTGAGCTGGAATATGTCATAAAATTATCGAGACTCAAAAGGAATGATATTCTTTTAGCATTCTTACACTCTAATTGGTATATGGATGATCTTCTTTTCATAAATAACACATATATTACAAGATGCATGAATCATAACAAACCCTTGTCCCCTGAGGACCCATTTACAATATATTCATTGGATACTATTTCCTTAATATATTCATTGGATACTATTCCTTAAAAATGACTCATACAAGATTTGTCTCTACATATTTAAACACAAAAATAATTCTACAAAGACCCTTTATCGAAGAATACACTACAGAAACAGCATGGAAGAAAGATGCATTACCAGGATACCAAGTATCATTCATACAAGCGGCCACTAATTGCCCGACACAGTTAGCATACAAAGTATGTGTGTCCCAGATCTTACCCATCATTTATAATGTGTCATGTGTAGTTAAAGCATTCAATGATTTGCAACGTCTGAGCTTTATGTTTGCTTCAAACGGATGCAAAAGAACAAGTATCATAACATTAAGCACACAATTTCTAATGAAAGGTAACTTCTGTTTGGTGGATACGAGCGAACAAGCATATGCACACCAAACCCGGTGGATACTCTTTTTTTTCGAAAAAACCCTGTAATTCTTCCTAAAATGAGTTGTAATCATAGCAAGATTAGACCATACTCCTTTTTATTTTCTCTGAGTCTACCCCTTGTAAGAGGCCGGATGGCCATGGGAAAGGCCCCCTAACTTTTAAAGTCAAAACCCTTAGTTTTGAACAGTGGATTATCATTAGCTTGGAGAAGAAAACGTGCACTGCAAAAGTTTCTTGTGACTAAAATTTGTAATCATCATTTCTCCTGAACGGGTAATCAAAATTCTATTCCGAACAGTACATTGCTTTCCTTGTCTCTTGCTCTTCGATCTAAGTGTAATCATTTCCAATTCTGTTGTGGTTCACGACGAGTCGATTGTGAACTAAATGCATTGATTTGGGAGTCAAAATGGTTGTTTTTTGATGTTCTGACCATGGAGAAGTGTTTCTATGCTTAAGGTGGATCTTTCCAAGTACTTTTGTTTCAGTTTTCTGCACATTTTTTGTGATGGATCGTGATTTATGTACCTTCCTAGATGGTGTCATAACTTGCTAGGATTGAGCCCATAAGTGTTGTGATACCTCTCCTTAAGTTTCATGACATTCTGAATTCGTTTGGATACCAAAACGGCGTGATTATGTTGAGTGTTGAGAATGGACGCATACCGATTGTCTGACTAGGAAGTGGTTGATTTTCTTTTGTTGTAAGAACAAGTAGTCTTTGAGTTCACTTTGGTGAGATTGACACTCTCATTAACTCTCCGTGACCCAGCCTGAGTCTCTTCCTTGCATATTGACGTTATGTTATTACAAAAGAGCTATGTTGTAGACGCCCTTTGCGACGACCCGCTAACATTGGCGCTGCTATCGGGAAAACCGATCCTTAGGTGGTGAGTGACTAAGTGTACAAAAAAACAAAAGGAGAAATCTCCCTTCAAGCTTTTGATACCTGTTCCGTTTACCCATAGACAGTGAAGCATCTAGACGTAGGTTTAGTGCTTAATAGCGACTGGAGTCCGAGACTAGCCAGTGCTATTCCTTAAGAGCAAAGAAAGTTGTGAGTGAGATACAAGATAGTATTTCGTTATTTGATTTTTCACATGCTTGGAAAGGGTTGTTTCACCACACACATTGTTGTTATTTTAGTACTGTTAAGTTCAGATATGTTTGCACATTCGTTTCAGTTGTAGGAGTTAGGTAACAAATTACACCATCATTTGTGGCCAAAAGAATCGAGGGAAAAACTGTTAAAAACCTTATTTTGGTGTTGAAGACCATAACTCGGGAAAATTGAAGAAGTGATGGTCAGAGCTTCAAAACTGGACCAAACCCAGTAAAACTTTCAAGAAGGGGATAAAAATACTTGTTGAAAAAGACTGTGAAAAAACCTGTCAAAAATCTTGCCCAACATGGATCGTGATCCTTATACCTTTTTGGAAAAATGTGCTAAAATTATTTCCTCTGCTTAGAACAGGCTCTCAGGCATCAGAACATTGAGTTTGGTGAGAAGAAGACGACCAGAAGATCATAAAAATCAAGATTGGGGCGATCAGACCAAAAACCTGGGAAAAAAGGGAAAAACAAGGAAAAATTGAACTTTTAATTGCCCAAATCCAAAAAGAGATGAGAATTGGAACCAACTAGAACCAAGGAATCCACTAAACCAAACTTCGCGCCCAGGTGCTTCCCAACATGGATCACGATCCATGTTCCAGGTAGACATCTGACATCAAGATTTGACCAGTGTACTCCTGATTATTAGTTGAACAACTTTCCCAAAAGGAGCCATAGACAAAAAGTGAAAAAAGATGGTCAAAATACCAGAAAGGGAGTGGTTTGCAAAAAATCGCAAAACAGACACAAAACTTTGCTTCTCACTTGGAAAAAAGTAACCAAATCAAAAAATACTTGGGGAATAGCATCATCATACCTTGTGTGATCATCTCACAAAGTGTCAGTCCAAAATCATGCCAAACATGGATTGCGATCCATGTACCTTTTTAGAAGTTTGAGCTGATAAAAGACTAGCAGGGAACTGATAACAATTGGAGCACTTTCTCCTAAAGGATCCTTATCAGGAAATCTCAAAAAAGAGGGAAAAAGGTGGCAAAAATCAGGTCAAGGGAGAAAACCAATGACATAAACCTTAAAACTGACTTTTTCTGTCCTAAAAAGCTTTAAAGCATTCAAAAACCATATAGGCAGCATCACTAGGCCAAGGACTAGCCGTGGGACAAAATTCAGAGTATTTTGACACAAAGAAACATGGATCGCGATCCATGTTCCTTTGACACAAATTGACACCAAACTAGTACCATAGCTAGAGAGTATCACAGAGAGTCTAGTGGCTCCGTGTTGTAAAAGCTCTGGCTCTCTAAGTACCTTCCATGGTGTATAACGCTCTTTTCTACTCGCGCTCACATCTTTTGATTGAAAATTATGAGTTTTCGACTTGCCTCTTCTATCACTCAATTCATTGCGTCATTGTATTTATATGCGTCATTACGTCATTGTATTTAATGGTCTTTGCGTCATTGTCTACTCTATTCATTCAATATTAAGTTTAAATATTCGTGTGTTTAATGCAGGTATGGATGATGAGGAGTTTCTTTCTTCTTTGTCACCGCAGCAGAGACAGTGGTACGTGGAGAGTCATCGCTCTGGCGCATCATCGCGCGCTCCTACTCCATCCGCATCTCCCTCTCTTTCGGAGCATTCAGCGCGCTCCGAAGCTTCGGTGTCGACGAGACGATCTTCACACTCGTCTAGACACCGACACTCTAGTGGTGGCGGTGGCGGTTGTTGTGGGGATTCCGCCGCCGATGCCTCCACACCGCCTCGTGTTCGACGAGGCTCTTTACCCTCCCCTTCTTTGCCCGCCCCCACACCAGCCACAGCATCGCCATCTACGCCAGGTTTTGCGCGGCTGACTGTTCCTAGCAGCTACACACCTCTACCTACTCCGCCAGGAGCCACCCCACTCGACACTCCTCGCTTCAGGGCCCAGACGCCGATGGAGACACCTGACATCCGTACCCCTATCGCCACGCCGCTAGAGACCCCTTCCGGGACACCCAGGTTCACGCGTCACCGGCCAGAGAGCTTGCCTTACTCCATCGACTTCAGCGGCCGCATCATCATGGATGATGACGGCAAGAAGGTGATCTCGCGCATGCGTGGTGTTTGCTCTCAGCTGTTTAGACACTACATACTAAACAAATGGAGTGAAGTACCAAGTGATTTAAAAGCCAGAGTCATCAGCATACTTCATGATGAGTTTCCCGTTCCAACACGGGATCAGCGCTTCAATGAAGACCTGATGAAGATTCGAATGCACGAATACTCCAAACACAAGCGTTCCGAAGTGCAAAAAGCAATCAAGCATGGGTGGAACAGGCCAGATTGGCTGGCCAAAGAAGATTGGAAGAATGCAAAGAAAGCAGCATGCGAGAATCCTGACAAGTGGAACCAACAAAAGGATGCAGCCAGAGCGCGAGTAGAGGCAGGGAGCTCGCACCACTTGGGGAGCGGTGGATGGGCATCATTTGAGGTCGATTTTGTAAGTGCTTTCGCATTGCTCTTTATGTTTGATAGTTTAGGGTTTATGAGTTTTTTAATTCTAACATAATGAAATCTTTGTATGTTTTGACAGTGGTCGATGACAGGACGTGATTCCACACCGTACGAGCGCGAGTACGCAGGCAGGAAGGGCTTAAATGCCCTGATGGACATTCTCAGTTCTTGCGGCGGCATGGTGAGTATTAGGGTTTACTCTTTTCTATGTTTTGTATATATTGTTTTATAAATGTCGTTATATGTTTATACTTACTGAAAGCTGTCTTATTGTCTTTTTTTGCAGAATCCGACAGATACGCCGCTTGGACGCGATAAGATGTCTGACTAGACGACGTCAGTTTAGCCGTAGCTAGATAGCATTAGTTTAGGGTTTCTCATAGCTTATGTATCATGAGACGGATTTTATACGTCTTTTTGAACCATGTATATTATTACATTTGTCACCGCAGTTCATTTTGCCAATCAATTCTTTATGCCTATGATGTTGTACAATTGTCATTATTACATTTGCCAATCAATTCATTTTGCCTATGATGTGTACAATTGTCAATTTTACGCTTGTCAATTTTGCAAACAATGCGTCTTGTGGGTGACTATTTTGGGTCTATTATCTACCCTTGCACTTTTTTTGAAAAGTGAATCAAGTACAATATGGTTGATGGGTGGCAGGGCATTCAATGCCCTGTCACCAAAAAAAATTTCTCTCGGGCGTCGCTATAACCGTCGCTATTTATGGCTCTGGAGCATCGCTATAGACTTCTGTGTAAACGTCGCTATAACCGTCGCTATGAGCGTCTCTATATAGCGACGCTATTAGCGACGGTTTTAGCAACGCCGGGGGTTATAAAAACCCAGTGTATTTCTGTCGCTAACAGCGTCACAAGAGCACACAACCTCTTGTAGTGTGGTCCTTTCAAAGTTGAAATTGGGTGCAAGAAACCCTTCCAAAAGCTCAGAACTGACATGTCACGGGAACCGAATAATAGAGATCGATAGCAAAAGATAGAGAAAGAGATCTTTGTATTGATGAATCTTTGTAGAGTTTTGATACAACAGAGGAGCAAAATATATGGGCGCACTCCGTTGTACGGAGCTCGAACCTCCCGACCACCCCCGAGCTTCAGTTCGCTTGCATGCAGCGTCTCACTCGCACTCGCACTCGCACTCTCACTCTCACTCTCACTCTCACTCGCACTCGCACTCGCAGAAGAAGAGATCGGCGAATGATCCCCAAACGCACCACCCGTCGTGCTTTTATCCTTCTTTTTCTCGAAAAGTCTGCACGATTTTCGTACCAAGTATACCTGCGAGAATAATATAAGAACGTGATCGCTAAGCGATCCGTAAAGGTTAGATTTCTATCATGACACTTTGCACAGATCCTGTTTCACACATTGATTTCTGCATCGCCTACAAAATAGCCAAAAGAACATACTCGTGCAACCAATTCAACATGATAATCAAAGTAAAAAACATAATTATATACCTTCATAATCTCAATTTTCATACTCTATTATGAAGAAACAATCCACCTCTTGGTTGATAGCAGGGAGAACTGTATGATGTTGTATGTCTGTCTGTCCCTGTGTGCACTACACTGCTACTGCCTTCTGTTTATTTTCATCATAACTTTTACAAACGAACTCAGAACAGAGCAATCCAGGTACTCAAAACGACGGGAATAGGTCTGGTCTACAAGGCAACGCGGATAGAATTGCGAAAAACATCTTTGTTTGGCTAAAAACGCAACTTTTAGGTCGCGACTCATAAAACCTCTAATTTTGGGTCTCCACTACTTTTACAACTTATTTTAAGCCTACCCATGCATTTTAAGCTAAAACACATAAATATAAAACATTGATATTAATAAAAATCTCAATTTTACTGTTCATAGACAGACTATCTGTTATTCATTAATCTTTATCAAATCCGTTTTTAGTGTATTATTTTAAAAAAAAGAATATATGTTCTCTCTTAATATTTCAACTCATTCGTATAAGCTCTATTTAATAGACTATTCAACAATCTTTCAAATCGTGCTAACGAAAGATATGCCCTGCTACATTCTTTTCGACTTTAAGAACTTTAAATATTAGTCCTATTACATTCTCCCCTTATCAAAATTAACTCTGTCCTCAGAGTTGGTCTAAAGAGAGAAAAATTCTCTTTGCAAAACACTAAGATCAACCCATGATGCATCCTCTACTGGATAGTTCTGCCACTTAACCAAAACTTCCACAATGTCTCTATTTCTCATATGTTTAAAACGCCTATCTAGTACTAAGTCTGATTCTACAGTCAATGGTCCGTCATCTTTCAACTTAGAGTTGTCCTCTAAAACATGATGCACATTAGGAACATACTTTTTCAATAAACTCACATAGAATACATGATGCACTTTAACATGAGAAGGCAATTCCAATTTATAAGCTAATGAAACAATGCGCTTCAAAATTTTAAATGGACCAACAAATCGTGGAGACAATCTTCTATCATTTCCAAAAATCAAATGAGACTTCTCAGGAATAACCGTTAAAAAACCATATCACCAGTTTCATACTCCACAACACGATGTTTCTTGTCATAATACAGTTTATGTATCTTTTGAGATTCTCTAATATTCCCCCTGATTTTGGCCAACTCGTTATCCATTTTCTCAAGCATCTCACGTGACAGTTCTACCTTATTCCTCGAGCTAAGAAAATGAATATGTGTAGGATAGTTATGGCCATACATTGCCTCAAACGGAATCATCCTAATAGATGAATGATATGAACTGTTATATGCAAATTCAGCCACCAAAGGCAGATATTCATTCCAACTAGATTGGTTTTCATTGACATACATTTGTAACATATCTTCTAGAATACGATTCACTCTCTCCGTTTTCCCATCTGTTTGAGGATGAAAAGCAGTAGACATGCGTAACTGGGTACCTATAGAGTCAAAAGTCGCTCTCCAGAAATGTGAAGTGAACTTAGAATCTCTGTCAGACACTATGCTCTTGGGCATGCCATGCAAACGAAATATCTCTTTCACAAACAAGCGTGCAATGGTCAAAGCAGTATCAGTTATTTTCACGGGAAAGAAGTGAGCCTGTTTTGTGAGTCTATCTACTACCACAAAGATCGAGTCATACCCTCCACGAGTAGTAGGAAGTCTAATAATAAAGTCCATGGATATAGACTCCCACTTCTGTAAAGGAATGTCTAAGGGTTGAAGGTCACCAGGCATCCTCTTATGCTCAATCTTAACTTGTTGACATTGAAAGCACTCACACACATAATTCTTAACATCCAATTTCATACGCGGCCAAAAGAATAAGGTTTTAATATTTTCATATGTCTTATTTAATCCAGGATGACCAGAAAAAAGGTGAATTATGACACTCATACAGAATTTGACTCTTAAAAGAAGAATTTGCAGGAATACACAAGCGGTCATAATAATACAGATTTCCCTTATACAAGTGATATCTGTTCTCATACATCTCACCAATATTCTCACGCAAGAATTTCAAAATAGGCATGTAAAAAGAATCGCTTTCAACTTCGGCATGTATCTCATCAACCAAATTGGATCGCACAACAGTCAACAAATTACACATGGGCCTACGACTCAATGCATCTGCAACTTTATTTTCTTTCCCACACAAATACTTCAAGTCAAAATCATACTCAGCCAACAATTCAATCCATCTCCTTTGTCTGTTGTTTAACAATGGCTGTGTGAAAATATACTTCAAACTTTGATAATCAGTACGCAATTCAAATTTGACACCAAGCAAAAGATGACGCCAATGTTTTAATGCATGAACAACAGCAAGCAATTCTAGATCATGTGTTGCATAGTTCAATTCATGTCGTCTTAATTTCCTAGACTCATATGCAACCACTCTTCCTTCTTGTGTCAAAACACACCCTAGTTGTTCACCACTAGCATCACATGACACAACAAATGGTTTGCCCATCTCAGGAACTTTCAAAACACAATTTTCTGCTATTTTAGCCTTCAAGGTCTCAAAAGCAGTGTCAGAGGTAGAAGTCCACACAAAACCCTTGTCTTTCTTGGTCAATTCGGTCAAAGGACTTGCTATCTTAGAGAAATCTTTAATGTGTGCTCTCTCATATTGTGCTAGACCCATAAAGCTTCTTACATCTCTTACTAACATAGTCTTAACTTTATCAAGATCAATGTGAATCCCCTCTTTAGAAATCACTCTTCCCAAATACACAATCTGATCCTTTGCAAAAGAATACTTACTTGCTTTGGCATACAATTTATGTTCACGCAAAACCTCAAATGTTTTCTTTAAGTACAATGCATGATCTTCTTCATTCGTAGAATACACAAAAATATTATCCAAGAATACCAGAATGAAGTCATCAAGATACGGGTAAAAAATATTATTCATTAAGCACATGAAAGTTGTTGGTGCATTAGTCAAACCAAAAGTAAGAACTGTAAATTCATAATGTCCATAACGTGTACGAAAAGCAATCTTTGGAATGTCCTCGACCTTAATGCGGATTTGATGGTAGCCAGAACGAAGATCAACCTTTGAAAATATTGTGGCACCACTCAAATGGCTAAGCAATTCATCTATGTGAGGAAGAGGATATTTGTTCTTAATGGTCTGTTTGTTTAACCCCCTGTAGTCAATGCATAACCTATATGTACCATCCTTTTTCTTTTGGAATAACACAGGACTGCCCCAAGGAGATACACTAGGTTTAATAAAACCCTTTTTCAAAAGGTCATCAAGTTGTATCTTGAGCTCTTTAAGCTCATCAATATTGAACCTGTATGGAGCCCTTGAATAAGGTGTTGCTCCTGGATATAGATCTATGGCGTGGTCTACCGCTCAAGGCAGAGGCATACCAGGAAGATCGTCCGGAAACACATCCTTAAATTCATGTAAGAGATCCTCTATAAATTCTAGATTTGTCTCTTTATGTTTATCCCCAGATTCTTCTTTAATCTCATTAGCAAACACAAGCAACGTCTCACACTCTTATCTAAGTCACCTTATCAATTCCATTCCCAAAACTAGATTTAGAATCTCTTTCTTTCCACAAAGAGTGTGACTTATCATCATCAAATGATTAAAGATATATTTTTCTTTCTTAACAATCAATCAAAACATGATTTTCAATGATTTAATTGATACCAATGATAACATCATGCATATCAATGTTTATGTTATAGAAATCATCTTTATGATTTCGACTCTTCAAAGAAAAAAAAACAATTTTTCTACTAACTCTTTCGTGAAACTATTATTACCACTAGTTAAATCCACAAGACTTTTAACTTCTCGATTTAATTTCAAGTTTAATTTCTCAATCAATTTAGACGATAAGAAGCAATGAATACTATCCAAATCAATTAAGAAATTCAAATTTTAATCTCAACTTCTACGCATAAATTCGATCTCACAGAAGCTTTCAAAGGACGTATCAAAGACATAAAACATCACAAAGAAGGGGTAGATGACTTACCTTTATCGTACGCATCGCCAAAAGTCTCCAATTGAGCCATCTTGGTACGTATTGTCTTATCGATCACCTTGCTCGAGCATTCGAAAGTCTCGTGGTCGTGTTCTCGATATTGAAAGTATAATCCAAATCTTTGAGTTCTTCAATCCACGCTTCTAAATCTTCGCATATCTTTCTTATGCCATCAAACTCTTTAAGCTTAGCCTTCGTTAAGAATGATTTGGTTGTCGCTTCTCCCATATCGTCATCGTTTCTTTTGGCGGTACCCCAGCGCCGCCACGATGATTATTGTTTGCAGGTGGATTAGCATGGTTTTCACCTTCATGTTGGCCATCAAGTCTACATAGATATCAAGCTCTCGTGCTGCTTTGCCCCGCAGAGCCTCAGCACGCTTCCGATTTGCAATTTTCAGATCTTCTCATAGTCGCCGAATCAGGTCTTCTTGCTCCTTCATCCTCCTCTCGTATCCTTCCATGTCCAGAATCAACCGCTTGCTCTGATACCAATTGTCACGGGAACCGAATAATAGAGATCGATAGCAAAAGATAGAGAAAGAGATCTTTGTATTGATGAATCTTTGTAGAGTTTTGATACAACAGAGGAGCAAAATATATGGGCGCACTCCGTTGTACGGAGCTCGAACCTCCCGACCACCCCCGAGCTTCAGTTCGCTTGCATGCAGCGTCTCACTCGCACTCGCACTCGCACTCTCACTCTCACTCTCACTCTCACTCGCACTCGCACTCGCAGAAGAAGAGATCGGCGAATGATCCCCAAACGCACCACCCGTCGTGCTTTTATCCTTCTTTTTCTCGAAAAGTCTGCACGATTTTCGTACCAAGTATACCTGCGAGAATAATATAAGAACGTGATCGCTAAGCGATCCGTAAAGGTTAGATTTCTATCATGACACTTTGCACAGATCCTGTTTCACACATTGATTTCTGCATCGCCTACAAAATAGCCAAAAGAACATACTCGTGCAACCAATTCAACATGATAATCAAAGTAAAAAACATAATTATATACCTTCATAATCTCAATTTTCATACTCTATTATGAAGAAACAATCCACCTCTTGGTTGATAGCAGGGAGAACTGTATGATGTTGTATGTCTGTCTGTCCCTGTGTGCACTACACTGCTACTGCCTTCTGTTTATTTTCATCATAACTTTTACAAACGAACTCAGAACAGAGCAATCCAGGTACTCAAAACGACGGGAATAGGTCTGGTCTACAAGGCAACGCGGATAGAATTGCGAAAAACATCTTTGTTTGGCTAAAAACGCAACTTTTAGGTCGCGACTCATAAAACCTCTAATTTTGGGTCTCCACTACTTTTACAACTTATTTTAAGCCTACCCATGCATTTTAAGCTAAAACACATAAATATAAAACATTGATATTAATAAAAATCTCAATTTTACTGTTCATAGACAGACTATCTGTTATTCATTAATCTTTATCAAATCCGTTTTTAGTGTATTATTTTAAAAAAAAGAATATATGTTCTCTCTTAATATTTCAACTCATTCGTATAAGCTCTATTTAATAGACTATTCAACAATCTTTCAAATCGTGCTAACGAAAGATATGCCCTGCTACATTCTTTTCGACTTTAAGAACTTTAAATATTAGTCCTATTACATGACAGGAGCTCAGGCAAAGTGACAAAATCAACTTAGCTTCCAATCCAGAGATTCATTTCTAAAAATTTTGATACCATAAGATCCCTTAACCATGTTGAAGCTGAGGGTATCAACAAAAGTTCAAACATGGATCGCGATCCATGTACCTCTGAGACAAAACAGAGACAGAAATTTACCACACAAGGAGCTAGGCCATAGCAACCAGGTGCTTCTTTCGAAATTGAAATTGGATCAAAATTGTTGAGATTGTGTAGGTAATTTTGTGCCAATTTTTGTCGAACAAAAGCAAGAACTGACAAGAATAGCTGTAAGCTTACAACTATCAAGCACATTCTTGACAGGTTACAGGTACTAGAAGATATTTCCAGCAAGCAAGAACAAACGGGAGATTCAAACTATTTCATGAGGTAACTCAGTTTGGATTTTTCTTGTTACCCATTATTCATGAATTTGCGATCAGGAAGATTGTACCAGAATAGGAACCACAACATCTTTCATCAAGGGAGTAATCACTCAACAGAAGAAAGTGTGAATCAGAGACCACTACCGCCTTTGGAACCTATTTTAGAGGAGAGTTTCTCTGACACTTCGTCTAAGAGATCATACGGCCTCATGACTGAAGATTCTAACAAGTCAAACCCTAAGGGAATAGATTCGATGGGTACAGATCCTTCACAACCCACATCTGATGTGAAGTTGTTGTATCTGAAGTTTCAATTTGAAAATGTGCTTAAAGCCAAAGTCTATAAGGATGGAATGGATTGCTACTGTGTTAAGTTCGAAAATAGGCCGAGCGAGTTGAGAGACCTTGTAGATGTTGATTATGATGGGGATAGGTATTTCGACCGAGAGGGAATGATGTACTTAGTGGTTCATAACCCATATATTGTGGATAAATGGGGAATGACCGGCACCAAGGACAAAGTAGATAATGAACCGGTCGATGCACCACCCAAAATGGAGAAACAAAATGCGATACTCAAACGCACCAATGAGACTGAGTGTCTTAACATAGACAACACATATGTGGGGCTTTATAAGTTCAATAATGGAGACCAAACACTCTATTAATGTGACGAGCCTCGCATCAAAGAATTAACCAACCAAAAAAACTTGTATGTTTACACTTACACGGAGGGTAGAAGTATTCAGGTGGTCATAATAGACAAGTATGGCCAAGAGTACTCCGCAATGGACCAGAAGCAGTTAGAGAGATATACATATTTTGGAGGACCACTCCACCAATACTATGTAAATCTGGAAGCTGAAAAAACCACGACTACTCACATCACACCTGAGACTGTACTTGAGAGTCCCTTGAGAACAAGAGTGGAGGATTCTTATGGACATGAACGAGTGCCGATAACAGAACCCTTAGGGTCAACAGCAACTAGGGCTTCCATGAAAACACATAGGGGCAGCTTTGTTCCTGAATTCACTTACACCACTGGAATCCCTTCGACTATCACAAAAGATCGAATTGATGAACGTAGGGCGGATAGGATACACCAATGTTAGTACCAAGACGAGTTTACAAACCAAGAGAAGCCATTCCAGGGGACTAGGAGTTGTCAGAATGGTTGCAGAGGCCAGGCGTATGCGACCATCCCCAGTGGCAAAATTCTTACCCAAAAAGTGTAATGGATATGGCGATCCGTATGCCCATGTTTCAACCTTCAAACAAGTATTGAGAGCGGAACAGGTGATTGATTTCCACACCCAATATGAAGGATTTGGGTTGACATTGGAAGGTAATGCCCTGACTTGGTTTCAACCATTAAACAACTTAGAATTCCCAAGTATTGAGCAACTTCTCCGAAGTTTGCTGAGGAATGGGTTGACATTGGAAGGTAATGCCCTGACTTGGTTTCAACCAATAAACAACTTAGAATTCCCAAGTATTGAGCAACTTCTCCAAAGTTCGCTAAGGAATTCTCAAAAAGAGGGATCAAGCATAACCATGTCTCCCAGATTTATGAATTTAGGCAAAAGGAAAAGGAAAGGTGAAAGAAGCATCGCTTTGTTTCAGGCACTACATTGAAAGATACCCGGCTCGAGAACTACCTCACGATGAAAGACTATCAGTCCTCTTCATAGAGGAATTGCGAAATGACACGCTCAAGAAGGACTTGCCCCTGAAAGCCTGTGTCACCTTTGAGCAAGTCATGAAAGAGGCATTGTATCTTGTAGATAACTGCAGAGCATATGGGGAGGTGAATGAAGACACAGATTAGGGGACTAGTAGCACCTCTTCAACTACGACTGAGTCCATAACAAAATCGGGAGGGCAAAACCCAACTTTACCGGGCGTTGATCGAGTGATCGAGGAAGTGATCAAGAGGATGAACCAAGGAAACAGGACGAACCCAAACACACGACAATCACCCACCCAAAAAAGGGATACTTGTGGAGGTGACCATCCAACCCAGTGGTGCAACCATCAACAAAGGCCAGAAGCTAATGCACAGTGGATATTGAAATGGTGTGCTACAGAATAAAAATGGGAAAACCATGAAACTCACGAATGTTTCTACAATCGGAACTATGTTAGAGAGAGACAATACGGACCACCTAGAGGACAACAACTTCCACCCCCTCCAAGGTACCAAGTGGAGCCAAATAACGCAATCTTGGCTCAGGAAAAAGCTCAACCGGTGTTGGGACATCAACCTCCTTTACCCTAGGAAAATAGGGCTATGGTAAGGATTTCTCAACCCATAGAACCACCAATTGATGAGAGTATGATCCAAGTAATCTCACACCTAGAAGATTCAGAGAGTACTTATGAAATGGAAAGTGATAGGAATGCATATGTTCCAGAGGGATATAATCCATGGATAATTCCAGAAGAAATGCCCGAGCCCTCATATATAGCACAACCAACCAAAAATCTGTACCTGGTTGATGAGAATATGCTAATGTTTATGGAAAATCAGGGCTACAAACCTAGAGGCTACCCTCCTAGAACAGGACAACCCATGGGAGCTCCTCAAGCTTCTCCACCACCTGTAGGACCATGCTATGAATGCAGTGGGCATCACTGGGCTAGAGTGTGTCCAAACAAAGGAGAGTAGGTGAAATTTTTTGGATTGTGCAACGGATGCATGACGCACCATTTTATTCCACACTGCCCAAAAAACCCCAAAAATAAAGGAAAAGAAACCATGAAAAAAATAGGGATTGTGCCAAGCTCAAGTGGATCAAAAACAGAATGGAACATTCCAATAAAAGAAGTCACTAGAGCTCAAGCACATGAGGTAGCAAAGAGTGTCCCGGCCAGCCAAACAGAGATAGACAACTTATCTGTCCGAACCCGTAGAAAATCTTGGAAGGAAAAACAAAACAAGATCAAAGGCAAAAGAGAAAAGGAAAAAACGGCATTGGAAACCAAATTGCAGAAAACGAAGGAGCAACTTCAAAGGGAAAGAGGCCTTAATGGTAACAACGAGACAAAGAAACTGTCGGAAGTGCCATCCGGGGGGTCAATCCTAGTAAACAAGGTGGTTGAACCCTTGGATGTAATTTTGAAAGCTTACGAAGCAAGGCTAAAGCCTAACCAAACCCAAGAGGATTGATGGTTAACGTACCCTCATCCAGGCTATGAGAAAGTGAGGCTAAAGATGTGCAAAGAGCTCATTCAAGCTGCTCAAGCGCTTATGGAACCATCAGTTCCTACGACTCCAAAAATTGAGGTACTCATACGAGAAAAGATTTGTGGGAGTTAGATGAGAGGGAAATTGAAGTGAATAACCTACCCAATATGGTCCACAATACACCTTTGGACACGAGGGTGGTAGCCAGTACAACAAATGGAACGCATTCTCAGGTACCACTACCAATTCCGGAGGTAGAAGAACAATGGCCTCAAGAGCTATGGGAACATATCAGGAATAGGAAGGACGGGAGTGCCACACTTGTGTCAGATCCTATCCTGGAAATCCACCTAAAGCATGAGCTCTACCCAAATGACATCCAATCATTATATGGAGATGCAGGCACATCGATATCGAACGACAGTAAACCATAAACATTGAAGACATCCAATCATTGTATGGAGATGCAGGCACATCGATATCGAAAGACAGTAAACCATAGTCGTTGAAGACTTTACCTTCATTTATTGGTAACCCTGAAACTCGATCAGAGGGAAGGAAGGTTCCATCTCAATGGAAAGCCAATATTAAGATGATGGACACTAAAACTCTTCACGAGCTGATGTCATCACCTATCCATTGTACACTGACTTTGTTAGAGTTGCTGAACATTAGACCGCATCTTTGGGAAGAGGTCGCAAAAAATTTGAAAAAAGTAGGGCTTGTAATTCCTTCAACTGAGGTTTCTCAAAAAACGTAAAAAACACAACCCTCGAAGTAGACTAAACATGATCCAGTGCCAGTCAACAAGTTAGAGGACTATTGTGAAGGTGAAGAAGGAATTACTACCCTACCTGTAGAGTACAAGGATGTAAAATCGATAGCGATATTGGATAGTGGAGCCGGAATTGCCATAGCCACCAAAGCAATGTGGAAAAAACCTGCTCTAAGGAAAACAAGAATGAAACTTCAACTAGCAGATGGGTACCTAGAGAGACCTATTGGCATCTTGGAGCAGATTGTAGTAAGCTCTTGTGGAATTTCATACAAACATACCTTTGCTATCATGAATTTTGATGAGAACAAAAATTTTGACATCATTCTAGGCAGACCATTCATGCGTCAGCTCAAAATGGTCCAAGATTGGGGTTACGACTCTATCTATCTGAGGAACAAGGATGTCACTACGAAAATTAGTGTCACCGATCATAGCTATAAGACGTAGACAGAGCCCCAGGAGAAGACCTGCATTCCACAACTTACCCGAAAGGAGGAATACCAGCCTAGCTCCAGAACAAAGCTTACCAATGGAAAGGAGAAGCTTCGGATTCTGGAAGTCTAAAAAAGGAAGACTGCATTCTTGATAGGATTGCACAGGATAAAGCATACATGCTAGAGCCTTTTCCATAGGAGATGTTCGAACCGTTTGGATGGCAACAAATACTAGCTACTCTTGATGTTTGTGTCAACGAAGTGACCCTCACCAAATTTTGTGAAGAGGAAGGGTATGATATCATTCCATTCCAAATGATGAATGTTCGCCTAACTCCAAAGACTGAGGAAGGCGTACCTGACAAAGAAAGGGTGGCCGAGTGCCGACGCATAGTGGACGAAATCATTGTAAGGGACCTTTTCCAAACAAATGACGATGAAGAGTTTCAAGACTCGGATGATAAGACGCTAGAGGAGAACGTGGACAATGAGCTGTCCAGTAGCTCGAGCCAGAGCATCAAATGGAAGGATCGTCGAGTGATCTACTATGATTTTCCAAACCAAAACCGTCCAAGACAACGCAGGTATCGAGATAAATGCAGAAACAACCACAACAAGCACCACAAGGACTCAGCACCTCTTGTTAACCGACAAAACGCAATACTTGAGATTAGTTGAAGCGACTGGCTGCCTCAAGGACAGGATATCAAATCGATACATGAGACATGACTCAACCAAAACATCATCAAAACATAAACCAAAAAAGGAGAAACATACCGAAAAACCGTTTAAATTGTCCAAAATGGAACGTAAAGTCAAATACAATGATTTAAAATAAGTTGTTTACATGATTAGGTAGGGAATCAAACTTGCACTCACACACACACAGTACAACTTGCATCACACTAGTACAATTTATCATGTGCTAGTGCATATTTATTTAACTATATATATTTAGTGCATAATTATTTAAATCTTGCCTCAATCTTCTACCACATTAGAGCCAGAGATGTCGACCAGGTTGATTGTGCGTTTGCAGACAAGCAAATGGTCAATCTCCACCTGTAAAGCGGCCCTTCGAGAGCTGTCTATGTACCCCCATGTCTCCCACTTGTCAAGAGATTCTTGCATTGTCTCAAAGACATGATTGAGTTCCTGGTCTCCGGTGTTGCGAGCGCGATTAAGGTGGTTGAACATCCGGATCTCGTTGTTTGTGTCACGATCTCTCTGTGTAAACGTCTTCTTTTCTTCAAGGGGTGCGTTGGGGGGGAGTTTGTGAATCTCTTCATGGATTTTTGCAACTACCTCATTACCAGTAGTTTCATATCCTATAGGCATTGTATAAGTACAGGGAAAATGAAAAAATCTCTCTTGATTAGCACCTCCGATTCACTTGTGCAGCATATGCTGCTTGCCTTGTAACATTTATATAGGCTAAAGCAGCATGCTCTCAAAAAGCATTGATAGTGATGGAAGAGTGGCATGTGTTAGTGACATGAGGGGTCCCACGCAACATATGCTAACTGCTAAATTGGAGCGTGCAATAATATATGCATGATTTGTCAATATGAATATTATGCTCCTATGAATATTATAATCGTCTACTAGTCCACCACTAACTTTTAAAGTGGGGCGTGCAATAAAATATGCATGATTTGTCACTACGATTATTATTCCCCTATAAAATTTATAAGCATCTAATAGTGCAATGAGTAGACACCACTAACTGCCTCTCTAAGGGCTCGGGAAACACTATGATTATTATTCCCCTATGAATACTATAAGCATATAATAGTGCAATGAGTAACCACCACTAACTGCCTCTCTAAGGGCGCGGAAAACATTATTTGTGGACCCGGCTTTGGAACCTTTTCACATGCATATGAACAAGCAAACTCTCTCTCTCTCTCTCTCTCTCTCTCTCTCTCTCTCTCACACACACACACACACACACACACACACACGTGAGTAGAAAACGTGCACACAACCTTCTTCTTCACAAAAAAACTCCAGTTTTACTTAACTCCACTTTTATCACAATGAAAATGTGGGATATTTATAAAATATATACATTAAACCAACACATAAACAATTCTATACCAAGTTACTAAATGAAATAATTTGAACCGGCTTGAGAACCTTCTTGCCCAAACTTGAGCTGGACTTTTTTCATTCTGAACCTATCTTTCCTCTCTCTCTCTCTCTCTCTCTCTCTCTCTCTCTCTCTCTCTCTCTCTCTCTCTCTCTCTCTCTCTCTCTCTCTCTCTCTCTTTGTCGGTACTCTCACACCCCGATCCTATCTCTATTTCATAAGTATGTTTTTCTCTCTCCGTCTAATCCTTCTTCTCTCTCCTTCCCTCGGTACTTATTTAACATACCACAACGCCAACTTAGAGAGCATACATATGAGTGAAATCCATGCTTCTATAAACTCGAAAAAGCATCACCTTTAGCAAAAAAACACGAATTGATTAACTCGCAAATAAAATTAAGCCAATCTGAAGCACCCCCAACAAACCGAGAGGAATCGTCACGTACGCAATCCTTAGAGGATGCAGGTAAATTACAAAGGATGCTCTCAAATGAGTTAACCACCGATGAAGAAAGGAAGAAATATGTCTCCATGCTGGGAATTTCACTACACTGTTCATTGATGGCTATGATAAGATCACAGGAATCACATTAGTACAACACCACATAAAACTCAAGGAAGGCAGTAAACCCGTGGTGCAAAAGCTCAGAAGACTTGGAGTAATTCAACAAGAGGCACAATTTAAAGAAGTGAGGAGTTTGCGACAGGAAGGTTTCATCTACCCTGTCGAAGACTCAAAATGGGTCTCCCCTGTAGTAGTCACATCAAAGAAGAATGGCAAGTGGGGAGTCTATGTGGACTATAAACCTCTCAATGCAGCCACAAAGAGGGATCACTTTCCTCTCCCATTCCAGGATGAAATTCTCAATGAAGTGGCGGGTCACGAGCGATACACAGTGTGTGATGGCTACTCATGATACTTTCAGATTAGCATTGTGGAAGAAGATCAGAAGAAGACAACCTTCATCACACCTTGGGGATGCTTTGCTTACAGAGTGATGCCTTTTGGCCTCACCAACACTCCGGCCACATTTCAGCGCTATGTGACCTTTGTTTTCCAACCCTACTTTGGAACGTCAATACGGGTTTTCATAGATGATTTTTGCATCTATAGTTCATGATACCTCCATTTAAGCAAGTTTTATGATGGCTTAACCGGGCTGCAAACCTTGGGTGGTCAGCTCAACGTGGATAAGTGTCACATTGGTGAAAGAAAAGTCACTCTCCTTGGCCATGTAATTTCAGCAAAAGGGATTGAGGCTGACCCTAGAAAGATTCAAGCTCTGGTATCTTTGTCATCACCCACCACCGATAAGTAGTTGGTTTCTTTCCTTTAGAAGGTAAGATACTTAAGCAGGTTCATTCACTTGCTATCTCAAGTCGTTCTCCCTCTACAACAAGTCACCTGGAGGGATGTCTTCTCATGGAGTGAATAAAATGAGTAGAAATTTACCGAGGTGAGACAAATCCTAGCCACGCTTCCCACCATTTCACCCCCCAAGTGGGACGAGCCATTTTATGTGAACCCCAGTGTAGGAGGTGATACACTCGGAGTGTACTAATGCAAAAGGACCCCCAAACTTCTTTCAGGCGTCCTATTTACTTCTCTAGTCGTGTCATGACCCCATCAGAAAAGGGATTCACCGAAGTAGAACACATGGTTCTTGCACTAATGTTTGCTACCACAAAGTTCCGCTCCTATCTTTTGCCTAGACCCTTTGTAATTCTCACAATGGAGGAGGTCTTTCCATATGTAATGCGACACATGGATGTCACATCTAGGATCTGTAAATGGATGGTTAGATTACAAGAGTTTGACTACACCAGGCAAGTGGAAAACTCCACCAGGGCTAGTCTAGCGGGTATTCTTACTCATCGCCATTATGAGAAGAATCTGAAGGTCAACAAGGAATCAAAAGAAGAAACACCAATGGTAGAATGTCCTAAGCTAGAAGGAGCTCACTCTCTTTTCTTTGATGGAGCATACAAGAGAATAGTGGACCAGTCTACAACTGGCATAGTCATTTTTAATGAGCAACAGGAAAGGGTATTCTCCATCCGAAGTTATTACACTCCCACTCCAACAATGAAGCAGAGTATGCAGCTTTAATTCTTGGGTTGGAACAGTGTATTTCACAAGGAATTCAGTGCCTAAATGTGTTTGGCGATGCTTTGATTTTGATAAGACAGATTAATGGCACTTGGGATTGTAAACATCAGGTTTTACTTGGTCAACTATGTCAAGTTAAGGATCTTTTAAGGAAGTTTAAATCAGTGAAATTATTTCATGTCCCTAGGACAGAAAATCAGGAGGCAGCTCTAGCCAAAGAAAGAATACAAGACGTTCACATAGGAGCAATCAAGCTGAAACTACCCCTCTTTCAAGGTAGTGATGCTATGCCTGATATCATTAACTTTCTAGATACAGGAGAATGTCTCAAAGGGTACACTAAAGGCCAAAAACAGAGGCTGGTAAGGAAGGCCACCAAATACGGCCTTGTAAACGACCACTTGTGTTGCAAGGGCAAGGATGAGATTCTCAGGCGAGTGCCAACCTCTAGTGAGATCAGAGAGGTAATTTCAATGTCCATGATGGCGTCTGCGGTGGTCATTTTGCTCTAGATATCACCAGTAGGAAGATTCTACAAGCATGATACTCTTGGCCTAGTTTGAACAGGGATGTACACCATTGGTGTAAAACATGCAAGGCTTGTCAAGTGGCCAGTGATTTCACATTAACCTATGAGCCACATACTCCTATCATCTCATATGGTTCGTTTGAAAAGTGGAGAATAGATGCAATCGGTCCTTTACCAAGGGCCCAATGAGGTAAACTGTACATCATAGTGGGTGTAGATTACATGACCTGATGGGCAGAAGCAATAGCCACCACCCGCATCACAGCCCAAGAGGTAGCAAAGTTTGTATTTGAGCACATCTGTTGCCATTTTGGCACTCCTCTTGGATAATATCAGATAGGGGACCAGGTTTCAGAGGCGATCTGGTGGGAGAACTGATGGAAACGTTAGGCATCACACGCCGACATTCTACTATCCATAGTGTAATGGCCTAGTAGAAAAGGTAAACGGAATGATCTGCAAAATCATCACAAAGCAGGTGAACAATCACACAGGAGACTGGGATAAACATCTCATGGACTCTCTATGGGCCTACTGAACGACGTTCCAAACATCATTAGGTTTCACCCCTTTCCATCTAGTTTATGGAAAGGAGGCAATTTTACCCATTGAGATACATATACCTAGCTTACGAGTCTTTGCTAGCCAAATACAACGCCCAATTGTAAATCTCTGCAACCACATCCTGGATCTCAAAAGGCTCCAACTAGATAGGGAAGAAGCAATCAATCACTATGCAGTGCAGGCAGAACGACGCCACCTCACCTTCAATCTAGGGCTTAAGGAAAAGGGCCTGAAAAAAGGCATGTTGGTGTTGAGATACGATAACAGATTTGACACTAGGAAGGACAAGAAATTTCAACCCAGATGGGAGGGACCATTCATTGTCAAAAGGCGCTATGACAACGGTAGCTATAAATTGATGAAAGGAGATGGGAGAATTCACAAGACTAGAGTCAATGGATGGAGGCTGAAAAGGTATTTCCTTAGATTTGATCCAGAGTTCATGCTAGAAATTCCAGAAGAGGGAGAACCCTCTAATTCCACATCTAACAATGCAGAGGAAAGGCTAGAAGCATGAATGCCTCTAGCCAGATGGGAGGGCTAATGACAGCAGGGTTTTGAAACCTCGACCGCGAGAACCACACCCTAAGGAAGGGAAGCCATATTACCAAAGAGAAAAAAAAAACATAAAGAACTCTTTACCATTCACCATCCCCCCCCCCCCTCTAAGCCTAACCACTAGCGGGGAGCCACCAGTTTGGCCACACTTCTCCATTATCGCTAGAAGATGGATGCTCTCTCTCCTACTACTCGGATTTGCTAATATTCTCTCTCTCTCTCTCTCTCCCACTCTACCGCTGCATCACCCGGCCTAGTGGGCGCATAAGACACTGATGCCTCTGTCACACCCTCTAGTTGGCTGCCACAAAATATCTGGGCCGCCACAAATATTCTCCCTCTCTCTCTTTCAAATATTCTTTCTCTCTCTCCCTTTTCTCGTCCACACCCCAGCCCCGGTGGGCCGCTACATTATGTCCTCTCCCCTCTCTTGTCCACATTCCCCTCGGTCTTATACCCCCCCCCCCTATCTTTCTTCCCCAACCCTGGCGGACCATCTCTTCCCCCCCTTATTTTCACCTAGCTCTAGCTCTAGCTCCCTCCCTCTCTCTCTCTCTCTCTCTCTCTCTCTCTCTCTCTCTCTCTCTCTCTCTCTCTCTCTCTCTCTCTCTCTCTCTCTCTCTCTCTCTCTCTCTCGAGAGCGATCTCGCAGGCCTTAGAGGATTCCCTCTCTCTCTCTCTCTCTCTCTCTCTCTCTCTCTCTCTCTCTCTCTCTACTCTCTCCCCCTCTCTCTATATTCTCTCTCTCCCACCCCTATCCTCTCATCCCCCCTCACCACCTCACACTTCCTCTCTCACTCTCCTTATCCCTTGGTGGGAACCACCGCTAGGCATTATACTCTCTCTCCCCTCGTTGACTAATCTATCCCCCCCCCCCCCCAATCGTTTTTTCGGCCTCTATCGACGCTACTCACGCTCGCCCTCAACCCCCCCGGACCCATGCCCTTGCGGGTGCAACACAACCACACGCACCTCTCTACCCCCCCCCCCCCCCCCTCTCTCTCCACACCCTGTCCCTCTCTCCTTCACGCTGTGCACACGCCCTGTAGGAAGCCGCCATCTCCACGCTCTCTCTCTCCTTAGCCCGTGCAGGCACCGTTTTCACACACACACACACACACATGCTCCCACACACACCGTTTTTTTGGCCTCTATCGACGCCGCTCACACTCGGCCTCAACCCCCCCGGACCCATGCCCTTGCGGGTGTAACACAACCACACGCACCTCTCTACCCCCCCCCCCCCCCCCCCCCCCCCCTCTCTCTCTCCACACTTTCTCCCTCTCTCCTTCGCGATGTGCACGCGCCTTGCAGGCAGCCGCCATCTCCGCGCTCTCTCTCTCCTTAGCCCGTGCAGGCACCGTTTTCACACACACACACACACACACACACACATGCTCCCACACACACGCACATACCTCTCTTACCCCATCTCCCCCCCTCCGCCTCTGCATTGCAAATCTGAAATTTACAAAAATATATATATATATTTATATATATAATACCCACCCACCCCGTTCCCACGCACGCATGCACACTCACATACACACACACACACACACACACACTTATATACACATATACATATACATACTCACACATGCACCCATACATACACCCACACGCATAAACACACACAGATAAAAATTACAAAAGATGAGGATTCGATGATTACGACGACATCAACCAAGGAAGAAGACCCGGATCACGCGACACCGACAACAAAAAGAGAAAATGCTCTGAAGGCATGCCCCGGCTGATCCAGAAGAGACGTACGCACTACACGGACGCATTGGTAAGCGGCCATTCACTGGCATCACGCGACCACGACAACCTTTTCAGTAAACCGTAGGTTATTATCATCATTTTTTCAGTTTTCACCCAAGCCTTGTAAAAAGATCTCCAACTTGTAAATTTTCCTCTCTCTAAGTGATGGTTACAAAGGCCCACCTAGAAGTTTTAATTTTAAAAAACCGCCTTGCTTTTTCTCCCCGATTATCTTACCCTAATCAAAATCGGATTACCCTAATCCAAGCAGCCAACACCTATAAAAGGGCACTGAGAGGTCACTATCGGCGGGGGTGGCAGCTCATGAGAGGTCAGCACTTGTTTTAGCGGGAGGAATTGACACTATTGGCATCACAAGAGGCGGGATTTAGTGTAATGGTTTGTTTTGAGAAATGCATCATGTGAAGGGAGCTACGTCCACCTCTCAACCCTAATTGTCGATGCGCACACACACACCTTCTTGGTAGCAAGTTTCACATCATCGAGTTGTCTCTAGAGAACGCACCAAGTAGGTTCACTATCTTCCCCTCTATTTCTCTATCACCACGGTGTACTACCTCGTCGAAAAGAAGATCATTTGTAAATACAGTGATAGCCGTTTTTTAGGCTCTCTGTGATTGTCATAGTGAGTTACTCTACCCTACCAAATTCACCCAAACGCTATGGTTACCCTCACCCTTTCACTGTATATAGGTGCGTGTGAGTTAGGGGACTTTTCCCATATCTCCTTACTGAAATAAAAAACCCTCAATTAGCTAGGCATTGGGCTAGTTGAGCCAAAAAAATAAAAAATATAAAAAATATAAGTATATTATGGCCCATGCGTATGTAAATATTTCTTTGTATATAGGGCCTAAATAAAAGATTTTTTCATAATTATTTTGGTATTTATTTAAATATTTCTACCTAGGTGTGTGTTATTTATGCTCTGTACATTGCCTCACCATTACCACAATTTTTCTTACCATTTTTCATACTCTTTATTCCATATAGAAATATTTTCATGTAAGCTTCTCTTATAGTTGGTGTAACTCCACCCCAACAAAAATCCAAAAAAACTAGTTTTATTTATGTGTATATTTTTTCACTATTGTGATTTTTCCCTTCCTACATCTATTTTGTTTTTATTTCTAAAAAATTAGAACACCAAAAATATTTATCTTTTTATGGTAGCCTCATAATGAGAGAGATTTCTTTTGACCCCTTTATATTTTTTTTCCACTTATATTATTTATATTTGACATGTACATATTTTTTAGACCCCTCGATATTTGATTTTCTTAGTTGTACTATTCACTTATATCATAATCTCAACAATATATTCAATTATAGACCTACCAAATAAGGTCAAGGGTAGGTGGCATGCATACATGCACTATGGAGGGCTCACTCTTGGAGGTATTCAAAAGAATCATCCAAAGAAGGACCCCACAAGGACCTTGTGCAGTGGAAAAAAACGGTCAGTTTTGCTGAATGTTTAAAGTTCACTTTCTCTCCGAATTTGAAAAGGTGATACAAACACAAGTTGTAGCTCGTGGGCTGAACTTTTGCCTCAAATGTTTTCATATTTTTTTGAGCTACGAGCTGTGAGCTATGATTTTATTAGTGGATCCCAGTTTTCCCATGCTATGCAGCCACACTCTCTCTTCCACTTTATCATTTTCCTCTTTCACACACACTTCTCCACTCATCATCCCCACCTCTCTCGCCACTCCTCTCTGCACCCTACTCACCTTCTCCTCAACCTTGAAGAATAAGAGAAACCATGGTGAACTCATACCTCCCACACACAATTTCATTCCAAAATTGACCACCTAGTCTCATTTTTCCTCCTCCAAATTACCCATATCTATCAAAAAAACCACAAAATTCAGCCTCTTCTCTTAAAAGACAGCATCATGGTGGTTGATTACTCAGCTTCAATTACCTTGTCTCTCAAGGAAGGTCAAGAGTGGAGAAAAAATGTACCGTCAAAGCGAGTGGACCGTCAACAAGCGTCAAAATTGGCCCTACTCAAGACACTTGGAGCATCAACCTTGTAAGAAATCCACCTTTTCTTACCTCTTAAGAGTTTTTCTTCCTTATTTGTATCCTACATGGATACTCCCATTGTAAATATCCAATTCCATTTGTAAATTAATACTAACTCTACTAACACTAACCCACTATGAAAAGTCCTATCACCTCCATTTCTCTCCTCTCTCTTTCCCCACCAACTTCTTGATAATTCCAAGCAAAAGAAATTAGATAAATTGCTGAAAATCTAACCAAACCATGGTTAGAGGAGTAACCCTAGCCTTCAAAATTGCTATAAAAGGAGGGTGTAGCTAGCACAAAAGGGGGGAGCCATAAGCAAGAGCACTATGCTATAGCTTGAGAAGCCAAGCTCAACCTCTCTAGAAGGAGCTCTTGAGTGGAATCTCATTGTCTTATGCATGTGCATGTGTTGTAATAGGGGATTAGCAAGGGAACTCTATGCCATTGTAAGAGAGAGAGTGATCATTCAATTGAGAGTAGGAAATCTATCATTTCTCCTACTAGTGTAAGCCCAACATTTGCTGAATCAAGGAGGGTGGATTTGGACTAAGCTTGGATACTTTGTCTCCTTTCCAACGTGAAGTAATGGACAACAATGATGCATAAGTGTCTTGGTGTTTTTTGTTAAGTTCTTGATAGCTTGTCTCTGGTGTTGTCATCAATCTAGCCATAAATACCACATACTGTAAGAGGGCGACAGGGTGGAGAGGACTCCCCTGGCCTTAAGACAGTGATTGGGGTGGCGTTTCTTGTGATGTGTTGTGGTGAAATTTACGCAAGCTATGTTGAAAAATACTAATCTCACTTTGATTTGTCATGACAGATTTGTAAGGAGGTATTAATGCAACAAGCACCCCCTCCCCCTTTCTCTCTCTTTCTTACATATATAATTGTGTTTGCTTGATCATTTCTGATATGTTTCAAAGCAGCCCGAGCACTCTCTCTCTCTCTCTCTCTCTCTACTTGTCCTAGTTCGCATCCAAAACTAGGTGGTGCCCCAAATTTGTGTAGGGTTAGGTTGCGGGTTTGTGTGTGTGTTTGTTGTTTTTTCCAACCCCAACCCAATTGAGCAGCACGGGAGCCTTGAAGGGTGTCTAGAGGTTGCTCTTCTTGTTGCCCGCCCCGGACCGCCTCAAATTGGTGCCCCCACTGAGGACGGCTTGTGTATTTTTGTGTAGAATCAACTTTAGGATAGTCAAGTAGTTTGCATGAATCACGAAAATTTGTATGATCCCTTCATTCCCATTGCAAGGCAAA
Source organism: Adiantum capillus-veneris (assembly GCF_014529385.1). Lineage (NCBI taxonomy): Eukaryota > Viridiplantae > Streptophyta > Polypodiopsida > Polypodiales > Pteridaceae > Adiantum > Adiantum capillus-veneris. The sequence continues at coordinate 35,511,282 of NC_140934.1, forward strand.
AGGTACACATAATTGTGAGTACTAAGTTGCAATTTCAACGTGTCATTCGTAGAATTTTAGGTCCTCTTAGGTTGGCCGAGATAAACGCTTCAGTAAATCCTTTTATTTTGCCTCTCATTAGGTACGACCTTAGTTTGGACGTCTATATTTTTGTTTTGTTTTAAGCATTAGGTCATGCATAGACCATGGATAATGGCCCAAGAATAGAGGTTTTCCCCTTCCATTTCACTCCACACATTAGAATAAACATTGCAATTAGTAGGAAAATCCATTTTCAACAACGTATGGTATTCATGTTTGGTGCCCAAAGAGTAGGAGAATTTCTCGCATCACCAAACCCTGTCATCCTACCTCTTATTGATTATCATAGGTCGTTTGATGTGAATATCTTTATTTTGTTGTAGAATAGATTGCAAGCTAGAAAACATAAATCTTTTTAAGAAAGAAAAACAAAAATGGGTGTCACTTTGAAATCAATTCAATGGAAAGCCAACGTCAAATGTCTAGGTATCCTCTTTTCTTTGGAGAGCCTGGAGAGGATGCAGAATTATTTTTAGCAAATTTCAAGATGTCTTGCCGTATCAAGAGGATAATAACTGATCAAGAACGTGTAGAAATTTTTGAGGTGGTCCTTAGGAAAGATGCTAGTACTTGGTTTGAATCTTTGCCTAAGGAAGCTAAGGGGAATTACACAGAAGTTTTGAATCGTTTCAAGAAATACTTCTTTGATCCCCAAAACACTCAAAAATTATGGCAAGACATTGTTTCTCATAAGCAAAAAGACTTAGATGACTACTACTTGTACAAGCAAGAGTTTCTACGTCTTTGGGCTCTATGGATACGAAATGTTGCTAACCCTGGTGATGGTGCAAAATTTCTAAAGAAGGAGAGGTTCATAGCCGGACTCTTTCCTGACCTTAAGGTAAAAGTTGAGGCGGGTGCACCTGCTACCTTTGATGCAGCTGAAACTAGGGCTGCTAAGAAATATAGAAAACTCAAGTGCTTAAGGGGGGAGGTTCCAATAGAAGGTCTTAGACCCAAAGGTAAGTCACAGGCATCAACATGTAAGGAGCTTCCTGAGGTAACGGCGGAAGTGATTGAGAAGTTAAATGAATCTTTAAGCAGCTTGTCAATTCACCTTGCACAAGCCGTAGGTCCAAAGGGACAAGCAAAGAAGTCTGAACAGCGAGACCCACGACCTAGGAGAGTCTTGCAATGTTGGAATTGCGGTGAGTCTGGACATGGGATGTATAATTGTCCTTGGCCCCGTGGGGAGCCAGGGAGACCTAACTTGAATTACCCAGTGATGAATGCAGGTGAAGGAACTGGTCAACAACCAAGGCTTCTACAAAGGCCAAATGGACCAAGACCACCTCCACAAGGGGTAGAAGGAGTTTCACTTTTGCCAGATCCAAATGTGCATGTGGTAGAGGTGACAAACTCAAATGAGGTTGACATGGAAGCAAATGGCATTAAGCATGGTCGAGGAAAAGGTAAAGAGAAAGAGGGTGTCCCATCACAGAGTGACCATGGACAAGGCAAAAAGGCAAAGGAGACCAAGTAAGCTAAGAGGACTCGACGTCGTATCAATCTCCAAGACTTCCCTCTTGGACATGGTATGGCTCCATACAACCTGTTGGAAGACATGCGAGGTAAGGGTCTTGATATCTCATGGCCTCAGTTTCTTGAATTATGCCCACAAGTTAGGAGGGATTTAACAAAGGCAGTTAGCACTAGGAGAAAGGTAAAAGAGAGTTTTCCTGTTGTAAAAATTGCACATGCTGAAATGAACGAGGATATTACACCTGTGCTAGATTGTTACATAAAAGGAAGATTGGTTAGGAAAGGTCTAGTGGATGGGGGTGCACAAATTTGCATCATGACAGAAGGGCTCATGCAAAGACTAGGCATGCACATCCATGAGACACCTGAAATCAAAGTGAAAATAGCAAACAATAGCAAGGCTAGGTGCGTAGGCATTTGTAAAGATGTTTTTGTGGAGGCCTTTGGCATTAAGAAGGCAATGGATTTCTATGTCATGTCTACCAAGGGAAATGGTTACCCATTTATCCTAGGAAGACCATGGATAATGAAAATGCGAGCTTTGCAGGATTGGGAGAGTGGAAAGCTAATTTGCAGGAATGACAATCACAAGAAGGTTGTCTTTGACATGAAGGAGCAACACCAAGAGGAGCTCCATGAAGAATCATCTCGAAGTGAGACGGAAGAAGATTGGACTGAAAACACTTCAAAAGAAGAAAGTAGCGGCAGCATTACTGAAGAGGAGTCCTCCATTGAAGTCATGGGGGTAAGGTTAAGCCAAACAACCAGGAGACCTCTTCTCGAGGCTTGGAGGAGGTAGGTCCTCAAGAGAACGAAGGTGTTCAAGATGAAGGGATGCTGGAAGGTATGCTATCAACAACACTTACAAAGGATGAAAGAGAGGAGTTCAAATGTGTGCTAAGGAAGTTTCCTAGGCTTTTTGCTAAAGACTACACCGACGTGCGTGGGATAGATGTTGTTCAACACAAGATTGAGTTAAAGCCTGAGGCCACACCTAAAGCTCAGAATCTACGAAGGCTAGGAGTTATAAAGGAACAGGCTCTACTCAAGGAGGTAAGAAAGCTTCTAGCAGCAGGTTTCATTTATCCAGTGGAGAATTCAGAGTGGGTCTCTCCCATTGTTGTCACTCCTAAGAAAAACGGAAAGTGGAGGGTGTGTGTGGATTACCGTCCACTCAATGAGGCAACAAAAAGAGATCACTTTTTCCTCCCATTTCAGGATGAGATACTAAATGAGGTAGCTGGTCATGAGAAGTACACTGTGTGTGATGGCTACTTAGGCTACTTTCAAATAGGTATCGCATTGGAAGATCAATTGAAAACAACCTTTATCACTCCTTGGGGTTGTTATGCTTTTAGAGTCATGCCATTTGGTCTGACAAATGCTCCTGCAACATTCCAACGTTTCATGAATATGGTGTTTCAAGCATTCTTTGGAAAGTCAATTAGGGTGTTCATTGATGATTTCTGTATTTATAGCTCAAAATCATTGCATCTACAAAGGGTAGAATAAGGTTTAAAGAAGCTCTACGACATGGGAGGTCAACTCAACCCCGACAAGTGCCATATAGGTGAGGATGAAGTAATCTTGCTTGGTCATAAAGTTTCTTACAAAGGCATTGAAGTGGATCCTTCAAAGGCAAAGGCTCTTATTGAGCTACCATCACCCAAGAGTCTTAAGGAGGTCATCTCATTCATTCAAAAGGTGAAGTATATGTCACGCTTCATTCACTTAGCCTCGGAGTTACTTCACCCTTTGCAAAAGTTGACACAACAAGTAGAATTTGCATGGTCTGATGAGATTGAAGAGTACTTTTGTAACATTAAAGCCATTTTGTCAGAGCTACCAACACTCATGCCTCCTTGTTGGGAGTACACATTCTTTGTTAGCTCTAGTGTTGGGAAGGAAACAATTGGTGCAGTTTTATTACAACAAGATCCCCACAGTACAAGGATGCGACCCATCTACTTTGCTAGTAGGGTCATGAATGCTTTGGAGAGAGACTACACAGAAGCAGAACTCATGATGCTTTCTCTCATGTTTGCGATAAGGAAGTTTAGATCCTACTTGCTCCCAAAACCTTTTGTTATTCTCACCACAGAGAATTTGTTCCCTTGGGTGTCATCTCAAATGAATCTTAGTACTAGGATCTCAAAGTGGATTATGGAGTTGCAAGAGTTTCAATACTCTTTCAAGGTAGAAGATAGTGTGCGTGCACAATTGGCAGGGATTCTCACTTATAAGGTACATGAGAAGGAAATTAAGGTGCCTCAAGTAAAGACCCTATCATTGCCACCACCAAAAAGTATTCCCAATGCTTTTACCTTGTTCTTTGATGGAGCTTTTCGTCGAGCCATAGAAAAAGCAGGGGGAGGGCTAGTGTTGCTCAACCCAAGTGGAGAGGTGGTCATGAAAGAGAAGGTCAATCTACCAGGTTCAACTAGCAACAATGAAGTAGAATACGACACACTACTTCATGGTTTGAAGATGTGCATTGGCCAAGGGATAAAACGTCTCATGGTAAAGGGAGATGCACTTCTCATTGTTAAACAGATTTTAGGCATTTGGGCATGCAAGAATGAAAGCTTAAGGACAAAAGTTCATGCCATTCGTAGGATGTTTAATCAGTTTAAAGAAGTGCAACTATATCATATTCCGAGGAAACAAAATGAAGATGCCGATTTACTTGCACAACAAGTAGTTACATGTGTTGAGAGAGAAGTGCAGGTCATCATGGTGGCAGCAGCTGTCAAGCAACCGTGATACCAGGGATTGGAGTCATTGGCTCCCATTATTGGCTACATTTTGGAGGGTGAGTTTCCACAAGACTTCACGAAGGCTCAGAAGAGGAGACTCATGAAAAAGGCAAGAACATATCTCTTCCTAGAAGGCTCCCTCTATCAAAGAGGGAGGGATCAAGTGTGCAGAAGAGTATCAACTATTGAGGAAATTCCAGCCATTCTAAAAGGTTTGCACGAAGAAGCATGTGGTGGTCATTTTGCCCAAGAATCAACTGTGAAGAAGATTTTGCTTGCGGGGTATGTTTGGCCAAGCTTGCATGTGGATGTTCAACATTGGTGTAAAAGCTGTCACAATTGTCAGATAAATGGAAATAGAAGTTTGGTGCATGGCCCGAGGCAAATAGTGCTTGCAAATGGACCCTTTGAAAAGTGGGGCATTGATGCTATGGGTCCTTTGCCTATGACAAAAAATGGTAAACTCTACATTCTAGTGGTTGTAGACTATATGACCAGGTGGGTGGAAGCACAAAGTGTGGCAAAGGTAAATGAGAGGACAGTGAGCAAATTCGTCTACACTCACATTTGTTGTAGATTTGGCACACCTTTGGAGATTGTTTCTAATAATGGTCCATGGTTTAGAAAGGGATTGCTCACAGAAGTCTGTGAAGAACTTCACATTCTACATCGTCACAGTACACCCTACTATCCACAGTCAAATGGTTTGGTGGAGAAGGCTAATGGTGTCATTGCAGGAATCATTAGAAAGATGGTGCAAAAATGGACAAAATTATGGGATGACTTCTTGGATGGTGCATTGTGGGCATATCGAACCACATATAGGGAAGCCACGGAGTTCACACCATTTCACTTGGTCTATGGTCAAGAGGCTTTGCAGCCTATCGAGCTCAACATTCCAACAATGCGACTTCATGGCAAAGGAGCACAAGATGATCAAGAGGTATGGATGGATCGACTTCTTACGTTAGTGGAGCTTGAGTGGAAAAGAGAAGCAGCATATGAGTGCTACAAGAGGAAAGCCACACAAGCGAAAGAAACGCACGACAAGAAACTGAAGGACAAAGGCATCAAGGAAGGAGAGCTTGTGCTAAGGTATGACAATTGACTTGACAATTGTTTTGATGCCACGTTTGAAACTAGATGGCAAGGGCCATACATAGTCAAGAAGGCTTTCAATTCTAGTTACTATCAGCTTATGGACTTGAATGGTAAAGAGCACTCCAGGAAGGTAAACGGGTATCGCTTGAAGCCTTACTTGAGTCGCCTTCTACCAAAGGATCTACCAGAGCAAAAGGCAACTATCCCATGTAAGTATTGTTCCATGAAGCATGAGTGTAACTCTAGCCAAAATTCTGAGCGGCCAAACAATGAAAATCTCGTCAAGGACTCTGAAGCACTCTCTTTGAAAAAGATGCTCTATGATGGTACATGAATATACCATCATTCTGGGGGAGGGCTAATGATAGCCGTTTTTTAGGCTCTCTGTGATTGTCATAGTGAGTTACTCTACCCTACCAAATTCACCCAAACGCTATGGTTACCCTCACCCTTTCACTGTATATAGGTGCGTGTGAGTTAGGGGACTTCTCCCATATCTCCTTACTGAAATAAAAAACCCTCAATTAGCTAGGCATTGGGCTAGTTGAGCCAAAAAAATAAAAAAATAAAAAAATATAAGTATATTATAGCCCATGCGTATGTAAATATTTCTTTGTATATAGGGCCTAAATAAAAGATTTTTTCATAATTATTTTGGTATTTATTTAAATATTTCTACCTAGGTGTGTGTTATTTATGCTCTGTACATTGCCTCACCATTACCACAATTTTTCTTACCATTTTTCATACTCTTTATTCCATATAGAAATATTTTCATGTAAGCTTCTCTTATATTTGGTGTAACTCCGCCCCAACAAAATACCAAAAAAACTAGTTTTATTTATGTGTATATTTTTTCACTATTGTGATTTTTCCCTTCCTACATCTATTTTCTTTTTTTTTCTAAAAAATTAGAACACCAAAAATATTTATCTTTTTATGGTAGCCTCATAATGAGAGAGATTTCTTTTGACCCCTTTATATTTTTTTTCCACTTATATTATTTATATTTGACATGTACATATTTTTTAGACCCCTCAATATTTGATTTTCTTAGTTGTACTATTCACTTATATCATAATCTCAACAATATCTTCAATTATAGACCTACCAAATAAGGTCAAGGGTAGGTGGCATGCATACATGCACTATGGAGGGCTCACTCTTGGAGGTATTCAAAAGAATCATCCAAAGAAGGACCCCACAAGGACCTTGTGCAATGGAAAAAAACGATCGGTTTTGCTGAATTTTTAAAGTTCACTTGCTCTCCGAATTTGAAAAGGTGATACAAACAAAAGTTGTAGCTCGTGGGCTGAACTTTTGCCTCAAATTTTCTCATATTTTTTTGAGCTACGAGCTGTGAGCTATGATTTTATTAGTGGACCCCAGTTTTCCCATGCTATGCAGCCACACTCTCTCTTCCACTTTATCATTTTCCTCTTTCACACACACTTCTCCACTCATCATCCCCACCTCTCTCGCCACTCCTCTCTGCACCCTACTCACCTTCTCCTCAACCTTGAAGAATAAGAGAAACCATGGTGAACTCATACCTCCCACACACAATTTCATTCCAAAATTGACCACCTAGTCTCATTTTTCCTCCTCCAAATTACCCATATCTATCAAAAAAACCACAAAATTCAGCCTCTTCTCTTAAAAGACAGCATCATGGTGGTTGATTACTCAGCTTCAATTACCTTGTCTCTCAAGGAAGGTCAAGAGTGGAGAAAAAATGTACCATCAAAGCGAGTGGACCGTCAACAAGCGTCAAAATTGGCCCTACTCAAGACACTTGGAGCATCAACCTTGTAAGAAATCCACCTTTTCTTACCTCTTAAGAGTTTTTCTTCCTTATTTGTATCCTACATGGATACTCCCATTGTAAATATCCAATTCCATTTGTAAATTAATACTAACTCTACTAACACTAACCCACTATGAAAAGTCCTATCACCTCCATTTCTCTCCTCTCTCTTTCCCCACCAACTTCTTGATAATTCCAAGCAAAAGAAATTAGATAAATTGCTGAAAATCTAACCCAACCATGGTTAGAGGAGTAACCCTAGCCTTCAAAATTGCTATAAAAGGAGGGTGTAGCTAGCACAAAAGGGGGGAGCCATAAGCAAGAGCACTATGCTATAGCTTGAGAAGCCAAGCTCAACCTCTCTAGAAGGAGCTCTTGAGTGGAATCTCATTGTCTTATGCATGTGCATGTGTTGTAATAGGGGATTAGCAAGGGAACTCTATGCCATTGTAAGAGAGAGAGTGATCATTCAATTGAGAGTAGGAAATCTATCATTTCTCCTACTAGTGTAAGCCCAACATTTGCTGAATCAAGGAGGGTGGATTTGGACTAAGCTTGGATACTTTGTCTCCTTTCCAACGTGAAGTAACGGACAACAATGATGCGTAAGTGTCTTGGTGTTTTTTGTTAAGTTCTTGATAGCTTGTCTCTGGTGTTGTCATCAATCTAGCCATAAATCCCACATACTGTAAGAGGGCGACAGGGTGGAGAGGACTCCCCTGGCCTTAAGACAGTGATTGGGGTGGCTTTTCTTGTGATGTGTTGTGGTGAAATTTACGCAAGCTATGTTGAAAAAATACTAATCTCACTTTGATTTGTCATGACAGATTTGTAAGGAGGTATTAATGCAACAAGCACCCCCTCCCCCTTTCTCTCTCTTTCTTACATATATAATTTTGTTTGCTTGATCATTTCCGATACGTTTCAAAGCAGCCCGAGCACTATCTCTCTCTCTCTCTCTCTCTCTCTCTCTCTCTCTCTCTCTCTCTCTCTCCCTCTCTCTCTCTCTCTCTCTCTCTCTCTCTTTACGCGTCCTAGTTCGCATCCAAAATTAGGTGGTGCCCCAAATTTGTGTAGGGTTAGGTTGCGGGTTTGTGTGTGTGTTTGTTGTTTTTTCCAACCCCAACCCAATTGAGCAGCACGGGAGCCTTGAAGGGTGTCTAGAGGTTGCTCTTCTTGTTGCCCGCCCCGGACCGCCTCAACGACAAGAAGTAATTCTCCCTCACACCCCCGAGGGCTTTCATCATTTGTTCATTCTCTCTCTCTCTTTTCCTCTCTCCCTGTGTGTAGGTTCGTGATATCTCACATCACCATTGTGTGCATCCTAGCCGCGCAAAGCTAGGTGGTGCCCCTTGTTCGCTTTACCGTGACCGGCTTGCGGCGTGCATCGACTCCTGACGTTTTAGAGGCCGTCGGGGTCCGTGTCTCGCTTTGCTCCTATCAACACGAAAGACACAACCCTCGAAACAAACAAGGTAGGGGATTATTGTGAAGGTGAAGAAGGAAATACTACCCTACCGATGGAGTACAAAGAGATTAAGTCGATAGCAATCTTGGATAACGGGGCTGGAATAGCCATAGCTACCAAAGCCGTGTGGAAAAAATGGGGAAAAACCTGCTCTCAGAAATATGATAATGAAACTTCAATTGGCAGATGGGTATCTGGAAAGACCCATAGGCATCTTGGAGCAGATTGTAGTAACCTGTTGTGGAATTGCATATGAACACACATTCTCTATTATGAATTTTGATGAGAGCAGCAATTTTGACATCATATTGGGCAGACCATTCATGCGTCACCTCAAAATGGTGCAAGATTGGGGCTACGACTATATCTATCTCTGGAACAAGGATGTCACTACGAAAATTAGTGTCACAGATCATAGTTATAGAGACGTAGAAAGAACCCAAGGAGAAGACTTGCATTCCACAATTGACAAGGGAGGAATAAAGCTCGCCAGTGGACAGGAGAAGCTTTGGAATGTGGAAGTCTAAAAACGGAAAACTGCATTCTTGATAGGACTACACAAGACAGGGCATACATACTAGAGCCTTTTCTAGAAGAGATGTTCGAACCTTTTGGATGGCAACAATACTAGATACTCTTGATGTTTGTGTAAACGAGGTGACCCTCACCAAATTCTTGATGAGGAAGGGTATGATATCATTCCATTCGAGAAGATGGGTGTCAGCCTAAGTCTGAAGACAGAGGGGGAAGTCCCTGACAAGGACGAGTGGCTGAGTGCCGACGCACAGTGGACGTAATCTGTGTAAGAGACCTTGACCAAATGGATGAAGAAGATTTCCCAGACTTGACTGATAAGATGCTAGAGGATAACACGGACGACGAGCTGTCTAGTAGCTCAAGTCAGAGAATCAAATGGAAGGATCGACGGGTGACCTACTATGATTTCCCAAACTAGAACCCTCGAAGACAACGCAGATATCCAGACAAACACAAAAACAATCAAAACAAGCACAACAAGGACTCAATACCTCTATTAATTGACAAAACATAGTACTTAAGATTAGTGGAAGACACTGACTGCCTTAGGGACATGATATCAAAGAAATACATGAAACCTGACCCAACCAAAACCAAATAATAAAAAAACACACACAAAAACCAGAAAAGGAGAAAAATACCAAAAAATCAATTAAGTTGTCCAAAAAGTAGCGCAAAGTCAAATACAATGAATTGAAGCGAGCCTTGGAGGAAGTTTGAGCAAAAGAATTGGAAACTAATGAGTAATCAAATGATGATAAATTTGATGCACCTTTCCACTATAAGAAGTATATCATTCAAGATAGGAAGATCATGGTGCAAAAACCCAAACGAGATCCCAAGGAACCAGGAATTTCATATGATGGGCCTGGAAACACCAAAAGCATCAACTTAGACGAACCAGGTGAGGAGCCTAAACCGGCATACATTTCCACGGACCTTACTGAAGAGGAAGAGCAACTTCTAGTCTATACGCTCAAACGATATAAAGATGTCTTTGCATGGTCATACAAAGATCTAAACGGGATAGATCTTGAGATCTGTCAGCACATGATTCCCCTTAAGAGTGATGCCAGACCACGCAGACAATGTCCTTACACGTACAATGAAACTTTTTCCAAGAAAATTAAGGAGGAGATAGACAAAATAAAGGATGTTGAGTTTATCTACAAGATTGAACACACCGATTAGGTGTCCCCAATTGTGGTGGTACCCAAAAAGAATGGCAAACTGCATGTCTCTGTAAACCTCAAACAGGTAAATGCAGTCACCATCAGGGATAACTATCCACTACCAATAACTGATCATGTTATTGAGAGGGTAGCAAGGAAAGAGGCCTATAGTTTCTTGGATGGGTTCTCAGGCTACAACTAGTTGACGATTAAAGTGGAAGATCAACATAAGACAACATTTGCAATAGAGTGGGGTATATTTGCCTACAGGGTAATGCCTTTCGGCTTGACCAATGCCCCAGGTACATTTCAAAGACTAATGAGCCACGCATTCAAAGAAAATCTCAGACAATTTCTTTGTGTTCATTCCCATCAACGAAGTGACCACATCACTCATCTGGGAAAGGTCTTTGAAAAATGCAGAACGTATCATATTTGCTTAAACCCAGAGAAATGTGTCTTCATGGTAAGACAAGGTAGAATTTTGGGGCCACAATGTGTCCAAAAATGGAATTTCAACTGATCAAGAAAAGGTATAAATAATTGCTGCACTGCCGAGACCAACAAGGATTAAAGAAGTGCAAGCATTTATGGGGCATTGCGGGTACTACAAGAATTTCATATATATGTATATTGTAATAGCTAAACCATTGTACACCCTCATAACTAAGTTCGAATGGACGGAGGAATGTGAGCAGGCTTTCCTAAAATTGAAGCAGCAAACTAATTTTGGATCTAATTTTGCAAGCCCCTGACTGGAGCAAAATATTTCATGTCCATGTGGATGCATCAGCCTATGCCATTGGGTGCATATTAGCCCAGCCAGGAGAGAGAAAATGGATTTTTCCATTTGCTACTCTAGTTGGCAACTAAACAACGCAGAGAGAAATTATACCACAACAGAAAGAGAAGGTTTGGGAATGATCTATGCTGTCAAGAAATTTAGACACTACCTTCTAGCAAACAAGTTTTTCTTCTTCGTGGATCATCAAGCACTGCTTGTCTAGTAAACAAACCTTGCAGCAGTGAAAGAATTGTTCGCTGGTTTATACTGGTGCTTGAGTTTGACTTCATAGTGGTAGTAAAAAAGGGGACCACACACCAAAGAGCATATCATCTTTGATGACTATTTCATGGGGAAGCACCTGAGGGTGTCGATGATGACCTTCCTGATTCATATTTGTTTAACATTGAAATGGTGCCGAGATGGAGCGAAGAGGTCATTCTTCTACTCACAATTGGCTCATTGCAGATAGAAAGACAACCATCAATTATCCATCAAACACAAAATCTCCAGCTTTTAGCAAGACGACTGTACAAACATGGTAAGGATGGGATACTAAGACTATGTGTACAGTCCGAAGATACCCCTACTACCTCAAACAAGCTCATATACAAAATACGAGATTTCACACTGGTGAAACATAGAGAGGCCAATTGCTACAGAGACTGGGCATCTAATGGCCAAACATGGAACACAGTGTCCATATATATGTAAAATCCTGTGATAGTTGTATAATTCAACCCCTAGTGGAACATGCCACCATGTTTCCCATAGTACAAGCACCTAAATGGAGTGCTCACATAGTTGAGTACTTAAAAAACCAAACCTTTCTAGAGGAATGGGGCAAAGAAAGAATGAAAACTATCGAAGAAGACACCAAACACTATCTGCTCATTTCCAACCAACTGTATAGGCGGGGAAAGGACAAACAACTATGGCTATGTGCTACAGTAAGTGAATATTATGTTATCCTAGATTAAGCACACTTAGGACAACCATGGGGACACTTCTTTGATGATAAAACGGCGAGGCTCATGCTACACTCAGGCATATGGTTGCCAACCCTGTTTATGGATGCAAAGACCCAAGCTCAGAATATTAAAACGCAAAGAACAAGCAAACCTCCAGAGGAAAGCACAATAGGAAGTTGCTATTGAGAATGCTCCGATAGCATCCATACAAATGGCAACTACATGGTTAGGAGGAATGGATCTACGTATTCATTTACAACTTGCCGATGGCACCATCAAAAGATCCTTAGTGGACACAGGGGCCAGAGCTAATGTGGTTAACTACTCCACTTTCTGAAAATTACGTAGGAACCTCTAATGCCCACCACTATGGGGTTCAAAGTAACTATGGATAGCCTGAGCCACATAAATTTACCAATCACCATTGTTGGAACCGTTTATCCGCATCAATTTCATGTGGTCAAAGATCAACATCTTAACAAAGCAGTTATTCTAGGAGTGCCATGGACGGACACTTATCAAGCCACACCAAACTAGCAGGACAACACCTTACTCCTCGAACATGAGGGCCAATCTTTCGCCACGCCATTCGTACAAACGGACCATGTATGGGGACCTCTACCATCTGCACATGCACCAACTCAGCAATACTCCACCACCATGGTCAAGAAAATATGGGTCAAAAAATCAAGCAAGGAAACCAAGACTAGGCAATTGTGAATACCTAAACGACAAACCAATACAAGTGAGCCTAGATTGCCTACACAGAAATTCAACCACCACAAATTTTCCACCGCTGTTGTCACACGTCCTAACCCAATGGACCACTATCTTTGACATCTAAACACTGTCAAGTGGGTATGGCAACCAAAACAACCTCACTTTGATGATGCCTCTTCTGGCAAATCCAAACCTAAGCAATTTTGGTGGAAACCCAAACAAAGCCAAAAAGCCACCCAACCATTAACATCAAAACTTTTTCCGGTCACAGTCAACCGGTCACAGTCAAACACAGAGCGCGTCTTCTCCAATTACTATTGTTCGGACCACGCAGCTTCTAGGAGACCTCGCCTCCAATATCCATTGAACGTATTGTTCAACACCTCTCTCTTGCACAACATTTTGTTTCCCCCATGCATATCCTCCATCAGCATCATATAGCCACACTATACGGCTATGCATAGACACGCGCTTTGTTCCCAAGCACTTTGACACATGTTCGTCAAGGACGACTCACTCTAGGAAGGGGGGAAAAGCGGCAGGATTATCATTTGTATATATTATTATTATCATATTACTTATTTTCTTTTTGCTTCCTTTTCTTTCTTTTTCTTTAAAAAACACATAATAAGTTTTTTAGAGCCTGACATACTCTTAGTTGGCATAATCATGAGCCATACCGTCACCATCTAATATCATGATAAGATTATGTATATAAGGGAGGCGACACTAATTTTGGCTAATTTTTGGTCGACTAATAATCATTGTAGATAATTTTCTTTTACAAAAAAGCAAAAACCGATAGATAATCAACAAAAAATTGATAAGTAAAGCTAGGAAAGTCGGAATTGACTTTTGAAAGCAAACATCGAAACTTCAAAGCAAGAAATTCCAACATGGAAAATATGGAAAGATTCAACACAAGATGAATTTTGAGCCAACTTTTACAGGATCAAAACTGCATATCGAACGCCATTTGTAAATCGAGTGTCAGAATGACGAACGGTTTGAAGCGCAGGTGATATGAACAACAAGACATGATCAATGGAGGTAAGTATAAATGGGGCATTCCAGGTAGACTAGGAACATATATTCAAATGGGGCAACATAAGCTCATTTGCATTCACACACACACACACACACACACACACAGAGAGAGAGAGAGAGAGAGAGCATAGAGTTTCCAGAGTTTCTTCTACCCACTGCGACCACCTCGGTGGATCTTACTACACGATATTTGATAGGTATGATCATTAACCTTGCAAGAGCTTGTGTGTGTGTCCCATACAATATAAATAGTGCCGAAACAACAGATCAAAGCAGTACAAGGTCACAAAATCGGCAAACTAATAGAGCGAATGGGGAAGTCCAAAACCCATCAAAAACCAGAAATATTTCATCAGTAGACCCCAACTAACTGACAGGCTCAGACAAGATAAAAACAACAAAAAAAGTAGTGAAACATGGATCGCGATCCATGTTCCCCAAACCCTAAAATCATGGAAATTTCTACACGAGCAAAAATAGAGGGTCAGGAACAAACTCCTATGACTGGATTTTCAAAATGCATCCCAACATGGATCATGATCTATGTCCCTTTTTGCCAAAATCAAGATAAGAGTGGCTCACTAGCTGGACAATGTGCAAATAGTACTAGTGTTGCAAAATGATCACAAAAAGTGCTTTAAATATCATCAAACCCTCTTGGATTGCTACTTTTAGTCTGCAAATGGTCTTTTGGTCATTTTCACATGAAAAAAAGGTGGAATCCCAAGAAAAAATGCAGGAGAGGACAGATACTGGGATGCCAGCAAGACCTATAAAGAATGGCTAAAGATAAAGTCCTGAAAATTTTTCAAATTACTACTAAGGTCAATTGCGAGACTTCACTCTCTCCTCGAAGCCTATCAACAAACAATTGTAACCTAAGGATGGTGGTAGGATTAAAACTAAGCAAAAGTTTACTTGCAAAATGGTAAAAATTGTAGGATTCAGTTTGTCTTCTCAGAAGAATTCAATGTCTGGTGGAATTTGCCAAGGAACCAGGCAAAGCTATGAACTACATACCTAAATCATCAGAAATCAAAACAATGATAGATCTCAAGCAAAACACGAGTCCAAAAAGTGGTTGCTAGAAACAGATATGGTCAAAACAGAAAAAACATGGCCATAAATTGAAAAATGGGGCAAACTAAGGAAAAACATGTCCAACGTTGAAAACATTTCACCAGTGTACTAGGAAAACCTATGGGAAAAAATGTGCACAAGAACTGTATCAAAATTCTGTTCACAACATGGATCGTGATCCATGTACTTTTTTGCCCAATGTAAGTACAAACCATGCCATCTGATTTAGTATGTTCAATAAAGCCAAGCCTTGGAGTTTCAAACCATTTGAATCTCGAAATCCACTTCAAAAAGCCAAAAATCTCTAAATCTGCACATGGTCTCCAAAATTTAGCCCAAGTGTCAAACCATTGATCCAAATCCCAAAAATTTTGGACCAAGGCATAATCTAGATGAACCCTACCATATGGTATCATCAAATTTTCAAAATATTGCCCAACATGGATCGCGATCCATGTACCTTCAACCCTAAATCCAGAGAAAATTGGTCAATAGCATCTCCATATACCCAGGAATAACTTCCAAAACTTAGAATTTCCAAATGCATCCCAACATGGATCGTGATCCATGTTCCTTTTTGCCAAAATTCAATTGTTACATTACATTCGTGTGTCTATAGTAATCCTAGATGCACTCGTGAAATTTGGTCAAATTTGGAGTAGTCTTGATAAAGTTATGCTCATTTTTTCATTCTATGGTCAAGTTTACACTTTTCGACAATTTTGATCAATGGTTAAAACCTATTTTCACATGCTAAAATTGGCAACAAGATGCCTAAAAGGAAAGCAAAAAGGGAGTGGAATGCGGCACCTTATGAGATAACCGATATCTCATCAAATGAGAAAACTCACCTCACCGAACAAGTACTTGAAGCAATTTCGGCGAGCATCTTCATCGGAAGGTTTCAATCAGCACACGGAGAAATTGTAAAGCCCACGATATTTCCATTGGAAATGTGGACTTTGCACCAAAAACAAGAAGTGCAAGCAGGGGGCAGGTGCCTACAACTAGACAACTTCTTATGACTGCCTCCTTGAGGAACGGACAATGGGGAAGCAACTCTGACAGACAAGGATGGTGCAGTCGTCCAGGTAAAGATCACAGCAGAAATTATCAATGAAGCCCTCCACCTGCCGCAAGGGACGCACAATCTATTGCAAAAGACGAAGGTGATAGACAATGATAAAGCCTTTGTGAAGCAGCAAGGCCACAAGATGACGTATCAAGACCTGACCTACTCAGAAACCGAATTTCCATTGCGCCTTATATTGCAACATTAGGTGCAAAAGCCGCCTAGATATACCAAACCTTTGTTGCACATGGCCGTGGTAATGGCAATGGGTTTGGTTGAAGGCAGGGTGGTCAGTTGCGACTTTGGAAACTATCTTCTTGACACTATTGTGGAAGAAAACCTGAAGGGGAGTCAAAGAAGTAAAGATTACATGAACGGGGGACCAATGCTCACACGTATAGCCTATAAAGAACTAGAAATTATTGAGGATCTACCACCTACCAAAGCTCACATAGATCTCATCCACAGATCCAAAAGAGTTGTAAGATGAGTGGCAGGACCTTCTACAAGGCCGAAACCAGAACTCAAACAGACAAGGAGAAATGCACCACTTAAGGATTCTGACAGCGAGAAGACCAAGTCAGATGCTCGGAGTAGCCAGGAAGAAGGGTCCCAACCAAGAGACACTCCTTCGGAGTACCAGTCTTTGGAGGAGGAGCAAGAGAGCCCATACATACTTGGATATACCGGTTGAAGAAAAAGGCTACGCACTTGGCAGAGGCTATCCCCATTACTCATTCCAGGAGGACAATGGAGGAAGCTTAGGCATTGAGGGAAAAGCTCCGCGAACAAAAGCAAGATCAACATCAAACCCAAGGAACAGAAGCGGATGATGAAAAAGAAGAGGATGAAGCCAAAAATATGCCGCTGCTACGTAGGTAAATAGAGGCTTTGGAAAGGATCAAGCAACAAAAGAGGCAGGAAGCTGAAGAAAAACGGGAGATTTTCAGCGCCATGTGGCAGCGCATTCACAATGAGCTCATGCAAAAGATGGAGCAAAGGCAAAGAGAAGAATCAAAGAAGCCATGGGTCGATGATCTCGAATCATGTGACGAATCTAGTCAAAGAAAAAAAGAGGAAAGTCACACGCAAGGAGAGGAACAACAGTGACACACAGGACCAACAAGGTCAAGACCTTGGTTCTCCCAAGGATGCTGAGCCACTTCCAGAGACTTCTGAAAAAGAGGAAGGAGAAAGTACAGGACTGTCAGAGCAAGGGACGGAGGAAAAGCAAACGGAACACAAAACGGATCAGGAAATGGAGTCTGCACAAACAAAGCCTGCCACAACCTCTGATGCACTAAAAGATTCAAAACAAAGAGAAAAGAAAGCTGAGGTGGCTGAGCAATCGGATCGGGGCCAAAAAGACCAGCATAGGCCAAGATCGCCACACTCACAAGTGGCCATGGAGGAAGAAGCGGAGATAGTCAAATCCTTTGACATTGATGCTCACTTAGATCACATCAAGCTACAATTCCAATGTCAAAGGGCTCTGTACAATCTAAGAGCCCTGGAGTTAGAAGATAACAAGAAGGAAGCTTCTAGAACAGCGGCAGAATCCTTGCAGTTAAAGCAACAAATCAAAGCACTAAAGAAGAAACAACTCCAGGCACAATCGGAGTTGCAGAGAGAACAGGAGAATGTAGCCTACTATTACAAGGAAGTGAAAAAATTCAATGAGGCAAACTCCGCATTGCAAATCGAGCAGCAACGTCTCGAGGAGGAGCTAACCAGAGAAAGAGAACAAAATGAGAAGCTACAAGGCTCTTATGCGGTGGTTAGCAGATCTCTAACTTAGCTTCTGGCCATACAAGAGACCCCCTCCTCCTCAACGACGACTGCAGGATCTACTTCCTTGAGCCAGGAAATCAAAGAGTTGAAAGAAGCCCTAAAACAAGATAAATATGACAAATAGATCATGACCACAGGTCATAGCGCCCTACAACAGGCCAAGGATGAGGAAATCAAAGAGTTGAAAGAAGCCCTAAAACAAGAGAAATATGAGAAATAGATCATGACCGCAGGTCATAGGGCCCTACAACAGGCCAAGGATGGGGAAATTAAAGAATTAAAAAGGAAACTGGCTGAGGCAAGAGGGAAATTAGTAGCTCTGAGAGCAGATGAACCAAAATATTAGTGGACCCAAGGGGAATTTGAGCAGGGAGGAGGAAACAATCCACGTTTGAAGCTCATCAAATAGAGGTGCCCACTACCAGCATTGTAAGAGGCACACAAAAATCTGCAGATCCAGCCATGACATCCACTTTGGAGTCGACAAGGGATGAAATTCAGTGCTGGATCTCAGAAGTAAAGGACCCTTTACACAAGGCTTATATGCAATATGAATTGAAGGTGTTGGAATCGGCTGCCCTCCTCATGATCACTCCAGATGAGGTAGTAAAGAATCATGGCCATGAGATGATCGCACTGCCATTGATGCGACAAGAAGTTAAGTTATGGCAGCAAAAAATTCTCCCCAAA
This sequence comes from Adiantum capillus-veneris, assembly GCF_014529385.1. Lineage (NCBI taxonomy): Eukaryota > Viridiplantae > Streptophyta > Polypodiopsida > Polypodiales > Pteridaceae > Adiantum > Adiantum capillus-veneris. Next base: position 35,529,841 of record NC_140934.1, read on the forward strand.
CTTGAACCAAACAGTAGAGGGGACTACAGAGAGGTTCCTATTATGGCCCTTCAGATTCAAGCCATCATAGACAATCAACCCCTCTGGCAGAAAAATGGTTCGATCAGCACCCAACAGATGAAACCTATTACAAGAACGCTCCCCAACATCTCAAGATCGACCCCACTTACTGTCCCATCAACAGACGGCAATCTCGAGACATTTTTTATATTTGGAAACGCAAAAGACCGACAATGCTAAACTACTGGTAATTACAAAGCCTCTCAATAACAACCCACCATCTGAGCATTACATGAATCAACCTCTAAAAGGGGTAATCAACATGATGAAGGAGATCCTAGATCTTGCCTGTCAGATGCTTCTAAAGATTTTCAAAACGCTTATCACATGCATTGCAACTTTTCGTGATATCGAAGCAGTAGAGCATCCCTGGCAAGTTTTTGTCGAAGGTACGCGAGGCATTTGTTGCAATGGAGACATAAATCCCAAGCAAGAATTTCATCATGGGATTGTATGCAAGAGTCATGTTTCTGCCCTCTCATTACATGCAAAACTTCGAAGAGGCTTTCATGACAGGCTTCTTTGAAGTGGACTCTTCCATATTCAACCCAATGAGACAAAAAATCTGCCAGCACGCCACATCGCCTACCAAAGTACCCTCAGTAATAATCCCTTCAGAGAGCTAGCCACCATAGGCGAGATTGAAGCATGTCAGGACAAGGGTCTTGTACCCTAAGAACTCAGATGGTCATGGACTACGGCTAAGTGTCGGGCTAGACAGTGTGGACAGGGGATCCGTCTAGGGCAAGGGGCTAGGAGCCCACCTATATAAAGGGAGGTTGGGAGGAGGATCTTCAGTCTAGTTTCCCCTAGTTCTTACACTGGTATCAAATCTTAGGTCTCTCTTCCACTATGTCTCTAGGCGTGGTCACTTTTGGACCTAAAAATAGGGCCTTTAGGTGAGAACCGTGGCCTTTGTGAGGCTGTTTCAAAAATAGATTTTTTTTTTCTAATTTGGGATGTATTTCTTGTTTTGGAAACCACTGTGTGGTGCATGATTTCGAGAGGGCTTGGGCTTGAAGGAAGCGCCCTCGGAAGAAGAAGGGGAATCCAAGACCTCACTGCCTCTACTGACCTGAGCAAGCCGCTGAGGCGGTCAGGGGCGAGCAACAAGAAGAGTGGCCTCTAAGCACTCTTCTAGGCTCCCGTACTGCTCAATTGGGTTGGGGTTGGAAAAAAACAACAAACACACACACAAACCCACAACCTAACCCTACACAAATTTGGGGCACCACCTAGTTTTGGATGCGAACCAGGACGCGTAGAGAGAGAGAGAGAGAGAGAGAGAGAGAGAGAGAGAGAGAGAGAGAGAGAGAGAGAGAGAGAGAGAGAGAGAGAGAGAGAGAGAGAGAGAGATAATGCTCGGGCTGCTTTGAAATGTATCGGGAGTAATCAAGCAAACACAATTATATATGTAAGAAAGAGAGAGAAGGGGGAGGGGGTGCTTGTTGCATTAATACCTTCTTACAAATCTTTCATGACCAATCAAAGTGAGATTAGTATTTTTTCAACATAGATTGAGTAAATTACACCACAACACATCACAAAAAAAACCACCCCAATCACTGTCTTAAGGCCAGGGAAGTCCTCTCCACCTTGTCGCCCTCTTACAGTATGTGGAATTTATAGCTAAATTGATGACAACACCCAGAGACAAGCTATCAAGAACTTTAAAAAAAACACCAAGACACTTAAACATCATTGTTGTCCATTACTTCATGTTGGAAGAGAGACAAATTATCCAAGCTTGGTCCAAATCCACCCTCCTTCATTCAACAAATCTTGGGTTTACACTAGTAGGAAAAATGATAGATTTCCTACTCTCAATTGAATGATCACTCTCTCTTACAATGGCATAGAGTTCCCTTGCTAATCACCCCTAATACAACACATGCAGATGCATAAGACAATGAGGTTCCACTCTAGAGCTCCTTCTAGAGAGGTTGAGCTTGGCTTCTCAAGCTATAGCATAGTGCTCTTGCTTATGGCTCCCCCCTTTTATGCTAGCTACACCCTCCTTTTATAGCAATTTTGAGGGCTAGGGTTACTCCTCTAACCATGGTTGGGTTAGATTAATTTCAACACTTATCTAATTTCTTTTTCTTGGAATTATCAAGAAGTTGGTGGGGATAGATGAAGAAAAGAGAGAGGAGAGAAGTGGAGGTGATAGGACTTTTCATACTAGGTTAGTGTTAGTGAATTAGTAGAGTTAGTATTTTTATTGATTTACAAATGGAATTGGATATTTACAATGGGAGTATCCATGTAGGATACAATAAGGAAGAAAAAACTCTTAATAGGTAAGAAAACATGGATTTCTTACAATGTTGATGCTCCAAGTGTCTTGAGTAGGGTCAATTTTGACGCTGGTTCACGGTCCACTAGCTTTGATGTTACATTTTTTCTCCACTCTTGACCTTCCTTGAGAGCCAAGGTAATTGAATATGATTAATCAATCAACACGGTGCTGTCTTTCAAGAGAAGAGGCTGAATTTTGTGGTTTTTTTGATAGATATGGGCAATATGGAAGAGGAAAAATAAGACTAGGTGGTCCTTCTTTGGATGATTCTTTTGAATACCTCCAAGAGTGAGCCCTCCATAATGCATGCATGCATGCCACATACCCTTGACCTTATTTGGCAGGTCTATAATTGAAGATATTGTTGAGATCATGATATAAATGAATAGTACAACTTAGGAAATCAAATATTGAGGGGTCTAAAAATATATGTACATGTCAAATATAAATAATATAGGTGGGAAAAAAATAAAGGGGTCAAAATAAATCTCTCTCATTATAAGTCTACCATAAAAAGATTAATATTTTGAATGTTCTAATTTATAAGAGTAATAGAGAATAGATGTAGGAAGGAAAAAAATTACAATAGTGAAAAAATATACACATAAATAAAACTAGTTTTTTTGGATTTTTGTTGGGATGGAGTTACACCAAAAATAAGAGAAGCTTGCATGAAATTATATCTTTATGGAATAAAAAGTATGAAAAATGGTAAGAAAAATGGTGGTAATGGTGAGTCAATGTACATAGCATAAATAACACACACCTAAGTATAAATATTTAAATAAATACCAAAATAATTATGAAAAATCCTTATATTTAGGCCCTATATACAATGAAATATTTACACACAAAGAGGCCATAATATACCTTTTTAAAATTTTTTAATAATTTTTTTGGCTCAACTAGCGCAGTGACTAGCTAATTGAGGGTTTTTAAAGAAAATATGGGGAAAGTCCCCTAACTCACACACGCCTATGTACAGTGAAATGGTAGGGATAGCCACAGTGTTTGGATGATTTTGGTAGGGTGAGGTAGCTCACTATGGAAATTTAGATAGCCAAAAAATGGCTATCACCGCCATAAGCCTCTCTCTCTCTCCTCACGCTGTCGACTGCGTTGCCTGTGTATTTTTTCATATTCACATGGCAAGGCCATTTGGCCATTGTTAGTGGCCCTTCCCACAAGCAAGGCGGCAAGTCAAGGCAACGACCTTGTAGAAAATTTTAGGTGACTCTTTCACAATTTTATTACAGATAATTGAAAGTTTCATGTGAAAAAAAATTGACTTTGGAGTATATAAAATAATGGAAATTTCCATGTGCTTGATATGGTCATTTCAAGCATATCGTTGTAAACAAAGAAAAATATGTTTTTGATGTATTTGTGAGTTTTAAAAAGTGACACATTGCTTGCCCTTTGCATTGAGCACTCAAGGTGGCAAGTAGAAGGGATTTGGTATGAAAAATTATTGGATCATTTTAAATATTCAAAACTGCATAAGAGAAAACTTTCATATTTTCATTCTTGAGACATAAGCATTCAAAACCTCAAACAATATCAAACTTTCCATGTAAATCAACTAAATGTATCAAAATACGTGGTACATAAACAATTGTGGTGCCTAAAACCTTGGTTTCAATGTTATTATGGAGAACTCCAGATTTTCAATAGTTTTTGCACGATAAAAAATTTAAGATAGAGTTCAAGCAACGAGATTTAATTGAGTTAGGGAGCCCAAAAAATACATAGTTTCTTGGTTTAAACATATAAAGTCATTTGTAGCTGTCAAATTGCACTAGAATAGTACCAATTTCATGAGGGGACCTTTGGAACACCAAAATTATGCTCTTATTCAACACGTGCTCAAGTACGAAATTATGTCTATAGCTTGCATGTGACTTGAAAAATTATCTTTGAAGTGCATCCCATTGTTTTGTAACACTAAGTGCTAACACTTGGCTTTTATAAACATAAAAAAGGCCATCTCTACAAAAACATATAATAATTTCATGATTTTTTTGGCAAAACAGCTTGAAATTTTACTAAAATTTATGTCTTAGAACATACCGAAATTCTCTCCATACAGATTGTATTTTGATATGGAGAGAAATCCAGTGTTTTCTTTTCCTCATAACCAATCTATGGTGGTAGAAGCAAGGTGTAAAAAACTTCTTTCTAGCTTCACAAATAAATTGCCAAAACTAGGTAGAAAAATAGGACACTTTAGTGTCTCAATACACTTAAGTGTCCAATTACCGAACTAGTGTTAACTATAACCGCATTTAAACCCCAGTAGTCTACACACATGCGCATACTATCGTCCTTTTTCTTCACCAAAAGGATAGGTGAAGCACATGGTCAAGAATTGGGTTGTGTAAACTCTCTGCTAAGGTAGTCAACAAGCTGACGTTCCACCTCAATAGCTTCTGAGTAACTCATACGGTAAGGTGGGTTACTAACAGGTTTACAGTCTGCAGTCACGTCACAGCCTGCAGTCACGTCAATGCCATGTTGCACTGAGCGTGTCGGCGCTAAACCTGATGAAAAATCATTAGGAAAGACATCTTGAAATTCTTTTGACAATTTTTGTAACTGATTAGCAACATTTGCTTGTGTAGAATTAGAAATTGGTGGAATAGAGGAGAGAGAAGCATGCGGCATTGAGGAATGTTCAACACACTCAATGTTAGAAAGAAAATGAGACAGTGAGTAACACAAGAAAACCTGTTCTATTTCATTATTAGAAACGAGCTGCATAAGCTCGGCAGTACAAATCAGTGTTGATGATGGTATATCCTTTTGTCCTAACAACAACACATGTGTGCCATGGGAATCAAACATCAAACTGTTGTGCTCATAGCTACGCATCAGTGATGGTCCTAGGCTATGCAACCACTCCCTACCAAGAACCACATCAGACCTTTCCATGTTCATAACTTGAAAATCCAAGCAAGTAGAGTACCCTTGTACTTCCAATGGAACAACTCGGCATTGAGTATCCCATATTTCAGTATCATGTCCATTCATCATTGCTACCTTGTAGCGGTGGGTACGCGGAGTTTGCGGCAGTTTGAGCTTTTTCACCAATCCATAATTGATGCAATTGTGAGTAGCGCCATCATCTACCAAGATGCACACCTTGTGCCCTTACAGATATCCGTGCATACGTACTAACTCATGTGGTCCAAAGGTTTGTTGCCACATGGAAGCTATGAGACAGCATTCATGCACCACCTCAGTGTGTGTTACTTCCACTATGGAGAATTTTGAGGAAGACTTGAGAGGCAATAGTTGCACCATGTGCACTAATTTCTCTTTCCCCTGAGCAGCAGATTTCCCCTTGGGTCTTCCTAAGCATTGAAAACATAGCTTCTCTATCTTGGCTTTATCAAAATCCTTAGGAGAGAGAGGACCCCTGAACCCCTTGGGTTTTTTAGATACATCTGAATTAGAAACTATAATTTTTCTTTTATTGTGCCCATACTGACTGCGTGTATTACCATGTATACTAGCAGGCACATTACTATTATGTGTTTTCTTATCATCAGGGTCATCATGAATATGTGCTTTCACTATGGCTTCCTCAAGTGTTTTAGGGTCCTGGGACTTGACATACTTCTTAAGTTCTGGAGTCAAACCTCGTATGAACCCTCGTACTTGTTGAAAGGTATCCAAGCCTTCCAAATTGAGGATGACGTCCCTATAGTCAGAGATATATTCAAGGAGTGATGGATATTGGCGCATGGAACACGTGTCCCAAGCGGTCCAATTCCGATCGACCTCGTTTGTAGGAAACAATTCCTTGCTAAACATTGATTCAAAGGTTGCCCAACTCTGTGGTATGATGTTCTTCTCCTTGAGAGACATCCACCATTTGTAGGTCTTTCCTTCCAGAGTTAAGCTCATTTGCAGAGCTCTAACTCCATCTGGAGTACGCCCTAAGGCGTGAATTCCATCCCATTTACTGAGAAAGATGTTCACTGCATCCTTATTGTGGTCCCGGTATTCGTCCTTGAAAACTGGTGGTTTAAAATTCTTTAACAAGTCATCTACCTCTTTGCCAGTGAGAGTATGCAGTGGTTCATTAATTGGACCTTGCCCTTGTGTTCCAACATGCTCACGCATGTGGGTGTCAGCAGGACTCTTAGTCTGATGTTGCATTAATTGAATGACTAATGTGGAAATTTTAGTAATATTTCATTTAAAGCCTTAAAATTTTCATCCATGACTATCATCGTGTCTGAAGTGCATGAAATTATTGAATATCGAGCAATTCATAAGTATCTTCTGCTGCCGTAGCATCGCGCGTACTCTCCTTGAGAGGATTCGGCCGTGAGCCATCATTGGTAGGATCGGGAGTACTTTGCTCAAAATCGAATGTCATGTTGATATCCAATCCATGGCTACACAGTGCAGTGAAAGAAGTACTCAGAAAAAAATACCTGATTTTGGTAGCACTTACCAAGTATAGCTAACTCCCCTTGTGCGTCGTAGCACCTGACCATCGAATAAAGAAGAATTTGCACTAGCGGCGTATAAATCGAGCTCCACACAATCGCCCGTGGTTCAAAAGATGATTAATCAGCGGAAGATTATGTTGTATAAACGCCAACTGAAAGTGTCGTAACTGTAAAAATATGCAAGTTTCTGGAATTCTCTTCAATAAGTGAGCGTAGTCATATGTCGTGAGACTCGATGGAAAGCCGAGTGCTCTTGTTGCTTGCTCTGCCTGGCTAGTTCTTGATCATGGTAGATTCTAAAATGCAAGGTTATATTTTTAAAAGACCCTCTAGCTAACATATTTAAGCATATCAAGAGGGTTTTCTTAAATAAAACCGTCTAATGCAAGTAGAATTTAATTTAAATTTGTTAATAAAGGACACTTAAAGTGTCTTGTTTCGGTACCAAACTAGTGTTAAGAACAAATACCCATTGCCAAGGGTAGATGAGTTATTTGATAAGCTAACACATACTCAAATTTTTACGAGAATCAACTTGCGGTCAGGATATCACCAAGTCCGTATTCGGCTTGCCGATATACCTAAGACTACATTCTGAACACTGTTTGGACATTACGAGTTTTTGGTGATGCCCTTTGGGTTAACCAATGCGCCCGCGAAATTCATGACACTTATGGATAGTGTCTTGAAGCCGTTTTTGAGAAAATTTGTCATTGAGTTCCTCGATGACATTCTAGTTTATAGTGCTTCTGAAGAAGAACACTTACAACATCTCAGACAGGTGTTTGAGTTGTTATGCACAAAAAAGTTATATGCCAAGCAATCTAATTGTGATTTTCTCAAGGAGAAAATTCATTATTTAGGGCATGTTATTTCAGCTAATGGCCTATACATGGATCAATCCAAAGTGGATACCATCCGGAAATGGCCACCTCCTAAAATTCTGGAAGAATTACATATCTTTTTAGGCTTTGCAGGAGGTTCGTTAAAAACTATGCTCACATTGCTGTACCTATGACGTACCAACTAAAAGGCAAAGGGAAAAGTATCTCCATGGATTTCAATGTAGGTTACCAAGCAATATACGAGGTCATGACTCAGTATGGGTGGTCATAGACAGGTTGACTAAACTATGCAAGTTTATCCCAACCAAATCCACGGTTAAGACACTGGAACTAGCAAAGTTATTTGTGGACAATCTATACAAGTTGTATGGGTTGCCAAGTAACATTGTTAGTGACCGTGATCCCAAGTTTAATAGCCACTTCTAGAGAGCTGTATTTAAACGATTGGGTACACAACTCAACCTCAGTATAGCTGATCATCCAAAAACGGATGGTCAAACGGAACGGGTTAACCAGGTGCTAGAGGATATGCATACGTCAACAGAAAACAGATAGACTGGGAAGAATAATTACCTATTCTCGAGTTTTCCTACAACAGTTCTAAGCATGTCACAACAGGTTTAGTCCTTTAATGCTCATGTACGGGTTTCAACCTAGGTCACTAGTTACAGTTGGGTTGGCAACCAAAAAACTCCAACAAGTTAAGGATTTTCTCCAAGATCACATGGATATGTTGAAACTTGCTCGTCAGACTGTCTGACAAGCACAAGATCGGTATAAGAAATACGCTGATGAGAAACCTCGGCAAGTTACCTTCGAAGAAGGGGAGGAAGTATTTTTACGTGTGCGAGAACATTCAAAAAGTATGAAAAATGAACCGACACCTAAAGTATCTCCTCGATATTGTGGGCCTTTCTAAATACTCAAGCGAGTCGGTGATCGTGCCTACTAACTATTACTACCATCACATTCTCGCATTCATCCGGAACATTCTCACATTCATCCGGTGTTTCATGTAAGCCGTCTACGAAAGCAGTTACATGGGAACGACAACGTCATTGACCAACAGGTTTTGGTCGATTACATTGAACCTCCTACTTTACCGCATGAACCTGAACGTGTTATGGATTATCATGAGTTGCGTACACGACATCACGTACGACAACAAGCCTTAATCAAGTGGAAAGACCGACATGAAGAAGGTGCCACTTGAGAAAACATTAGTGTTCTTAAGAGTTTCCCACTTTTGTTTTTGAGGACGAAAAATCTTCTTTAAGGGGGGAGTAATGTCAGGACAAGGGTCTTGTACCCTAAGAACTAGGATGGTCATGGACTACGGCCAAGGGTCGGGCTAGACAGTGTGGACAGGGGATCCGTCGGGGCTAGGAGCCCGCCTATATAAAGGGAGGCTGGGAGGAGGATCTTTAGTTTACTTTCCCCTAGTTCTTACAAAGCAAGAGCTCAAAAATTTAGAAATCTCACTGCAATGCTCGAAAGAAGGCAATAGACTCGCTCAGAGACAGCTTGCACAAGGATGTGAAATGAATAGGAAGGGGGGAATGTTTGGTGGATACATGCATATACAGTTGTATGCACACCAAACCCTCTAAACAGTCTATTGTTTCGAAGAAAGCCATGTAATTTAGCCTAGGATGAGTTGTAACCATGATGTAATTAGACAATACCCTCTTTACTTCTCTGAGTATACACCCTTGTAAGAGGTTGGCTGGTCGTGGGAACGCCCCCTTAACTTTTAAAGTAAAAACCCTTATTTTTGAGGGGATATTTATCATTAGTTGGAAGAATAAAAACCTGCACTGTGGAGGCCTCTTGCTGCTACAACTTGTAGTCTTCTTTTCTCCTAAGCTGGTAATCAAATTTTGTTTCCGAATAGCACATTGTGTTTCTTGTCTCTTGCTCTACAATCTAAGCGTGATCATTTCCAATTTTGCCGTGGTTCGTGATGCATTGTTTGTGAGCTAAATGCATTGATTTGGAGGTTGAAATGGTTGTTTTTTGATGTTTTGACCATGGATAAGTGTTTCTATGCTTAAGGACGACCTTTCCAAGTACTTCTGTTTCAGTTTTCTGCACATTTTTTGTGATGGATCCTGATTTATGTACCTTCCCAAATGATGATAGAACTTGGTAGGATTGAGCCCTTAAGTGTTGTGATACCTCTCCTTAAGTTTCCTGGTGTTTCAGATGTGTTTGGATGACAAAAAGGCGTGATGACCTAGAGTGGTGAGATTGGACGCATACTGATTGTCTGACTAGGAAGTGGTTGATTCGCTTTTGTCATAGAAGTAGTAGCCCATGAGTTCACTTTGGTGAGATTGACACTCTCATTAATTCTCCGTGCCCCCGAGTCGCTTCCTTACATATTGACATTATGTTAGTACAAAAGAGCTATGCTGCACACGTCCGTCTTGGTGACCCGCTAATAGAGACATGGAGAGAAGGTAATATCCACCATTCTTCCAAGCTTGGATCAACTGAAACATGGAGAGAATCAAGCTCCACGAGATGTCCAAACTGTGCTCCATTGAACCATGGAAAACCCTAGTTGTTTTTAATATCAAGGATTTCATATTTTTTAGCCTAGCTCCGTTGGAACATGGGGATAAGAAAAGTTCCACCACTTGTCTAAACCAACCTCCATTTAAATACAAAGAGGAGCAAGTTTAATCATTTGTCTAAGTAAAGCTCCATTAAAGCGTGAAAACCTGATGGTGGTTTTATTCTACATGGGATTTTGGTTCTAGGGTCCACTACTTGTGTTGGGGGTCAGTATAGCATCACCTAATCACAACCCAAGACCAACAAAATTATCAATCTGTGGGTCAACAACCCGCCTAGATCTTGGAGGCATGAGCATCATTGGATGTATTGAATGAGAGGATTCAAGAGAATCCTTCTCCATTGCAATAGGGATTAGCCATAAATCACTAACTCTAATCACACCATAGTCATCAATCAAGCATCACCTTAAGTCCAACTTGCCATAGACTTGAATCTCAAAGAACTCTCTTGAAAAGCACACACTAATTGCATTGGTGTTGTCCTCTCCAATCACCCCATGCCAATCAAGGTACTTAATCAAAAGCTACACACACAAGGGTGAATGGTGCTTGAGTATCATTAAACGCATCCACACATGAGCAAACAATAGGGCACATACTCTAATCACAAGATTAAGAACCCACTTAATCAACCTAATTAGAGATGTTAAATATTACAAATTGAGTACTCATTGAATGATAGGAGGGGTCAATAAGCAAGAAGTCATCACCACACTCTCAAATCTAGAATAATGAGAAGGTGAAACTACTTCATGACATAATGGAATATAGAAGAATTATGACTAATGAAGAAAGTAGAGACATCTGGAATATAGAAGGTGAATTACCGACACTAATGAAATAGAAAGTACGACTAATGAAAGTAGCTTTAGATTAATCAAAAAGTGCTTCTCTAATTACAAGCAATTAGACTTAGCCTTCTAAGCATGGGTATTAAGCTCAAGGCTAGGCCATCCATAAAGTGAACACATGCACAAGAGTGAGCTCTGAAGAGTGATTACTCAAGAATGGATCCTCAAGCATGGAGCCTCTTTGCATAAAAGACTTTCTTACAAAGGCATGCACCACAAGCCTTCCTACTATGGGATTAAGTTGAGCCCTCTAGAATATACAATTTGGAACTTCTAAATGAGCCCAAGACCTTATGCAATGTGAATAGGAAATATTTTGCACATCCCTAGCTTGGTGCATAATCGTGTAGCATGTGTTAGCCGCTGCTAACATTCCTCCCCTCCTAATTTGGCACACGTCCTTGTGTGCCACTGAAGCAAATCATAGTGACATGGTATAAAAGCACATCCATGGAGGATTTTTGAGTTGTAAAACATAAAACAAGTCATGAGTACAAAAGGCTAGCATGTATGAATAAAACATGAAGTTCAAAGAACAATCATGCAAAGTGAATTTTGCTTCTAAAAGATGGTCAATCATAACCCAAAAACTAAACAACATAAAGCAAAAAACACCTAAACTATCATGAAGATTAAACCACTTGAAATTTCAGTTTTATGCATGAAACACAAGTAATCAATTATGACCCTAGGCTAATTGTTGAAAGGTCAACCTTTCAAAAATGCTTCCACAAAGATTCCATAAAGATTCCTCAAAGATTCTCTAAAGATTTCAAATAAAGATGTTGATGAAGTGATGAAGACGAAGATGGATGTGGTAATGTGAAGATACAAGCTCATGGACATCATCATCGAATATCCCGTTATTATTATTTTGAGCCATTACGGCCACTTTTGTAATGTTTACGAGAACTTTATATTTTAAGTCAGCAATTGTATTGAGGCCATGGATGCTTGTTGGATGAGCAAAGCCAGCTCACGGTGTTGTAATTAAGCTCTATAGAATCCTAGGGACAAATAAGGTATTTTGGTCGGACATTAGGTTTTCTAAGGCTTAGTATATAAGCCAAAACCTGAAGCTTTGTAAGGAGACTTCTAATAAATCTGATCTTCTGTGTCGTTGGGAGACTCTGAGAGAGTGAGAGAGTGTGTGTGTGTGCTACAGGAGCTACGGTGGTTGGAATCACAAACAGAGAGAAGTAGTGTGTTGCCCACGAGGAGAGCTACGCGTTGATACTTACATCACGCTCGTTCGTCTGTGTTTTGGCAGATTCACCCGCGAGCTACTTTTGGAGTTTCGGTGAGTAACTGTTGTCCGTTTTTGCATTTCAGCATATCCACGCGATCAAAGTGAGTAGAGCTACACATTAGGAACTTTAGTTTTTGGAAACGTCGACTTGCAAAAACTGGCCAGACATCCTACGCGTTTTATGCACGGAGGGTATTGAGTAGGTTTTTTTGGTCACGGACCTTGGGGAGAGTGGCCTATTGGTGTTGATAGGATATCCCTCAAGTTTCGTAACATTTTGAGAACGTCTAATGGGCTTTTGGCTTGCAGTAGCATCATAGGAGACTCTCACATTCACAGACCGATGGCATGTAGAGTTGATACCTCTGTAGGAAGTAGTCATTAGTCGGTCGAGTAGAGGTTGACACCCTTTGCTTGCTTCCACGCGCCTGCGGGTCGAGCTTCGTCCTCAGTTTGACATTATATGTTAGGTGAGTTCTCGCTATGCTGACGTCCATCGCGGCGTACCATCCAACACTAATGCAATTTCATAAACCTACTAGCCTGAAAACTATATGACCAATCTTAATAAAGCATCCAAGTCTATCATGTCTATGGGCTATAAAAAAGCTCCTAACCTATAAGTACATTATCACAGCTTTTTTGAAGCTCATGGAAGTTTGTTTTAACATTTCATAAAAAAAAAATAAAGCACATCACAAGGGTACCACTCCAAGGCAAGTCTAGCTACGACTCTCGGCTCCTTGGACCCTCAAGGAGGTGTTCCCAGAATCTAATGTCCTACCAAGGCAATGGCTAACCCCTATCAGCCCAGGGCATTGGTTTAGGGCCTTGACCAAGCAAGCCAAGGTGATTCCCGTTCCCTACCAAGTGCCAATAAGGCGTGATGCCTCTCATAGACACAACACAAAATAGAAATTTCATTTTCATGTCGGATGTCTAGTAGCATTATGTGCCTACTCTTTTTGGACACCTTTTTGCTTCATTGTTTCATTTTTTTAGCGCTTTTTTATTGCTTCCATCATGAGATGGTAATGGCAAATGGACTAAGGGACTAAAAGCCTAATCATAACCATAGGTCAGGCTAGAAGTGAATTGAGTATTAAGACAATCACTAAGAGCCTAAGTATAACAAGAAATGGTCCTACATTAACCTAAGGTCAATGCCAATTACCCATGATTAGCAAACATAAAACCAAAAATTTAATGAGTTTAATATTCAAAAAGCAAAGTGTTAAAACTTTCATGTATGCCTAGATTTTTAAAATGAAAGGACCATAGCTTAGAAGCAAAATCACTTAATCCAAGCATAGAGATTTGAGAGATAAACGAAAGAGAAATATCATGGAAGGATTTCACCTATTCATGCTCTTTGGAGTATCCTTGAGAAAGCATCCACTTTGTATAGAGGCCCCTTGGTTCTTTTTTGTTTACAAGCTAAGCTTCTTGAAGCTAAGTGTTAAAAAACACAAGCTCCAAAAGGCATTTATTGAAAGCCAATAAAATCACACAAAAAAGCGTTATTGAAACACCTAAAGCTAGGGTCTCAAATACCCAAATATGCCAAAGGGAAAAAACCCAAGGGGAAAAAGTGCCTTTGGTTATGCACATGATGCTCTTTAGTAGCAAGTGTATGCATACACAAAAAAATGAGAGAGATAATGCTTCTACATAAGCACATTTTGCAATTTTTACAATCTCTCATGCATGATCCAAGTTGATTAATTGCTAGCTCAAAGAAAATGTGCAATTTAAAAGCAAAACAAAGTGAATTGGCTCTTGATAGCTAAATTGTACAATTGAAAAGCTCTCAAAGTTGGATAAACATTAGCTCAAATGAACTTTAGCATTTTTAGTGTAAGGTGGTGAGCTAGTGATTATAGAATTTCTATCAAAAGAATTGGAATGGCTCTAAATAGCCAAATCTTCAGTATGTTGCAATGTCGATTCCCCTTGGATCATTGAAAGCACATATCTTCCCACAACCCTTCAAAAACAACTCAATTGTTAGTGCTCTTAAGCATACTCAACACAAGCAAACAACAATCAACCATAATCCCAAAAGTTAAATGCTCTCTTTTGGCCATCAAACAAGCTCAATTTTTAGTGCTTTGCAATGATTTTTCACTCAATTCAAGCACTAAAATGTACAAACAATGTCAAAACCAAATTTTAATGAACACTCTCCATCATGAATGAACACTCTCCATCAAGAATGAATGCATCATCAATGTAGTTCTCAAATGAAGCTTGTATGCTTGCCAAAAAGAATTGTTCATGTAGTGCAATGAAAATGCCAATGAATTTGAGCATTAAACCATGCACAAGTCAAAAAATTTATGGAATGAGAGTTCATTTATGCATGAAAATGATTACACAGTGCCCCTTAATAGGCATTTCAATCCTCAATTTTCTCTCAACCTGCCAATCACCCCCCTTCACAAAACCTCATTCGTTAGTGTTGGGAAGCTGTTTACATTCAAACTAACCATAAAAAATCATTGCACACATGCACTCATCTAGAAAATCATTTCATCCACGGCAAGAAAATAGGGTGTCTACATCGTGGATAAAGCAAATTTTCTCATTATTGGAACGTGTTGACCAAACACAAGTAGGAGAGCACCACACAATTGAGGGACAAGCAAGGAGGTTCAACTTCAATAGTTGATTTGCAATTTTTTATTTTCATTTTTTAATTTGTGAGGACCTCGAACTACCTGCAATCACTCCATAGTGCCCAAAAAATTTAAAATCGTTATTAATTTTGGTATCCTAAATTCCTTTGAGCCAATTTGAAGTTAGTACATATGTGCTCGTTTTGTACATCTCTGTTCAAGGCTCATTCAAGATGAGAAAGGGGAGATAATCTAATCCAGGAGAAGTTTTGTTTCTAGTCAGGGCTGGAGTTGCAGTCCATAGGGTGAGGATGAGAGTGAGAATCACTTCTTGATAATGGGAGTCACCCCTTTTCTTTTCCAAATTTTTTTAAAGTTTTATATATTTTTAAAATTTGTGGTTTTATTCTTCTCTGGTGGTGGCGGCCCAACTATGATGAATCAAAGAAAGACTGGGTTGAGTGAGGGTCCTGGATAGCCACAGGCCCAAAGGGTGTATGTATGTGTGCCTATATGTGTTCCAAACCTGGCGGGCAAAGTCAACAAAAGCCTTAACAGATGAGACCCAAGTTTGACTCTTAGTGAAAAAGGGATGTGTGCTTTTCTACAGTGGTCATAAGGCTTGCTGAATCATTCAGCGCGCGCGCGCGCGAGAGAGAGGTGTAGGAGGTAGCGACTCGCGAGATAATGTGGGGCCGCAACACCTACTACCCCATTTTGGGTGTGTGTATATGGCTAGGGCGAGTTAGGAAGTGTGTAGGTCTTAGCGATGGTAAAAGTAGGTCGCCTGAGAGAGCGGGTTTCTGTGAGCTACAGGCTGGAGCAATTGACGATGTGGCCTCTTCACGAGCATCCAAGGCAAGCACATGAGGGTCGGGTACTGAGCATGGACAATATTGACGAGTGTGTTGAATGTTAATTAGCAGCACCAAAAAGGCAGCACGACTCACCTACTTTGCCTCCGAGAAGATAGGGGTTTGGTATTGACAACATCTCCACGTTTAAAACTAACTGGTTCCAAGTGGGCCCAAGGAAGCAGTGCAAGAAATGTTTTTTTTTTTTTGGGAAATTTCCCTTTGGGAGAGGGTTCTCGCGGCTTTAGGAGCCTAGAAGAGGAGTGAGTGTGTTTGGCTCACGTAGATCTAGGCGAGCCAGGTTAAGCAGGATGGAAGAGTGAGAAGAAAGGAAAATTCTCAAGAATCTTGTATCCAAAAAACAAGGGAGAGAACATATATCTCGACTCTTGAAAGGATGTCATACATAAATACGTAGTCAGAAAGAAATTTTAACAATGTGATATTTGACTTTGCAATTGATCAGGCAATGATACAATTTCACTCATATCTAATTGAACATTTTGACATTTTATGATGAGTATGCTCCCCAACCTTAGATCCTTTCTTTAAAAAATCAACAAGAGCGCATAGAGCATGCATCCCATAATGATTCTATCTATCTTATCTTTTTTTTTGGCATCATTCTAGCTTTCAAAATCCATGTTTATTTGTTTTAATAGTGCAGATACATTTTCGAAAAAAGAATTCATGCAAAACATCATTCAATATTTCCTTTTGTTTACTTCATCTCTTTTTACTCATGAGACCGGAGGTCATACATGCATCAATTCAATTTTCCAATTGGACATTGATACATCTTACATTCGATTGGGCCATGCATATAAAAAATTTAATTGAACTTGTCATCTCATTTGCACAACTAAATCAATCATTGCAACTCAAGTTTCATATCTAATACCAAAATCATCCAACCTAATTAGGCTTGTCATTTATGGTTTGCATGGCTACGCATGAGTGACTTTTGGGTACTATTACACACACAATTGAATGCAACATTGCCATGTTCATCACATTGATCCATCATTCGCATAGCAATGTGCTAAAATTCTACATATTTGCGCACCAGTTGAGCGATCTTTCTCAATATTTAATGCCGATTTGTGATCAAGTATTTGGCCAATTCATCATCATAATTGGTAAAAAATACCAATTATTCAATGATTGATTGGCATATGCCATTGATTGGCATACACACCCAAATTTAGGCCAAAATTATATTCAAATAATCCATCAATCTCTCATTGCAATGCTAAATTTTCACACTTGATCAAGCATAAATGAATGTATGCATGCTCAATTTCTAAAAAATTAACACTATTTTGACCCAATCAAGCAATGCACACACTAAAAAATTAAGCACAAAAGTTCAAATTTGGTTCAGTAGGAAATGCATTTAGGCTTACATCTAATGATTGCACACACTTTTCATGAACATTTCACAATCCAAAAGCATTTGGGTACAATCATTAAATCAAGTGGTCTTCAATTAGGCACGTACACATACTCAAGTTTTGCTCAATTTTTGGCAATTAGACATATCCAATGACTGAAATTGCCTAACATTCACTTCACTTACATGATTGCATAGGCATATATCATCAATTTTCTCAATTTCTATGCATGCACACACTCAAAATTAGGTGCACACATACTTGAATTTTATGGCAGTTTCTTCCCTCTTTGGTGCATTACACGAACATTGATTTTTATGCACACACATGAAATCTTGTTGCAAATCAAGCTTAATCATGACACACACATCATTCATCAGTCAAATCTGACCATAAATTAGGATCTCAAAGTATGCCAATTGATTTACACACCTAATTTTAGCACTAAATTAGCAACACATTGGAATCAAATAAATCACCCAAAAATTTAATGGAGTAGGAAAATGCACTTACAATCAATTGCATCCAAGCTAATCCTTGCTCCATGCGATGATTCCACCATGCACACACATGTTGGAGATGGCGGCTATGGCGGGTGGACTCTCAGGGATGCCATGACAAGGGAGAGAGTGGCAACACACACACACACACACACACACACAGAGGGAAGAGCTCGCCACAAATGAGAAACAACACTATTCTCTTATTTTTTGATTGACATATATATAGGGAAAAATTATCATGCAAACTGCTTCTTCTTAATTGCATGTCGGGGAAGATGTTCCCACAGGCTTGGAAACCCAAAAATCCCCCCCTCAAGCCCGAACTAGATAGGCCGTTTCATGATATCTCGGGTTTTTGGTATACTCGGCAACTGTGAGTTTTAGGTTCTCTCACAACCAAGGATTTCTGGTGTATCCATAACCTACTGCTAGGTGAGTAACCCCCCCTTGAACAGATAGGGTGTAGGTCAAAAAAGTTAGCTACTACCAAAAAGGAGTTTTTGGTTCACTTCCAAACCTTGGGTTTCAGGTGTACCCAGTAACCTCATAAGAAGCGGGACAAAATGGGACTTGAGAACAAAAAAATATAAATTGGGAGGTCTTACCACTCAGAGGTGGCGGTGTTTATAACCCGTACAAAAGTTTGGCATGACAATAACTGACAATAGACAAGCTAAAAGAAGGCTTTGACTGAAAAGTATATGATTGTAGTGACAGATAGACTGAAAACATCTATGACATTGAATAGTTTTAAAAAAAAAATTGAAATTTTGTACCGCAATCTTGAAGCAGATCTTATTGTTCAGCATCTGTTGTGATGTATCAAATGCTTGAAGCAAAGTGTTGAAAAAGTCATGGGTGGCTTGCTTATCACGTGAGCTATGATTTTTGGATGCACCTTTTTACTCTTCTTCGGCAACACTATCCATACCAAGTTGTTGACCAGCACAAGATTTATTGTAGCGCTTTGAGAAGCTTTTATTTGATTTGCATGCAATACATGTGACATTTGAAGATGCCTCACTTGCTACTGCAGCCTTTTCGATGCTAAGTGTGCATAGTACCAAGCTTTGCATTTTGAAATCCTAGCGATAGCATTCAAGAAAAAAACACCAATTCCTTGTTATACTATTGTCAACAAATTCTTAGACAGCTTGTTAGAACTCCTTGCATAAAATTGCCAAAGGTAGCACGCTTTGATACGCCTTTGTAGTAGGCGTTTTGAGATGTTGTCTGCAGAGAGTGTATCAGCACCACCAATAGCTACAACTTAGAGTGTTTTGATATGTTGTATTCTCAGAGAACCTTGTTGGATTTGCAATCTTGATCGATTGGGTGTAAAGGCCCTCTAGCCAAGGCTCAAAGAAGATGGCCGCTTTTTATAAATAGTGTGAAAAGGGAAAAATGGAAAATTCTGTATCTGAGGCAATAGCGCCGATGGCAAGAGTTTCTCAGAGCGAGTTGTGGAGGGAGATTTAGCAAACGAGCATGCATCGAAGTTTCATCATCATTCCAAGGCGACCTGTTTGATGGTGGTCATTATGGAAATTATGCAGGTCAATGAAGGCCCGGTCTCCACTGCAAGCAACGGTTCTCTCGTTTGAGCACAAGCCCTTGAGGTTGAACCAACACTCTGATACCAGCTGTTGGAGATGGCAGCTATGGTGGGTGAATTCTCAGGGGTGGAGAGAGCTGCAACACACACACATACACACACACACACACACACACACACACACACACACACATAGAGGAAAGCTCACCACAGTTGAAAAACAACGCTATTCTCTTCTTTTTTGATTGATGTATATGTAGGAAAAATTATCATGCAAACTGCTTCTTCTTAATTGCATGCCGGGGAAGATGTTCCCACGGGCTTGCAAACCCAACAACACATGTGTGGCTCTTCCAATTTGGCCCAAAAATTGACCATTGTAGGCTAAAAATCAACCACTCAAATCAATAGATTAGGCATGGATTAGCACAAAGAAACTTGATAAAAGTGTTGATTACACCTCTTATAAGGGGATTGAACATACATTACACATCTATGTTAGCGGTTAGGTTAGTGAAGTTAGTCAAAAATTAGTAAGAATAAGCGTGTATTTAGTACAATTAGCATGGAGAGGAAGCAAAATTAGTAATGATTAGTGAGAAGTTAGTGAAATTGGGGGTGGTATTGGGGATTTGGGGTATTCATAACTCAAAAATTAGCGTCCAATTACTTGCTCACACAATAAAATCAAACTAAAATTGAGTTACACACACTCAAAACCGATGAAATTAGTAGTGAAATTACTCTATTCTAAACACCCTCTACTCACTAGCTTGGATTATCGATCCCCGGAAACGGTGCCAAATCTTCGGGGTCATTGTAGCATCACCTAATCACAATCCAAGACCAACAAAATTATCAATACGTGGACCGGAAACCCGCCTAGAGCTTGGATGCATGAGCATCATTAAATGTATTGAATGAGAGGGTTCAAGAGAATGCTTCTCCAATGCAATAGGGATTAGCCATAAATCACGAACTCTAATCACATCATAGTCATCAATCAAGCATCAACTTCACACATTAAGCCCACCAAAGTCTAACTTTCCATAGACTCAAATCTCAAATCACTTTCTTGACAAGCACACACTAATTGCATTTGTGTTGGCCTCTCTAATCACCGCATGCCAATCAAGGCTTAATCAAAAGCTACACACACAAGGGTGAATGGTGCTTGAGTCTCATTAAACCCATCCACACATGAGCAAACAATAGGGCACATACTCTAATCACAAGATTAAGAACCCACTTAAACAACCTAATTAGAGATGTTAAATATCACAAATTGAGTAGTCATAGGGCAATAGGAGTGTTCAATAAGCAAGAAGTCATCACCACACACTCAAATCTAGAATAATGAGAAGTTGAAACTACTTCATGACATAATGGAATATAGAATAATTAAGACTAATGAAGAAAGTAGAGATTATATTAATCAAAAGTGCTTCTCTAATTACAAAGGATTAGCACTAGCCTTCTGAGCATGGGCATTAAGCTCAAGGTTAGGCCATCCATAAAGTGAACACACAAGAGTGAGCTCTCAAGAGTGATTACTCAAGAATGGATCCTCAATAATGAAGGTTCTTTGTATAAAAGGATTTCTTATAAAGGCATGCACCACAAGGCTTCCTACTATGGGATTAAGTTGAGCCCTCTACCATATACAATTTGGAACTCCCAAATGAGCCCAAGACGTTATACAATGTGAATAAGAAACATTGTGCACATCTATAGCACATCCCTAGCTTGGTGCATAATTGATGTAGCATGTGTTAGTCTCGCTGATAATAGCTTGTCTAAGCTGGGCTCCATTAAAAATGGAGAGCATCTAAGATCCACCACTCGTCCAAGCTAGAATTTTGAAACATTGACAACAAAATGCTACACTACTTCTCAAATCTAAGTTTTATTGCAACATGGAAAAACCATATATATATATATGCTGTACATGGGGAGTTTTGTTTCAAGGTCCACCACTTGCCCAAGCTAGGCTCTATTGAAACATGGAAAAACTAGATATACGTTGTACATGGAGAGTTTTGTTTCAAGGTTCAGTACTTTTCTAAGCTAGGATCTATTGAAACATGGAAAAACGGCAAAATATGTTGTACATGGGGAGTTTATTTTAAAGATCCACCACTTGTATAAGATAATATCTATTGAAACATGGTGTGAAGAAAAGCTCCACCACTTGTCCAACCCAAGCTTGATAGATAGTAGTTTGTTAAGTTAAAAGATTCAACACTTTCTTAACCTCTAGAGAGAGGTGGAAGAAAAGCTAGTTATCTAAGGTAGGAATAGGGAAGTTCGGTCTTTAGAATCATTATGACATGGAGAGAAGATAATATCCACCACTTTTCCAAGCCTAGATAAATTGAAACATGGAGAGATATAAGCTCCAGCTAACCATGGAAAACCCCAATTGTTTTCAATACCAAGGATTTTCTTTTCTTTATTTTAACGTGGCTCCAGTGGAACATGGGGAGAAGCAAAGGTCCTCCACTTATCTAAGCCAAACTCTATATTTGAAAGACAAAGAGAAGTAGGTTTAACCATTTGTCCAAGCTAATACCCATGATGGTTTTATTCTAAATGAGAATTTGGTTTCAAGGTCCACCACTTGTCCAAGCTAGGATCCATTGGATCATGGAGAGAAGCAACCTAAGTTGCATTATTCGTTATTTGGGAGACATATAATACGCGAATAATGGGCGTATTATTCGTTTATCTAAATTATAAGGCCGTATTATACAGTGCCACATCAGCATAAATGGCCAAGCGTATAACTTCTTGGTTTTTTGATCGAAAAACTTTTGGAATGAAATTATTTTCGAACGAAATTATTTTCGATCAAAATATTATAACGATCGAATATGTTAGTATATATAGCAACACGCGACATGCCTCACACCATCTTTCACAGTCAGTGTTTTCCATGTGAGTACTCTCACCGAACGATCAAAAAAGTAATTTGTAAAAAAATAAAACAATTTGAAGTAAATAAAAATTAAAATTCAATAGAATTTAAGTTTTGTGATTCAAATTTATGAATTTGTTTCGAAAAAATTAGTTTAAATAGTTGAAAGTTTGTATTTTGTGAAGAGTTTAATCTCTCACGTGATACAAACTGTAATTATAAGAATCATTTGTCAATGTGTTCAATTAATTGACACTTGAAAGTGACTAATAAAAAAAATTAGGATATTATCATTGTGTGTAGAGTGTACTCTCACATGAGATAATTAGTTTAAAAATATAATTACATAAAAATTAATTTTATGTAATTTAAAGTTCAATTTTGATGTGTAGAGATTTCCTCCCACTTCAAAATGAATGTAATGAAACAAAATTATATTTTTACATTTTGTGTAGAGCTATTCACACTGCTATGCTCTCAGTGGAGTAAAAATTTAGGAAAAACATGTCCAAAAATATTGATATTCTCTTATCTTTATTTGGACTACAAAATCTATCGTACTGTGTGAGAGCATAATCGCTTAAAAATCTATGGTAAAGTGTAAGAACTTTTTGTTCGCTGTTAAAGCTACAAGCTTGCACTTTAGATAAATCGATGCAATTTATATGTAATCCAATGGTATTGTTTTTTATTATTGTATTTTTGTTCAATCATTATTTTTAAATATTTTAATTTCGTTCAATCATTGTTAGTTAAATTAATTTAATGTTTTAATTGATTTGATTATGAAAATGATCATTGACTTTGTTTTTACTAGCAAATTACTTTTGTGCATCATGGTGAAAGGACAAGAGTGGAGTTATGTGCATGAGTTGAAAGTTGGGAGAAATACATCTCGACTTAAATGTAAATCTTGTGACCACAAGTTCAGTGGTAATGCCACCAAATTAAAGAGCGTTTATTTAAAGTCCCTGACAATGTTGAAAAGTGCGGGGCACCACCAAAAGAAATTCATGAAAAATTTGCCATGTATTCTTGCAAAGTAAAGTTGATTCTTGTAGCTAAACATAAAGGTGTCGTTTCTAAATATATTCATGCGAATATTGAACCATCTGTATGCAATGAGGCAATAGAAGAGGTGTGTACCACTCAAGTAAACGATCAAAGTTCTCAATTGAACCCTCTTCATGGACATGCTTCTACATCAAGAGGAGTTCCTAGCACAAGAAAATCCGGCAGAGCGTCATCCAATGGACAGACAATGCCTGAAGCATTAGGTAAACAATGGTTGCTTGAGTTGCATTTAAAATGGACACAAGCATTTTTTGCGTGTGGCATATCGTTCAATTCTATGCGCAATCCAATATTTCAAGATGCTTTGATGACTACAACCAAAAAAGGATTTGTGCTTCCTGACTATAACAAGATGCGAACTGAATATCTTGATAAAGTCAAAGACAGTACTGAAGCCATTTTCAAACGCACAGTTCTAGAGTTTGTTCCAGCATATGGATGCCGGTGAAAGCATGTATAGGTGGACCGCTTTTGCCACTATATAGTACATGGTTTTTGGGGTTGAGAAAATGGGTGGTTTAGGCGTTTGAAATAGTGGGATTAAATTCAAAATTTATGAAAAAAAGGGTTAAAATTTGACATGTACTAAGTGAAAGCGCTTACTCGTTAATGATCACCTCAAGGTACGTTCAAGCACTTAATGCAAATATTCTCTCGAGTCTCGTCCCTCCCACTCTGTCTCGCTCATTCCTCCCCCCTCTCTCTGTCTCACCAACGCCATTCAGGTTTCTGATTCCCTCTTTCCTCCCTCCTTTACGTTTCTCTGCTAGCCGAAGCAACAAGCAGCAGCAACATCACAACAACAGCAAGCAAATTCAGGAGGAGTCACTTTTTGCTAGGTTGGTCATCAACTTCAGTAAAAATCCCCTGCAGCAGCAACATGTATGTGTCATCATGTAGCTTAATAATTCTATCTCGCATTGGTTGAATTTTGAATGTGGCTGGTTTTCCTAGGTAGCATTTCCAGCTAGCATTGATCCATGTTTTAACATGCTTCATGCAGATGTAGAAGCTTTGTATGCTTGTCTCTGAATGTGTGGCAAGATAACCAAAGGGGCTTGGCCTAGTGGTTAAAGTAAATGGGTGGGTGCGTAAGGACCCAGGTTCAACCCCTTGCGATATGGTCTGTCCTCTATTGGGGAGGGTATTGCAAAAAAAAAAAAACAAGTGTGGCAAGATAATCATGGATTGTAACTATTAATGATGCATGTGTAAGTTTAGAATTTATTTCTAGAATGTATATGCATTGCGCACATCGAATTGATCACCCTTGTGAATGCTTTACAAAAATGAATCATGCATCTTGAAGCATGAATGCAGATTTTATCAACTGTGTGTGCATGCTTGTACGAATGCATCATGCAGGTTCAAGCATGAATGCATTTAATATTGATCTTGTATCTATGTGGCATTTGTGATTTTTTCAGGATGAAGAACCAAGCTACAAAAGGACCTTTAGACTCTGACAAGGGTACACCTAGGAAGGAAAGAGCTCTACGCAGGAGTTGCCTATCAAAACAGGTTAGATGCATCATGCATGCATTTCTAAAATTGGTTTTGTCTTGTAAAATTTATGAATTTTTTGCACATGCATGCTACAAAAAGAACTTCCGAGTCCCCCAAGAGTACACCTAAGAAGCAAAATATTCAGCAGGCTAGATGCAGGTATTTCCCCATGGATTCAGTTAAAGTGTTGCTTTATTAGAAAAAAGTAGTGTGCACACCACTAGTAAATATCAAGTGGGTGAACCCACTTTTTATGGGTAGAGCACCACTGATAGGCTGTGTTGAAGTGGTGCACCTGCAGCACCCTTTAAAGTTGGGCAGAAACCATGGTTGCATCACTACATAGTTATGCTGATATGGTGAACCATCTCTTAAAAGTAATACTGGACCACTTTAAAGTACTGGGCAACACTAAAAAGAGGTAAGGTTCTAGTAAAAACTGGCGATACAATGGTGCATCACTTTCCATGGAAAACCCTAACTATTTTGTGGTGAAACATCACTTTTAAGCAAAACATCACGATGGTGCACCACTTTTCAGTGGTTCTAAACACTTTTAAGGTACAAAATAATGTTCTAGTTAAGAAACACAACTTTCTAGTGGTCTTCACCACTAGAACGTGGTCAACATCACTATAAAGTGGTGAACACAACTATAAAGTGGTGCTTCTTAACTAGAACGTTATTCGGTACCTTAAAAGTGTGTAAAACCACTAAAAAGTGGTGCTTTTTAACCTGAACGTTATTTGGTTTAAAGTGGTAAACACCAATAAAGTGATGTTCACCACTTTTTGTGGTTCAAATCACATTTAAGTGGTGTTTATAGTGGTGAAGACCACTATAAAGTGGTGAACATCACTATAAAGTGGTGCTTCTTAACTAGAACGTTATTCGGTACCTTAAAAGTGTGTAGGACCACTGAAAAGTGGTGCTTCTTAACCTGAACGTTATTTGGTATAAAGTGGTAAACACCAATAAAGTGGTGGTCACCACTTTTTGTGGTTCAAGTCACATTTAAGTGGTGGTGCGAGATGGTCAACCACTTTCAGTGCTGTAGAACCACTTTTTAGTGATGCTTTACAAAAGTGCAAAAATCATTAGTTCTGCATCTTTGCTAAAAGTGGTGGTTAAGTGCTTTTAAGTGATGAAGCATTACAAGGAGATACCACATTCTATTTGTGTAGCACCACTTTTTAGGAGTGTAGCACCAGTTTTAAGTTGTGTACAACAATGCACATTGGTGTAGCACAACTGAACAGTGGTTCAACCCACTTTTATGTGTTGGAGCACCACTTTAAAGTGGTGAAGAAACACCAAAAGGTGATGTATTACCAGAAAATAGTGGTGTAGCAGGACTTTTTAGTGTTGCCTA
Organism: Adiantum capillus-veneris; assembly: GCF_014529385.1. Classification (NCBI taxonomy): domain Eukaryota; kingdom Viridiplantae; phylum Streptophyta; class Polypodiopsida; order Polypodiales; family Pteridaceae; genus Adiantum; species Adiantum capillus-veneris. Next base: position 35,555,983 of record NC_140934.1, read on the forward strand.
ACCAGTTTTAAGTGGTTGAGAACCATTTAGTAGTACACCACCACTTAAAAATTTTGCAGTACCATTGAGAATAGTGCAGAAATTATTTCAACCACTTCTTATTATTGATAAAACAAGTTTAATTATGGCTCATTACATACTAACATGCATTCTTATATGTTTTTACAGGGAGGTGGACAGTACCACGAGTGGCCTTACCCACTCAAACAAAATTTTGCTTCACCAAGGAAGATTTTCATACCGAATATGGGCTATGCTTGGTTGGCCAGGATCCGAAGCTCCTATGTGATGATGATTTCTAAGATGAGGAGTGGCTTAGTGTATGGCTTTCCAAGCGCCACCAAAAGGAGAAGATGCATTTAAAGGGGCTGAGGCTTGAAATGTATGAAGAATGTCTCCTGCTATACCACAAAGTATATCAGGGAGCTCCCCCAAACAACGAGGTAGGCGTGCATTTTGCACATGGATTTACTTGGCAGAAGTGCAAGGCCGTTGAAGATTCTGAAGGTTTAGTTGCATGGGCTGTGTATGCTGAAGGTGTTATCAAAATAATACGCCAATAGAAAACTTTAAATAGGAAATTGGAGAAATGGAGGTCCACAAACGGTCCATGTCTTGGAAGCGAGTGGAAATTTAATGCAAAAAATATGCCTAATTACATTGACAGTACTGGCACAGGATTTGACTGGCAGACATACTTAGGTGGACATCAATTTTCAGGGCAGGCTAAGCAAGAATTTCTAAAGAAGCGGGCCTTTGGCTCGATGGGAACATTTGGAATGTCAAATGTTTCCTCGACTACATTTTTTGCGTCAACGGCTGATGTAGCAGCTATTTCTAACATGAAGGCTAATGCTGCTAAAAAGTTAAAAGAGAAGCAGCAATGTCTTGAAGCAATAAAAATTGCTTTAGATCAGTCAAATACAAAGAGAGATGAGCAGGTTGGTTTGATGCGAGGCGCCGCCAAGATCGTAGAGAGACTGAACAAGGATATGGAGGAACTCAAGTTGCATAAGGCTGGGCTTGTACCAAACGAGGAAGCAATGGCAAAGCTTGAGACCTTGATTAAAATCAGAAAGGAGGCTCTGAAAGACATGGGACTTGATATTGAAGTGCACAATCTTGATAACCTAGGTGAAGAGGCAGCACAGTTACATGTATGTAAGTTTGATTGATTCACCTAGTAGTAGTTGATATTACTTAAAAGTGGTTAAACTCTAAATAGAAAAAAATGGTTAGAGACCATTTTATATGGTAAAAGACCACTTAAATGTGTTTATATAACACTCTTAAGTGGTACCACATAAAGTGATGAAGACTCTTGAAAGTAATGCACAAACACTTATACTGTTTTATAAAGTACGCAGTGCTATTTTTTTCAGGGTCAGCATGACACTTTGTTATGGGAAGTAGAAGTGGTGACAGGGAATCTTCGATTTGTGGAAACGATTATTAATTTGTTGAAGTCAAGAATGCCCATCCTTCTTGTCAGGCCTCCTATTCATTTGGGATTGGACAATAGCTGTGTGCAGCTAGGTGATTGTGTTGCTTGTGGGATGTCTATCATGCAGACTGATGTTACTGGTGTCTACATGCTTCGGTGTCAACATCCGTATCACCCACTTTGTTTTGTAACTGCCTATAAGTCTGCCGGCTAGTGTCTATTTCATGGATGTGAGGAACCTTTAAAAGATGCTTTGAAGCTGCTTGTAGATTCATTTCTTGACCATTTTGTTTCTTTTCTCCATGTAATTGCAGAGAAAGATCCAATGGAAGGCATCTTTGGATCTCCTATTGATGGAATTGGTAATATTCTATGGAACATTCTTCTCTTTGAATGTTCACATAACTTAATATTGAGTATTATTACATTGTCTTTTATGTAGCACACTCCCAAGCTGGGTCATCACGCAAGCCCAATATTGATAGCATGCGTGGTGGGTGCGGGGATAAGAATGCATCCCAGAAACAAGCAGGTGAAGACACTCCGGACCAACAAAAGGCAGAAAAAAGGGCTGAAAAAAGAGCAGATGTAGTGGGAGCTCAAGGTGACTCATGCAAGGAGTCAGCCGAGGTGCCTCTGAAGCTAGAACCTAAAATGAACAAGGACGTAGAGGACGCTGAAAAATCATCTGAGAAGCCAATTGAAAAGGATACAACAGTGAACTTGTCTGATGAGGACTCGGATCTTCTTATTTCAGATGTTTGTGCACAGATTTTGGGGTGTAGGAAAAAGAGGAGCAACACTAAAGAGCGCACCACACCAAAGAAAAAAGCTAAGGTTGCATCCAAGCCTCCAGAGCCTACTCCAGGAGGTAAAAAATCCAAGGAGCCTTCATCTGATCGGAAAAATACTAACCTCCCCAACCTTAAACCTCCCAAACCAAAGTCCCGCAACAAAATTCTATAGCCCCTATTAATCTTTTGTGCTTTGTAGCCTCTTTGTAATTTTGTCTTTGTACCCTCATTTTGATGTTAATGAAACAACGGCTTTATTTTTCGTTCACTAGTTATTTATTGCTCATTGATTGTCTATTTATTGTACTCATATTGTTCATTGAATGTCTATTTATTGTACTCGTATTGTTCTTTCCGACATCATCATGAGCATCTTCAAGTAGAGCTTATTTTTTCTCCAGTATGTCCTGCCAAGTGGACTATTGCCATAGAAGTTCAGGAAATTAATGAAATGGAAATCAATAGCCTGGAAGGTATACTTTTCAAGTGTATTTTGAAAAGGTTAATATGTCAGTTTGATTGAGGTTTTTAAGGCATGGTACTTGTCTATGAAAAAACTTAGCTGGATTGGAGATGTTCAGAACCAGATGAGAAGGTTGAAGACATAGCAGCTAAGCAGAATGGAGAGCAGGATGCAGATGTAACAGCAGATAAAGTAGAGGAAGACCAGGAACCAACAATTTGCCCCAAAATTGAGGAGATTTCACCAAATTGCCCTGGATGGGGATATCTTGTTTCGAATTTCTGCAGGATCAAAAAGCTCATCATCCTTGATCTCAATGGACTATTCATGAAACGAGATGTAGCCAAAGATTGGACAACTTAAACACCCTCCACGTCCAGCTTCCGACAGAGTTAAACTAAAAAGAGTGGACGAGAAGTTGTGGATCTATTACAGTAGAGATGTTGAGCAATTTGTTTGGGATTTGAGGCAAATAGCAGATGCAATGATTTGGAGCACTTGTACTACTGTTAACATTGATCATATCCTCAGTACATGTTGGCTAGACATATGGGAACATAGGACTTATTACTTTAGGGATCTCTTCTCAAACTGGCAATGTGAAAAGTGGTCGTATTTTGAAGAGATTGCTGGAGCTCCAAGAGACCTTGCAGGTGAACTTGTGTCTTTCAAGCCCCTTTACCATGTCTAGAACAAGTTTCCATAATATGACTCCTCTCGGACATTGCTGGTAGATGACTCCAGGTATAAAAATCTGCGCAATGTCTGGGACAACTGTATATGTCCACCCACCTTTGATCCTCTTGATGAAGAACAAGACCCTGATTACCTCACGCACACACTTTTGCCATGGCTGTGCAGATGGGCACTAACCCCTAATACCCTGGAGTATACAAAGACAAACCCCATCAGCAATCCCAAAGATAAACTTTCCAGTCTCGTCTTTGAGCACTTTGTTATAAATGGAGATGAATGAGATTGTACATCCAGAAGTGCCATAAACGTTATATATTGTACATTCTTGGTGGATATATAGACGTTTCTGGATAATTTTTGTAATATACAAAAGTTCTGGCACTTTACTGTCTCTGCACTGTACATGTCTACACTTCTGAATGTCTCAGAACCACTTTTTAGTGGTGCTAAACCCCTAAAACGTGGTTAAAGTTTTATTATGTTATTGCAACAGTTTTTCTAGAACTGCAACAACATTTAATGGTGATGTTTGGGGGGAGTGGTGAAAAATTATTAACCACTTTTTAGTGGTGCTAAACCACTTTAGTACTACTAAAAAGTGGTAAATTTTTATTGAGTTTTTCTGAAACTGCAACACTTTTTAGTGGTGATGTTTGGGGGGGGAGGGGGGAGTGGTGAAGCATTCTCGAAAACCAACATGTCAATTCCATCGTATGTTTACACCAATTCCATCTTTTTCAATCTTTCACTAGATGATATAAAATCAGATTTGATTTACAATTCAAAGGGCATGCTATTGTATATTGCCTCATGGTTTTCATTGGAAAGTTCAAACACTTCTCCTATGCCATCGAACACTACAGGCTCCATAGGGAACTTTATTGCCCTTATCAAGTGGGAACATATGAAAACTACTAGCTTGTTATCCCACAGCTCATACAAGTTTGCTTGTAGGGATTTATACTAATGGCCCGTGACCATATAAGTATGCTTCTCTATCTTGTTGCCCCATGCATCAATTTGCTCGTTAGTTGTTAGGCCCTTAGCTACTACACACTTCAAAATGTAGAAGTCAACAACCTCCTCATTATTCTCTTCAGAAGTGACAACAAAATTGTCTCCAGGTGTGAGAGAATCACTTAAGGAGTCATAATGACCTGCATAAGTGGCACCATGGAACTCCTCATCGTCCGAGTCTCCGTATGATTGGGAATCATTAGCAAGTGGCTCCAAAGTGTGATATTGCCACGTCTCCACATGTGATCTATTCATACACTTTCTCCAATGGCCAAGTCTGCAAGGAAAACAAAAGCATGACAACCGTTTTGATCACAATGCACAAGTGTTGTTCTCAGAATACCCATTCACACAGTGCATTGCTCTTGAGCCCTTCAATGGTTTGCAGTCCCATTGATGGGATCGTTGAACATCGCCTAGATTGACCTCCCATAACACCCTACTGACCTCCCTCTTTTGCTTGTCGTACATAGCAGTTGCTCCAGTACTGAGATGCATTCTCAAAAAAGAGACAACTTCAACTACACAAGTCAACCGCACACTATTTTTCTTCAATTGCTCATGAGTTAGAGCCCTTTTAATGACAGCCCCAGCCCCATCATGTTCCCCTTTCCATGTCCTGAGAAAAAAAAATTCTAATTCATTTCCATGCTAGTAAGGCTCCAATATCTAGCAACAAAGTAAAACGGTCGCTTTGCTTTAAATTGTGAAGCTGCGCCATCTGACCAAACCCAATGTTTTTTAAAGCTTAGCCCTTGTTCTCTCAACCATTGAGCATGTAAGAGAAAAGCATGCTGCACAAATAAGGTGTCATGTTGTTTATCATCTGAGACAAAAAAGTACATGGTCTAATCTTAAATGAAGCTTCCACCTGCAACATACATGTATACAAATGTTAAAAATAAACTTAGCATTCAAAACTGGTTAATTGTTTCAAAACATTAAAAAGTGATTCTATATCACTAAAAACTGGTGTGCACCACTAAAAACTAGTAATGATACATTCAGTAGTATTGTTTTACCTGTGAAAATAATGCACCACAAATACAAATTAGTGTAGAAACTAGTAACCATACAAAAGGGTAGAATATTAAGAGGTTGTGTGGGACAACTTAATAGTGGTGAGAAACCGCATTCAGCGTAACTAAAAAGTGGTTTGGCACGACTTAAAAGTGAATTCAAACCACTTGACGGTGATGAACCACCAATAAAAAATGGTGTGCACTGCTTGAATATGGTGGGAAACGATTAAAAAGTGGTGAGTAAGGACATGAAAGTTCTGGGGAAGTTCAGAACTAGCACTTAAAAAGTAGCTGGGAGGGACACAGTACTCGGCCCGATAGACTAGCATTAGCACTAGATAGTAGTCCAACACAACTTGAAAGTGGAGAGATTTTGTGAAAAGTGTTTGATGACCACTTTAGAGTGGTGAGCGACTAGTTCAAAGTGGCCAGTCATCACCAATTAAAATCTAGCAAATAAAATGTAGCCGGGAGGGACAAAATACTAGGCGACAGACCAACATCAGAACTAGATAGTGGTCCAACACAACTTGGAAGTTGAGGAGCTCTTGTGAAAAGTGCTTCATGACCACTTGAGAGTGGTGAGAAACTACTTCAAAGTGGGCAGTCACCACTTGAACGTGGATTCTCGTCACTTGAATGCGGTGATAGACCGCTTTTGGCGTGTACAAAGTAGCGTTTATATGCATGGTCATATGTACAAAAAGATGTAAATACATGCATTTGGGAGCTTTGCAAAGTGGTTTCAAGTTTGAAAAAGGGTGCAATGTGTGCACATTGTAAATATGCGTGCTTGCGTGTCGGCAGTCGAGCATATGTACATGCCTGGATAGGGTATCGGGGCCTTGGATATGGTTCTAGGTGGCTTATTTTTGCTCTAGATAATGTGTTTGAGCTTTCTAAAATGTAAATAATGCAAGTGACAAGTGTGGTTACTCTCATCCCGCTCGAGAAGTTTGACACATGCGGTAACTGTCTATTTGCGGTGCCTGATCTGTGGTGATACGTGCATCGCCCTAGAAGTGGTCAAAAATGGAATGTGGGGATGTGGAAATGTGCTTTGGGTATCTAGGATCAAGTGTGCGAAATTTCCTGCGAAAAATGCCCGCTAGGGGCCAAAACTGGGCCAAAAAAGGTCAAAAAAGGTGTGAAATGGCTTAAAATTGCCACATCACTCATGGTGCCGTGATGGTCCAGGATGAGGGAGGACTTTTGAAGAGCAATATCAACACTTTCACCCCTCTGTGTGTGGGAGGAAGCAGGGTTCCTACAGGTGGTCTAGTGCAGTCGTGTTGCGTTCGCGTCCTCTTTTCGAGTGTGTGGAGGAGTGAATGAGAGCTTTCTCTCTTCAATTTTGCACTTGGGAGAGTCTATGGGAGCTTCCATGTATGTGTGTGTGCAAGGAATTGAGGGAAGAAGGTGCGGCTTTCTGCAAGACTATGTGACCCTGTATAGGTGCCATTAGGGTTGGCGCCACTCAAAAGAGTCCAACAGAGTGGAGTTTGGTGAAGCTTTTGCAATGGTTTGAGAGTGGCCTTTTGTGGCTGGAGTTTTTGGTTTTCTGATGGTTTTTCTTGTATATTTTGGTCACCATCAAGCCTGATTTCAAGTGTTGATCACCTCGACTCACCTTGTAGTGTCTGCGGGCAGGCAAAGGCTTGTAGGTCGAGGCGTTTGGAGTTTGAATTGAGCTTGTGGGTAGATTTTTTAGTGATATTTTGAGTGGTAGTGAGTGAGTTGAGGAATTCAAGTAAATTCATTGTGTTGTGTTGAGTTGTCTGGGTGTGTGAGTGTGCGCACGACATTTTGCTCCATCAGCGGTTTCTGGCCATCCTGCTGGGGAGCGGAAATTTTCCGGTTGTGCACCCAGGTGAAGCGGTTTTTCCGTGAAGTTCGAGCTTCATTGAAGAAAAGTGGTGGTTTGGTTGAGGTGCAAGACTTCAAATTTTGTGGAATTACTCATGCAAGGGAGAAGGGACTTCAAAGGGATGGCGTATAGTCGGCCAGTGTTTACAGGGAAGGAAGATGTGAAGGAATGGATTGCGGACTTCAAATGGCATACGCTCGGTATGCACATTGTGAATGATGAATCAAAGCTTCATGTATTTCCTCTTGCGCTCAAAGGAGAAGCTCGCGAGTGGTTTGAAGGTTTAGAGGAAGACAAAAAGCAAACATGGGAGCAGGTGAAGCTGGAAATTTTTGACAGGTTTGGGAAGAAACTAACCAACAGAAGCGACGACAAAATTGAGATGTTTGCAGCAAGATGTTCATGCTAACTTTAAAGAGCTTTTGCAACACTTCAAAGGATTTTGGGTTCAATTAGAGGCGGCATCCCAAGTACCTCCAGGGGATTTCTTTAAAGTGCGTCAGTTTATGGATTGTCTCCATCCAAGTGTGTAAGGGAGAGCTATTTACATCATTATCCTTGAGCATCAAGATGTGGATGTTTTAGCCAATAAGAGAGCTAGGCATGATAGGGAGAAAGAGACAGAAGAAGAGAGGAAACAAGAGCAAGGAAAGGAAAGGCTAAGGTAGAAGACAAACCAGAAAGTAGTAAGAGGCTGCGAAGAAGGAAAATTGGTCCAAAGGACTACCTCCTTGGCCAAGGTGTTGAAGACTATGATATTGTCGACGACATACGAAATCAAAAGGAAAATATATCTTTTGGTCAATTGGTGGCTTTGAACGCTAAATTGAGGAGACAGTGGACCAAGTGTGTGAGTACACGGCTCCCTTCGAAAAAGGAAAAGCGTCAAAGCATGGTGTCATCTTTGAGGGTTGGTCACCCAGTGGATATGGTGCCAATAGTTGAAGCTATGCTGGGAAAGAAGATGAAAGTGCAAGCATATGTGGATGGTGGTGCCTAGGTGTGTGTCATGACCGAGGCTATCATGAAAGAAGCAGGTGTCAAGATGTCAGTGACTGCTTCGATCCGTATGAGAATGGCCAACCACAAAAAGGCAAGGTGTCTTGGAATAGCTGAATATGTGAAGATAAAAGTCTTGGGGATTGAGTGCTTGGTTGATTGCTACGTGATGCAAGCGGGTGAGAATGTGGATGGTGGTGCCCAGGTGTGTGTCATGACCGAGGCTATCATGAAAGAAGCAGGTGTCAAGATTTTAGTGAATGCTTTGATCCGTATGAGAATGGCTAACCACAAAAAGGCAAGGTGTCTTGGAATAGCTGAAGATGTGAAGATAAAAGTCTTGGGGATTGAGTGCTTGGTTGATTGCTACGTGATGCAAGCGGGTGAGAATGCGTATCCAATCATTTTAGGGAGGCCATGGCTTATAACCCTTGGTGCTAAGCAGGATTGGGGCATGGGCTTGATCACCATCCCCGACAAAGAGAAAGGAAGGACCATTGTCTACAACATGAAGACACACGAGAGCCGTACACAGCCCCTAGTGGAGATGCAAGATACGGATTCGATGGAAACCACATCATACGATAGTGATGCTTCGTCTACATCATCAGAAGAAAGTGTAGAGGAAGGCTTGATGCAATTATGTCCTGATCTTTTTGGGATAAGTGTTGAAAAGGAAGCATCGATGCATGATGTGAAGGTCAAGGAGGAGAAGGATAGTCCAAAAGCAATTGTAGAGCCTGCCAAAGTGAATGTAAGGAGCATGCTAGGAAAGGACTTGACAGAAAAAGAAAAAAAGGAGGATGAAGACATGTTCAAGGAATTTCCAAAGCTATTCGCCACTGAATATACAGAGTTGCAAGGAGCTAAAGGGGTCGAGCATAGAATCAATCTAAAAGAAGGTGCCAAGCCAAAGGTTCAAAAGCTTAGGAGGTTGGGGGTGATGTGAGTTCTCCGTGCATCGTCTCTATGACACACAGATGCAGGGAACGAACCATCGGATTCACTTGACACTATTAAGTGATGTTTGGCTGAATATAAGTTTCTTTTGTGGATCCCCAGAAGCTTGGCAGCTTGCGGTATGCTCATGTCAGTGTTTTGCTCCTTGCTTCCACCATTCACCAACATCATCATTGCTGATTTCTTCACAAAAAACTCGTCTGAAGATCTTGGGACCTTCACATGATTCAAAGTGTTGCGAATGTTTCTCAGCATAAGTGCTTCCAACTCTTTGGATTTACTCTGCATAGTAAGGAAGCAAGGATCTTGAAGAAGTTCATCAAAGGTTTCCTTCCTACCACTTGCATCCATTCCCACGGTTAATGTATCAAAGTGTTGTACCATAGATTGACATATCCTTCGTTTCTTTCTTTCATCCATCTCCCCCGTATTGCTTTCTGCCGTCACAAAGTTGACTGTTGCCTTACGTTGCTTTCATTTCTAAGCAGCCCAATATTCCCTCATTAATTTTCTACGTTGAAGTTGAGCTTCTCTACTCAATGACGATGAGCTGATAGACAGTTCTTCACTCTGCTCCATTGTTGAAGTACTTTCAAAGGATTGCTCTACAAGAAATACAATACAAATCATAACTACACGCTATACCTTTAATTAATACATGGCACTTCTTGCACTAATTAGCAAGATACTAATAAGCATAATAAGTGTTTACATACCTCAAGAATCATCAAGTAGAAGAGGAACCTATAGAGATAGAGTTCGTGAGAGAGAGAGAAAGAGTGTTGAGAGAGAGAGAGAGAGAGAGTTGAGCTCGAGCTCACACACAAGAGGAGCCATGCTTAGAGAGAGAAAGAGAGAGAGAGAGAGGGAGGGCTGAGCGATACAGAAATCTTGGCAAGAGCTCTGTGAGAGAGAGACAGAGAGGAGCTAGTTAGAGCTCCAAGAGAGATCTCAGAGACAAAGAAAGCTCAGAGAGGTTGTAGCGGGAAAGAAGCGGCGGACAATAATCCAACGTTCAGCAGTAAATTACATTTAGTCTCATTAATTGTGGTACGTTAGGAGACTTAATTGACGTACCTTAGGAGAGTGATATTCTTTTTGATATTTGAAGCACTTTCAAAACACCCACTTTTAAGCACCAAAAAGCAACGTCCTTGACATTACTTTCCAGCCCACCTACACATGCTTTCACCCATGCACCATAGAATTGGATGGATGGACTCAGAAAAAACCTTTAATCAATGTAATGCTTATTAACCCTAGAGGGGCTATGTTTGTGGAAGAATCAATTGACATCTCATTGAAAGAGAAGACTATCACCTACCTAGCAGGGGTGTATGAGCGTGCAATTGCAAAGGCGGGGACCAAAGAATGTGATTGCTATTGTCACAGATAATGCGGCCAACTACAAAGGAGCAGGAAGAGCTATTCAAGTCAAGTATCCGGAGATTTCTTGGGTACCATGTGTAGCTCACACTTTAAATTTGATTTTAAAAGATATTGGTAAAATGGCATGTGTGAAGAAAACTTTATTGGATGCAAATCATGTGGTGAAATTCATTAGAGAGCATCAATTTTTGTATGCTCTTTTTCGAACCAAGGTTTGCTACGGCATACTATGTTCTTGCTGCTTTGCAAGAGTTGAAGCCTGCATTGATGGAAACCTTAGCAGACAGAAGATGGGATGGATGGCTCAACAAGTATCCAAGTTATCAAGAAGCAGTTGATCAATGTGCACAAATAGTAAACTCGCCAGTCTTTTGGCGTAATGTAGAAAGAATATTTGTGAGATGATTTGTGAGAGTACCATTGTAATACTTACTCAACAAGTTTTTGTATATGATGAAAGAAAGTGTTATCTCATTGTCGTTCACATCAAAACCTCTCTCTCTCTCTCTCTCTCTCTCTCTCTCTCTCTCTCTCTCTCTCTCTCCTCTCTCTCTCTCTCTCTCTCTCTCTCTTAAACACACATATTCACTCACACTCAAATATAAACTGCCGATAATATCTTGTCGAATAAAAGTTACATAAAGTCGATGTAGGTTTGAAATTACAACAAGGTTCTGGAAAATTACTCAATCGAAAAGAGTTTGATATAATTTTGAGATTACAAAAATCTTCTGAGTGACTTATGAGTTTGATAGATTTGCTATAAGTTCATCTATGGTAAAATCTGTAATTCCTAGCTCAGGGGATGGTTGAGCAACATCTTTATGTGAAGTGGTAGTAACACCTGGCAAAGGTCCATACAATGATTCATATCGTTGAAGCTTTGCTTGTGCATGCATCACTTAACTCTAGTTCAAGCTCAAGAATACGGCCACGAAGCATGTTCGGTGTTTCTCCTTGGCTGGCAAGGTCTTTTCCTTAGCTGGCTAATTCAATCAATGTTTCTGACTCTTCAGGAAGTAAAACAATAGGACGCTTGCAAGGAGGCATTGGATTATTTGCATTGCGTGCTGCCACCTATTCTGCAATGCGTCCACGTCCAACGCCAGCGGTGCCTGGACGATCTAACCAATCCACTCTCTTGAGAAAAACATATCGAAAATAGCATTGCTAGATAAATTAAATTGCTACTTGGTTGTTTTTTGGTAGACATCTCTCTTGTCGTATAAACCTTTGCAACAATACACGTGCCAGTCCTTTATGTTGCAAATCAGAGAGCTTTAACGGAGCTGTATCTTTTGCATTGCCACTTATTTGAAATAGTTGATGGCGTATAAAGTGATTAGGGCAAAGCTTTTTGCACTCTTTAAGGGTTAATGGTTCGCCCTGAGCTCATATTCATCTTCTTCAATGTTGGCAATAGTAGAAAGATTTGCTTGTCCACATCTAACTTGTTCTTCTTTAAAAATTGTCTGAGCTTCAGCGTGGTTGAGTTCTTCTTCCATATCTGCATATCAAGTGAACATGTCATTACTTTTAAATACCCATTCAATTAATTTGACATTGGACAGTATATCGAATGACAAACATAGAATTTTTGTTCAATTAAACATACAATTAAATCTGACACCAAAAGTAAAACAATGATGAAATCATGAGACTGTGTTTTCATTAATCATCAGTTGGTCGTAAGCCAGATGTCTTTACAATGTTGTAACCCACTCTATGGACACCATTTAAACATAAGGAGAGATCAAAAGCATTAGGCTGGGTTGTGGGGTGAACGCGCTTGCCGGTTTCAAGATGAGCAAGTACATTACTCAAAAAATGTCTCTTGCTTTGTTCTTGGGGCTCTGGTAAGCACTTCAAAATGCGTTTACATGTATGACACATGGAATAAATATCCATAGCTTTGGTCCAGGAGGGAGGATTACTAGATATACATTCGGGGGCTGCCCATGGATAATCTCTCTCATATTGTTTTCTAGTTTCTATCGGCATATCGCATAGAGGAGGAAAACTGGTTGTCGTATTTGTTTTGGTGCATGAACCCCAATCCACAATGCCGGCGTAAACACCTTTTTCGCCAAAATGCAGCATCATATTGCGAGAGTGTAGATCATTGTTGAGGTAGTTATGCCTATGTATATACTTCAGAGTTTGGAGGAGAGCATTGATAATCCGCAAAATATTCTCCTGGAATAGCTCTACTGTTCTTGTAGTGAGTACGTAACCGCGAATGACAGGCTAGCTGCCGTCTGCAGTGAATTCTTTGATCCATTGCTCCACATGGCCGCCATTCCAAAATCGTGAAATGAGCATTGGTCGCTCCACGTGGCGCACCATGGCGAGAGGGTAGATAATACCTCGATGTGAAATATCCAAAATTGTTGCTTCGTCTCTGACCTGTTGCTCCATGGTGGGCCCATGTAAGTGTACTTTGAGCACTTTTGCAGCATACACTTGATCTTTGAAAGCGGTATGTGTGACACCCACACGCTTCACATGTGCCCATATTTCCTCTCCCAGCTGTGGAGGTTGGATATTGAAGACGACTGTGTCGGGTAAAAGGTGTAAAATAGGTGGTAGCTGAGAGAGGTCTAATGTAGCAACGGATGACACTGCAGGCTCTGTTCTAAGAATGATTTCTGGTTCAACAGCAGCTTCAGAAGAGATGGCTTCCACTCTTGCATGCTTTGCTGCTCTTTCTAACTTTTCCTTGCTCTTGAACTCCATGTAAAGCTGTTGCACAAGATGTATGCGCTCAGCTATGTTTGGCAAGGAAGTAACTGCAGGATTTTTCAGTTCTTGAAAGGTTTTCATGATCTGTCCAATGGTTTTTTGACCATGTTTACTAAATCAGCTGATGTCAGGAGGGATATGTCAAAAATAGCTGGTGCAAACTCTGCCTGGAGCTGCTCAAACACAGACTTGGTCAGAGTCTCTGTAAGTTGAAAAAAATGCTCCGGAGCGATAGGGTTTAAACAATGCCTAATCTCTGCCTCTGACGTGTAATGAAAGTGTATCACAATCACCTCGGAGAAGAATTTTTGTTGATGTTTTTCTAGCTTCGTGTCTGCCATATCTGTATGACAAAATTATAAATTAAGAATCTTACGAAAAGATTGTACACCATAGTAACATAGTTATTATATAATGAGTGTTAACCCTATATATATTAAATGTGTTGAGAGAGAAGGAGAGAGCACATAAGTAGAACCCCAAAGTGTGTAGAATACACACATGAGATGATGTATATATAGAGGGGACCTGGGTGCCATATATAGAGAAGCCATATATTGAGTAGCTTCACATATAAGCTCAACACCCCCGCTCAAATAAGGGTCCCTAACTGTGGATGAAAAAACCCTTGGGGGATCAAGGGAAAAACCCACAGCTCTATATACACCCACCGTTATATTATAAAAATCATTGAATATACAAATGTTTACGAGGAGCTACATCACTCCTTTTACAATGAATGTTTTATGAGGAGTACATTACTTCTATCCTATCAAATACAATAATGAATACAAAGGTTCAATAAAGAGGTGTAAAAGCTATCGATTAGCTTGTAATCAAAAGTGTCTCCGTGAATCTGCTGTGTAGCTTGTCATCAATATCGCATCACCAAACATGTCTTCATGTTGTCATCTATATATCTTCATAAATCTTTTATTGTCACCAAGTTTGTCTTCATAAAATCAATTCTTTGATCAATCCTACATAGATCATAGACTCCAAAAAAACATGTCATGAAAATTATTAGCATCGTTAATGAAATAATTACGTTCACAATGCCATAAGAGATGGTTCGCGACGCCACTATTTTGACGACATATATACGCACGACAACATATGGTACATAAAGTATAAACGTAAAAGTACAAAATGTGTGATTACGTGATACAAATGATATGTGTATATACTACATAAAACAACATTTATCAATGTAGTGATCAATGAATACCATCAAAGTATTAACAAAATATCATCATTATATCAATAAAAAGGAATAAATGATCATGGTATCAACGAAAGCATCATGATATCACCGAGAATAATCATTGTATCAAGGAAACAACATCATGGCATCACCGAGAATAACCATGGTATCAACGAAACATCATCATGGCATCACCGAGAATAACCATGGTATCAACGAAACAACATCATGGTATCACCGAGAATAACCATGGTATCAACAATACATCATCATGGTATCAACAAAAATCACCATGGAATCAACGAAATATCATCATGGAATCACCGAGAATAACCATGGTATCAACGAAATATCATCATGGCACCACCGAGAATAACCATGGTATCAATGACATATCATCATGGTATCAACGAAAATCACCATGACCAAAGTATTAACAAAACATCATCATGGTACCATCAAAATCACTATGGTATCAATGAGAAATTATCAATAAAACGACGTAAACTATATCTCTAAAAGAATAATTATACGAGAATCAATGAACGAGTATATCATATAACAAAAGATCATGTACCAACAGTAGCTCGATAGAATTTGGACGATCATCAACGGCTCCACTGAATCGGAACGATGTGTAGCTGGCTTCTGCAGCAAAGTTACGTCAGTAACAAATATATATGATTGATGAAAAAAATATAATTGATAAGTTTTCAATTATGAGAAAAATCAAAAGCAAAAAGTAAAATTTTGATTTTCAAACATATTCGTAGTCCGAGACGATAACCCAAAATCGGTGCAGAATTTAGAGAAACTTTCTTCTGCAAAGTTATAGACTACATCGATTTCAATCCCCATCGTGGGTAGTTTCTTCTGCAAAGCTGTAGAACACATCGATTCCGGTCTCTGACGCGGGTAGTTTCTACAAAATCGTTTTCAATAAGCAGAAAAATAAAAAAACAAAAAACGGAAATTGCTTTTTAGGTATGTACGCAGTCCGCGAACGATAACTCAAAATCGGTGCAGAATTTGAAAACACTTTCTTCTTCAAAGTTGTAGATCACATCGATTCCGGTCTCTTTCGCGAGTAGTTTCTGCAAAATCGTTTTCAATAAGCAGAAAAATAAAAAACAAAAAGCAAAAATTGCTTTTCAGATATGTACGCAGTCCGCGAACGATAACTCAAAATCGGTGCAGAATTTGAAAACACTTCCTTCTGCAAAGTTGTAGACCACATCGATTCCGGTCTGCATGGAGGGTGGTTTCTGCAAAAACGTTTTCAATTAGCAGAAAAATCAAAAACAAAAAGCGGAAGTTGCTTTTCAGGTATGTACGCAGTCCGCGAACGATAACTCAAAATCGGTGCAGAATTTGAAAACACTTCCTTCTGCAAAGCTGTAGAACACATCGATTCCAGTCTCTATGGTGGGTAGTTTCTGCAAAATCGTTTCTAATTAGCAGAAAAATCAAAAACAAAAAGCGGAAGTTGCTTTTCAGGTATGTACGTAGTCCGCGAACGATAATTCAAAATCAGTGCAGAATTTGAAAAAACTTTCTTCTGCAAAGTTGTAGACCACATCGATTCCAGTCTCTCAGGCGCATAGTTTCTACAAAATCGTTTCCAATTAGCAGAAAAATAAAAAACAAAATGCGGAAGCTGTTTTTCAGGTATATACTCAGTCCGCGAACGATAACTCAAAATCGGTGCAGAATTTGAAGACACTTCCTTATGCAAAGTTGTAGACCACATCGATTTCGGTCTCTCCTTAAGGTATTTTCTGCAAAATCACTTTTGATCAGGAGAAAAATCGAAAACAAAAACGTACTGCTCTGATACCATGTTGAGAGAGAAGGAGAAAGCACAGAAGTAGAACCCCAAAGTGTGTAGAATACACACATGAGATGATGTATATATAGAGGGGACCTGGGTGCCATATATAGAGAAGCCATATATTGAGTAGCTTCACATATAAGCTCAACAAAATGATGATACAAATTTATTAAAAAATATTAAATTATTTAAAATTAAAGAGAATCTTATGATTAAAAACCACATTGTGCGAATCGACCATGAAAATTAAATTAGAGAGAGAGAGAGAGAGAGAGAGAGAGAGAGAGGCCAGGAGTGTGAGATGCTCTCAGCACAAGAACTGGACCCTGCTATGTGTAGAAGTGTGAGATGATGAAAGAAATTACATCTAAAGGGTTGGAAAATCGTACATGTGAACAACTCAGCTAGTGTGAGATATTCTCAGCAGAAGTCCTGGATGCTGTTGTAAAATAGATTGATAGTTTTTATCAATCTAATCCCTCATAAAGTGTGTGGAACTCACACCACAACTATTAGCGGATAAATTAACAATTGCAGATATAAGTTACCTATCGTATGTGTTTACGTCCAAAACAACACCAAGTCATTTAATGATGAAAAATGATGTTCTTTTGGAATATGAAACACACGAGTAACCAGTACGTCACATTAAGATGAAGAGGTCATGAAAATATGCATCTCTTCACTCTTAATATAACGAGTGGTAACGCTTGTGTTTCTATGTAACACCTATGACATAAAAACTTAATCTAAAATTGTAAATTTTATAAGATATTTCTAATGGAGTGTGTGGAACACACAACACAACCATCAGCAAACAGCTCAACAATCTCAAATGTAAATCAATTGTTGTATATATCTACTTTCAGAGTAACACCAAGTCATCTACTGAGAGCATCTCACACTCCTGGCCTTTAGAAATAGAAGCACAAAAATAACGAAAGTCGCATTAAGATGAAGAGGGCATAAAGTATGCATCTCTACACTCTTAAAATGAGGAACAAATCTTTGTGCTTCTATGTAGAATAATCAATAATGATTTACTTTAATATTGTAAATTTTATAGGCCACTCTGAAGTGAGAGGTGTAGCATCATGCCTACTACACTCCACGAGTCGACCTCTAATCCTAACTCATCTCTATGGTGAGAGATATACTACTACACCATACGAGTGAGAATCTAAATTTACCCTAAACCTTCCTTGGAGTGAGTTATATAACTACACACCATGGGAAAGGAAACTATATTCTACACACCTCTGGAGTGATCCATATGGCTACACACCACGAAGTGGCCTACGACCTTCAAGCCAACTTTGTGGTGAGAGTCGAAACTACTGCACCACACAAGTCTGGCACAACACAAAAATAAAGTTAGTATTTACTGAAAATTAAAAAAATATACCTGAAAACCGCTGTAAACCGAAGAGGCTGTCGCTATCTGCTAATCTCTCAAAAGCTCCAAGCTCTCCAAGCTCCAAAAAAGTCCACAATGCTTTTCAATCGAATATGGCGACGATTGTATATATATACAATTTTTCGATCGAGATATTTTTCGATCGAAAAATATCTCGATAAAAAACTGTTTTATATGGATATTCGGTAATTATTCAGAAATACGGCGTATATTGACGTTTTATACATATAATTTTTGTTAAACGGGCGTAAAGGTGAATGCATTTTGTACGGTTGACATGGGGAGATAATAGAAATTCACCACTTATCAACCTACTATCTTGTAGCCTGGGTGGTTTTGTATCAAGTATAATTGACCTATACATTCCTAAAATATGAAATTCAATTTTAACATTGACCACTTGTCTAAGACTATATAAAGCTCCATAACATGCTCCATCCATGCTCCATTGAAACGTAGAAAGAAGAAAGCTTAACCACTTGTCCAAAGTAGGCTCCATTGAAGCATGGAGAGTAGCTAAAGATCCAGCACTTGGCCAAGCTAGGCTGCAGGTAAAACTAGAGAGAAGAAGGCTGCATTATTTCTTTAATCTAAGCTTGAGGAAAACATGGAAAACCAAAATATATGTTGTACATGATGAGCTTTGTTTCACCGTCAACCACTCGTCCAAGTTATAAGTCCCACCTTTTGCTGAGACAAGCTCCATTTAAACATTGATACAAACAACACTCCACCAATTATGTCTAGTAGCACAGATGGTTTGGCCTAAAGGTCTACCACGCACTTGTCCAACCTACACTACATTGTATTATGGAGATTTTGGTTTGAGATTCAAAACATTCCCACCTAAATATTTGTTCAAATTCAAAATTGATCACTTAAATTTAAATGTAACGGCCCAAACTTAAAATTTCCCACCCAAATTCAAATTTAGCCCCCTAAATTTAAACTTTTCCGCCCAAATTCAAATTTAGCCATCAAAATTTGAAATTTCCTACCAAAATTCAAATTTGACCTCCTAAATTTAAAATATCCCACCTAAATTAAAATTCAAATTCACGTTTGCTAAAGAAGATGTGATTATCTTGCCCAAATTCAAAATATCCTACCTAAATTCAAACCATGTTTAAACTAATTATCCCGCCTAAATTCAAAGTGGCTAATCTTGAATCAAACTATGTCGCTTGAATTTTGACTATCCCACCCAAATTGAAAATAATGAGTCTAAATTGCTACTAGTCTGTATAGATTTTTTAAGTTATCCCACCCTAAAATTGCTACAATATCAGAGCACGTTGTATTCAAACAAGGTCCACCACCTGTCCAACCTAAATACCAAGAATGATTGAGTGTACAAGGTATTGTTTGGAGGTCCTTTAAGTCTAATGGTTCACCAGTTGTCCAACCTATATCCCATAGAGAAATGAAAACATCATACACCCACCGCATGTACAACATAAGGTCTTGAAAAGGGAGATTATAATTTTTTTGCATCCCAACAATGTATCATATTTCTGTCCACTTACTATTGTTTGTTTACTTGTCCTAGTTTCAACGGTTTATGTTGAGTAGGAATTTTAGCAGACTACATTATTCTATAAAAAAACCAGATTACAATCAAATTTACAAACGGTTTAGAGGAAAGGAAACTCAAGAGGTCTCCATCACTTGCGGCAAGAATTGATCTCAACAAGTAACACAAGTAATTCATCCGTCCATTCAAGTTTACAAGTACTATAATGGTTTAGTTATCTTTGCTATTTATGTAGATACCTATGTCTATAAATATTATGCATGACTATTGTGTTGAGATAACACACATCTACATGTTGATCAATATATGCAAGAGGAGAAAAAGGATGAAGATAGCAAGAGACTAATATTATGAATGTGTAAATTTTTTTATTTTTGAGAGAGACAGCAAGCAAGAATGACAGATTTGACTGATTTGTGTGTGAGTGACTAAGGGATGCAAACAACATTAAAAAATTCTACTCAAAAACTCTGTATCTTTGTACACAAGAAAGAATGATAGAGAACCTTATGTGTGTGTGTGTGTGTGTGTGTGTGTGTGTGTGTGTGTGTGTATATATATATATATATATATATATATATATATATATATATATATATATATATATAGAGAGAGAGAGAGAGAGAGAGAGAGAGAGATGGACCT
The DNA here is from genome assembly GCF_014529385.1 of Adiantum capillus-veneris. Classification (NCBI taxonomy): domain Eukaryota; kingdom Viridiplantae; phylum Streptophyta; class Polypodiopsida; order Polypodiales; family Pteridaceae; genus Adiantum; species Adiantum capillus-veneris. The sequence continues at coordinate 35,576,007 of NC_140934.1, forward strand.
TTAAGGAAGTTGTTGCCTCTTCCTCACTAATCGTTAGCACGAATCTATACGCTGATGGCCTCCTGTCTGTGATGGCGATTTTGTACCTTGTGCAGGATGATGGCCATTGATATTGCCCATTGATCCATTATCTTTATAATATCGACCATTGTTCCATTCATTCATTTAGAACTTTGTTCCACCACATGACCAAGCTTAAAACTGTATATTCTCCGGATGGGAATTCTTCTCAAAGTCCACCTATTCTATGGTATTTTTCCTTCTTGTTTTTTTTTTTTTTTTTTTTGGGGGGGGGGGGGGGGGGGGACTCTCCAAGCAAGGCATTGACATGGGGAGTTTAGGTCCACCACTTTTCCAAGCTACATTCTAATATATCAAGGGAATTTTGATTTCAATACCATCACAGGTCCAACCCCATCTTCAACACTATTTTCAATAGTTTGCCTCAAACATCAACCATTAAAACTAAGTCCACAACTTTTTCTAAGTTACAATCTAATATAGCGAAGGGCTATTTGTTTTAAGGTCCACCACTTGCTCCACCACTTATCCAAGCTACATTATAATTTACCAAGGGACTTTTGATTTCAGTATCCATCACACATCAAACCCCTTCTTCAACACTAGTTTCAATAGTTTGCCTTAGGCATTGGCCCTTAAAACTAAGTCCACAACTTTGTATAATCTACAGTCTAATATAGCGAAGGGATACTGGTTTCAAGATCCATCACTTGTTCAAGCTAAAATCTAATATACAAAGGGGCTTTTGATTTCAATATCCATCACAGGTCCAACCCCCTACTTCAACAATATTTCCAATAGTTTTCCTTAGGCCTTAGGCCTTAGAACTAGGTCCACAACTTTGTCTAAGCTATAGTCTAATATAGCAAAGGGCTATTGGTTTCAAGATCCACCACTTGTTCAACCTTGCTACCATTGTAAGAAGCAAGGGCTACTCATACATTGGTGGGAAGGTGTTTTGGTTTCAAGGTCCACCACTTGTCCAGTCCAACCTTGCTTCCACTGAGAAGCAAGGACTGGAAATTAAGAAGAAAGGTCCTCTGGTTGTCTACCTTGGGTATTGACATTAAAAGTACATGGCATTAAAACGAAGTCTGCCACTTGTCTAAGCTATAGTCTAATGAAGAAACAGGGTTTTGGTTTCAAGAACAACTAGTTGGGCCACCACTTGTTCAACATTGATTCCATTGCTAGATTTTCATCTATTGGTGTATCAAGGGTGGTTTAATCACAATATTTGCTACCACTTGTCCAACCTACCTAGATCTTTTTCATGTTGTACCATGGGGAATTGGAACTTGAGATCCCCCACAACCCAAGCTAAGCCCCATTGATGCATGGATAGAAGTAAGGTCAACCACTTGTCAACATAGACTTGATTGGGCTCATTGCTTTGAGACTAAATGTAGTTACAATGCTTATAACCCTCATGTATTTTGTAAAATGGAAATTTATTTCTGACTATGAACTTGATAAGGCCATCTTTTTAACTTACAGGATGGATTTCAAATCTCGAGATAAAGTGCATATGACACTTGATGATGAAATTGTTCGCATTGGTTGTGTGTGTAGAACATATCCAAATTTCACTTGTGGGAGATAGGACCAAGAAATGTATCTATACTATTGGAGGAATGTTTGAAGGATGTGGTTCTACGCCGTTCAATGTCCTAGTTAGGGATTTTATTAACGTGATCACGAACATGTGAACACATTAATAACATTGAATAATTACTTTTCCAAATACGTGATCACGTTAAATAGTCATGTGACTTTCCCTTTACCGATAGAAATTATCCAATTTGGTAAGCTCACTGGGATTTTTTCACGTCTTGGTGGGCTTAGTTTAGAATTCTTATAGTTTCTTCGTGGGCCCATCGAGAAAAACCTATACCCCAGTGAGGTTTTGGTAGGTTTCCACGTCACCACTTATCGGATTTTTTGTGATCAGGCTAATTATCATTATGTGAATGTGATAATAAACATTGTGATGATGAGAAATTTCACATGATCACGTAAACATTAAATCCCTGGGCCTTGTTGGAGCTATATATGGCTCACTCTACTCAACTTGGTCTCACCTATATATTTGTATCTTGTCCTCAATATGAATCAGTTTTTGGGAGCGTATATGGTGTGTCTCTTGTATCGTCTCTCTCTCTTTCTCTCTACATCTCAACATGGTATCAGAGCGGTAACGATCACGCGCCGATTCAATTCATGGTGACAAAACAGTATGTGTATGCGATTTGCATGTAAGAGAAATTGCTACAAATTTTATTTGAGCATTGATTCTTGTTAATTGTGGTTGTTTTGTGTTAAGAAGAATATGATTAGTGTTTTGTGTGGCGTTTATTGCTAATCAATCTAATCGTTGATTACGTTTTCCTGTTGATGACACCCTGAACTTCATCTCAATTTTTCGGGGTGTTCTGCTCAAAATTTGGAGAAACGGAAAAAGCGCAGTGGAGCCGGGCGCAATGGCACTTTGCATCCAAAACTTGTTCGTCTCCTCGAGCTCTTCAATTTGAGTTCTAGGTTTGCGTCAATCGGAGTTCGTAGCATAAAGTTATGCTGTTTTTACTACAATTGAGCTTGACACAGCTTTCTTCGTCCTACTTCTTCGTGAAGCGTCCGCGATCGTTTTTCTTATTTTGGCGTTAAATTTTTCGAGAAGATTTAGCTTTTTGCTATTCGTATTGTGGTCGTCAATCTTGCGTCTCACGCCACTCTATTTTGAGGACTCTTTTATTATTAACGTCTCCTTTACCCTACCTTTTTTGGGTGACGTCTCTCACATCTTTGGACGTTCCTTGAGCATCCTTCTTACGTTTATCATTGATAGAACGCAGTCCTCATATCTCTCTCATTCGCAATTGCGGCCTTCACTATATATGGTGTGCAGATTTTGCGATCTTATCTTATACGTCTTCTCGCAACAAGATATGGCTATGAATATTCTCGTCAACGACTTTCCTTCTGGCCAGCGTTCTGTTCCTCCTTTCCAAGGTTAAGGTTTTCCAGGCTGGAAAGAAAAGATGTTGTTAATTCTTGAAGGTGATGAACTCTCCGATGTTGTTCTTGGAAATCGTGTTTGTTTGCCTCAGCCTGTTGATACGGATAATGATAACGTGCTTATCACTGAAGGACCTATATTTGAAGATTGTAATGTTGCCTATACTGATTGGCAACGACGTGATAAAGCAGCTCGTCGATATATTCTTTCTGCTCTTACTGATTCCCTTTTGCTTGATATGTATGAACTGCCTACTTCCCACGACGTATGGAAGTACCTTATTGCAAACTTTCAGAAGAAATCTGTCACAGAAATACTTTATTTGAGAGGGTTTCTTAACAAGTTACAATATGAAGTTGGTACTGCCATGACGGGACATATTGAATCTTTCAAATCTATTATTAATCAACTTGCTGCTGCCAGTGATCCTGTTCCACAAAAGCAAGAGAGAGAGAGAGAGAGAGAGAGAGAGAGAGAGAAATTCACATGGCACAACAAAAGAGCTATAGGAGATTATATTATGCATGGTGCACATATTCAAAAACTCAACCACAAAAATATGTTTGCAATAAAATATTCATGATAAGATGGATGCAAAAAGAAGACTTTCATTCCTCGAATACGTATTGTTCTTAAGGGGTGGATTCAGGATACAATTTGCAGGTGGCATTGATAAGTATGATAACTCATGGACATGGAGAAATTCATTACCGACACTTTGTCTTGAAGGGTTAGTGGCTAGATTATCCAAATATTACAATTGGATCAATTGCTAATTGTTTACATAACCTAGAGAGGATAGATAAGCATCCTCTTGGGGATCTAGTAACAAATGGGCCGCCAAGGAGTAGTGTTTCACTACTACATGCTTTGAACTCAAGGGATGCTTTGGACTACCACAACTTGTGTGATGGAAAAGAGCCCATTGTGCAACCATCAGAAACTGCAGAAGAGGAATGAAGGTCAACATTTCAAAAGCTACCAGAGAACTTGTTACTACAACTAGATAATTGTGCAGGGGAAAACAAAAATCAATATTTATTCGACTATTTGTCAATGCTTGTTGCAAGAGGGGTTTACAAAACTATCCAACTAGGATTTTTGATGGTCGGGCATACACATGAGTACATAGATGCGATGTTCAGTAGGTTTTTAGAGAAGTAGAGAGTAACCCAAACATATATTGTGCTGGCGAAATAGCTCATCCTCATCTCCAGCTCCAATTCTGTTTACATAGGTCCCTGATTTCAAGCAATATCTTTGTGATGGGAAAGACATACTTGTTGGACATTCCAAACCACTTCAATTTAGGTTTTTTATGCAAGAGGAGACACCAATGATGCATTATAAAGCACATGTAGGTGTGTCAAGTTGGAGTGGAAGTATTCGTCTTTGGAAAATAGATACATAAGGCAAACCAATGTTACCACATGGAGATCCGCCTTTGATACCAATGATGAAGTATGTCAAGGCTTATGAAGAAGTGATTTCAGGGCTGAAGAAGAGATGACAGCTTTCTCTATACTGTGTGGTCTAATTAGCATACTATGCTATGAGTGAAAGTTAGCACAAACAAAAATGCACAATATACTAATTGAAGGTATGCTAATTAGCATACTATGTATGCTAATAAGCATACCTTTGCTCGTTTTAAGGAGAAGAGATACAGGTCTCTGCATCCTGTGTATGCTAATTAGCATATTGTTTATGCCAATTCACATTCTATGGGTATGCTAATTAGCATAGTTAACTGGCATAAACAATATGCTAATTAGCATAGGTTTGCTGGTTTCAAGGAGAAGGGATGGCAGCTTTGTGTATACTGTGTATGCTAATTAGCATACTATACTGACTGGAAGTTAGCACAAAAAAAAATGTACAGTATGCCAATTGAAGGTATACTAATTAGCATATTTTCTATGCCAATAGGCATAGACAGTATGCTAATTAGCATACCTTTTCTGGTTTTAAGGAGAAGAGATAACAACTCTCTGTATACTGTGTATGCTAATAAGCATATCATGTATGCTAATTAGCATATTGTATGCTGGTTTCAAGAAGGGATGGTAGCTTTCCATATACCGTGTATGCTAATTAGCATACTATGCTGTGAGTGGAAGTTAGCAAAAACAAAAATCCACAATATGCTAATTAGCATACCATGTATGATAATTAGCATATTGTTTATGCCAATTGGCATATACAGTATTTTGTTTGCATACCTTTGCTGGTTTCAAGGAGAAAACATGGCTACTATGGTATGCTGTGAATGGAAGTTAGCACAAACAAAAATGCTCATTATGCTAATTAGAATGTATTCTAATTAGCTTTTGTGAGTATGCTAATTAGCATACATGGTATGCTAATTAGCATACTATTTTGGCTGTGTTAGCATAAACTGTCTACTAACTAGCATAAACATTATGCTAATTAGCATACCTCTGCTGATTTCCAACGAGAATGTATACAAATTCAATGTTTACAAGACGCCAATAGTACACATAGTATTGTCTTCAAAAAAAGAATAGTACAGGATCTGATCATTACTATCTAAAGTGAATGTTGGAATAGTTACAAACATTGGAAACACAATTTACACATTTCCCTCATAATGTTACAAAACTGCAGAGAGCCTCCTACTCTGGACAAGATCGTGGTTTAGCGTGCTTATACACTCGCTTTTGCCCAGTGTCCGTTTGCTTCTTTGTTTGTTGAGCTTTTGGGTCTTGCTCTCTTTCTTCTTCTTGCTAAGCTTTTGGTTCTTGCAACTCTCTTTCTTCTTCTTCTTGTTGCTGCTTCTCTAATTTGTCCCTTTGTAGCCTCTCTCCCTTATGTCTTTCAGCTTCTTCATCAGCCTCCCTTTTGTCTCATACGGATGGCTTCATTACATTGGGCCTCGTTGCAACCGTGCATTTTTTATTCCAGCTTCCTGATCACTTGTTGTGAAAAAAAATCTGGGGCAGTATCAAACGCATTTTCAGCTGTATATGCTACACGATTCTCTGATTGTTGCAGCCATAGGAATAGCCAACTGCTAAAAGTATCTATCAAGAAGTTTTGCCATCGTTCTTTGGTATGGTCCTCTATCTTAGGAGTAACAAGCCAACTTCTTTCAGGGTTCTGGCACACTTTGTACATACTATCGTCAATAATTAGACTGTTTTGGGGCCCAAAGTCGTAGTTCTTCCGAAACAATCTCAAATCCTTCAAGAATACAGTCTTATTATATATCTGCCAAGGCTGGCCACTACAATGACTCTGTGTAAAAACACCTCTTAGCTTAGCCCACTGCTCTTTGAAGACGGTTTCTAAAATTGCATTCACTTTAGGTGCCATGCTAGTGCTCCATATATACATATGGAAGAATCAAAGGCACCAATCCAAAAATTTGTGGCTGTCTCTATGACAAAATACACATTAGGAAGAGGATGAGATCTAGGAGGGCCTCTTTATTTGCCATGATATTATGGAGGTGATTAACATTTTGACAAATAGGTGCATGCCATGTGTGTAAGAATGGTCAAAGGATGCACTTTCCCCCCCCAAAAAGGTGAGGGGACAACTTTATGATTTTAGGCCTTCCATAACTCCTCCATACAATCTTTGATTTGATCAAATATTATAGATCTATAATCTACACACCGAGCTCTTTCCATAGATATGTTACTTGATATAGTTTTGCCTGTTAGATTTTAAATTTCATTTTGGGGGAAACTTTGAATTCAAATAAACTAGCCGTTTTGCCTATCTGAATTCAACAGCTCTCCGGCCTTTGAATGATTTCTTAATACTAGAGCTTTGACTTCCTTAAACTACCAAATAAAGAGGCCCTCTTAGACCCCATTCACTTCCTAATGTTACCTTCTAACTTGCACATTGTACTTTATCATTTCCCCTCCATGTTTAGGGTGAATTTCACCGTGCATTGGATCTACAACTTGAACAAGTAGGCCATTTAAATCAAGAACCAAAGTGCGCCCCTCGTCTGGCAATGGCTTTGGCATGCATATTGGGTCTCGCAGTGCATACCACTCAACAAAAATAACTTCCCCCGAGTGATGAACATAACTGAAATACTCATTCATTTTCGTTAAGCATTTAAGATAGCTAGCCAGGCGCTTCTCAATCTCGACTTTTTCTTTTTGTAGCTGTCTAGCCTTGGCAATACGCCACTTTCGTATGGTTTTGCATGCAATGGCATAATTTAAATCATGCACGGAAACTAACTGCAATTTCTCTTGCCCTCTGACACAGAACTACTGGTATCGAATAAAGACATCATAAAGGACAAGCAAAAACTAATGAACTGTTGCACAGTAATATAAATATGGAAAAGAGTTTTTCCATTATAAATATCTAGAGAGATACATGCCACAGGGTGTGGAGCTTGCTAACACTACATACCTTGGACACAAAAGGGAACAAATTCAACATAATTTCTTGCAAGCACGTGAGCGAATGGATTTCTTTTCACCTCTACTGTGTTCGTTTATGTCATCCAGTGTGCTCGGACGGGCATCACATTTCTTGTCCCCAGGTTCTTCCAGAATCTGTTCTAGGCCACCTTTTCTCTTTAATTTCACTTTGTTTACAAAACCCCGTAGGGGGCTGTCATCACCGGTCTCTTGCGCAGTCAGCTCACTCTCAGTCCTAAAACCTTCCTCATGAGCACTCCTACCTTCCTCTTGCACACTCCTAACTGTTTCCTCTGAGATGCTTGTTTGATTATTTGTAGGGGTCTTGGGTTTGGGATGAGTAATCATGATAAAAGCTTCATCATCATCATCTGTTTCTTTACCATCTGCAACAGCCTCATGCGTTGTCACCCCGGGCAGTCACCTATCAAAAGACCCGTATATCACGTGCGTTCAAGAGGTAATTAATAATACCCCAATATACATACTATACTTACACTGTGAGCCTATTTAAAAAAACCCCACCCCCTCTGTATGTATACATTTTCATACATTTTGGTCTTTTAATAATCCTCTCCGGTTAACTCACACGTGATATCATACACATTCTAAAAAGTGCTGGCCTCTGACTGCAGACCTACTTGCAGCTCGCAATTGCTTTCCTCCCTCTCTCTGACCTGTGGCCCCTGCGCTGTGCTTCCCTCCATGCTTCATGACTACACCACTACCTCAGCGTAACGACTAAGCTTAACTGCTAGAGATTTTAAAAAAATTACGATTTATTTTTTCAAAGTCCAAGTATTACACTTTGTATAGTTCATGATGGTGGCCCACACACTTGAAAAAACATGATTGTCCTATCCATGTGTTATGCTTACAAGATGTGCTTGTTGCATATGTTAACTAGCACAAAAAGAGCGACACATTAACATGCTTTCACCCTTTTATGACTTTTAAAAGTTGGAAATAGGATGGGAATTTTGGTCGTTTCCTCCTGAAATCCAATTCAGACATAATTTTACATGTTCTCAGGATAATAATATCCAAGTCTTCTTCAATGTAATAGAATTCCCCACCTTTGAGTCGGTTATTATCTACTTCAAAGATAAGTTTTTTGCAGAGGACAGATGCTGTGTTTGACTCTTTATTTAAACCCACAATGAACCATTTAGATTTAAGCTTGCAAAAGGCTAAGGAAAGATCAACAGTGAGCCATGTAGACTCAGTATGTAACCACTTTTGTGGAAGTTGTGAAACTAGTCTGGGAAAGACATCCACCAATGTTTTGTTCAATTCAAGTTGAATTGATAAATCCAATTGGATTTTACTGACCAAGTTGGACAGACATTCAGTAAGTGCTTTTAAAGAAATGTGCGGACTAAGTGGTTGAGGAGGTATGTGATTGAGGCCTTTGGAAAGGAGTCATCTTACAAAGCCATTCCCAATAATAGAGAGATCCGTGGTACATACATGCATTCCAAGCATGCCAAATTCCATTGTAAACCCATCCCATAAATGACAATCACAAGAGAAGGGTTTTCCTTTCCTAAGAAAGTAGTATAGAGATTTAGTAAATCTCCACCCTATCCTAACTTGGCTAAGTAGATCCAAATTACCAAAGGGAGAGAGAAAGCATTTCTTAAATATAAAGCGAGGTGAAAAGAATTCTAAAATTTTGTTGGCAAAGACACAATGAACAAAAATTTCGTGCCCACTTTCCTCATGAGATATAAGATGCACTCTGCCAACCCCATCACATAGTACCTGCATTTACAAATCTAGTAAGTGTTTGATAGGATAACCTCTGTCTCTCCCTCTAATCATGATTCTCGCTTTCCCTCTCCCTCCATAAGACTAAGCAGAAAAGGAGGCTAGAGTCATAAAATATGTGTATGAAGAAGTGGGGGATATGAGACAGTTGGGTCTTTAAAGAATTGGGGAATCCTCAGCATCCGTATTAGGTTTTAGCAAGCCAAGGAGAGTTTTAATACCAATATAGTTACCATAAGTAGTCAAAAGAAGCCAAGTTTTTTCTGTAGCAAGCTCTTTAAGTAGAGAGATCATAAGGGAGAAAAAGTGAATAAAAGCCTTATAAGTTAACAAAAGTTCCTTGGCCTGTCTCCAAGCCAAGAACAGAAAAGTGAGGGGTAGTGAACTGAAGGCATGTCAGGAAACATGAGATTCAAGTTGTTGAGGGCATACCATATAGAATGATCAGTCCAGATATGCATACCATATAGAATGATCAGTCCAGATATGCTTGATTCAGAGGAAGCCTTAGGGTCACTGTAAATGTTCCAAATAGACTTAGTGTAGTACTCAGAGTTACTTTTGGAGAACTCCATCAAGCCCTTGGTACATACATACAAACCAGTATTTGAGCCACATTTCTTTGCATCAAGAAACCGCATAGTGAAAGGGATTTAATAAGGTCACCTTTATCAAGAGACTGGACGCCTCTTAATACTTTGATTCATGCTTCTTCTATTGAAGATGCCAGAAGATTGGCATGAAAAACCGAAGGTGATGGTCCAGACCAAGGGATTTGATTTCAACTTGTTTGGATGGTAAGAAGGGAAAAACCCGTGAAACTTTAAGTACCATTTCCATAAGCAAGGTCTTGCTAAGAGAACACATATCTTTCTAAAGGCTTTGACAGTATCTAGGGCCAAGGGGTCCCTGCAAAATAAGGTATTTGATAATGTTTGTACCGGAATGGAAGGAGATGAAACAAACCAAGGGGTGAGACCACATAATTTGCGTAAGTAATTGGTCAGTTCAGCACCTTCAAAAGAGAATTTGGATAACTCTCTTTTGTGAGCAAGTGTCAGAGTAGGAACTTTCTCTATGAATTTAGATAGATATGCTACCCCATCCTTAGAGTTGTTGACAAGTTAAGTGAGGGTATGGACACACTTATCAAACGACATGGTTGGAACCAAGAAGCTGGTTGGATCAGCAGAAGCTCCTACTATTAGTTCAGATGCCTAAGGATCATGAATGCATCTACGTACTTGAATCGAGGCTTTAGAAAGAGGCTTAGTAGGAATCTCTAACCCTTGAGATAGTGCTAAGTTTTGCATGGTAAAAAAAAGTGTTAATTAGAGAAATATCTGACTAATGGTAAGAACTGGTAGCCTCTCCAGCCTTCAACCAACCAGGAGAACCTATAAGGGTAGTGTGAAGAGAGCCCCATCCCACAAGGATCGGTCCAAGGTAAAACTACCTAGGACAGAAGTTGAGGGATAGAATATAGTAACTAGGTATTTGAATAGTATCAATACTACTCTTGGTGTTAGGCGTGTGTGTGTTCCAGTAACATATAGCATAAACACCAAATAATCCTTTCAAATTACAAAAGACACTAAAACATATTTGATGAGAAGGTGGTATAAGTCCCATTCATAGTACATAACAGACTTTATACACAAGTACAAGAGAAACAAGAGCCTGAAGATATATAAATCCGCCATCTTCAAGCCAAGGAACTTTGAAAACCATAGTTGAGAAGGTAACCCTCACCTGCACCCATGGAAACAACACAACTTTTAGTTAGCATTGGCATCGTATGCAGGTGATGCATGGGTATCCCACATGTTATAGATGTCACCCAACACTTGCTTTCAAAGATAAATAATAAGAAAGGTAAAGCTAATCATATATTCAGAGATGGTTTCATTTACAAGCGGGAAAACCATATGGAGCCCCTTGTGCTTTACAAGCTCTTGTGAGATAAGGCCGGAGACGAGTTTTATGAGGCAATTTAGCATTGAAGTGGGCCACATATACTTGTTTCTTGCCTTTATAGAGTTTGGCATTAATTACCGCTATTTTTTCTGGGTCAATGACAGTACTCACACGTGCAATCAATCTATACTTTGGAGTTACCTGTAACATAAAAAGACATTAGTAAATAAATCCTACACACCTTTAGTCAGAGTCGAAGACGAGATGTAAGGTAGTAAGTATAAGTGTTAATCCCCAAAATCATAATACATATAGATGGGATATACCATATTTCTTCATTTGTTCAAAAAGCAAGGGATGTGTGCCGCAAAGGCCCATAACATTGATGCAATAAGCAACCATTACGGCCTCATGAGCAGCCCATTTACAACCATATTTATCATAGTCCATGTTAACCCTCACGGCTCACGGACACCCCATCACCTACGACGGACGTGTATTATGTATTTGGTAGAGTCAAGTACCGGGCTTGTCGGCCCAATAGGAAAAGGGTAAGAGTGATCGCCGATGAGAGACACACTCTAACTGGGACACTCAAGGGATTAGTTGGCTAAGCATGGGCGCCCAAGTGTGAATGGGGTGAGCTCATATAAAAGCCAACTAAACCTAAAATTTACTCATTCTCTCATTTGTGCAATAGAAGAGTGCTCTTGCTCCATCTCCATCTCCATCTTCTTCTTCTTCACCTCCTTGTGTGCGTGTGTATGTGTGTGTGTGTGTGTGAGAGAGAGAGAGAGAGAGAGAGAGAGAGAGAGGGGAGAGTGTGTGTGCGATCGAGCATTACGAAGGCACGACAGCGGCGAAGCGGTTGAGCGCAGCACGACTGCAGCTTCTTCTTCATCGCAGCGAGGAATCCACCCCGAAGGCGAGCATAGAGCAGTGAGTGACACACCCTTTGCTCTCTTGAGCTTGCTAGATTAGTCTTGTTGTGTGCTTGGAGCCATTTGTGGCTCGCACACGGTGTATCGGCAAGTCCCTTGCTTCGACAGTGCGACAAGGAGCACACATTTTTGGCGCCGCTGCCGGGGAATTGCCCTGCACTAAGCCCAAGAGGCACTTTGTGCTTCTCCTATGAGTTGTTTGTAGTAGAAAAGAAGAGGAAGAGGAAGAAGAATGAGTTGTTTTTCTGCAAGTTGTTAATTTCTGTGTTGTCTGCAAGTTCTGTGATTTCTGCATAATGTTGTGTTTTCTGTTTGCACACAGCCGTTGCACAATTAGTAGTCGTTAGCTTGTTTGTAGTGAATGAATAAGCAGGAAGGCAGTTAGCAATTTCTGCTTGCACACAGTCTGTACACAGTTTTCTGTCAAGGTTTGCCTGCACACAGTCTTTGCAGTAAGGTAGTGAGAGAGGAAGTAGGTGGACAATTAGCTTACTGTCCGCAAGCAGTTAGGAGAGTGGTTAACAGATTAGTTAGTGGTTAGCAGCACTGTTAGGAAACAGATAAGGTAGTGAGCTGTCTGTGAGTTGTTGACTAGGAGGTTAGGTGGGTGACAGTGTGTGTGGCCAAGAAAGGGTCACCTAAACTGCGCGCGATCATCGCCAAAAAAAAAAAAAAAAAAAAAACCTTTTAAAAAAAAAACAAATTTTTTACTGGGGGGCTACACTAAAATTTTGATCGGGATCGCGATCATTTGCCCAAGCCCAAGCCCAAGCCCAGGCCTCAATCCTCAGTCTTATGATATATACTAGACTCACTCTTATATATATACCCTACCCCCTCAAGAGGGAATGAGAGCATGTGAGGCAAGTCCTCCACTCTCCTCCCTTCTCTTCCCACTTGCACCCTTAGACTTTCTAATTCGGGCCTAGTTCCCTACTAGAAATTGACGGTTTTAGGTATTCCGAGGGCATAAAGTGACCAAACGGAGGTCTGTAAAGCACGGCACGTCCCTCTGACCGAGACGCTCGTTTTGAGCTATCATACGTTCTATTCTATAGCTGGGTCAGAAAAAAAGGACCAAAAATCAAAAAATAAGAAAACTTGGGTTGCAAAACACCCAAAATTACTAGGTGAGCAGCCTTCACGGGCCCTCAGTGACACTTCTAGGGGATCCAAGTCATATGAACCTACGCTCTGGACGAGTGTTAGAGCACGAGCATATTGGTAGTGCCTCCATTTACGCGGCACCCATTATTCCTCCACCCTAGGTTCTGGACCTTCGGCCGGGACTCAAGGTAGCGCGACCCAAGATCCTCATATCGCGTCTAGTGATTCTTCCTCTGACTACGAAGTCATGGAGGGGTATCCTACACCAAACCCTGATAGTTCAAGTCAAGACATGCATGCCATGGGCCCACGGACCGGGTCCAGCGTGTTTAGCCGCTTAAAAGAGACCCTTAGTAGAGCTACTCGCTCTGAACATGCGGTAAATGAAATAAATGAAGGGAGTGGGGAAATAAATTCGTCATTCATGCCTAAAATGGACCCTATGATTCTTGAGAGTGTGCATGTGAATGTTCCATCCACTGCATCTCCTGATCCTTTAGGACTATCTCCCTCTGAGGTTTTACTACCCGATGGTAGGAGTCTTGCCGAAGTACAAGAGATCGAACGCTATATGCAAGCAACAAGGGAGAGGGAAATTGAGAACCTACGAAGACTAGAACAAAGTCAAGCCCTGAAAGTAAAGGCTCCTATGACAACAATCATGCCAGCCGAGCAACCGAGTGCTTCCAAGGTAGCAGTCACGGAGGGGCAAGCTATGGGGAGCAATAATGCTTCCACTTCAAGGGAAACCTCCAGCACGCCGGCCTAGATGGGATATTCCTAAACGAAAATTGGGAGTATGACCTACAAGCAGAAGATTTAACTGATCGGTACACAGGACACACCTATCATGTGGGTTGGTTAGATGTTCTACAATCCACATCGGGTGCTACTAGCATAGATGAGCAACAACAGAAAGTCTGTGATGTCCTCCATAGGATTGTCGAGTTAGAAAGACAGAACACAGGGATCAACATGCCTTCAACAGGCCTAATGAGATTCTTGGATACAGGAAAGGCCAACCAACCAACCCTGTCACAAATGGAGACTCCCTCAGTGAGCCCCATTGATCCTCCATATGTTGTTTCGCCAGGAGCCTCAGTACAATCTGAGCCCACAAGTGGCAGCTTTACCTTCCCAGATCTAGCTCATCTTTCTCTTAATGACACTACGGCTACCATGCATATCCCAGTGGTGAGCATGACAAGAAGTACACCATGGAGTTCATTTGTTAATATTGCGCCGATGCCTAGTAGCACAGTGCCCCCAACTATACCTACATGTATGTATCAATCATGTGCACCTGTCGTACCTCAGCCTCATGTAGCTCCTACACCTCCGATTATTCCAAGAGCTTACAATCCACAATGGAATTATCCAAGCTCTTATACAAGTGGGGCCATGCCATTTAATAATAACATGCCATATCAGGCACCCCCTATGCCTAGGGCCACGCCTGTAAACTTTGGACCACCGTCTGGTACACCACCATACGAAATTTGGGACCCAAGAGCCGCACGTATGTCAAGGCCAAGGCCAACTCCCATCTCACATGTGGTTCCAGGAGCACATACACCCATTATACCTACTCAAATAGGAGATTTGGCAGCATTTGCTCAAACTATCGGTCGCTCTATTGCGGAAAACATGCGTAGTGCACCTGATAGAGAGCCTAGGAGCAAGGCAGTTCAAGTAGCTAAGCTCACACAGAAATTCAATGGAGACGGAGATGCTAGAAAGCATATGGAAGTCTTTGAACATGTGTGCAATTCCTTGGAAGAGCACAATGAGCTACATAAGTGTAAGGCTTTGAGTTTGACCCTAAGCGGAAAGGCTAGAGATTGGTATAGAACCTTAAGAGTAGAAGAAAAAACGATCTACTCTACTCTTAGGAGAATGTTCTTAAAACAATACATACGAGAGGGAGTACTTTGGGGTGTAGCCTCTCAGCTCCAGAAAGCCCAACGAGAAGAAGGTAAATCTGTGAGAGACTTTATTAGTCTCCTAAAAAAATTGAATTCTCGATGCAATCCAAACGAGTGATTCAACAACAACCAATTGCTCGATAGATTCATTAGGGGACTACGACATGAAAGTATCTATAATGGCCTAGTCATTAGAGGTATCACTACTTGGGAAGCAGTCACCATGAATGCAATCCAATTGGAGGATAATTTAATGATTGCAGGAGAAAGAGTGTCTGCCGAGCCGAAGTCTAGTAGCTCGCAAGCATCAGGGCATGAGCCAAAGAAGATAAAGCCAATCGTGAAAGAGCAAACGATATCTGAGATGACTTTGGAAGATCTCACAAAGGCCATCCAAGAAAGCCTTAGGGGTAATCGTGCTCCACAAAACACTCATATGTATCCAAGAAGGGAGCAACAATGGTGCTCAATTTTCTTGGGCCCACATACTACGAGTGAATGCCCTACTTTCAGAGTAAAGTTTGACGGACTTGTAACGCGTGTGGTAGGTATGGACATCAAGCAAAGGATTTCCTAATGCTTAAACGCATCATGGAAAATAGACCTCCTATAGCTTGGGCAGACTCACCTCGAGTTCCTGCATTGATGCCTACCCCACCCATGGAGCAACAATTTCCATTACAACACATGGTCCCTAGAACCCAAAATGTGGTCCAAACCACACCGTTGCCACCTCCAGTGCTAGGACCGCAACCCCCTCATCCAAGAGCTACACCTATGAACCAAATAGGTTGCGAGTCATCTAGTACTTATGTAGATTGCGAAGAGGACATAGACTCTAGTATCACCTATGGAGTCGACATGCTTGAGGAGTGTCCCATGTACTATATGGAAGACCATTGGGGACAAATCAAACCGGTATATCAAGCTACTGCGCTAGCAGCAAGAGGCCAAACCAGTAATAGTTTTGCCAGGAGACCACCTCTTCAGTGCTACGAATGTGGTGGACCACATCGAGTAGCTAAGTGCCCCATTAGAATACAAAAGAATGCTGCACTAATGCAAACAAGTCAAGGGAGTGCATTGGCAATGCCAATACTCACTTGTAATCGTTGTGGCATAGATCATTTGATCGCACAGTGTCCTAACAATTCAAACGCACCGAAAATCACACCGTTGAACATAGTAGAGATTGTTGATGGGACACCACCAACTATAAACATAGCACCAGTGAATGCACTCACACGGTCGATGCTCCAAAAGCAAAATTACATCCTCAAAGAGAGAGATGCTGCATCCATTGGCCGAGCGAGAAAGAAGAAAACACGAAGAAAGAAATCCCTTAATTCTTCTAGCTCAAAACCTAGTTCAAAGACTAACATAGGGACAGGAGAGGATCCCGTGTATATGAATGACCCTGACGATGACTCAAATTCAATAGAGACCACGGAGACCAAAAGTGTTACTACAAAGGAAAAAGCCAGTGAGGAGGATCACGAGAGGGAATTACGACGAACACCAAAAGAGTATTCAAAGTTAAACTACCCAGTTGCGAACCCCCAAGATAAGCCACGAGAGACAAAAAATGAGGATTGCAAGAGAAAGATTGGAACCTATCCAAACCCAACAGTGGAAATTGAACGACTCCAACAACTGAGGGGTTTGGTGGAAGAAACTCAACGAACATTAGAACCTGAACCCAAACATATCCAGATGTCGGACAAAGTGTTTCCCACACAAGTTCAACCTCACAAGAACTACAGGCTGTTAGCTATACCCAGTATCATTCGGGAAGAGAGTGACGGTAGGACATCTGAAAGTGGACACACACCTTTCCTACTAGAGAGAATGTTTGGTGAGGGAATGCCCGACCCCCTTGAGGAAGTGGAGATTCCATCTTCACCATTCTCTTGTCAGGGTCCTACGTCCCACAAGATGCCATTAAATGTTGCCAAATTGATGGATTTCATGTCTTCAGAAGTTAGAACCACTATCATGTCCAAACTATATAAAGACCCCGAGCTAGTCTCGGCTCTTCGAGCCTTCCTCAATGGAGAATTAGAGGCCGGATTACCACAGTTTTCACATATGAACAAACCTGACTCGGTAATGAATGATGAGGAACATTTAGAACCACCATCTGACCTAGCGGGACATGAATCTGTAATTGAAGTACCCGTTAACAAGTTGGGGCAATACTTTGAAGGTGATGAATCTAATGCTACTCTACCAATCATTACTAAAGTATTAACTGTAAAGGGAGTCCTTGACGGTGGTGCAGGAGTCAGCATGGTGACAAAGAGTTGTTGGGAGTCTATGGGGCGACCTCACCTTGAAGCCACAAGCGTAGTGGTAAAAATGGCTAATGGATCTATTGTTACGCCTATTGGAATGCTTAAGGATCTCAGGATCAAGGTCTTGGGACACAAGGTAAGGCAGACTTTCATTGTTATGGATTTTTCAAAGCATCCTATGTCATTTGAGATGATCTTAGGGCGTCCATTCATGAGGGAAGCAAAAATGGTGCATGACTGGTCCAAAAACCACGTCTACTTACAGTTCCAAGACTCTGTCATTCGAGTTGATCTTTTAAGTGGTCGAACGCATCCTCTAGGAAATAAATTCATCATTGATAATCGATCAGACACAACAATTCACTCAGCTCCATTACAGTATTGTTACACGTGTAACGAAGACACGGATATTGGGGAGTACTCTCCTTATATGGATATCCTACCCGGAATGGCTGAGTCAGACAATGTCGACTGGGTACACCTAGCGGCAACTATAGATACATGGGGAGCTAGAGGAACAACCTCGGTAACACAAGATGGGGAAGAGATACCACACATTGCACCAGTAAACATGTTAGGTGTAGCGCATGTAACATCCGATGATAAGAGAGAGGCACGCCTACCTGAGAGTGAAACCGATGATTCCTCAAAGGCTTCAGGCCAATACACATCAGAAACGGAATCTCAGGGAGAAATGGATTCAGAACCTGAGGAAACATCGAGTGAGCCAAGTATAGAAACTGAACACTCAAGGTCTAGTACGACCATCTATGGTAATTTATATGAGAGTGAAGAAGATACAAGCGAAGACCTATCAAGCGATTCGAGTTCAAACATTTACCAAAATCAAAACCTTAACAAGAAACAAAGGTCATATAAGAGACGACGATATCGAGCAAATGTGAGAGCTAAGATAAACAAGGAAAGATCTACTGCAGAATGGCTTAGCTATCTAGGGGCATGTGATGCTCATCGAACGCTAGTAGACAATTGGGGTGAACATCTCTAGAGTGTCATGTGGTGCAGCCCGCGACCCATTGACCTCACTCAATTAGAGGTTACAGAGCCGAAATTGAGTCGAACTATAAGAAGACGTCAAAACCGAGAGTTAGCACGACAACAAAAGGAGGTAGAACTAAAAGAAAGATCTCCGTCGGGACAAGAGCCCGTTGAATTACATACGGCTCCTGAATATTTTAAATCTTATACCACGGGGGAGCGAAAGGTTGTGTATGCCAAGGCCCAACGAATACCTACCAATGAAAGCAGTGGCGTCTATGATGGTCCAGCGGTAGTTAAAGAGATAGAATTAGCAGAACTAGGTGAGGAGTCTAAACCAGTCTTTATTGCTCAAGACCTTACCGAAACTAAAGAGGCTGTACTTAAGGAGCTTCTCAAGGAATACAAGGATATCTTTGCTTGGACATATCATGACATGAAGGGCGTTCCACCTTCTGTGGTACAACATACAATTCCCATGATCAACACTGCTAAACCTGTCCAGCAACGACCCTATCCAATGAGTCCTAAGTACACCAAAATTTTACAAGAGAAGATTGAAAAACTTATCCAATGTGGATTCCTATAGCCTATTGAGCACTCAGAATGGGTTTCTCCAATAGTCATTGTGCCAAAAAAGAATGGGAAACTAAGAGTGTGCGTGGACCTCAAGAAAGTTAATGCAGCCACTAGGAGAGATCATTATCCCTTTCCATATTCAGAACATGTGCTTGAAAGAGTTGCGGGCAAGGAGGCTTATAGCTTTTTAGATGGGTACTCTGGTTACAATCAAATCACAATTGCATTAGAGGACCAAGCTAAAACTACTTTTATCATAGAGTTTGGAGTGTTTGCATTTCGTGTTATGGCCTTTGGCTTAACGAATGCCCCTGCTACATTCCAACGATTAATAAACACTGCGTTTAAAGAATTTCTAAGGGAGTTTTGTGAAGCTTTCCTAGATGACCTTTGTGTTTATTCTTCTTGGGAGAAGCATTTGTTATATCTACGAAAAATATTTGAAAGGTGCAGATTTTATCGCATCTCATTGAACCCTTTCAAATGCCAATTTTGGGTTAAGCATGGAGTCATTCTAGGGCATATAGTGTCCAAGAACGGGATATCCACAGATGAGAGTAAGATTAAAGCCATTGCCGATTTGCCACCACCTACGAACTATAAAGGAGTTCAAAGATTTATGGGCCATGTTGGTTATTATCGAAGATTTATTTTAAACTTTGCCGAGATAGCGCGTCCATTGTACAAGCTTCTTATCGAGTTTCACTGGACGGAATAATGTCATCAATCTTATGAGTTATTAAAGAAGGCCCTAACAAGTGCTCCAATCCTGCGAGCACCTGATTGGAATGTACCTTTTCATGTGCATATTGATGCATCAAATTTTGCTATTGGGTGTGTTCTAACTCAACCAGGAGAACATAAATTGGACTACCCTATTAGCTTTGCAAGTCGCCAATTAAATGATGCCGAGATGAACTACACTACTACAGAGCGCGAAGGTCTAGCTATGCTACCAAGTTTGTGTTTTATGTTGATCATCAAGCATTGCTATATTTGGTAAACAAGCCGTGTTCCACAGGTCGAATTACACGATGGTTGTTAATTCTTCTTGAGTTTGACTTCACCGTTGTTGTGAGGCCTGGGAGGAAACATGTCATGACAGATCATTTATCTCGTATCCCTAATGGCGAAGCTCCTACGGGGGTTGATGATGAATTGCCTGATACTCCTTTGTTCATTGTTGAGACAATGCCTGAATGGAGTGAAAAGATTGTTAACTTCTTAGTTAATGGTTTTCCACCCAAAGAACTGCGAAAAGATATAGCTCAAAAATTAATCAAGGAATGTGAACCCTATTGCTTACTGGCTGGAACTCTCTATAAGAGAGGAAAAGATGATGTTCTTAGACGCTGTGCCCACGAGGATGAGTATTTATATATTCTACAAGAGGCACACATGGGCGTAGCTGGTGGTCACTTTTCAGGAAACTTGACTGCCCGAAAGATCTTACAGTCAGGCTATTGGTGGCCCACTTTGTTTAAGGATGCATCACTTTTTGCAAAGGGATGTGATGAATTCCAACGCTTCAACAAGCCACAAAGAAGGGATAGGATGCCTCTACATCCCATCAAGGTAACCCAACCATTTGAAAAGTGGGGCTTAGACTTTGTAGGACCGATTAGTCCGGCTGCACGTAACACGCAATCACGATATATCATTGTGGCTACTGACTATGTAACCAAATGGGCTGAAGCAAAAGCAACACGAAAGACGGATGCAAAAACAACAGCTAAGTTCCTCTTTGAGAACATTATCACACGTTTTGGATGGCCCTTTGAACTTGTAAGTGACAATGGAACTCATTTTATAAATGAAGTAATAAAAGAACTTACATCAAACTTCATGATATCTCACCACAAGTCTACACCCTATTATCCCCAAGCCAATGGCCAAGCTGAGAGTACCAACAAAACTCTCATCTCCATTTTGACAAAGACAGTCGAGGCTCATCGCACTGATTGGGACCTAAAGCTTACATCAGCTTTATGGGCTTATTGTACTGCGTATAAAGTTGCTATTAATTGCACACCGTTTAAGATGGTGTATGGCCAAGAAGCAGTTATGCCATGGGAGTTTGTCATTCCTAGTCTTCGAGTAGCTTCTCAAGAAGGTTGGGATGGTAACCCCTTAGTGGAGCGGTTATATATCCTAGAAAGGCTAGATGAAGAGAGGCAATTAGCTGTGCGAAATGCTCTAGTGGAGAAGGATAGGAGAAAGAAGTGGTTTGATAGCCATTTAAAGGATAAAGACATCAAAGTTGGTGATAAAGTTCTTATGTACGGGGTACGTAATGAAAAGAAGAAATTGAAATACGCTGGTAAGGGACCATATCGAGTGTGTGAAATTACCCCGCAAGGTACCATTCGTGTGGAGACTCTAGATGGAGTTGAAACCATTGGATTCCTTAATGGGAGTAAATTCAAAAGATATTATGATCCTCTAAGCCAGGAAGAGTTGCAAGCCATCCATCAAAAGAAGGCTGCCAAGGAACAAGCAGAGCTTTAAAAAATCCAAGCAAGAGTTGAGGCTCGAGAACAACAACAACGTCTTAGACGCCAACGAGAGGCTAATCTGGGAATCACGCAAGAATTTTTCGAGGACACAGATGACGACTCATTAGAATTTGAGCCACCCCTACGATACCCAATTGAGCTAAATAGCCCCTATGGGAAAGTACTATACAATGCCTTATTAGATACGGGAGCTAAACACAATTTGTTATCCTATGGAGTTTGGTGTCAATTAGGGAAACCGACACTATCCCCGAGTACGATGCAAGTCAAGGGCATTAATAAAAAGAAAACTTCTATTCTTGGAGTCCTTCAGACCCTTGTTGTCTATGACAATGGAAGCATAGTGCAGAGGTTTCTAGTCATGCCCGCGGGAGCTATGGAAGGCAACGTAAACCTGGGACGCACGTGGATGTTGGCAACCAAATGCACTATTGATTGGGATATTGTTAGTGTCACGACGCGACCACCGACTCTTACCCCTATCATTCAAGCAAAGTCACCTACGTTGCAAACTCTAGCAAAGTTGAAGGGTAGCCAACATTCACAAGCCAAGGTGGTTAACTCGTCTTTGCTGGCTACCCATGAATCTAGCACTTCAACACTTGTAGTTGCAGCAAGCAGTAATATTGCAAGTACTCAACCTGCACGACCTAAAAGTACATATCAATGGGTCCCCAAGGCCTTACTTCCAACTACCTCAACCCTCCCATCCATTCCAAGAAAAAATTTCCTGGGAAAACCAAGAGCGCGCCCTAGGAGAGTCAAGACCAAATCACGATGGATTCCAAAACAACTATTAGAAGCCCAAGGCTACTATGATGGAAATGAGCAAATTTGGGTACCTAAACGTAAAATGTGTCCTTCCCTATCGACAACAAACCCATATGAGTCAAACAGTGTAATGCTAAAGCCAATGGCAGACCGTGGGAAGGGAAAGATCACAGAATTCTACACACCTAGTCCAGAGCTAGTTTGGGCTAAAAGGCAAAACCAATTTATTCCACCTAGCTCAGGAAGGGGGGAGTTCCATGAAGATTCTAGCTCCTCATGTAATACATCCATAGAGCTAAAATCTTCTACACAGCCTCCATCTATAGTAGTGGACCCCATGAAGCTACAAAAGAATCCACACCTCCCAGTGTTCAAGAATCACCTGATGGACCACTTCAAGTTCGATCCTGGGAGAGTACCTTACCACCCTTTCAACTTGACGAGGCACCTAGGGTAATAGAAAACTACTGGCAAAAATCCTCACCTATTACCAACTGGAACAATTGTTTCAAAGGGTGACGACATCATTTCAAACGGTATGATCTACCCAAGGAAGGGGGGAGTGTTTGTGGACATCCATCATTCACTTGCTTCCCTCTCAACCTTTCTCCCTGACCTCTTAATCTCCGATCTTAGGGAATGTATATATAAAGCCTTATACTCGCAAACAGAATAAAAAAGTAAAAGAGCAAGAGCCATAACACAAATCATAAAAACAAATTATGCAGAAGAACACGACCCTTGTAATATTTGCACTCTAATCATCATCTATTTGCGTGTACAGATATGGCTAGTATGCTAGAGTCATCCACTCCTGCCTTGGGTGAGAGGTACCCTCGTTACTTTTCACAAATATTTCACATGGTCTTTCCAGTGCTTGCATGTGAATGGGATTTGATAGGTACGCTAGCATGTGAGAGGAATTTTGAGGAGTTAGAATGGCTGATACGTATTTTGACCACGTCTGATCCATACTTAGTAGAGAGCGGTTTCTCCCATTGCACAAGCCTACCCTTTTGACCAAGATGACTATAGGCTTCTAGTGACCTTCTCAGTAAACATGGGCACCTATGATGAAGAAGAAAATTTACACGACTACACGGATGGCACATATGGTCTCATGGATGATGACTTTGTTTATCGCGACGACGAGGATAGGGGTTTAGCCTTAGGGTTTTCCCCCAACCTCTACAATATCCTATTCCCTTGACTCTCTAGGGGGAGTGCAAATAATTAGGTTAGGGTTCCTTATGTTTTTTGTTGTGTTCAATAAGTGTTGGTACCTTTTTCCACTAATGTGCCTCCTGGAGGTATTCCTTTTGTTTCCTAGTGTGTACAAGAGCGTGTTGCTATTGGTAGGATTTGGACCTTCAAGGAATCTTTATCTCGACTCACTCACTCTTCAAATCAAGCGCGACCATCGACACTTGCAGGTGTTTCTTGTCCATTAGCATTGCCCCTTATCTTTTTTGCATCTATGATTGTCAGCTTTAATTGTGATTGGTAGCCTAATATTCACCGCATTTGCTTAGTATCAAACATTTAATTCAATGTATTTTTTGTCATAATCACTTGTCTAGGTTTAAAAATCAAGCAGTCCGACTAAGCTAGTTTGACCAAGTTAGGTGTTAGAAATCTTCTCTTAATACCATGGGGAATGCCTTCCTAATAATTAATGGTTACTTAGGTTCTTAATCCAATTTAGGTAGCATTGTGTGAAATGTACTAGGGCTTTCTAGTGGGCTTGACCCTATTGACCTTTAGCTTAAGTATTATAAAGGGAGTTTACTAGTGTGATGAGCTTGGGGAGGTGTATCAGTGTTATATGACCCCCCAAAGTTACAAAATTAAAATGTTGAAAATGAACAAACAAAAAATCATAGTGCCACACTGTAAAATCTTAAGCTGGAAGAGAAATCTCAGCTTGATTTGGTACTTCACTCACATGTATTGCCTATGGTACTAGAGCCCTAGAGGTTCCCAGTATGGGCGCTTTTACTTGAAAAGCAAAAAACCCTGCAAGGCATACAAAATAAGCACACACATCAAAATTGAATCACTGTGAAAAGACTTTGGGGGGTCAAAGAAAAAGTAATCAGTCAGGCGATGATTTCATGAGAAATTCCTTTTATGGTAGCTTAAGTACAAGGTCTTCTAGATATAGCCTCTAGTCAGCCCTCGAACATGAATACTTGGCTCTCGCGATTAAACAATTTAATTTACCATAGAAAATTAAGAAGCTTACCCATGGTATTAATATTCAATCTCTAGTGCCTTTCAACCGTCAAATTAGCGACCCCAGACTTGTTAATTTTTTACCTTTACATCTGTTTATGCATTTGATTACATTGCAATTTAATGTTCATTGCTAACAAATTGTTTGAAATTATTTTACCAATCAATTTGTCTACCTAAAACTGCATATGATTTTTAATCACTTATGAGAATGCAATTACTTGTGCCAATGTTGTTTGATTTTGCAGTGACTGAAGAAGGCAAAGGACATTCATCTCAAATGCTCTTCCATCTCAAATGCTTCAACTCAATAGCTTCCGAGGACAGAATCTACATCAGGAAGGGGGGCATGTTAACCCTCACGGTTCACGGACACCCCCATCACCTACGACGGACGTGTATTATGTATTTGGTAGAGTCAGGTACCGGCTTATCGGACCAATAGGAAAAGGGTAAGAGTGATCGCCGATGAGAGGCGCACTCTAACTGGGACATTCAAGGGATTAGTTGGCTAAGCATGGGCGCCCAAGTGTGAATGGGGTGAGCTCATATAAAAGCCAACTAAACCTAAAATTCACTCATTCTCTCATTTGTGCAATAGAAGAGTGCTCTTGCTCCATCTCCATCTCCATCTTCTTCTTCTTCACACTCCTTGTGTGCGTGTGTATGTGTGTGTGTGTGTGTGTGTGTGTGTGTGTGTGTGAGAGAGAGAGAGAGAGAGAGGGAGTGTGTGTGCGCGATCGAGCATTACGAAGGCACGACGGTGGTGAAGCGGTTGAGTGTGGCACGACTGTAGCTTCTTCTTCATCGCGGCGAGGAATCCACCCCGAAGGCGAGCATAGAGCTGTGAGTGACACACCCTTTGCTCTCTTGAGCTTGCTAGATTAATCTTGTTGTGTGCTTGGAGCCATTTGTGGCTCGCACACGGTGTATTGACAAGTCCCTTGCTTCGACAGTGCGACAAGGAGCACACAGTCCATTACCCATCATAATCATATTCATAACCATATTCGGCCACAATCCATCATAAACTTGTTCACAACCATTCATTTGGCACATTTAAGAAGTTTTTTCCAAGATCCATATACACAACAACATGGACTCAAGAATGGTAAGCACGAGAACCAACCTAGAGGCACATCAACCATAGTATAACCGCCACGGCAACCTTACCAGAATATATAGACCCCTTGTCATATACCCCGGCAACCCCACTATATAGGTCATTCAGTAGATTTTTAAGAAGAAATTCTATCATTACCCCCCCCCCCCCCCCTTCTCGCTTTTTAAAACTGACTTTCAAGGTCACAGTTAACCAGTATTTAAAAGAAGATACAAACTTTCAATGTTTCTTTACATGCCGATGACAAATATGCATTGACAGATATACATAAACTCGAAAGGGAATTATAAAACAAAGCCGCAGACACCGAAAGGGTGCTCATACACATGCATATGATAAGTCACTTAAAAGCAATTCCTAACTCACAGGGTGAGTAAAAAAAGACAAGTGCCGTAAATACAAAACAGTTCGATAGAAGTTTCCCTTCATGTACCTCTATTGGCATATGCATGAGGAATATTACCATAGTACCAACAAGTGAATCACAACTCATCAAACAGTTCGGAAATCAGTTCATTTCAAAGCCATAAGTCACCTAAGATTGAGTCGGAGCAGCGAGCTCCACAATAGCCTGCTTATCCTTGCCCTGTGCCATAGATCCGACACTTAACAATATCCCTTTGCATGTAAAACCCTCACAGTCCTAATGTGCAGACAACTACTCATAAGTACACACACACACCACCAATTCTAAGTGAGCATGTAAAGCTCACCTTTTTATAGGGTTTGGAGCAAGTGGCCACCTGCCTTCAAGCCGTATGACGGGCCCGGCTTCAAGAGGTGGATGGTGCAACAGCGTCGCCTTGGAGAGAGAGAGAGAGAGAGAGAGAGAGAGAGAGAGAGAGAGAGAGAGAGAGCGCTTAGAGCACTGAATCGCAGAACCGTCAGGAGGGAGCCACCTCATTAATAAGTAGAAGTAGACATCATTTACAGAGCCGGGTAACCCGCCCATAACCCATTTAACAACCAACTAAGGGTTAGGTACCATTAAGGTACCACCTAAAAAAATTTACCTAGTGAATTCAAACCGGTTATTCACCAAAGGTACCCCAAACCAACAGTCCCAAGAAAAACAACAGGCTATAATTAGCCATATGTGTGTGTGTGTGTGTGTGTGTGTGGTGTGTGTGTGTGTGTGTGTGTGTGTGTGAGTGAGAGAGAGAGAGAGAGAGAGAGAGAGAGAGAGAGAGTCTACTCAAGATTTGATGATAAAGAGACAAAGGGAAGGAGGGAATTTTTAATGGCATGAAAGCAATTGTTAATGTCATGGAAACAAATCAAAGAGATATCAAAGATCTACTCGATGAGTTTAGATCTCAAGATTTGATGGGTGTATGTGTGTGTGTGTGTGTGTGTGTGTGTGTGTTTTTTTGGGGGGGGGGGGGGGGGAGAGAGAGAGAGAGAGAGAGAGAGAGAGAGAGAGAGAGAGAGAGATTTGTCATATTTTGGGAGTGATTACAAGGACTTTAATGCACCCTCCTTGCTTGCGTGCTTCCACACACACCCTTCCAAATGTGTGTGTGTGTGTGTAACCCAATGTCCCCCTATGCGGGTCACACACTTGTTGGTTTGGTTTGACCTTAATAATTCGAGGCAAAGAGAATGTCACTCACTCGTTGTATATGTACATAATTTACAAATGAACATTTAGAAAAGCGGTAGAGTGGACACGGGGAATGGAAATTTATGTCAATCGGCGCTTGAGATGAAGCCATGTGGGTATGAGAGGAAGCAAGCCGATGCAAGCGAGGAGGGGGGTGAAGATTAAGAGGAGTATGCGGGCGGAGGGCGTGGGGTAGCCAAGCTGCAGAACGGGCAGCAAGACGCAGAAGGGAAGAAGATGCCGACCCAAAACATCGAGCTACCCCATGTTGCACAGTAGAACATATTGTTAGGAAATAAGACGTAGCTAAATAGATAATTGAGTAGATTACTTAATGGAGAGAGACAAATTTATATACACGAGATTATAGTGTAGAGAGAGAGAGAGAGAGAGTACACACGATATACGTGGTTCACCCAATGTGGGCTACGTCCACGGGAAAGCAGCCACTCAATGCTTTGGTACTTCAAAACAAGAAGTAGTTTACAAAGGGATTATACCCTTAATGGAGCTCCCGCCTTGCTTCACTCTCACCACCTCACACTCACCTTGTTGCATCAACTTCACACTATGAAATGTGTGTAGAAATGGCCTCCTTTTATAGGCCAAAAGGGCTGCCCTCTCTTATGAGAGACAGCCATGTGTAGCCGCCCTTGTGCGAATAAGTCCAAATCGGACCCTCCAATCCGCCCATGTGTGGCCGCCCTTGAGAAGACAAGTCCGCTTTTGAATTCGGCCACCGGCCATTGACTTCCGACCACCGGCCACCGGCCATTGACTACCGGCCACCGCCAACCGACCGTTTGTTTTCCGACCACTTTCCGACCGCCGTCCGGCCATAATATTCCGGCGAAAAGGAATATTCCGGCC
Source organism: Adiantum capillus-veneris (assembly GCF_014529385.1). Lineage (NCBI taxonomy): Eukaryota > Viridiplantae > Streptophyta > Polypodiopsida > Polypodiales > Pteridaceae > Adiantum > Adiantum capillus-veneris. The sequence continues at coordinate 35,604,109 of NC_140934.1, forward strand.
TAAAAAAGTTGCCCCTGATTCTTGTCCGTGAAAATTTTGGTTTCCGGTGAGTGATTTTCCTTCACGCACGATGGCTTCTCCTCATAATGGGGGCCTTACAAATGTGCGCTTTTACCACAGAAAATTACAAGGGTAAATCAGGCTCCATACTTAACAATCTCCCACTTGGAGACTGATCTCCAAACCAAACCTGTGACTGCTTTCCATTCTGGCTTTTTTTATCCTTGAATGCCGATTGAAGATGAGCAAAAGCTCAACTTCTCCTTGTTGACCACCTTTGTAAACATGTCTGCAGGATTTTCACTTGTATGCACCTTCCTAGCTTTAGTTGTCCCTCTTCCAAAAGAGTGCGTATGAAGTGATATCTCACTTCAATGTGCTTTGTCCTTGAATGAAAGGCTGAGTTCTTCGCAAGATGGATAGCGCTTTGGCTATCATCTGTACAAGACACAATTGTCTTGTTTGAATCCAAGCTCTTCTAAGAATCTGTGAAGCCACAGAATTTCTTTGCTTGCCTCCGTCATTGCTACATACTCTGCTTCCGTGGTAGAAAGTGAAACCACTTTCTGCAGCTTTGAAGCCCAGCTTACTGCTGTGCCTCCAACCGTGAACACATAGCCAGTAGTGCTCCTTCGAGTATCTTTGTCACCTGCCATATCTGCATCAGCATACCCTTCTAGAAAAATATCAGTTCCTCCAAAATACAAAGCATTTGTTGTTGTCACTTTTAGATACCTAAGTATCCACTTCACAGCTTGCCAATGCTCTTTACCTGGGTTTCCATGAACCTACTCACAACTCCCACTGCATGTGCAATGTCTGGCCTTGTCCAGACCATAGCATACATTAGAGAACCTACCGCTGCAGCATATGGAACTTTAGACATATAGGCTATCTCCTCTTGTGTCTTGGACACATATCCTTCGTTAGTTTAAAATGACCAGCCAAAGGTGTAGAAGTTGGTTTAGCATTTTGCATTGCAAACCTTTCTAGTACCTTCTTGATGTAATCTTCTTGAGATAGCTTTATTGTCTTCTTCGTCCTGTCCCTTGATATTTTCATACCAAGTATCCTCTTTGCAGCACCTAATTCTTTCATTGAAAAAGATTTGGACAGCTCCTCTTTTAGGTCTTTGATGTCCTGCATGTTAGCACTTGCAATCAACATGTCATCAACATACAACATTAGGATGATGAATTTCCCATCTCCCAAATTCTTCGTGTAGACGCAGTGATCCGAGTTGCATCTTGTGAATCCATGATCCAACATCCATCGATCAAACTTCAAGTACCATTGTCTTGATGCTTGCTTTAAACCATACAAGCTCTTCTTTAATCTGCAAACCATTTTCTCCTTACCTTTTACTTCATACCCCTTTGGTTGAAGCATGTAGATTTCCTCCTCTAAGTCACCGTGAGGGAATGCCGTATTTACATCCATTTGCTCGAGATTTAGATCATGAGCAGCCACAAGGCTTAAGACAAGCCTAATTGAGTTCATTTTTACAACAGGAGAAAATATTTCATTGAAGTCAATACCTTTCTTTTGAGAAAAACCTTTTACCACAAGCCTAGATTTGTACCTTTTCTTCCCACCTTCTTCTTCCTTTATCTTGTACACCCATTTGTTTTGAAGTGCCCGCTTACCTTTAGGCAACTCAACCAACTCCCATGTTTGGTTCTGATGTAGTGAGTCCATCTCCACTTGCATGCTCTTCGTCCATTCTCCTTTGGATTCATGTTGCATAGCTTCTTCATATGATTCCGGCTCTCCAGAATCTGAGATCAAGAGATGGTTGAAGGAAGGAACAAACCTTTCTGGAGGTCTACTTGCTCTTGTAGATCTTCGGGGAATAGGTTGAGGCTCCTCATTTGGTTGATGTTGTTGCACATTGTCACCGTTTGCAGTCCTTGAGTCTTCACCGTCCTCAAGCTCCATGTACTCATCACCTGTTTCTTTTGTTTGTTTTCTTTCCAAGTAATCTTTGTACATATTTTGTTCATTAAAAATTACATCCCTACTCCTAAGATTTTACCATCTTCAGGATTCCATAGGCGATACCAAAGTCTCCTTCTCCATAGCCAATGAAGAAACACTTTTTGGACTTTGCATCTAACTTTGATCTTAGGCTTCTATCTATGTGCATGAAAGCCTCACACCCAAACACTTTGAGAAATGCATAATTCACCGGTTTACCTGTCCATGCTCTTCTGGAACTCACCCCATCCAATGCCGTTGAGTTGACCGATAGATTAAGTACACAACTACTACAGCATCCCGCCAAAGTTTCAAGCCGTAGCCTGCATGTAGCCGCATGCTCCGTGCTCGTATCCATAATTGTCCTGTTCATCCTTTCCGAAATCCCATTTTGTTGAGGTGTCCTTGGGGTTGTCCTTTGCCTCCGAATTCCATTGCTAGCACAAAAGCTTTCAAAGCTTGGCTGCAATATTCACCTCCATTGTCGGATCTGAGGCATTTAACCTTGGTACCTGTTTCATTCTCCACAAAGGCTTTCCCCTTTAGAAATATGGAAAATACATCGGATTTATTCTTCATGACATAAACCCATGTTTTTCTAGTCGCATCGTCTATGAATGTTACATAGTACAATGAGCCACCAAGTGATGGTGTACTTGCAGGACCCCAAACATCAGAATGAACCAACTCAAGTTTTTTATTTTTTCTTTCATTTCCTGATTTTTGAAATTTACCCTGTTTTGTTACCATAAACCACAATCTTCACAGAACTCTAAGTCCACTTCTTTCAAACCTGGTAAAGATTCTTTGTTTGAAGGATTTGCATTCCTTTGGCACTCATATGCCCAAGTCGGTAGTGCCACACCGCACTATCAACTTCTGTAGTTGCTGCACAAGCAGAAGGTTTCATGCTAACAGCACACAAGTAAAGTGTACTGACCTTTTCACCCCTTGGCAACCACCAAAGATCCCTTGAGATCTTCCACCGTTTGGTTTCCGAATGTAATATTGACCTTCATCGTCCAATTGTCCTGTAGAGATCAAAATTTTTGCGAAGAGAAGGAACATGCCTAAACATCTTCTTTCAGCTTCCATTCATTTTCCGTTAGCAGTTTTGATAGAAACTGTACCTTTGCCGACAATCTCACAAGCTTCATCATCTCCCAAGTATACATAAAACCAAAATTACCTTTGGTGTAGTCTTGGAAATGTTTCTTGTGTGTGTCGCATGGAATGAAGCCCCGGAATCAACTATCCAGGAATTAAACACATTGTCTAAAGAGAGAATTAGAGCATCCTTGCTCTACTTTTACCTGCCACATTGGCCCTCTGATGTTGCTTGTTGTCTTGAGACTCTGTCTCCTTCCTCATCTTGGACCAGCAATCCTTCTTGACGAGGCCCCTTGCCGCAGTTCCAACATTCAAGAACTGACTTTGTTCGTGATTTGCTCCGTCTTGAGCGATCACGGCCCTTTTGGTTTTTGAACCTCTCTCCTTAGGCCTTCCTCTTGTTTCCTCCACTGATATGCAGCACTTTTGATGATTCTCCTGTGCTTCTCCTTCGCATAGAAAAAACGTAGCAAATAGATAATTGAGTAGATTACTTAATGAGAGAGACAAATTTATATACACGAGATTATAGTGTAGAGAGAGAGAGAAGAGAGAAGAGAGAGAGAGAGAGAGAGTACACACGCTATACGTGGTTCAACCCAATGTGGCTACGTCCACGGAAAGCAGCCACTCAAAGGCTTTGGTACTTCAAAACAAGAAGTAGTTTACAAAGGGATTATACCCCTTAATGGAGCTCCCGCCTTGCTTCACTCTCACCACCTCACACTCACCTTGTTGCATCAACTTCACACTATGAAATGTGTGTAGAAATGGCCTCCTTTTATAGGCCAAAAGGGATGCCCTCATCTTATGAGAGACAGCCATGTGTATCCGCCCTTGTGCAATAAATCCAAATCGGACCCTCCAATCCGCCCATGTGGTGGCCCCCTTGAGAAGACAAGTCCCGCTTTTGAATTCGGCCACCGGCCACCGGCCATTGACTTCCGACCACCGTCCACCGGCCATTGACTACCGGCCACCGGCCAACCGACCTGTTTTTTTCCCCGACCACTTTACCCCCTTTTCCGACCGCCGTCCGGCCATAATATTACCCGCGAAAAGGAAATATTCCGGCCTAAAAAAAGTTGCCCCTGATTCTTGTCCTGAAAATTTTGGGTTTCCGGTGAGTGATTTTCCTTCAACGCACGATGGCTTCTCCTCATAATGGGGGCCTTACAAATGTGCGCTTTTACCACAGAAAATTACAACGGTAAATCATCGAGCTCCATACTGCAACACATATTCTCCTCTGAAATCGCCATGGACATCAGCCCACATCCCACCAGCATTACGCACACATAAAAAATCAGAAACGCCCCCACAAGCAGAAAGTACACCCACATCCCTCCAGAAACCCCCATCTTCACTATCGTCGGATCGGAGGCTTGTAAAAGTCCATCATCTCCGATCCGTTCCCCCCGATGCGCCATGTAGAATCGCTCCGCTTCCCCCGAGCCATAGGTGTAGTTTAGGTTCACCCACGCTGCTTGCGGCTGGCTATGGCGATCTGTGAAGATCAGCAGCATCCGCACCTTATCCTGCGGATCACAGAAGAGGCGGCAGAGCCGGCTCTCCACCCGCTTGCAGCAGCCGCAGCCGGAGCTGCACTGCGGACAAGGGCATGCACAGGCCGTTGATGCTGGCGATGGAGATCTAGTGCAAGAGTGGTTGCAGGAGCTGTAGCAGAAAGCGCCATTGCTGCACATAGCAGCCGCCCCGGTGGGTGGACAGAGAGTTGCGTTTCCTGGCGATGCATTGCATTGCAGGGCGGACAGAGACTCCGCTCGGGCCGCTATAGCTCGGCAAAGTTGTGCATTTGCATCGTCTACCTCATCGCAAAAGCAGGCGAGCCTGCAGGTTTAAGGGTATTGGAGACTTATATCTTGGTACCTTATATTCTTCCACTCGAATTTTGCGAGGAGTATTACATGTACCAGATCTTCAACGTAATCTTCTTTCATTTCTAGACTTGTTGATCTTGGTCTGTTTGTTGGATTTGATCATACCAAATGCCGAATTGAGAAAGATGGACAGACTATAGCCACTGCTCCTCGAAACGGTAATTTGTTTGAACTCTCTCTCAATGATGCTATAGCAAATGTTGTCACTGCTCCAGGTGATCATGATTGCAAATTATGGAATCACCATTTTGTTCATGCTGATTTCTCAAAACTCCTTGATCTTCAACGTCGTGATCTTGTTCATGGCATGGATCTTAAAGCCCATCCCCATATGGGAATTTGTGAATTTTGTGCTCTTGGGAAACACAATCGTAAACCCTTTCCTCTTTCAAATACAACTCATTCTCATGACATATTGGATCTTGTTTATACTAATATATGTGGATCTCTACCTTCTTCAAGATCACAATATCGCTACTTCATTACTTTCATTGATGATTTCTCAAGGTATGCGACTGTATTTCTACTTAGACAAAAATCTGAAGCCTTATCTGTTTTCAAACAATTCCACAAGGCTGCGGAACTTCAAACTGGTCGTTGCCTTAAGAAGCTTCGTAGTGACAATGGAGATGAATATGTTTCTCGAGAGTTTGTGAGTTACTGTGCTGACAATGGAATTCATCATGAACACACTATTCCATATTCGCCTCAACAGAACGGTGTTGCTGAACGAAAGAATCGCACTATTCTCAATGTTGTAAGATGTATGTTGATTCATTCTGGCTTATCTCGTGTTTTTTGGGTTGAAGCTACTTTGACAACAGTATTTATTCAGAATCATCTTCCTACTAATGCACCCTCTGGTAAGATACCCATCACAGCATGGACAAGTGACATTCCTTCTGTATCTCATTTTCAAACCTTTGGATGTATTGCTTATATTCATGTTCCCAAAGAAACACGAACAAAGCTTGATGCTCCTGGTCTTAAAGTTATTTTTATTGGATATTCTGACACTTCCAAAGGCTACAAATTCTGTGACCCTTCCTCCAAGAAAGTAATTGTGAATCGTGATGCTACTTTTAACGAACAACTTATGGGAGGCTCATGGTCCATGGATGATTCTGATGATACTAAATCATTGCTTCAGGCTTTTCCATTTCTTTCAGAAGATGAAACTCTTCCTATTGAGAAACTTTCCTCTTCACAACCATCCATTTCGAATGTTGCCAATGATGATATTGATATTTTTGTTGATCTGCCTATTGATTTTGAACATGGCTCATGTCATGTTTATGATGACGATATTGCTGATAATTCTTTTTCTCCTTCCGAAGATCCCATTACTTATGATGAAGCTATCTCTTCACCACAAAAGGATCAATGGCAAGAGGCTATGGAAGCAGACTACGATTCTCTTATCTCTAAAGGTACATGGATACTAACTGAATTACCTCCTGGTTGTACAACTATTAAATGTAAGTGGGTGTATAAGACAAAAGTAAAAGCAGATGGATCTTTTGACAAGTTCAAGGCACGTTTAGTTGCAAAAGGTTACTCCCAAGTAGCTGGTGTTGATTATCAAGAGACTTTTTCACCAGTTGTTCGCATTACAAGTGTTCGAGTTTTATTGGCATTTGCTGTTCAATTTGATTTAGAAGCTCATCAAATGGATGTGCGAACTACTTTTCTTAATGGTGACTTGGAAGAGGAAATTTATATGGAACAACCAGAAGGGTTTGTTATTCCAGGTAAAGAAGACCTTGTTGCTCAACTCCATAAGGCACTATATGGTCTCAAACAAGCTTCGCGAGCCTGGTATACAAAATTTGATCTTTTTCTCACCTCTAAAGGATTCATCTCTTGCTCGTCAGACCCCAACTTATACATAAAACGCCAAGGTAGCAGTTTTGTGATTCTTGCTCTTTATGTGGATGATACCATCCTTGTTTCCAATGATTTGGGATTTCTTCAGCAAGTGAAAAAGTTATTGTCTTCTGCATTTGATATGGTGGATCTTGGAGAGATTCACTCGTGTCTTGGCATTCAAATCCAACGGAACGAAACCGTACAAAAGGTATTTTATTTCTTCGACAGTCAAAGTTTATTGCAGATACTATTCAAAAATTTGGTATGGAATCTGCACATTCAGCCAACACACCTTGTCTTGCGAGCTCTATGAAGAACACTTCTGACAATGGCGGTCAACTTGTCACAAATCAACCTTATGCTAACTTGATTGGATGTCTTTAGTTTGTTGGCATGAACACTCGTCCTGATATTCTGTTTGCTGCTAATTATCTTGGACAACATCTTGCATGTCCTTGTTTTAAGCATTGGTCTATTGCAAAGCATGTATTGAAATACTTGAAAGGCACTACAGATTTTGGTTTAGTCTATCGACGACAACTCACATCGGATTCTATGCAATCTCTTTCTCTTTTGGGTTACACAGATGTAGACTGGGCAAGCTCACATTTATCTATGCGATCTACTAGTGGAAATTTCTTCTTTATAAATGGTTGTCTTGTTTCTCGGACTAGCAAGAAACAATGTTGTGTTGCAGTTTCTACGACTGAGTCAGAATATGTTGCGGCATCACTTGCAGCTCGTGAGTTGATTTGGCTTTGACAAATGCTGGTTGATATTGGTCACTCTCCTCTTTCTAGCACACCCTTGCGGTGTGACAACCAAAGTGCTATTAGTCTTGCAAAAGACTATGTTCAACATAATAAGTCAAAGAACATTGCTGTCCATTATCATTATGTCAGGTATGAAGTACGCAAAGGAACCATTATGGTTGAACACTGTCTAAGTGACCAGATGATTGCAAATATTTTGACCAAAGGCCTCAACGAGTCACGTTTCATCCTCTTGCGCTCGGAGCTTGGAGTTGCTTTGGCCTCACTCTTTCTAGATTAGCTTCTTTGCTATTGTAATAGCTTTGTACATATGACATTGTAATCTTTTAGGTACCATGCACTATGCACACTCCACATTTGCACATTGTGATCTCTAAGTCACTTGAATATTTGTACATAGATGCACAATTCACTTTCACATCATCATCGCTGGTTCATATTTTCACATTGTATAGGGGCTTGGGTTTTTCCCTTGAACTCCCCAAGGGTTTTTTCATCCAAAGCTAGAGACCTTTGTTTGAGTGGGGGTGTTGGAGCTATATATGGCTCACTCTACTCAACTTGGTCTCACCTATATATTTGTATCTTGTCCTCAATATGAATCAGTCTTTGGGAGCGTATATGGTGTGTCTCTTGTCTCGTCTCTCTCTCTTTCTCTCTACATCTCAACAGGCCTAAGCTTCTCTTGCAATTTTTCATAATAAATGATAATTTAATTGACAAAAACAACTGTTATAGTGGTGATGAACAACGGAATCAATCTGATCCTCTAGTTATAAATGCAATACCTATAACAAGCCCATAATTTGAAACATTGATTCAAGAATTTTGAAGAAATTAGAAGGTCCTATTAAAGGATGACACAATGATATAGATTGTAAATGAAGGACCATATTATATGCATTTCCACATGATTATGTCAACTTTCAAGAACTTGGTAATGATTTTGTGGGTGTGGGTATTGAAAGGGCAAATGCAATCACTGAGAATGTGGTTGAAGTGGGTAGTATCACTTTGCTAAAGTGGCCCATCAAGCAAACAAAAATGTTGAATGGGAGCCCATTACAACGCTTTGTTCATATTGATGGTAAGCATGATAGATGTGAGGATGCATCCAATGATGATAATGTTCGAAAAAATCTTGATGGGAGTAACGTTGTCCCTTTGTCAAGGAAGAGACGATACCTTTCATCAACACGACTCAAAAAGCAAAAGTAGCACCGACTGCTACCTTTTATCTCTCATCCGAGTCAATTCAAAGGGTTCATGCATTGATTGTTGTGGACAAAAATGTTGTCAGTTTGCAAAGAATTTTGGAGACAGTCTTAGAAAGCACACACTAATTATGTTTATGATGTTCTTTCTTTGCTATCAGAAAGATGAGAAGATGCGATATCAATGCAGGCTAAATGGATCTATTGTTTGTTGTAGAGCATGGTATGAGCTACATGGAATACCAAAGACATCATTTTATCGCTACAAGGAAAGTTTTGAAAATGGTGTGCGCCATGTGTGCCTGGGAACGCATATACATTGAGAAGAGGACTTTAACATACTAGTTTAGCAAGAGCATTGCTAAACGAGTTTGTGAATAAAAACTCTGAGAAGATGCCACATAGAAGTAGAACACTTCTAGATGGCTCAAGAAGACGCAATTCTCTTCGACGAGAAACAAGTAGATATTCTAAACAAAATCAACATGACACTTGACCAAATGGGTTGTAAAGAAGTTATCCTAGTCCTCTTGAGAGAGAACAAAAAATACTCACGCGCACTTTAACAACGACGAGTGAGTTCTCTTAGTGCAATATTTTAGTTCAATCAAAGCAAGCTAGAAGCTAAACTTCTCTTGAAGAAGAGCTCTTCTCTTCAAAGAGAGAGAGAGAGAGAGAGAGAGAGAGAGAGAGAGAGAGAGAGAAATTCACATGGCACAACAAAAGATATATGCATATTATGCATGGTGCACATATTCAAAAACTCAACCACAAAAATATGTTTGCATAATATATTCATGATAAGATGGATCAAAAGAAGACTTTCATTCCTCGAATACGTATTTTTCTTAAGGGTGTGGATTCAGGATACAATTTGCAGGTGGCATTGATAAGTATGATAACTCATGGACATGGAGAAATTCATTACCGACACTTTGTCTTGAAGGGTTAGTGTCCAGATTATCCAAATATTACAATTGGCTCAATTGCTAATTGTTTACATAACCTAGAGAGGATAGATAAGCATCCTCTTGGGGATCTAGTAACAAATGGGCTTCCAAGGAGTAGTGTTTCACTACTACATGCTTTGAACTCAAGGGATGCTTTGGACTACCACAACTTGTGTGATGGAAAAGAGCCCATTGTGCAACCATCAGAAACTGCAGAAGAGGAATGAAGGTCAACATTTCAAATCTACCAGAGAACTTGTTACTACAACTAGATAATTGTGCAGGGGAAAACAAAAATCAATATTTATTCGACTATTTGTCAATGCTTGTTGCAAGAGGGGTTTACAAAACTATCCAACTAGGATTTTTGATGGTCGGGCATACACATGAGGACATAGATGCGATGTTCAGTAGGTTTTTAGAGAAGTAGAGAGTAACCCAAACATACTCTGCTGGCGAAATAGCTCATCCTCATCTCCAGCTCCAATTCTGTTTACATAGGTCCCTGATTTCAAGAAATATCTTTGTGATGGAAAAGACATACTTGTTGGACATTCCAAACCACTTCAATTTATGCAAGAGGAGACACCATGATGCATTATAAAGCACATGTAGGTGTGTCAAGTTGGAGTGGAAGTATTCGTCTTTGGAAAATAGATACATAAGGCAAACCAATGTTACCACATGGAGATCCACCTTTGGTACCAATGATGAAGTATGTCAAGGCTTATGAAGAAGTGATTTCAGGGCTGAAGAACTGTATAAGGTTTTGGAAAAATTTAGGGAGTGGTTCAAGTGTGCCATGATATTATAGACCTTTGATAGATTATTGGAGTAAGGTAATTGATGAGATTGGAAAAGTAATAATATCATAGGGATTTATCCGACATTGATAATGAGCCTACATCACCAAACTAAAAAAAAAATTTGATTCAATATTTGGCACCTTGCGCGAGAAAGGGTGGGATGACAGATGCTCAAGGTTACACTAACTTTTGGAAAGGTTTTTGGGTTTGTCAACTATAAGGACCCACAAGTGTGGGAAACTGTAGATACAATTGTTTGATCCTGGAGACCCAGCAAAGAAGGACCATTTTCTAGACTTAAGATCCTAGAAAGGCATGCTCTAAAACCCAAAGCAGGCCTTGATCGTTCACATCAATCACGCTTGGATCAAAGTTTGGATACGGTATCAAATTTTCAGTAGATATGTGCAGCTTCTATTGTGACTTAATAGTCAATTTTGAAAACAGGGTCTTTGGTTGTACCTTTCTTTGTTTTATTTAATCAATAGTATTTCTTCAAATTCATGTGTTGTGTGTACTCTTGTTTTGGTGTTTATGAACACCACAATCCTATAAGATTTTCACTCTTTTACCAACCATACATCGAAAACTTTAAGTGAAAATTTCCCAAATTACACGAATTTGATCGATTTGGAGATCCCCATAATTAATGAGGGGTTTCTACCAACACCTACCTAATATGGTCTTTACTTTCCCAGGCATTAGAATGGCCCTTCAGACACTTGAACCCTCTTTCCCAATTGGCCTTTCTTGAGCCATTTTGGGCCCAAAAAACCACATTATGCATACGTTTTTACCATCTCTTGCCTACCCAGGCCTTGCATACCATCTTTAACACTTGACCTCACACCTGTAGGGACCCTTTGCACTACTTGGAACCACCTTTAGCTCGAACCAACTTTGCTTGCACCAACGTGCATCGGCTAGGAAGGGGGGAGTGTTTGGCCATAATAGCTCACATGCACCCTCCTAGTCAGACACACAATCCAAAGCCACATTTTTGACATATTGTATCTTATTTTTTGGGAAACTATGTAAATTGATCCTAGAGCTATAGATCCTTGAGTTGAGCTGTAAATGTGTGATTATGTACTCAAGACCCAAAGTAGCTAACCATTGGCCATCTTTTAAAGCCTTAGGTATAAAAGCCAATAACTCTAGTTTAAAAATGATGATTCTTTTGGAAAAGAAGAGCTTTGTTGAACAAACTATCAAGTGGCTTCACAACTCAAATTTGTACATGCCATCATTGGGGATGGAGTAGCCCGATGCCTTGTGCAAGCTAAGCTATCCAAAATAACCATTGTTTCATGCCTCAATACCATTTTTTGTCCATTCTTTATGACAGAAGTACCCAAAATTGAATATTTAGTGCCAAAGCAAGGACAGTAATGTTTGAGGTAATAATGCCGATAATGTATGCGATAATAACATGTTTCCATCTTGAATATACATCTTCTTGAAGTAATCAACTATTGTGTCATATTGACTTGGTAAAAATCCTTCTAGTGAGTGCATGTACTTATCCAATCAGAAAGAAAAACTTTTTGCCTTGGCACTATTGTAGGAGAGCATGTAGGGGATCGGGTTGTCAAGTGATGGCATGGGTGGCACCGCAACTAGTGTTATGATATGCCATTGTGAAATAATCTTGACAATTCAATTGTCGTCGGTGGTCCTAGACCCTCCTGTTGTGTGTGTGTGTGTGTGTGTGTGTGTGTGTGTGTGTGTGTGTGTGTGAGAGAGAGAGAGAGAGAGAGAGAGAGAGAGAGAGAGAGAGAGAGAGAGAAAGAGAGAGAAATTTCTCAGTGCCGAAGATGATGGCCTAGACCTCAACCGAAGAGAAGCAAAGACTGGTACTTCTTATGCCCTTGAATTGACATTTTGAGAAGCCTTATATTAGCACCGATATTGAGAAACATGCATGCAATTGGGATTGAAAAGTTGTGCAAATTTTCCAATGTTCGATTGATTGTAGGATATATATGATGAACCTGATCTGACGTCAGAGAACTCAAAAATGCGGAGGAGGTTGGTGGCTCATTTGATAAAAAGGCCTTAGGCCAACCAAGTAATCACATAAGCAATCGCCTTTTTAAGAAGCTTCTCTCTGAATTTAAAGGTAATCCACATGCCCTCAACTTTGTTTTTTATTGCATCTGGCCATCATCTGCTAGCTACAATCTCATTGACAAGCTTGGTTGGCCTTGTTGTGACAATTTATTTTCTCAAGCTATAGTAAAATACTAATGAGGATTTTTTTTTCAGCAAATAGTATATCACGATGAGTTCTTTGCCCATCATAGCATCTTCCAAATTGCGACATGCCTTCAAGACGCAAGCATAGATGCTATGCTTGGATTTGGAGAGATGTTCTTGCTTTGCATCAACTAAGAACAGTCCAGAGCTTCCTGGCCCTGCGCATGTTTGGCGTATCCCACAATGAGTGCATTCTGAGAGTTAACATTCCGGATAGTCAACTCCTTGTGTTTTTTGAAGTACATCGCATCTTCCTCGCCCTATCTGTGTTCTACATATCCTGCAATTAGTGTGTTTCAAGAGTCAACATTCTATACAAGAAGCTCCACAAGCACTTTCTGTGCCCCTTTTTGAAGTACACCATATTTGGCATACTTGTCGACCAAGACAATGCCAAGCACAAATTCTCTTTTGTGCAACCTTGACTAACAATATCATCGTAAATTTGTTTACCCATATCAATGTCTTGCGTAGCGCCACATGCCTTCAAGAGGAACGCATACGTAATTGCATATGGAGCGATGCCCTAGTTTCGCTTCCCAGTGGCGTTGCCACATTTGGCATACGTGTCGACGGAGGCAATGCCAAGCATAATGTTTTTTTCAACAGCCCCTAACTAACAATATCATCATGAGCTCTTTTGCCCATCTCAGCGTCTTGCAAGTTGCCACGTGCCTTCGAGAAGCAAGCATAGGTGATTGCATTTGGAGAGATGCGCTCCCTGGCCCTGCCACGTAGATTGTTGATCATATGTTTGCTGTTCTCTCCATGCACTGCTAAATGGAATTGGCCCATGTGAATATGACTCAAAGGACAATTTTGAAAGTTATACGTACTCCATGTGACAACTTTTGAAAGTCATATGACGGGGCGCCACGCGGCCGTTCGTGAGAGAAGGGCCACATCACCTGCTATATTGACTGACAAGGCCCGTGAGGAATCGATGATGACACACTAGTACCCGCGCACATGTTCTTATCCTTAGAAGTTATAATGCAGTGAGCTGGAATTCACTGCTCAGTAACTTCCATCATCCCAAGTCGCGCACTTTTCCTTGTATGTATAAGTAGCCTTACAGGCCCAGCTTCAGCCAGCATATCCGAGTTTCTGCTGTTAGAAGGCATAACTTATAAGACTCTCTCTCTCTCTCTCTCACCACACACACAATACACACACACACACACACACAATCGCCTAGAATCATGGCCGCACCTGTATTCTATACCATATCCTCAGTCCAATATCAGGGATACAAGCTGACACAACGGGGCCCTCAGGTTGTGCTGGAAGCGGAAGACACTGATAACCCATTTCAGGTATAAATGAAGGAGTGTGTGAAATGTGTGTGTTCATGAGTGAGAGAGAGAGAGAGAGAGAGAGAGAGAGAGAGAGAGAGAGAGACTGCACGAGTTGCAGGTGTGGTACAAGGACGACTGGTGGAGATTTACGGAGGACAAGGCAGGCAATCCAGCGTTTGCCCTCATCAACAACGGCTCTAAGGCGGCTCTCAAAGCGGACGCCGATGCCACGCCTTCTCATGTACTGTTACTGTTACGTACATCACTCACAGCTAATCATATATGATCATGCACGAAATGAAACTGGACCTCCCATTACGAGCCTAGCTTGGGATCAGTAGAGCCCTCACCAACAGAAGAGCGCCTAGCTTGGGATCAGTAGAGCGCCTTGCTTTGTAGTGAAGTATAGCTTTTTGGTTTATATGATCTCGATTTAGTATCAGGCATGAGAAGTAATATTGATTGTGTAGGTGTCTCTCTTCACTGAGTACGATCGCTCTAAAGACACCACCCTGACCACCGCGTGGACACTGCGCGCAGTTTCCTCCTCGTCGGAGTACGTGACCATCTTCTCGGTGGCTCTTCAGATGCCCTTGAGGCTTGGCATTGGGGCGTCCGCTCCAAAACCAGGCGAGGGTGTTGCTGCCATTCTCAACGCCTCCTCCTCCTCTGCTACAGGGACGTGGACCCTCGAGGCTTTCGGTAACTCGATCTCTCCCCGTTGTCTCTCTCATTTCCTCACTTGGGCTTGAAATAATGGATATCAGTATCAAGGATACCATTGGGTTTTTTCATGAACGATCCACTGTATATACAAGGACCTTAAACACACTTGATAGAGAGGGTTCACAGATAATAAATTATGAAAGACTCAAATCAACTAATGTATGTCATGCCTCCAGTTCCAAAGGCCTATATTCTCCAATCACAATGGGTTAGCCAGATTCTTGTTGCTAAACCACCTCATACGGACGTAACATTCACCTCTGGTGCGGGCTCTTTCAATAACGAGCTTGGAGTAGTTGGAGTCAATCAAGCAAACACAAATGGAGTGCAAGAGGTAGTACATTCCTCTTTCCATGTTATCAACCCTCTAAAGTAAACACTTACTTTTTCTCTTAAAAAATAAAAAAACTAGCTATGTTATATGTTACAAATTGTCACAAAACTTCCATCAACTTCCAAAACTGCAATCTAATGATAGAACTAGCTACATATGGTTTTTGGATAGCCATACGAATTAATTTGTATTTGATATGTCACGAAAATAGTCCAAGCAAATTCTCCTACAAATTCATTATGGTCCCAAAGGTGAGGAGGAGCTCAACTTGAGTAACTCTAAACTCTATAGTAGTAAAAATAATGCATCAATTGATGCCACCATTCTTTGACTAGGGGCAATCTTGAGAAGCGTCTCTAGGTGAATCTTGAACTTGTTGCAAGCATTGAGGGTGTACCTCACATTTATATTTTGACCCTAATGTGTTCAAGTATCCACCCATTTAAAGAAATAGAGACATTTTAAATAGAACATTAAAACTAGAAACAGATCTATACATGTCAGACCTTTTTTTCCACCTCTTCTTCAAAATTTGATTAGATGGGCCTCATTAATCTCAAGATGACGTGTGACAACTTTGTCAAATTAACCTGATTATGTTGTCATGTTAAGGTGTATAGCTAGAGCATTTCAAACATTGGGATTATGAAAGTAATTTTTTAGATATGATTTTTATATTTTTATGTACACACTCCACCGTTGTACACATAATTAGACATATTACTTGATGATGGCCTTAGGTTTGGTATAAAGTGCCTGCTGCGAGTCCACTCGAAGATTCGAACTCTTCATTCTTTATCATTAGTAAGATGAATGGAAAAGCTTTAAAAGGATCCACAAAACCAGGAGATAAGGTATGGTTTACATTTTCTTATTTCTTGAATAATCATATGAGATCACATAGCCCACTGCACTTCCTATTCATGCTAACCTATAGTTTTAATTATGAATAATATTTTTATATGTGAGCCACCAATTGTTTATCACATTTCAACAAATGAATATTTATAAATATTTATTTTTGGTCCTACATAGGTCATATTAACAGAGTTTGATCCTCTTGATTACAACTTTGTCTGGTCCGAGGATCGATCATTGAGTAATGGACAGAGATACCTTGCCATAAATCTTGCAAATAGTGATAGCAAACTACATTGGTTTCTTCCACCGGACAATGAGTACCAAAACGCAGCTTATAACCATCCTCTTACCTTACGTGAAGCTACAAGTTCGTCTAATACTAGAAGCCAATGGAGTTTTGTTCCCTTTACCTCTTGATGTAAGCTTTACTTGAAGCCTCATTGATGCAATATATTTGTTAAACCTTTTAATGATAATATTGATGAGATTTTTATAGTGTTTCTAATTGATGATTATTGATGTTCCAGGCCATTCATGTGA
The DNA here is from genome assembly GCF_014529385.1 of Adiantum capillus-veneris. Classification (NCBI taxonomy): domain Eukaryota; kingdom Viridiplantae; phylum Streptophyta; class Polypodiopsida; order Polypodiales; family Pteridaceae; genus Adiantum; species Adiantum capillus-veneris. The sequence continues at coordinate 35,620,727 of NC_140934.1, forward strand.
ATTTCATGCTTGATGGGAAGAAGTAGCTTATTTTTCACTTCCTTCGCACATTTTTTAACCATGTCTACCACTTTTTAAGAAGCCAACAATAAATAATGTACTTGACCATCGAATAAAGACATGTACTTTATTCACTTTTATGTTTTTTAATGGCTCAAAAAAACATACAATGTTGATGTGTTATGAAATAATGATGTTACAATCCATCCTTTAAATCTCTATGGGTATTCATTACCATCACATCTCAAATTCCCATCTCGTGTACACCCCACTAAATACCATATCTCTTCTAAATTAAAATCTCAATTTGCAAACTGGTTTTTTGTTTTACCAAGGTTTTGTGGTTGTCCTATGTACATTTCCTCTCAAATTTGCAGGGTGCTACCCCCAATGTCCTATCTAGTTGTGGGTCCAATTTTGCACACATCTTGAATTTTAGGGTACATGGATCACAAGCAATATTTGAAATCTCTCAAAGAACAATGGTTAGGCGGCGGCGTTCGGATCTCACAGCCAAAAAAATGATTGATTTTGGCAATGGGGGAACATGGATATATCGTGATCCATGTTCCATCCTCTATGTGGACTGTGGTTGCATGGCAAGACTTTGCCCTTTGTGGGGAATTCATTGGTAAAATGTTTTTGAATCTCGATATCATTTGATATCTTGATGGGCCCCTAAAAATTTACAAAATCCCTATCTTACATTTGATTTGTGCAGATATTTTGATGATTTTTGAACCATTCACAATTGATCTTGCTTAGTTAAGGTTCATACCTATGAAATCTGGTGGGGTAAGAGGCCTATGAGTGTCCGTAGTAGATGAAAAACCAATAGCTTATAGCTCTACCTCAAAAGCTGTGTGTGTGTGTGTGTGTGTGTGTGTGATAGAATGCAAATGATCTCTATCCTTCCCAATTTTTCCTATTTTCTCCCTGCCTACGCGGAGTGTTGAGTGTTGAGCTCTTGCTTTGCAAATTCAAATGTTTGTTTTCAAAACTTCTTTCCTCATTTTCTAGCTTTGTTTTTTAATTTTTGATCCTTATTAGTTTAAAAAGATAAGAAAATTACTAAAAATTAGTATTATTTGGTCAAAAATTTAGCCAAAATTATTCCATACACTCTATATATATACTCTAATTCTAGACATCATGTCTGTCAAGATTTGTTGTTATGGCTCATTAGTATGCCTAATAAGAGTTAAATATTACTAAAAGAAAAAACAAACATTTTAGTGACAAAACACTCATCATCTTGCAGCTTTAGATCTTGCAACAAGCATCTCAAGCTACTATTACTCCCCACTTCCCATCCTGAGTCATCCCAGACGAAGGTTTGTGCAATGTGCCTGGGCACAAACAGCATGTCTATGCAAGGCCGTGGAATGTGTCCCTATTACGTGTAAGGAAGACACGGAATTGGGTAACAATATGATGTGCATTAGGCGGATAATGAACCAATTGTGCAAAGGTTTTCATTGGCAAGGTTCTATCTAAATTGTGTTGTTTTAAAAAAAGCTTTTGTAAATGGCATGCTCATGATCATTCTTTGATGGTTGGTTTTGTGAGTACTTTTGGTGGGTAATCATTTCGCTAGGCATAGCTTTTTGTACCCACGTGTAGTTTGGTTGTGCAGATTGCCAAGGTTGTTGCGTTTTGGTTGCTTGGGTCTCTATTGCTAAGTTGGTTTATTGGAGGTTGGTGGTTTGGTTGATTTGGATTCTGAAATCTATTTGTACTTGGGTTAACTAAATAAAGTGTTGGTCTCCTGTGTGGATTTCTTTTTCCAAGTATAACCGCATTGAGGATTCCGTTTCCTATGGAATGTGGCTGGATTGAGATGGAAGGCTCCTTTGAATTTGGTGGCTTGGGTAGCCACATCTGCTTTAGGCTCGTTGTCATTATTGATTTCTTTATCCAAACTTTTTTGATTTATTTTCCTTGGATTTGTGAGGTTATATAGGCCGCAATGCAGACTGTGATTCTAGTTGTACTTGGTCCACATTCCAAAAATGATATGTTGGTGCCAACGAAGTGACATACGAGGTGCCCTTAACACTAGTTTGGTACCAAAAGAAGACCCTTAAGTGTCCTTTTTTTATAAATTTAAATTAAATGCTACTTGCATTAGACGGTTTATTTAAGAAAACCCTCTTGATATGCTTAGATATGTTAACTAGAGGATCTTTTAAAAATATAACCTTGCATTTTAGAATCTACCATGATGAAGAACTATACTCATCAAATTGACCCTTGTAAGACTATGATTGATGGTGTCATTTCACAGTTTTGCTATAGATAATTGAAAGTTTCACGTTCAAAAAAATTGACTTGGGAGTATATGAAATAATGGAAAGTTCTATGTGTTTGATATAGCCATTTCATTCATATCGTTGTATACAAAGAAAAATATGTTTTTGATGTATTTGAGAGTTTTAGAAAGTGATACATTGCTTACCCTTTCCATTGAGGACTCAAGGTGGCAAGTAGAAGGGCTTTGGTATGCAACAATTATTGGATTATTTAAAATATTCAAAACTGCATAAGAGAGAAATTTGATATTTTCATTCTTGAGACATAAGCATTCGAAACCGCAAATAATATCTAACTTTCTATGTAGATCAACTAGTTGTATCAAAGTACGTGGTACATACACAACTGGGGTGTCCAAAACCTTGGTTTTAATGTTATTCTAGAGACTCAAGATTTTCAAGAGTTTTTGCACGATAAAATATTAAAGATAGAGTTCAAGCAATGAGATTTATTTGAGTTAAGAAGCCCAAAAAATACGTAGTTTCTTGGTTTCAACATATAAAGTCATTTGTAGTTGTCAAATTACACTAAAACAACCCCAATTCCATAAGGGGACCTTTGGAAGACCAAAATTATGCTCTTATTTAGCACGTGCTCAAGTATGAAATTATGTCTATGACTTGCATGTGACTTGGAAACTTGTCTTTAAAGTGCATTCCACGGTTTTGTAACAGTAAGTGCTAACACTTGGCTTTTATAAATATAAAAAAGGCCATCTCTAAAAAAAGATATAAGAGTTTTATGATTTTTTTGGCAAAACAGCTTGAAATTTTACTAAAATTTATGACTTAGAACTTACCAGAATTCTATCTATACGGATTGTATATTGACATGGAGAAAAATCCAATGTTTTCTTTGCCTCATAACAAACCTATGGTAGAAATAAGGTATAAAAAACTTCTTTCTAGCTTGACAAATAAATTGCCAAAACTTGGAAGGAAAACAGGACACTTAAGTGTCCAATTACAGGACTAGTGCGCAGATTGAACTTTAGGGTGTCATATCGCCAATCTTGAATGGCTTCGTACGTTTGTATCCACCACGAGACTCCTAAGATAAGTGCTTCATTGAGATCATTGTTGTCCATTATGTGGAGTTGATGTGGACAGTGATTGCGTCAATGTTGATTGATATGTTAGCTTGTCCTAAGCTAACCATTGTGCCTTTGTTGGCTGCTCTCAGCTCGATCTTCATTGGTATAAATATCTCATCTGATAGCGTGAGGTATGTCGAATACTTCATGGAATCGACATGTGCATCCATATCTACAAGTTCTCTTTCTGTTGATCCATGTGTTAGCTATATATTGATCCGTATATCCATACCATCAAGACAATTTGGCCCTGTCTAAATTGCCTCGATAGGAGGAGATGGGGTTTTTAATTGTCGAATTGGAGCTGTGTTGTGCCATTCTTTACGATTTAAAAATCAACAAATTTGCTTCCTCCTGGGCATGGTCGTGGATGGCTTGAGAAATTTTCTTCCATTTCTTTGCTTGATGAATCTTGCCTAGCATGTTAGTAGTGAGCGGTAAATGATCTCTTTAAGCTGCAACCATTGATCCAGTTAGACATCAGGCTGCACTAGGTGATATGTTGTTGATCACAAATGGGCCATTTCCTTGCTTTTTAAATTTCTTGGAGTGATGATTCAAGGTATAGGCTAATACATAGTCCTCCTTTTGAAAATCCTCGTTTACTATGTGTTGATCATGAAAACCTTTAATTTGTTGTTTTTGTGTATAGATGGTTGCAATAGCCTTGAGTTTCAATTCATCTAACCTCATTAATCAAATAGTCATCTCCGACTGTTCATGTCCAATCCATCCTAAATTTTTGGCTACTCCTAGTGTGGGAACTAAGAATTCTATGTGCAATATGACATTAATCCCAAACACCAAATAGAGATTGTTGTTGCGAGTTTTGTTTTCTATGCTACCTGATATGCCAAAAGAGCTAAATGTAGCTCCTGGTCCTAGTTTGCTCTTGATTCATCTATAATTTTGGTGAGCACTGTACATAAAACTTTATTTGGGCTCTCCGCTTGTCTGTTTTCTTGAGGGTGATATGGCATTGACTTTTATGTTTATTAATGGTTCCAAAAAACATTAAATATTATTGTGTTATGAAATAATGATGTTACAATCTAGTCTTTAAATCTCTATAGGTATTCATTACCATCACATCTCAGATTTCCATCTTGTGTACAATCCTACTAAATATCATATCTTATTTTCTCTGTCTTACACTATAAGAGGAGGTGTCTATAACCGCTAACATTGCCGCAAAAAAACAAAGGAAAAAGGAGAGAGAAAAATCTGCGGGGGTGGAAATAATCGCGGCTATGTATGCGATAGTGGTTTCTCAGCAATAAGTGCGGTAATAGTCATGGCAATATACCCGCAGGTATTACCGCTTTAGTTGCAATGTTTATTACCACGCTTATTACCGCTACACGCTAATTCAAAAATAAAGGTGCTCATTTGGGCCACCCAATTTTGGGTGGCCCAAATGAGCACCTTTATTTTTGACCTGCATAAAACAATGAAACATCAATTGTCTTTTGAAAGAGTATAAAAAATACCAAAGAATTGAAATTAAATTTACTTTACATTGACAATTAAAAATATAGAAGATCAACTATTCAAAAAAGTTACAATAAAAAGTAAATAGTTGTATATACATTGTGCCACATTGGAACTTTACGAAAGTTTGGACAAAACATTTTTCTATCTAATCGGCCTCCTCCATCTCGTCGTTGTCCAGAGGCATGTATGTTGGATTACTTTGACTCTACATAAACCCAAACCAAATTCAACAACTATCAACAACTAAAGACAATTGATACAAAATTACTTGTTTAAACTTACCGCTTGTAGTGGTCCCCACCACCGCGTCCGATTGCTCGTGAGAGATGTGGTTGTTTTCGAACAACCATCGCCAAGTATCAAATTCTGAATGTCGCTCTCAATACTTGACCATCTCTCTAGTTGGTCAAGAGAGAGTGGTATTTTCCTAACTTAGCAATAACAATACCAAATCATCAACTACAATTTTTAGAATCACCGATCGACATTATAATTCAATTACTCTTATATTACATATTTATCCTTCCAAGCTCCCTTCCCTCCTTAGCCATAGTGCGTGGAGTTTGTCTTGCGTGAGCCTCACGTTGTTGTCTGTATGATGAGCCCGTTGCAGCTTGATCGCTCTTCTCTTAAATTGCCCACTCCCACTCTGCGTCTGTCATGTTTCCACCGCGGTAAATCCTGTCTTGATCTTTGACCTGGTTGGCTGCTACAACTGCATACTAGACTGCTTGTTTTTCAAAAATGTCTTTATGTAGCCCTCCAACCATTGTTGTGAAAAACGTTGATCGGGGGCGTTTGGAAATCTAGCTAGCAGAGCGTCCTCAATGTATCGTGCATGATCGAGTAGTTAGCCTCTAAAATTTATAAAACATTTCTTACACGTTGAATGTAAAAGAATTTGTAGATAGCGTAGAAATGCCCTGTCCTGTCCTGTGCCAAAATCCACCTCCCTGCCATATTTAACCCTGTAGTAGCGTCCATGCGTGTCTGGCATGGGTGCGTCAGTATCCTCGTCCTTTGCATCAGGGGTGACATGCTCTAAAAATGGGGACTCCATTCCCCTGCCACTACCAAAACATGCAAAATCACAAGATCCACTGCCGCTTCGTCTCTCACGGCGCTCGCTGCCATGAGACAAGCGTCAACGCGCGTTGCCAGAGGAAGTCCGTCGACGATGTTCTGGCGAAGCACGAGCGGAGTGGAGTGGTATAGGACCCTCTGATGCCATGGAAGTAGGACCCTGCGATGCAAGGGGAGTAGGACCTTGCGATGGAATAGGAGTAGGACAATAGGAAGGGAGAGTATAGGGAGGTATTGTTGGTGCAAGGCTCTATAAGTAAGGAGTCCCTCCCTGACTCCCCATGGTGTAGTCTACGGAGAAATGTTGTAGGTCGCAAGCTGCTGCTGTAGAGTGTAGTAGCCAAACAAATCCTCCATCAAATGGAGGTACTGCTCTCGTAAAGAGATAGCCCACTGAAAGTTAGGATCTACGACAGGTGGAGGAACTTGAGAAGGGTAGGTGTAGGATGGCCATGCCTGCAAATAACAAAAAAAAACCTATGACACTCATGGTTTAGGGTTAACTACGTAGAAACATTCTTTATTTCTTTGCTTGTTCTCACCGACTCAAGACTCGGGTCCACTAGAGGTGATGTCCTGCCTCGGTGGGAGCCCACCTGAGATGTGAACCAACCAAAAGGAGAGCCAGCTAGCTGCTCCTCACCAGTTGCTCTCTCGTCTGACATCTAATTTACAAAGAGCAATATAAGATAAAGCTTTTCACCCTACTCACTCATCTATAAATATATTGTACACAAGTATATTAGCACACAAACACGTAGATACATATGCATACTAGTAGACCTAAGTAGAGGCTAGTAGTGCCAAAGGTCAACTGCATCTCTTTAGATATCATCGCAGTCTCAACTGTGGTAAAAACAAAGGTACATTGCGGTAATCCATGCATGAGTGGATCAATGACCGCAACGCCACGATTAAAAAAAGGACTATACCCAAGAGGAAGCGTCTAAGCTTCGGGTGCTATGCTCCCGTACTTAGTGCTTACATACATGCATAAACAAATATATATGTACACACATACATATGTTATGGTTTGTAAATGTAGCCATCGTTTTGTGTTGGCTGCACCTAGATTCAACGTCTAAGTGATCAATTGACTGTAACATTACAATTCTCTCCCAAAGGATATATATATATTAGTACACAAACACGTAGATACATATACATACTAGTAGACATAAGTAGAGGCTAGTAGTGCCAAAGGTCAACTGCACCTCTTTAGATATCATCGCAATATCAACCGTGGTAAAACCAAAGGTGCATTGCGGTAATCCACGCATGAGCGGATCAATGAATGCAATGCCACAATTAAAAAAGGACTATACCCAAGAGGAAGCGTCTAACCTTCGGGTGCTATGCTCCCGTACTTAGTGCCTACATAAATGCATAAAAAAATATATATGTACACACATATATGTTATGATTGTAAATGTAGCCATTGTTTTGTGTTGGTTGCACCTACATTCAACGTCTAAGTGATCAATTGATCGTAACATTACAATTTTAATGCTATGCAATAAGTAATTCCATTTCTCTCACTGAGTCTCTCTCTCTCTCTCTCTCTCTCTCTCTCTCTCTCTCTCTCTCTCTCTCTCTCTCTCTCTCTCTCTCCCTCTCGCTCTTTCCTTCTCGGTCGTGCAGTTGAACTACGAAGTGGAAGCTCCATCCCAGAGTCATGCATATGCCTCCATGTAACGCAAGCACTTTGTTCAACAAAGCGTCCTTGCCTTGAAGGTAATCTTGGTGCTGGTCACTTAGGTATCCCTTTGGAGCCCAATTTTCATCTCCTTACCTTCTTTCTCTCTCTCCCTCTTTCCCCTCTTTCTCTCTCTTTCTCTCTCTCTATTCTCTCTCTATTACTCTCTCTCTCTCTCTATTCTTCTCTCTCTCTATCTATCTCTCTCTCTCTCTCTCTCTCTCTCTCTCTCTCTCTCTCTCTCTCTATTTCCCTCTCTCTCTCTCCTCTTCTCTCTCTCCATCTCTCTTCTCTCTCTCTCTCCTCTCTCTCTCTCTCTCTCTCTCTCTCTCTCTCTCCCTCCCTCCCTCTCTTTCTCTCTCTCTCTCTCTCTCTCTCTCTCTCTCTCTCTCTCTCTCTCTCTCTCTCTCCCTCCCTCCCTCTCTCTCTCTCTCCTCTCTCTCTCTCTCTCTCTCTCTCTCTCTCTCTCTCTCTCTCTCTATCTATCTTTCCCTCTTTCCTATCTCTCCCTCTTCCTCTCTCTCTATCTCTCCCTCTTTCCTATCTCTCCCCTCTCTTTATCTCTCCCTCCCTATTTCTCCCTCTTTCTCTCTTCCTCTCTTCCTCTCTCTCTCTCTCTCTCTCTCTCTCTCTCTCTCTCTCTCTCTCTCTCTCTCTCTCTCTCTCTCTCTCAAAATAGAAACAGAGGACTGGCTGAAAATTGATGCTTCTAAACGGATATGCACATCATGTGCAATGCAAGCTCTCGAAGATGAAGCACAAGTGACATTGGAATGCCCAGAATACGCTCACATCTGGGATAATTTTCAACCACTTCTAAGCGGTTGTTCTATCTTTGTGGACCTATTATCCAAGACATACCCCTCCCCTACAGCTCTCGGAACATACCTCACCCGCATACTTGAGCCTCAAAAGACACTCACAGGAACACAAAAAGAGAATAACACACACCACTTTAAGGTCCCATGGGTCATTTCTGGCCCCCCGCAGACGTTAATACCAAATCAAATCAAATCAAACTCCCTCTTCCCCCCTCTCTCTCTCTCTCTCTCTCTCTCTCTCTCTCTCTCTCTCTCTCTCTCTCTCTCTCTCTCTCTCTCTCTCTCTCTCTTAATCCCATGGGCATACACAAAAATGGGCGGTACGCCTCTCTCTCTCTCTCTCTCTCTCTCTCTCTCTCTCTCTCTCTCTCTCTCTCTCTCTCTCTCTCTCTCTCTCTCTCTCCCCCCCCCCCCCCCCACCCCCTCTCTCTATCTTTCTCTATCTATCTTTCTCTCTCTCTCTTTAAAAACCCGTAATATGCGGGTATACACAAGGCTGAAAAAAACCTATGTCTCTCGCTTTCTCTCTATCTCTATCTCTAAATGTTTTTATCTATTGTTAAAAAAAAAGGGGAACCCATAAGATGTGAAGTGGCACCAAATAGGTCAAAAATAATAACTTTTATCCTTTAAAATGCATAACAGGTTCTTTGAACCTTACTCTCAGTAATGATAATCTACCAAATCGATATTAAAAGCATATGTGCATATAAGGAAGATTTCCTGTTGACAAAATATAACTCCACCGAATTTGGCAAGCCCAAACTGGGCGCATACAGTTGGTGAAGGCACTGGGTATCATAATGATAAGCGCGGCGGACTGCATATAAGAAGCACAGAGGGATTGCAAGAGAGAATTCCAATCGTGCACTCATACTGAGCATTCTTTCACACACACACACACACACACATCCTAGGTAGCGTGGCTTGGTGCTCTCCTTTACACAGTGTGGCTTGGTGTTGTCTTTCATACACACACACACACACACACACACACACATCGTAGGCAGCGTGGCTTTATGCTGCTTCAAACTTGAAAAAAAGGGACGCATGTCTACTTGAAGGAGAGCTGTCCTGATCTTACATAAGCAACTCACACACAGAATATTAGTTGGCGAATCCTCATCATCCAGAAGCACAATCGGCATAGGCGTTGATAGCATTGGAATACGGCACGGTAAGGGAAACTTGCGATTCTTTACAGTACCGTAAATTTTGTTACATTATGAAATGTTTAAAGCTTGGTAGATTGATGGACTCAAGCAAGGTTTACAAAAATATTGTTTGACATGTAAACTACTGTACTTTGTATATAAAAAAGAAAAACATTTTTTAGAGAAGAAAACTCTATGCAATTCATTAGAAGAAGAAACGGGGAACGGATAACTGCTCTACATAAATGTGTATAGATGTAGGTTTTCAGTCTGATATAAACTCTGTTCACATAATCTAGAACACTATTTTACTTGCATGTTTTGGAACATGGGGTATCTCATATGGAAACAAGTACATGGTGTAACTATTAAAACAGACATCGGATATACCATGGGTTAACTGTATTTGATATCAAATTCCAGAAAAAGTAAGATAATGTTTGAGATAGACATAGAAAAGGGAAAAAGGTTTTTTCCAAACAATGATTGGCTGAATAATGGTAAACATCTACTCATAGATAGCATATTGTATGTGGTTTATTTGGCAGCATCGAAAAGCATTCGAAAACGGTTTCAGCAAGACACATACAGATGACGACCCCGAGCTCTCAGGTACCCTTTCCGTCTACTGAGAAGGTGTTTTTCTAGAATTAGGCATAATGTTTCCTTTCTTTAAATTGATATAGACAGTAGGAAATTATTAGCAAAATGTGTATAATTCTTGTATGCAAAATCTAATGTAATCTTTTGAACGAGGTACTTGTAAATGAAATGCTACCTAATATGTACATAGAAGAAGATCCTTATGTAAGGATCCGCAGAGAGGAAGGTGGGATGCGATAGAAACAAATAAATTTTTTGCTAGAAGATAAAGACGGTTTTTTAAATTAAAAAAAAATAAGTGTGACATAACCATACCTTAGAAAGTACGTATATATTTGGATAGATAGGTTTATTTTTACTCTCTTCAAGCATAAATCCTCATGTGAGGCTCCTACAAAAGGAGGGATGGTATACTTTTTTGAAAAATGGGTCCACATACAAACAAAACTCTGCCAAAATTTTGGCAAAATATATCTTGTCTGTTATACAAACCCAAAAATAGGTATCCGATCCTACATTTTCTAAATAGTTTTTCTTAATATCTCTCTTTGTATCCTCTCAGGCTATAACTCTATCCATTTAAAGGATAGGATGTCCAAACCTCACGATAGTTAATAAGAAAGTGTTGTTGTATAGCCGAGTTTTTACAATTAGTCTTGGAAACGAGCATCTAGAATAGACCACTAATAGACAAGATTTGCTTTATATAAATGTAGTACAGGGCATGATGCTATCTATCGGAATCCAAACTATGGGGGATGTACCATCCTTTGAGAATGCAAAACCCAAAAAATCACAAGAGATGCTACCTACCCAATGGAAAGCCATGTCCCTCCGCCATACGTGATTTTCCAGAAGGATGCCAATCAGCCTTCATCATCAAACCTGAAACAACGAGTGTACCAATGGAAATTATGGTAGAGAAAAGTCTGCCATACAAAATTATGGTGGAAAATACCGTTAAAAGACGAATCATGCCTGCTAGAGAAGCAAAGAAAAAACTCCCTCGAAATGCATATAAGGAGAGTGAATGGGTATACGGATATGTGACATCAATAACAAGTAGAATAGATTATTTGGATACCTATCTTCCGATCAAGGTTGCCCATGTTCTAATTGGATGCTTAGGTTGGATGGTGTTAGGTATAGGTCTATTCTCTCATGGATTTTGGGACTCATTTTGTCTCCTACCAGGATCGGATGTACTAGCTTCATTTATAAAAATTTGGATTGTGTCGATTTTTGCATATATTGGCTACTGTAATTTAGGTCTTGTATATTCTAGGTGAAGTGTCAATATATGGTTCTATAAGAGGGGATGTGAAATTTAATCTGTCTCTCTTTATTTCCCGAGTTGTCCTTGGTCGGAAAACTACCATATATTGAACTTGCCTTCATTAATAGCTACTTACAAAGTTATCTCTGGGAACACCCTTCAGGTTGGCTGGATTGTATCTCTCACACGATTTGGATACTCCGACGATAAAAGGTTTCATATCCCTCCTAGTGGAACACAATGTTTACTATCATGCTTCAAAGGGACTAACTTTCATAAAAGTCTCCTTGACTATGAGAAGAAAGCAATACAGTAACAAGAGCTTTCTGCCTTAAAAACAACATCTGTTAATGACTGGTTAAAACTCTTAGCCCTTTCCAGAAAAGAACCTACACAACTTATTAACTCTCTAAATTATTTTCTACTATCATTATGCTTTATTGATGCTCAGGACTGTTCGGATTTAGACTTTTATTTTTCATCCCTACCCTCCATAGTCAATAAGCTATATTTTATCAATAATCTCCCTATCCTGCTGCTAGCAATTAGACAATCTCAAGAGATCGTGAACCCTCTTTTAGATCTAGATCTCTTGGATCAAGAAGAAAAGGAAGCCCTAGGCCTAACCGAGGACCCTTCTTCTCAAAAAATTGAAAGGTCTATGCCGAGACATTTTTCTGAATTCATTCCGCTACTTCCTTTCAGACAAATTGAGCTCGACGCTATTCGCCTTAAAAACAAACTCTGGGATTTTGAGATACTGAATCAATGTGCTCCATTCACAATTGACTCTTTAGATTTGCTTTGTAGTTTACCACCTGATGTGGTAGAACAATGCAAAACATCTGCACTTCAATCAAAACATCTACTATCGCAATTTAACCCTTTACACTAAAGCAGATAAAATTGTCCGACATTGACAATAAAAAGTGCTCTAATGCTTCTATGGTAGCCCGTACAAAGGGACTATCACTCAACGAGAAAGAAAACGATGTTCGGAAGTTCTTGAAAAATTGATGGAACACATATAGACCATTCATCAAGTGTACTTGTAAGAGGAATCCCGATTCTAACTGCCCAGCAACAATCATATGGTTTGATCACCTTCTTTGGTTTGTATTTCAAAATCTTTCGAGGTTCTTTCCTTACTCTTCTGGGCCCGCACAAGTATATGCTGTCATTGGATGGGTAACAGCTTTTCCCATTGAGGTTCGACATGCGGTAGTAGTCTTTTATGCAATTCATGAGCATCTGATTGATGCAGGAAAAGGGTTGGTATTATATACACCAGGAAATCCATTCCTCTCTCGAGTTCAACACCACCCAATTGGTCTAACCATTGAAACAATTTTAAAACCCTCTAGAAGTAGGGAACAACTGAAACGTATTGCTAATACACCAAGCAATACAACATCATCATCAAAACAACCTCCACAATTTTGTGGATCTAAGGACTTTGGCGAAACTCCAAGGATGCTTGAATACAATACAGATGACAATGTACGACATTTAATTACTAGAACTAATGAGTTATAATGGTTTAAACAAGGTAATAAAAGGAAACATCGATTTATTCATTTAACTTTCATTAATAAATTTATGGAGTTTGTACACCCTCACACTTTTTTTGATGAAATGTTAAAGGATATTGGAATCAAAAATAATCTTGAGCATTTTCAAATTAAATTTGGATGGAAATACACGAATAATGTTGGCCAATACTTGTATAAACCTTTTGATATGTTTGCTAAACCTTTTGATCTTCATGAACCTTGTGTTTGCCAGAGTCAGAAACAGGTTAGAAATTTCCTAAAGAAATTTGAACATCATGGTAAGCACTTTATTACTAGTGAACCATCATTCATAAGACACCACACACTAAGGGATAGCATATCTAAAGGCTTTAACCATATCTCGCTTGTCCCTATACATCTACATTCAGTTAAAGCCAAATTCAAGAAGGGATGGGATAAATTATGCCATTTACTAAACATAAAATGCACACAATCTCACTTCCATTCAATTGAAATAAGACTTGAGAAAACCTTTCACTCTATATTTCCAAATTTTAGGCATAACCAAAGTCCATGGTTGATGGGAAAAGATATATTAGACGAAATTGAATTAATCCAAAAACACATTTTTTATGTAGTTTGGATAAATCAGCTCAAACTCTTGTCTTTATTTGTAAAAGAATCATTAGACTATATGTAAAGAATAGATTAAATTCTTCAGAATTCATGCCGATAAATGAATGCAATAACACCATCATCGAACTCATTAATACACGATGCAAGGATTTTAATATTATACCTTCTCATAATAGAGATCTTTCCTATATTATGGGAAATTACAAAATTTACAAAACAGAGTTCCGATGGATAACAAATGCCAATGATTGTTTATTTTCTCGTGTGGCTAGTAAGATCACTAAGTTCCTACATGGTTTGTCTAGTGGGCTTATTGAATATACTGAGAATTTTCAAAAAAACCTTCAAACATTTATAAAAGTGAATACAAATGCATATTGGGTCATTAACAACCAATACGATTCTTTGATAAACCTCCCCAAACTAATTTACGATGTTCATACGTATGATATTAAAGCTTGTTATGAGGCAATTCCTCACCATGGAAAGCATAGCTTGATGGAGTCCTTGAATAACATTAAAAGACTAGTGATTGGGCAAGGCTACAAAGGGTTTAAACCATCTAGGAGTAAAATCACCCTTACAAAAAAGAAGTCAGAAGTAAAATGCTCCTTTGAATTTTTTGAAACTTTAAATATTTTTGTGTTAGACAATTGTTTCTCATGGTTAGGATCTGATATTTATCGACAAACTAGAGGAATTCGAATGGGATACTCATGTTCTCCTTTATGGTGCAGTCTATATCTGGCTTGGTTTGAGCTAGAATATGTCAGAAAATTATCTAGACTCAAAAGGAATGATATGCTTTTAGCATTCTTACACTCTAATCAGTATATGGATGATCTTCTTTTCATAAATAACACATATATTGCAAGCTGCATGAATCATAACAAACCCTTGTCCCTTGAGGACCCCTTTACAATATATCCATTGGATATCATTTTCGTAAAAATGACTCATACAAGATTTGGCTCTACATATTTAACACTAGGTTGGTAACCTAACAGGACATAAAAGTGTCCTTTTAGGGTTTTGGAAAAACCTCCAAAACCATAGTAGATCCACTCATTTTGTAAAATCCTTTCATGAGGTTATAGTTCAAGGCCTACTACACATGTAAAAAATAAGAAACTTGTAAAATTTCTCATTTTTTGGTCACACCAAGCCTCCAAAGTTGATGGACCAGTACATTTTCATCAAAACAGTCATTTCTTACGTTTTGTTGCATAAAAATAAGATTAGGGATTTTTGTAGGACTCGAGATAAATTCCCTAGTTAACTTCAATGGTTTGGTGATCAGAATATATGATTGCTTATCACTCACTATTTTTTTTTTGCCAAAAGAAATAGGTACAAAAAAGTTGAATTTTTACCATTCGGCAAACCTATCATCAAAGTTTCTATAGCCACGCTCAATACAAATAATATATGCATGTTTTCTTAGTTCCCTATTTGTCCTTTAGGTTCATAAGGAGCCATGGAGCATGTCAAAAGAATATTACATCTCTTACCAATGGGAATCTTGGGGACAAAGATGAAGTGTTAAGTACAGCAAACATGAAAAAACTGGGTTCAACATTATGAGTTGTAGAATCCCATAGAAACTATTCAATATCTAGCCAAATTTGATCCTTATGACTAGATATGGTTACTACCTACAAAATGCATGTAGTTGTCACAAGAAACTAACAATATTGAAAAAGCTATACTTGATATACTAGAATGTTTCGTTTTCTTCTATAATTGAAAAAATCAACCATTGTTGTCTACTATGCAAAATAGGGTATTAGGTGCCCCAAAACTCAAGGAATATTAGCTTTATATTACAATATGCGACATAGAAAATCAAAACTGCATTTGGATATCATGAAAGCCACCAAAAAAATCATAGAAGAGCTAAAATTGGCTAAAAAACAGGATTTAACAATTTTTGTAATTTGGTCATAACTTACAACTTTAACATTTATTTCTCCCTAGAAGCATCAGGACATGTTGAGGACTACTAAAGATAGTTCTCTAGCATTATAGACATCACAAACATGAATTCTAGAGTGGTATAGTTGCAAAAAGTTGAAAAAATCCAAAAACAAGACCCGTTTTTTCACACAGTTTAGGTTGTGAAATGTTGTGCAAGGACAAGGTTAAAGATGGAATTGATATTCCAAAAAAATGTCGAGTTTTTTTCAGCTCATGAGACAGATTTCTAGATAGATATCACCTCAAAATCCATTTTGAAACTCTTGACATAATTCAAGGAAAATGGTCACTTAACAGGACATAAAAGTGTCCCATTACCAACCTAGTGTTAAACACGAAAATAATTCTACAAAGACCCTTTATCGGAGAATACACTACAGAAACAGCATGGAAGGAAGATGCATTACCAGGACACCAAGTATCATTCATACAAGCAGCCAGTAATCGCCCGACATAGTTGGCATACAAAGTATGTGTGTCGTAGATCTTACCCATCATTTATAAGGCATCATTTATAAGGCGTCATGTGTATTTTAAGCATTCAATGATTTGCAAAGACTGAGCTTTATGTTTTCTTCAAATGGATTCAAAAGAACACATATCATAATATTAATCACACAATTTCTAATGAAAGGTAACTTCCCAGGTATCAGATTCGAGATCAGATCTTTGACGAATTTACTAATAAAAAAGAAATAGAACAGGATGTACATACTTATGAGAAAAATATGATAATAACCTCTGAAACAATCGAGTTGGATACATGAGAGTAACCAAAAAGGCGAGAACACAAAATGACAGGAAGGACTGAGGAGAACAATACCAAATCAGCGCACAACATGATGGAGACATCTTATTAAGTTTTTCATATTTCATATGTAACTCATACAAGTTGTATGGAACTTTTTTTCAATAAAAGTCGTATTTTTACCTCCAATGGAAACGGTACCAGGACATTTGTACAAAGGTTTTATTTGACAATAAACATTGGAAAAACAAATTGTCACCAGAGGTGTTGTTTTTTGGTAAGCATACGAAGTGATTTTGTGTACTATTGGGTAAAATATAATTAGACAAACACCAGAGGTTGGTAAAAATGATAATAATTTAAGAAAGGGGAAATGTTGTATATGACAAACTCAAGTTTTTAATGGCGGGGGATATGTCCACTTGGTGCGCTATCCCCCACCAAATGGGCATACTCCCAAGGTTGGGGGTGGGCCTCTCTCTCTATCCTTCTCTCTCTCTTTAAAAACCCGTAATATGCGGGGATACACAAGGCTAAAAAAAACCTCTGTCTCTCGCTTTCTCTCTATCTCTATCTCTAACTTTTTTATCTGTTGTTTTTTTAAAAAAAGGGGGGGAACCAATAAGATGTGGAGTGGCACCAAATAGATTGAAAATAGTAACTTTAATCCTTTAAAATTCATAACAGGTTCTTTGAAACTTACTCTCAGTAATGATAATCTACCAAATCCGATATTAAAAGCGTATGTGCATATAAGGAAGATTCCTATTGACAAAATATAACTCCACCGAATTTGGCAAGCCCAAACTGGGCGCATACAGTTGGCGAAGGCAATGGGTATCATAATGATAAGCGTGACGGACTGCATATAAGAAGCACAGAGGGTTTGCAAGAGAGAAAACCGACTGTGCACTCATACTAAGAATTCTTTCACACACACACACACATCGTAGGTAGCGTGGCTTGGTGCTCTCCTTTACACAACGTGGCTTGGTGCTGTCTTTCACACACACACACATAGTGTGGCTTGGTGTTGTCTTTCATACACACACAAAAATCGTAGACATCGTGGCTTTATGCTGCTTCAAGCTTGAAAAGAAGGGACGCATGTCTACTTGAAGGAGAGCTGTCCTGATCTTACATAAGCGCCTCACACATGGAATCTCAGTTGGCGAATCCTCATCATCCAGAAGCACAATCGGGATAGGCATTGATAGCATTGGAATATGGCACGGTAAGGGAAACCTGCAATTCTTTACAGTACAGTAAATCTTGTTACATTATGAAACGTTTAAAGCTTGGTAGATTGATGTACGTAAGCAAGGTTTACAAAAATATTGTTTGACATGTAAACTACTGTACTTTGTATATAAAAAATAAAAACTTTTTTTAGAGAAGAAAACTCTATGCAATGCAATAGAAGAAGAAACAGGGAACGGATAATTGCTCTACATAAATGTGTATAGACGCACGTTTTCAGTCTAATATAAACTCTGTTCACATAATCTAGAACACTATTTTATCTAGATGTTTTGGAACATAGGGTATCTCATACGAAAACGAATACATGGTGTAACTATTAGAGCAGACATCGGATATACCATGGGCTAACTATATTTGATATCAAATTCAAAAAAAACTAAGATAATGTTTGAGACAGACATAGAAAAGGAAAAAAAGGTTTTTTCTGAACAATGATTGATTGAATAATGGTAAACATACTCATAGATAGCATATTGTATATGGTTTATTTGGCAACATCATATCGAAAAGCATTAGAAACCGGTTTCAACAAGACACATACAGATGACGACCCCGAGCTCTTAGATAGACTTTCAGTCTACTCAGATGGTGTTTTTCCAGAATTAGGCATAAGGTTTCCTTTCTTTAATTGATATAGACAGTAGGAAATTATTAGCAAAATGTGTATAATTCTTGTATGCAAAATCTAATGTAATCTTGTGAACGAGGTACTTGTAAATGAAATGCTACCTAATATGTACACAGAAGAATATCCTTATGTAAGGATTCGTAGAGAGGAAGGTGGGATGTGATAGAAACAAATACATTTTTTGTTAGAAGATAAAGACGGTTTTTTAATTTATAAAAAAAAAGAAAAAGTGTGACATAACCATACCTTAGAAAGTACGTATATATTTGGATAGATAGGTTTATTTTTACTCTCTTCAAGCATAAATCCTCATGTGAGGCTCCTACAAAAGAGGGATGGTATACTTTTTTTAAAAATGGGTCCACATACAAATAAAACTCTGCCAAAATTTTGGCAAAATATATCTCATCCTCTATACAAACCCAAAAATAGGTATCCGATCCTACATTTTCTAAATATTTTTTCTTAATATCTCTCTCTGTATCCTCTCAGGCTATAACTCTATCCATTTAGAGGATAGGGTGTCTAACCCTCACAGATAGTTAATAGGAAAGTTTTGTTGTATAGCCGAGTTTTTCCAATTAGTCTTGGAAACGAGCATCTAGAATAGACCACTAATAGACAAGATTTGGTTTATATAAATGTACTACAGGGAATGATGCTATCTATCGGAAACCAAACTATGGGGGATATACCATCCTTTCAGAATGCAAGCCCAAAAAATCGCAAGAGATGCTACCTACCCAATGGAAAGCCACGTCCCTCCGCCATACGTGATTTTTCGAAAGGATGCCAATCAGCCTTCATCATCAAACATGAAACAACGAGTGTACCAATGGAAATTATGGTAGAGGAAAGTCTGCCAGACAAAATTATGGTGGAAAATATCGTTAAAAGATGAATCATGCCTTCTAGAGAAGCAAAGAAAAAACTCCCTCTAAATTCATATAAGGAGAGTGAAGGGGTTTAGGGCTATGTGACAACAATAACAAGCAGAATAGATTGTTTGGATACATGTCTTCCCATCAAGGCTGCCCATGTTCTAACTGGCTGCTTATGTTGGATGGTGGCAGGTATAGATCTATTCTCTCATGGATTCTGGGACTCATTTAGTCTCCTACCAGGATTGGATGTACCAGCTTCATTTATAAAATTTTGGATAGTGTCGATTTTTTCATATATTGGCTACTATAATGTAGGTCTTGTCTATTCTAGGTCAAGTGTCAATATATGGTTCTATAAGAGGGGATGTCAAATTCAATCTCTCTCTTTCTCTCTCTCTCTCTCTCTATCCCTCATCCTCTCTATCCATGTTTCTCTCTATCTCTCCCTCTTCCTGTCTCTCTGTTAACCCTCAAGGCTCATGGACACCCTATCACCTACGACAAACGTTGTATTATTTACTTGTAGAGTCAGGTACCGGGCTTGTCAGTCCAATAGGAAAAGGGTAAGAGTGATCGCCGATGAGAGGCGCACTCTAACTGCAACATTCAAGGGATTAGTTGGCCAAGCATGGGTGCCCAAGTGTGAATGGACCGAGCTCATATAAAAGTCAACTAAACCTAAAATTCACTCATTCTCTCATTTGTGCAATTGAAGAGTGCTCTTGCTCCATCTCCATCTTCTTCTTCTTCATCTCCTTGTGTGTGTGTGTGTGTGTGTGTGTGTGTATGTGTGAGAAAGGGAGAGAGAGGGAGTGTGTGTGTGAGCGAGCATTACGAAGGCACGACGGCGGCGAAGCGATCGAGCACGGCGTCTCCCTCTTCTTCGTGGCGAGGAATCCTCCACGAAGCAAGCGTAGAGTGGTGAGTGACACACCATCGTCATCTTTGAGCTTACTAGTTTAGGCTTGTTGTGTGCTTGGAGCCATTTGTAGCTCGCACATGGTGTATCGGCAAGTTCTTTGCATTGACATGTGTGATATACGCGCATATTTTTGGCGCCGTTGCCGGGGAATGCCGTGCATTAAGCTCGAGTAGCACTCTGTGCTTCTCCGTGGTGCAATTATTATTGTAGGAAAGGTAAGGAAGGAAGGTGTGTGTGTTGAGAAGAGGGATTTGGTGTTATACTGTGTGTTTTTTTTGTTAATGGAGTTTTCAAAGGTACTGTGTTTATTCTCTGTGTACTAAGGTTGTTAGTTTTCTGTGTACAGTAAGTAGGAAGTAGATCAGTGAGAGTTAATAGAGTGTGTTAGTGTGTAACAGTAGGTGTATTAGTTAGAAGTAGGTAGATAGAGTGTCTATGTGCTCTCGCGCAGGCCGCGGCGACCTTATCCTTATAAATTTAAATAATAAAAAATAAAAAAATTTATAAAAAGTAAAAAATAGAAAATTTAAAGGTAGTACCGGGATCGGGAATATCTCCCAGACCCAAGCCCAAGCTCACGCTCAGGCGTAGGCCTCAGTCGCCTTAAAAAGAAACGAATTTTAGCTTCACACGTAGCTAACTATCGATTTTTTGAGGACCAATGGAACGTCAGATGCCCGAAAATTGTGTTGTAAAGCACACAGCGGCCCTTTAAGTGATACGTTCATTTCGAGCTATCACACACTTTAATCAAAACAATCAAACATTAAAAAACATTAAAAACGTAAAAAACACGAGTGAAATCAGGCGCTTAAAAAAGGTAAGCGGTTAACCTTCGAGGTTATTCGCCGACGTTTGTAGGGTGCCAAAGGCACATGCATCTGCGCTCTGGTCATGTGCTAGAGAGGGAGCAACTAGAGAGAATTTTGACTTACGCGAGTTCTCAATATCCACCTACTTTAGGTTCTGGACCCTCGACGGGGACCCAAGGTAGTACAAACCAAGACCCGAACATAGCGGCTAGTACTCTTCCTCTGACTATGACATCATGGAGGGTTTCCCAATGCCTAATCCCGATAGCTCAAGCCAAGACATGCATGCCATGGGCCCACGGTCCGGGCCGAGCGTGCTTAGCCGCTTGAAGGAAACCTTTAGTAG
Organism: Adiantum capillus-veneris; assembly: GCF_014529385.1. NCBI lineage: Eukaryota > Viridiplantae > Streptophyta > Polypodiopsida > Polypodiales > Pteridaceae > Adiantum > Adiantum capillus-veneris. Next base: position 35,641,990 of record NC_140934.1, read on the forward strand.
AGCCACTCGCTCCGAACATGGAGCTAATGATGTAAATGAGGGGGCTGGGGAAGTAAATTCTCCATTCGTGACCAACGTAGACCCTATATCCTTAGAGAATGTGCACGTGAATACTTCATTCATTGCACCTCCTAACTCTTCAGAGTTCTTTCCCTCTGATGTCATATTACCCGATGGTAGAAGCCTTGCCGAAGTGCAAGAGGTTGAGCGATATATCCTTTCCGCGAGGGAAAAGGAAGTCGAGAGCTTACGTAAGGCGGAGCAACGAAGAGAGTTAAAAGCGAAAGCCCCTATGTCAATATCCTTGGTAAGAGAGCAATCGAGCGCTCCTGACTTAGCAACCGCTAAGGGCCAACCCCTAGAAAGCAACATTGCATCTAGCTCAAAGGACACCCCTAGCACCTCAATCCTAGATGGAGTTTTCTTAAATGAGAACTGGGAGTACGAATTACAAACAGAGATTCTGACCACCTATACACAGGTCACACCTATCATGTGGGTTGGTTAGATGTCCTACAATCCACAATGGGTGCTACTAGTGTAGAGGATCAACAACAAAGAGTTTGTGAGGTCATCCATAGGGTCATTGAGTTAGAGAGACAGAACAAGGGGGTCAACATGCCTTCAACGGGTCTCATGAGATTCTTGGATACAAAGAAGGCTAAACAACCGACCTTATCGCAAATGGAGACTCCCTCGGCAAGTCCGATGGATCCTCCATATGTTTCGCTAGGGGTCTCAGTGCAATCTGAGCCCACAAGTGATAGCTTCACCTTTCCAAGTGATAGCTCATCTTTCCCTTGATGACACCACGGCTACCATGCCTACCCCAATGATGGTCATGCCGAGAAACACGCCATGGACCTCATTTGTTAGTAAAGCACCAGTACATGGTAGCTCAATGCCTGCAATAGTACCTACAAGTGTGTACCAATCGTATACACCCATGGGTCCTCGTACTCATGTAGTCCCTACCCCTCCCATTGTTTCAAGTACCTATGCTCCACAACCACAACACCCAAGTTCTTATTTCCATGGGACTATACCGGCTAGCATTAGCATGTCACATTCCGACTTCTGCTATGCCTAGGGCCACACATATGAACTTTGGGCCACCACATGGCACAACATCGTACCCAACGTGGAACCCAAGTGCTTCCTATGCGCCAAGCCCAATGCCAATACCTACTCCACATGTAGTCTCTAGAGTTCCTCCATCCACGGTGCCTGCTCACTTAGGTGACTTGGCAAAATTTTCTTTAGCTATAGGTCGATCTATTGCTGAGAATATGCGTAACACGCCTGATGGAGAGCCTAGAAGTAAGGCAGTACAAATAGCCAAGATCACACAAAAATTTAGTGGAGACGGGGATGTGAGAAAGCATATCAAAGTGTTTGAACAAATATGCGATTCTCTAGGAGAACACAATGACCTACATAAGAGAAATCCTTTAAGCCTAATTTTAAGTGGAAAGGCTGGGGATTGGTATAGAACCCTAAGGGTGGAAGAAAACAAAATTTACCCTACTCTTAGGAGACTGTTCTTGAAAGAATACATATGAGAGGGAGTACTTTGGGGTGTAGCCTCTCAGCTCCAGAAATCCCAACGAGAGGAAGGAGAATCGGTGAGAGACTTTATAAGTCGCTTGAAGCATTTAAATTCTTGTTGTAATCCAAATGAGCGCTTCAACAATAACCAATTTCTTGATAGATTCATTAGGGGGTTACGCCATGAGGATATCTACAATGGCCTAGTCATTAGAGGTATCACCACTTGGGAAGCAGTCACCACCAATGCGATCCAATTGGAGGATAATTTAATGATTCAAGGAGAAAGAGTGTCTGTTGAGCCTAAATCTATTAGCTCACAAGCATCGGGGCATCAGCCAATGACCCTAAAGCCTATTGCTAAGGAGCCAAAGATATCTGAGATGACTTTAGCAGATCTCACCAAGGCTATTCAAGAGAGTCTTAGAGACAATCGTGCTCCGCAGAACAATCATATGTATCCAAGAAGGGAGCAACAATGGTGCTCAGTATGCTATGGACCGCATAGTACTAGTGAATGCCCGACTTTTAGAGTAAAATTCAATGGGAATTGCAATGCATGTGAAAGGTATGGTCATCAAGCTAAGGACTACATAGTATTTAAGCGTGCGATGGCCAATAGACCAACCTTATCATGGACAGACACACCTCGAGTGCCTGCATTGATGCCGGCCCCACCTCTTGAACAAACAACACAACACATGGTCCCTAGGGCCCAAAATGTTGTTCAAACAACACCTTTACCACCTCCAGTGCTAGGACCGCAACCACCACATCTGAGAATCACTTCAATGAATCAAGTGGGTTGTGAGTCATCTATTGCTTGTTTGGAAGGCTGTGAGGAAGATATAGATCCTAATATCGCCTATGGGATGGATGTGCTTGAAGAAAGTCCACAATACTACATGGAGGACTATTGGGGACAATTCAAACCTGTATATCAAGCAGCTGCTCTTGCGGCAAGAGGCCAAAATCATTACAACCGCTAAGAGACCACCTCTTCAATGCTATGAGTGTGGAGGTCCACATCGTGTAGCCGAGTGTCCTATTAGGCTACAAAAGAATGCCACACTAATGCAAACCAATCAAGCGAGCACGTCTACAATGCCGATACTCATGTGTAATCGATGTGGGATAGATTATTTGATTGCCCAATGCCAAATAATCCAAATGCACCAAAGATCACGCCATTAAACTTGATTGAAGTTACCAAGGAGCCATCACCAAGTACACCCGTGGTACCAGTAAACGTACTCACACGATCGATGCTCCAAAAACGAAAATATATTCTTGAGGAAAGAGACATGGCATCAATTACCGAATCTCAAAAAAGAAGAGAACACGAAGAAAGAGATCGCAAAAAGCAGCGAAGTCAGACCCCAGTTCAAAGACCAACATAGGGACTGGTGACGACCCCGTATATATGAACGACGCTAAAGAAGATTCTGATTCAGGTGAAACCATGGAGACCAAAATGACCACTAACGTAGAAACCAACAAGGAAGATCTTTATGAGCCATAATGGCCGGATCCAAAAAGAAGATAGGAAATTACCCAAACCCTACAGAGGAGATTGAGCGAGTCAAGCAATTAAGGAGTTTGGTAGAAGATACCCAAAGGGATATAGAACGAGCACCTAGGAAGATCCAGATTACAGACACCGTGTTCCCTACGCAACAACAACCTCACCAAGACCATAGACCCTTAGCCATACCTAGTGTCATCCAAGAATAAAGTGACTTAAAGTCATGGGAAAGTGGGCGTACTCACTTCTTGATGGAAAGAATGTTTACAAAGGGACTACTTGATCCTATCGAAGAAATGGAGATCCCATCTTCCCCACGTCAAGGGACTGAGATCCAAAAGGTGCCGTTAAACATTGCCAAATTGATGGATTTCATGTCTTCAGAAGTTAGAACCACCATCATGTCCAAACTATATAAAGACCATGAGCTAGTCTCAGCTCTTCGAGCCTTCCACAATGGAGAACTAAAGTTTGGGCTACCACAATTTTCCCAGATGGATGGAGCTGGGGATATTCCAATAGAGGAGGAAAAATTAGATCCACAACCGAACCTAGATGAGAACCTTGTTATAGAAATACTTGTTAACAAGTTGGGACAATACTTTGAGGGTGATGAATCCAATGCAACCATACCAATCACTACTAAGGGATTAACTATAAAGGGAATCTTTGATGGTGGCGTTGGGGTTAGCATTGTGACTAAAAATTGCTAGGAAAATATGGGAAGACCTCACCTTACGACCACAACCATAGTAGTGAAGATGGCCAATGGGTCTATTGTTAACACTAGAATGGTAACCTAACAGGACATAAAAGTGTCCTTTCAGGGTTTTGGGAAAAAATTCCAAAACCATAGTAGATCCACTCATTTTTAAAAATCCTTTCATGAGCTTATAGTTCAATAACTACTACATATGGAAAAAATGAGAAACTTGTAATTTTTCTCATCCCTTGGTCACTACAAGACTCCAAAGTTGATGGACCAGTGCATTTTGCCCAAAATAGCAATTTCTTACGGTTGATTGCATATAAATAAGAGTGGATATTTTTGTAGGACATGAGATAAAATGCCCCGTTAACTTCAATGGGTTGGTGACCAAAACATATGGTTGCTTTTACCTCACTAATTTTTTTTTGGGAAAAAAAATAGGTACAAAAAAGTTGCATTTTTGCCATTCTGCGGACCTATCATCAAAGTTTCTATAGTCACGCTCAATACAGATACTATATACATGTTTTCTTAGTTCCCTTGGGTCTCTGGATTCAAAAGGAGCCATGGAGCATGTCAAAAGGATAATGGATCTCTTACAATTGGAACCTTGGGGGTAATGATAAAGTGCTAAATACAGCAAACATGAAAAAACTAGGTTTAGCATTATGACCTCTAGAAACCCATAGAAACTACTCAATATCTAGTCAAATTTGTATTCTATGATTAGATATGGTCACTACCTACAAAATACACACAATTGGCCTAAGAAACTAGCAATATTGAGAAAGTTATACTTGCTACTCTAAAATGTATCGTATTCTTCAGCAATCAAAAAACTCAACCATCATCATATACTATGCTATATAGCATATTAGGTCCCCCAAAAATCAAGGAAGATTAGCTTTATGTTATGCATTACACTTACACAATCAAAATTGAATTTGGATATCAAGAAAGCCACCAAAAAAATCATAAAAGTGCTAATTTTGGCCAAAAAACAGGATTATGCAATTCTTGTACATTGGTCATAACTTTCAATTTTAACACTTAGCTCTCCCTACAAGCATAAAAACATGTTGAGAACTATGAAGGCCTAACCTCTAGCCATATAAACCTCACAAACATGAAGTTTAGAGTGGTATAGTTGACAAAAATTGAAAAAAAGCGAAAAACAGGACCCGTTTTTTCACACAGTTTAGGTTCAAAAATGTTGTGCAAGAGTAAGGTTAGTGGTGAGATCGATACTAAAAAAAAAAAGGTTAGTTTTTTTCAGCTCATAAGGCAACTTTGTGGATATATAGAACCTAGAAATTCATTTTCATACTCTTTAAATAATTCAAGAAAAATGGTCACTTAACAGGACACAAAAGTGTCCAAGGACATAAAAGTGTCATGTTACCATTCTAGTGTTAAACCTATTGGGATGCTAGAAGATCTCAAGATCAAGGTCTTTGGACATAAAATAAGGATTACCTTTATTGTTATGGATTTCTCTAAACACACTATGGCATCATAGATGATCTAAGGACGTCCTTTCATGAGGGAAGCAAAAATGGTGCATGACTGGTCTAAAAACCATGTCTACTTGCAGTTCCAAGATTCTGTCATTCGAGTGGATCTTGTAACGGGTCGAGCACATCCTCTAGGAAATAGGTTTATAATTGATCATAGATCTGACACCACAGTTCACTCGTCCCCATTGCAGTATTGTTACACGTGTAAAGCGGACACTGATGTTGGGGAAGATTCTCCTTTTATGGATGTACTACCTGGGATGACTGAGTCAGACAATGTGGATTGGTTCCGCCTAGCAGCAACCATAGACACTTGGGAAAATAGGGGGACGACCTCGGTAACACCTGAGGGCGATGAAATGCCACCACTCGTACCCTTAAATATGCTAGAAGCAATGCATATAGCTTCTCACAAGACTCATCCTCATATGACGAAGAAAACATACAAGTGGGTCCCTAAAGCTTCTTTAGAAACCATAGGCAGTGCTAAAATACAAGAGCTTGGTAAGAGACGTCCCATTCGTCCCAAGAAATGTAAAGAAACGCTGCGTTGGATTCCTAAAAAACTATTGGAAGCCCAAAGCTACTATCAAGGAAATGATCAACTTTGGGTGCCAAAACGTAGATTGTGTTCTTATATGTCACCTGACCCATGTGAGCTCAATTATGTAACTCCAAAACAAATTATCGATCGTGGAAAGAAAAAAATCACAGAACGCTACACACCCGCTCCAGAGCTAGTTTGGGTACTGAAGAAAGAATGATTTGTTCCATCTAGCTCAGGAAGAGGGGAGTCCCATGAAGCTTCTAGCTCCTCATGTAATGCATCCATAGAGGTAGAAGCTTCTCCACAGCCTCCAGTACCTATAATAGTGGACCTCCATAAAGCTACAAAGATATCCACACCTCCCAATGTTCAAGAATCACCTGAAGAACCACTTCAAGTTTGATCCTGGGAGAGTACCTTACCACCCTTGCAACTTGACGAGGCACCTAAGGTAATAGAAAACTACTGGCAAAAATCCCCACCTATTACCAACTAGAACAATTGGTTTCAAAGGGTGACAATCTCATTTCAAACGGTATGATCTACCCAAGGAAGGGGGGAGTGTTTGCTGACATCCATCATTCACTTGCTTCCCTCTCAACCTTCCTCCTTGACCTCTTAATCTCCAATCTTAGGGAATGTATATATAAAGACCTTTTATACTCACAAATAACAAAAATAATAAAGAGCAAGAGCAATTAGCAAACTAGTATGCACAATAAAAGTCAAAACATTGACCAAGACATACACATTCACATCCGATACACTGAAATAAAAACCTATGTCATAAAACACTTTTGATCCTCATCACTCGAGTGATGGAGGGTAGGTAGGATTATTAAAATAGGTGCGTTTCTGTTTTAGAGTTGAGTGATTAGCAAAGTTCTTTCTTCCCACTGATGTGCCTCCTAGAGGTATTCTTTGTGTTTCCTAGTGTGTACAGGAACGTGTTGTTGTGGTTAGGATTTGGACCTTCATGGGATCTTTCTCTCGTTTACACTTCAAATCAAGCGCGACCATCAACACAAACAGGTGTTTCTTGTCCATTATCATTGCCCCATATCTTTTTTGCATCCATGTTTGTCTGCTTTGATTGTGATTGGTAGCATAATATTCATCGCATTTGCTTAGTATCAAACATTTAATTCAATGTAATTTTTTGTTATAATCGCTTATCTAGGTTTAAAAATTAAGCAGTCCGACTAAGCTAGTTTGACCAAGCTAGAAGTTAGAGATCTTATCTTAATACCATGGGGAATGCCTTCCTAATAATCAATGGTTACTTAGGTTCTTAATCCGATTTAGGCATCATTGTGTGAAATGTACTAGGGCTTTCTAGTGGGCTTAGTCCCTATTGACCTTTAGCTTAAGTATTACAAAGGGAGTTTACTAGTGTGATGAGCCTAGGGAGGTGTAACAGTGTTATATGACCCCCCAAAGTTTCAAAATTAAAATGCTGAAAATGAACAAACAAAAAATCAAAGTGCCACAATGTAAAATCTTAAGCTGGAAGAAAAATCTCAACTTGATTGGGTACTTCACTCACATGTATCGCCTATGGTACTAGAGCCCTAGAGGTTCCCAATGTGGGCTTTTCCTTGAAAAGCAAAAAACCCAAGGAATACAAAATAAGCACACACATCAAAAGTAAATCAATGAGAAAAGACTTTTGGGGGGTCAAAGAAAAGGTAATCAGTCAGGCGATGATTTCATGAGCAATTCCTTTTATTGTGGCTTAACTACAAAGTCTTCTAGGTATAGCCTCTATTCAGCCCTCGAACATGAAATACTTGGCTCTCGCGATTAAACAACTTAATTGACCAGACAAAATTAAGAAGCTTATCCATGGTATTAATAGTCGATCTCTAGTGCCTTTCAATCGTTAAATTAGCGACCCCAGACTTGTTTAATTTTTTACCTTTACATATGTTTGTGAATTTAATTATATTGCAATTTAATCTTTATTGTTGACAAATGGTTTAAAATTCTGTTACCAATCAAATTGTCTGCCAATGATATGCGATTACTATGCCAATGTTGTTTGATTTTGTAGTGACTGAAGAAGGCTAAGGACATTCATCTCAAATGCTCTTCCACCTCCACAAACGAGCTTCAACTCAATAGCTTCCGAGGACGGAATCTACATCAGGAAGGGGGGCATGTTAACCCTCAGGGCTCACGGACACCCTATCACCTACGACTTACGTTGTATTATTTACTTGTAGAGTCAGACCGGGCTTGTCGGTCCAACAGGAAAAGGGTAAGAGTGATCGCCAATGAGAGGCGCACTCTAACTGGAACATTCAAGGGATTAGTTGGCTAAGCATGGGCGCCCAAGTGTGAATGGGGTGAACTCATATAAAAGTCAACTAAACGTAAAATTCACTCATTCTCTCATTTGTGCAATTGAAGAGTGCTCTTGCTCCATCTCCATCTTCTTCTTCTTCATCTCCTTGTGTGTGTGTGTGTATGTGTGAGAGAGTGAGAGAGGGAGAGAGAGGGAGTGTGTGTGCGATCGAGCATTACGAAGGCACAACGACGGCAAAGCGGTTGAGCGCGGCGTAGCGGCGTCTCCCTCTTCTTCGTGGCAAGGAATCCTCCACGAAGCAAGCGTAGAGCGGTGAGTGACACACCATCGTCATCTTTGAGCTTACTAGTTTAGGCTTGTTGTGTGCTTGGAGCCATTTGTGGCTCGCACGCAGTGTATCGGCAAGTTCCTTGCATTGATACGTGCGACATACGCGCACACTCTCTATCTCTCCCTCTTTCCCGCTTTCCTATCTTTCTCTCTCTCTCTCTCTCTCTCTCTCTCCCCCCTTCGTATTGAGTAGCGTTAAATGGTAACCTTGTATTTGCACTACATTTCTACTCAAATGTATATATTTTTTATCAAAGTTTTAACCTAGTGTTCATTCTCTCTTTCCGTAATAGCCTTTTTCCATACAAACATCTTACCCCTATTAGATCTCTATGCATTTACATCATATTTCTCTCTTCATGCTGAATATAAATAGTAAACTTAATTCTACTCTCCTAGTTTTTTTACTGCATATTCTTTTAACTAATTACCTTTACTAATTTAAATACCTATCTACATCCCATAATTTGTAAATAAATAATTTATGGGCACTTATCTTACCCATCTTCTCTCAAGGGTAGGGTTAACCTTGTAGGCCTTCCCTTCCCCACCACTATGTGACCCAAGTCTTGGATCATTTACTTGTGTTGGTCAACAAATCTTAAATATAATGTATATCCCCAATAAATCAAACTTTATTGGAGCCTACCTCATTTGTTTAAGGTGGATTCTCTTTTGAAAAAGCATGCTACACCTTGGATGCATGCTAAAGGGCCCCCTACAAGGAGACTTGGTTCAAAAGGTGTTTTGGATGCATCTTGAACGACTTAGCTCGTGGGTATACTTGAGGAACACTCCAAAATCAGCTTAAAAACTTTGAGAAGGTTACCTTTGCCTTTTATAGCACCCAATTCTGAGTTACAGGCTGAAAGTTATGTGAAAACAAGGTACTGCGGACACTGTTACTGCAGGTCAAAGTTACAATCAGGTAAACCACAAAGGTGAAAAGTTTTCTTGCCTTCTCCAACATTCTAAAATACCAATGGGGAGTTAAAAACCACTTTCATGTGGAGGGGTCGGCTCAAGATGCTTCTAGAGACACAACAAACAGGATGGGACACTCTGCAGGGGCCACTGGAGGGACATCATGGTGGGGCCCACATACATTATCAACCCTTATGGAGCCTCCACGACCTAAAAGGCTATTTGTAATGAAAAAATAAGTCCCTTATTTGCATAATTGAAGGAATGGTCAAAAGGGAACCTAACTATGGTTAATTACCTACCCTAGTCAAGTTTAACCTAGCCCAAGGTCTTGTACAACTATAAAAAGCCCTTTGGCAAGCACAAAAATACACACACCTACTCCATTGCTGCAAATAAGCTCCTCTAAGGTTAGGTAAGCCCTAAATCTCTCTCCTCTTGTCTCCCTATCCATTTCCTAAGCTCGCTATCATAAGCGGCACCATAGAGAGAGCATCAATATGCTATTGCTACCATTCTCTTGCAAATATTTCTCTTACCATACTCATCCCTAAATAAGGATTGTAGATTCTATATGAGAGCAAGGATATCAAGTTCAATGATCTATCTCATGGTTTGATCAACAAATTGTTGCAATTGGGGTGTCGTCGTCACACTTTTGCTCTAAACGCATGTAAAATTGGTAAGCCTATCTTGGCAGCTTCTCATATTTTGTGCTCATTGGGTTGCTTGTTTGTTGAGAAAGTTTTTTGTGCACCATGGTGTCTATTTTCTTGGCTTCTCTCCTTATGTTGTGTGTTAGTAAGTCTTGGGGCTGCATAGATGGAGAAGATCTCTCTATGCATGCCGCCTTATGTGTGTAAGTAGTCTCTTCTTTTGGGAAAGGAAAGGAGTTGTCAAATATTTGTGCATTATGGTGTTTTGAGTTTTGAGGTTTTGTGCTTGCTTTTCTTAGACGTATATGAGCACTAATATGGTGAAGGTCAATCTTTGCATGTGAGTTTGTGCAGTGTTCAAAGGGATTGCTTAAGGAGTGTGTGTTGAATGGTTGAAGGGCATTTTGTGTTGAAGCACATAAGGAAGGTGTGAGTGAGTGTGTGTGTGTGTGTGTGTGTGTGTGTGTGTGTGTGTATGGTTTGTTTTGGTTTCCTTCTTTCTCCATAAAAGAGGGTGCTGCCCCTAATAAATATGCGTGTGTAGGGTCTCACGAAGTGGTTGTCTGGTGGGAGCCTTGAGTTGAGCCCCATCTCCAAAAATCCGTTGTCATAAAAGTGATGCCCCCACTAAGCAACTTTCCTAATTGCCTTCTATTCTCCTCATGAACAATAGAGTTGAACCATATGCTTTTCATCTTTCACAACGCATCAGAATTAACATTTGTGTAGAACGCAAAATTGTTTTACTAACAACGCATTGTTTTTATGTTTGGAGCAGAAAGACTTGGTGAAATCTTGGCATCTCCAAATCCCATCATTCTTCCATTCATTAATTATGATGATTCATTTGATGTTCATGTTTTTATTTTGTTTTGAGGCAGGGACAAGAGGCGCTTAGATAGCGATCCACTCAAAAAAGAAACTTTCTTCAAGAGAAAGAAAAAGGAGAACACATTGTCACATGAACCAACCTGGAGCTGCTTCTCCTTTTACACCCATAGCTCGTCAATCTGTGCACATCATAATTGCTACAAAATTTAGATTTCAAGCAACCATTAGGAGAATTTTTGGACCCACTCGCCTTAATGAAATTAATGCCTCAATCAACCCTTTTATTTTGCCTATGATAAATTATGAACTAACACTTGATGTATATATTTTTATTTTGATGTGATCACTCATTGTAGTCAAAACTTTGTGGTACACAAACCTCCTTGTATTGTAAAAATGTCAAGCACTTTTCCTACCTTTCATTCTAAAAATGGTGAGGATGCACAAGAATTTCTGGATAATTTGGAGATGGCACACCTCATCTCTGGGAGAGATCAAGAAGAGGTAAAGCTGCGTGCTTTTCCACTCGTTCTCAAAGGGGAGGCTAAGGCATGGTACGAGGCCTTGCCACCTCAAAACAAAACCCATTGGTAGAGGCTACGTGCAATTTTTCTTGCCAAATTTGGGCAAGGAGATACTCCAGAGGGTCTTTGGAATTGTCTACTTCAACATAAACAGGTATTCCTTGAAGACTACCCATCTTATGAGGCCGTTTTCCTTAACCTATGGGATAGATGGGAGGCTACCTTACAAAACCAAGGTGGTGCACCAAACTTTCTAAAGAAAGATAGGTTCATGGCTGGCTTGTATCCAATTTTGAAGACCAAGGTAGAGTTAAAATTCCCATCAACATTTGAGGAAGCACGTGAGGTGGCCATGGTCCAATTCAAGAAGTTAAATTTTCAAGCACATAGAGCAAGGGACCTAAATGAAGTCATTGAGAGGGATTCTTCACCAAGCATGGGAGCACAAGTTAGGGGCTCTCTTGCCCAAACTTCACAAATAGGGGAAGGATCACAACAAGAGATCTTGCAAAGATTAACTCAACAACTAGAGAGTCTCACCTTGAATCTAGTGCAGGGCCTACCCCAACAATGACAACCAAGAGAAGGGAATCGCAATCAACGACGTCAAGCACAAGAGTTGAGATGCTGGAATTGCAACGAAGTTGGTCATGGCATGTATAATTACCCTCACCCTCGAAGGCTTCCAGGGGACATATACCCTCCTAGACCCCCTCCGCTCATGGTGCAGCAAGAGCATGCTCAAGCCCCGCAAATTGTTCATCGACCACCACCACCTCCAGTGGCAAACATCCCTCCTGTCCCACCAGTGGAGGAAGAGAGCGGAGTAAATGTCATTAAGCTGGAAGAGGAGATAGAGGTGAGCCCTATACATTTTGATGTTATGCCAGTAGAAAAGCGCACAAGAGCACACAACAAGGATGAAGACACAAGGAATGAAGAGTCAGAACCTGCAAGGAAGGAGAGGAAGAAAAAGTCAAAGAAGGAGGAAGGAGGCAAGAAGCAGAGGTCAAGGCGAAGGGTGATTGGCATCAACGATTTTCCATTAGGAAAGAATATGGAACCCTACAACATCTTAGAAGATTTTCAAACTCAAAAGCCCAATATTTCTTGGCCTCAACTCCTACATCTATCACCCAAGGTGAGAAAGCACTGGTCCAAACTTGTAAGCACAAGACTCCCAAGAAAGAAAGAAAAGGTGACAGTAAAGGCATTGACTTCAAAGCCACAACAAGATGTGGAACCTATTGTAGATGCTTATGTAAGGGGTAGGAAGGTATCCAATGTGTATGTTGATGGTGGAGCACAAATGTGTGTGATCACGGAAAGAGCCATGAATAGACTAGGGCTTGAAATCACTAAATCCTCTAATTGTCAAGCTAGGCTGGCCAACAATGCAAGTGTGAAGTGCCTAGGGATCATCGAGAATGTAAAAGTTTTTGTATGTAATATAAATGCACGTGTGGACATGTATGTTATGCCAGCCAAGGGGGAGGGCTATCCCATCATCCTAGGGAGGCCTTGGCTCATTGCTGTGAATGCAGATCAAAAATGGGGACGAGGACAATTGATTCTCAAAAAGGGGAAACATGTAGTATACGATTGGCATGAAGGAAAGCAGCTCGACATCAACTATGAGACCACGGCTGATGAAGAAAGTGAAGAGAGTTTTGGCTCAAGCGACGAGGAAAGTTCAACCACTACATCCAATAGCGAAGAAGAATCATCTTTGGAGGTAATGGGAATCATCTTCAACACATCAAAAACTCCATCAAGAGAGGTTGACCCAACAAAGGAGCAAACAAAGAGGATGACAAAGGTGACCACAAGCACTTTGAAGACTTTGAGAGGATGCTTGCAAAAGATCTTACCCTGAGGAGAAGCGGTCCTACATCGATATGCTCAAGAGGTATCCCAATTTGTTTATCACTGATTACTCACAAATTAGAGGTGTGGATGTTATAGAGCATGGCATAGAATTAAAACCAGGTACTAAACCTGTGGCTCAAAAGCTAAGGCGCCTAGGAAAAATACAACAAGAGGCCACTTTTGAAGAGGTTAACCGACTCCTCAAAGCTGGTTTCATTTACCCTGTGTCTAACTCTTAGTGGGTGTCCCCAATTGTAGTAACCCCTAAAAAGAACGGAAAATGGAGGAGGGTCTTGTTGACTACAAACCGCTCAATGCTGCAACAAAGAGGGATCATTTTCCTCTTCCTTTCCAGATGAAATCTTAAACGAAGTAGCGGCTATGAATGTTACATAGTGTGTTGATGGGTATTCAGGGTATTTTCAAATCAGAAAAGCAGAAGAAGATCAATTAAAAACCACTTTCATCACACCTTGGGGTGCTTTGCCTATAGAGTGATGCCATTTGGGCTCACAAATGCTCCTAGCACCTTTATAAGGTTTACAACTCTTGTCTTTCAGCCCTTCTTTGGAAAGTCAATTAGGGTTTTATGGATGACTTCTGTATTATAGTAGCCAAAGACTTCATTGCAAAGAAAGTTGAGGAGGGGCTTAGGAGGCTTCTTCAATTTGGGGGATAGCTTACTCTGAAAAGTGTCAAATTGCACAAGTCACAAGTGGTATTGCTAGTTCATGTGGTTTCTTTGCCAAGGAATTGAAGTAGATCCATCAAAAAATAAAATGCGCTCTTGTCACTACAACCACCAACGACAACCAAGGAGCTCTTGACTTTCAACCACAATTAAGGTACATCTACATTTCATTCACCTTCTAGCGGAAGCTATTGCACCTTTGCACAAGTAGAAAACATACCCACATTTGAAATGGGAGCCTCCTTCATCTAGGATTAGCCAAATGGAGCCTATGCATCTAGAGTTTGTATACACTTTTTTGTGGAAGCTAGCTCTCAAGGGCAGGTCTTGCAGACATTTCACAGACCAAAGTGGAGAAAGAAAGAGCACCAAAGGGCAGAGACCAAAGCTAACCACAAAATAAATGAGGAGGAGATGGAACAATGCACACATTTTGTGCTTTGATGGAGCTCATCGACGGGACTTACACGATCAGGCTGGCAGGGCGGGGTTCTTTTTCTAAGTCCACTAAGGGATGGTTCTTGTTAAGAAGGTATAACCTTGGAAATGTTCACATTTTAGTAATGAGGGCTGAGTATGTCACTTAAAGTTTGGGGCTTGAAGAATGCAAAAAACTTCGATCGAATGACTTATAATAAGAGGTGATTCCTTAATAGTTATTAGGCAAATCCAAGGGGATATGGAAGTGCAGAAAAACCTACTCTAGTGGAGTGGCTTGCAGGTGAAGGATTGATAAAGAAATTTGAAGCTAAAAGGTTACATCTGTTGTGAGGAACCCTCAACAAGAGGCAGATTATGTAGCCATGAGAAACTTCAGATCATGGTGGGAGGGTGTTGAAGCTCTACGAAACCAAAGTACCAAGCCAAGAGGAAATGAAGGGACATTCATATTTTTCCTCCAAACTGGTGAGTGCCCTAACCACTTGGAATAAAGTGCAAAGCATAGGTTGGTAAAAAAGGCAACTCCTTACCAACTCATAGGAGATGATCTGTTCATTTAAAGGAAATATTTGGTTGCCTAAAATAGGGTGCCCTATGTTCAAGAAATAGATGAGAATCCTCTTTCCATGTCATGATGATGTTCTGTGGGGGTCATTTTTTCATGATATTACAATCAGGAAGGTTTTGCAACCAGGGTTTGTTTGCCAATGTCTACACCGTGATGTCCAACATTGGTGTAAGTCATGCAAAGGTTGTCTGATTGCTAGAAATGGACGATCACTTACGAACCTCGAGTTCCAATAATTTCGTATGGTCCTTTTGAGAAGTGGGGGGTGTGGATGCAATCGGCCTTACCTCGCACATCTACGGGAAGTTCTTCATCATTGTGGGAGTAGATTACATGACTCGATGGGACGGAGGCAGCAAAGTACAACACGAATTACATCCGAGGAGTATCAAAATTTATCTTTGATCACATAGCAGTAGATGCGGCACACCACTAGAGATTTTGTCAAATCGTGGTCCAGGGTTTAGAGCAGAGCTCCTAGATAATCTTTGGCAAAGTTAAAACTCAAAAAATTTGCATTCTACCCCTTACTACCCTCAGTGCATTGGGGGCGTGGTTGAAAAGGTGAATGGAATGATATGTAAGATCATTTATGAGCTGGTTGCAGATCTACAAAAATAAACTTGGGATCGTAATGTTGACCGCAGCTCTAATGGGCATACAGAACATCTTTCAAGGTATCCACTCAATTCACTCCTTTTCATTTGGTATATGGACAGGAGGCATCTTCCTATTGGGGTGGAGAATGCAAGCCTTTTAGCATTTCTCCTCACGGGGAGCAAGAGCCAAAAGGAAGCTTTGCAGGAAATAATTTTAGATCTTCAACGACTTGAGCTTGATAGAGAAGATTCCATCGAATATTACATTGCCCAAGCCACAAGCCAAGTGAAAAAATAACAGAAGCTCAAGGGGTAAGGATTGAAGGAAGGTATGTTGGTTCTTCGCTATGATAACCGACTGATACTCGACTTGATCAAATTTTTTTTGCAGATTGGGGTTCTTTCTTCTATATCCCTTGGATTTGCCTAATAACTAGTAAGGAATCACCTCTTATTATAAGTCTTTCGATGCAAGTTTTCTGCATTCTTCAAGCCCCAACTTTAAGGTGACATACTCAGCCTCATTATTAGAATGAACATTTTCCAAGGTGATACCTTTTTTAACAAGAACTTCCCTTTGTGGACTTAGAATAAGAACCCCCCCTGCTGCCTGATCGTGTTGTCGTCGGTAAGCTCCATCAAAGCACAAAATGTGTCCATTGTCCATCTCCTCCTCATTATTTTGTGGTGTAGCTTTGACTCTTGCCTTTGGTGACTCTTTCCTTTCTCTCACTTTGTATGTGAGAATGTCTGCAAGACCTGTCCTTGTGCTATCTTCCACAAGAAAAGTGTATTCAAACTCTTGAAGTTCTAGAACCCATTTGGCTATCCTAGATGAGAGGCTCATGTGTTGCACAACATATGGTAAATTGTTTTCCATGGTGAGAATGACAAATGGTGCAGGTAAGAGATATGATCGGAACTTTCTTACCGCAAACATAATTGTGAATACCACCTTCTCCATATCGGTGTAGCCCTTCTCTGCAGCGGTCATGACTTTGCTTGCAAAGTATGCTGGCCTCATGTAGCATGTTTTTGGGTCTTTTTGCATGAGAACTACACCAATGGCCTCCATTCCTACACTTGGCATGATGTAATATGTATCCTTTGGATTTGGTGGCATTATTGTTGGAAGAGAGTTGAGAATACCCTTTACTTCAGTAAAGCATAATTCGTGTTCCTCTCTCCATTCAAATGTGGGTTTGTTTGCTAGCTTGTGCAAAGGTGCAATAGCTTCCGCTAGAAGGTGAATGAAATGAGACATGTACCTTACTTTGTGGTTGAAAGTCATGAGCTCCTTGGTTGTCGTTGGTGGTTGTAGTGACAAGAGAGCATTTATTTTTGATGGATCCACTTGAATTCCTTGCAAAGAAACCACATGACCTAGCAATACCACTTGTGACTTTGCAATGTGACACTTCTCAGGATTAAGCTGTCCCCCAAATTGATGAAGCCTCCTAAGCCCCTCCTCAACTTTTTGGCAATGAAGTCTTTGGCTACTATAGATACAGAAGTCATCCATAAAAACCCTAATTGACTTTCCAAAGAAGGGCTGAAAGACAAGAGTTGTAAACCTTATAAAGGTACTAGGAGCATTTGTGAGCCCAAATGGCATCACTCTATAGGCAAAGCAACCCCAAGGTGTGATGAAAGTGGTTTTTAATTGATCTTCTTCTGCTATTCTGATTTGAAAATACCCTGAATACCCATCACACACTGTAACATTCATAGCCGGCTACTTCGTTTAAGATTTCATCTTGGAAAGGAAGAGGAAAATGATCCCTCTTTGTTGCAACATTGAGCGGTTTGTAGTCAACACAAACTCTCCATTTTCCGTTCTTTTCAGGAGTTACTACAATTGGGGACACCCACTCAGAGTTAGACACAGGGTAAATGAAACCAGCTTTGAGGAGTCGGTTAACCTTTGTCAAAAGTGCCTCTTGTTGTATTTTTCCTAGGCGCCTTAGCTTTTGAGCCACAGGTTTAGTACCTGGTTTTAATGCAATGCCATGCTCTATAACATCCACACCTCTCATTTGTGAGTAATCAGTGATAAACAAATTGGGATACCTCTTGAGAATATCGATGTAGGACCGCTTCTCCTCAGGGGTAAGATCTTTTGCAAGCATCCTCTCAAAGTCTTCAAAGTGCTTGTGGTCACCTTTGTCATCCTTTGTTTGCTCCTTTGTTGGGTCAACCTCTATTGATGGAGTTTTTGATGGTCCATACGTGCATCTATATTACATACAAAAACTTTTACATTCTCGATGATCCCTAGGCACTTCACACTTGGATTGTTGGCCAGCCTAGCTTGACAATTAGAGGATTTAGTGATTTCAAGCCCTAGTCTATTCATGGCTCTTTCCGTGATCACACACATTTGTGCTCCACCATCCACATACACATTGGATACCTTCCTACCCCTTACATAAGCGTCTACAATAGGTTCCACATCTTGTTGTGGCTTTGAAGTCAATGCTTTTACTGTCACCTTTTCTTTCTTTCTTGGGAGTCTTGTGCTTACAAGTTTGGACCAGTGCTTTCTCACCTTGGGTGATAGATGTAGGAGTTGAGGCCAAGAAATATTGGGCTTTTGAGTTTGCAAATCTTCTAAGATGTTGTAGGGTTCCATATTCTTTCCTAATGGAAAATTGTTGATGCCGATCTCCCTTCGCCTTGACCTTTGCTTCTTGCCTCCTTCCTCCTTCTTTGACTTTTTCTTCCTCTCCTTCCTTGCACGTTCTGACTCTTCATTCCTTGTGTCTTCATCCTTGTTGTGTGCTCTTGTGCTCTTTTCTGCTGGCATAACATCAAAATGTATAGGGCTCACCTCTATCTCCTCTTCTAGCTTTATGACATTTACTCCTCTCTTTCCTCCACTGGTGGGACAGGAGGGATGTTTGCCACTTGAGGTGGTGGTGGTTGACGAAGAATTTGCGGGGCTTGAGCATGCTCTTGCTGCACCATGAGCGGAGGGGGTCTAGGAGGGTATATGTCCCTTGGAAGCCTTCGAGGGTGAGGGCAATTATACACGCCATAACCAACTTCGTTGCAATTCCAACATCTCAACTCTTGTGCTTGACGTCGTTGATTGCGATTCCGTTCTCTTGGTTGTCGTTGTTGGGGTAGGCCCTGCACTAGATTCAAGGTGAGACTCTCTAGTTGTTGAGTTAATCTTTGCAAGATCTCTTGTTGTGATCCTTCCCCTATTTGTGAAGTTTGGGCAAGAGAGCCCCTAACTCGTGCTCCCATGCTTGGTGAAGAATCCCTCTAAATGACTTCATTTAGGTCCCTTGTTCTATGTGCTTGAAAATTTAACTTCTTGAATTTGACCATAGCCACCTCACGTGCTTCCTCAAATGTTGATGGGAATTTTAACTCTACCTTGGTCTTCAAAATTGGATACAAGCCAGCCATGAACCTATCTTTCTTTAGAAAGTTTGGTGCACCACCTTGGTTTTGTAAGGTAGCCTCCCATCTATCCCATAGGTTAAGGAAAACGGCCTCATAAGATGGGTAGTCTTCAAGGAATACCTGTTTATGTTGAAGTAGACAATTCCAAAGACCCTCTGGAGTATATCCTTGCCCAAATTTGGCAAGAAAAATTGCACGTAGCCTCTCCCAATTGGTTTTGTTTTGAGGTGGCAACGCCTCGTACCAGGCCTTAGCCTCCCCTTTGAGAACGAGTGGAAAATCACACAGCTTTACCTCTTCTTGATCTCTCCCAGAGATGAGGTGTGCCATCTCCAAATTATCCAAAAATTCTTGTGCATCCTCACCATTTTTAGAATGAAAGGTAGGAAAAGTGCTTGACATTTTTACAATACAAGGAGGCTTGTGTACCACAAAGTTTTGACTACGATGAGTGATCACATCAAAATAAAAATATATACATCAAGTGTTAGTTCATAATTTATCATAGGCAAAATAAAAGGGTTGATTGAGGCATTAATTTCATTAAGGCGAGTGGGTCCAAAAATTCTCCTAATGGTTGCTTGAAATCTAAATTTTGTAGCAATTATGATGTGCACAGATTGACAAGCTATGGGTGTAAAAGGAGTAGCAGCTCCAAGGTTGGTTCATGTGACAATGTGTTCTCCTTTTTCTTTCTCTTGAAGAAAGTTTCTTTTTTGAGTGGATCGCTATCAAAGCGCCTCTTGTCCCTGCCTCAAAATAAAATAAAAACATGGACATCAAATGAATCATCATAATTAATGAATGGAAGAATGATGGGATTTGAAGATGCCAAGATTTCACCAAGTCTTTCTGCTCCAAATATAAAAACAATGCGTTGTTGGTAAAAAAAAATTGCGATCTACACAAATGTTAATTCTGATGCATTGTGAAAGATGAAAAGCATATGGTGCAACTCTATTGTTCATGAGGAGAATAGAGGGCAATTAGAAAAGTTCCTCAGTGGGGGCACCACTTTTTTGAGAGCGGATTTTTTGAGATGGGGCTCAACTCAAGGCTCCCACCAGACAACCAGTCCGTGAGACCCTACACACGCATATTTCTTAGGGGCACCACCCTCTTTTATGGAGAAAGAAGGAAACCAAAACAAACCATACACACACACACACACTCACACCTTCCTTATGTGCTTCAACACAAAATGCCCTTCAACCATTCAACACACACTCCTTAAGCAATCCCTTTGCACACTGCACAAACTCACATGCAAAGAGTGACCTTTACCATATTAGTGCTCATATACGTCTAAGAAAAGCAAGCACAAAACCTCAAAACTCAAAACACCATAATGCACAAATACTTGACAACTCCTTTTCTTTCCCAAAAGAAGAGACTACTTACACACATAAGGCGGCATGCATAGAGAGCTCTTCTCCATCTATGCAGCCCCAAGACTTACTTACACACAACATAAGGAGAGAAGCCAAGCAAATAGACACCATGGTGCACAGAAAAATTTCTCAACAAACAAGCAACCCAATGAGCACAAAATATGAGCAAAAGTGAGACGACGACACCCCAATTGCAACAATTTGTTGATCAAACCATGAGATAGATCATTGAACTTGATATCCTTGCTCTCATATAGAATCTACAATCCTTATTTAGGGATGAGTATGGTAAGAGAAATATTTGCAAGAGAATGGTAGCAATAGCATATTGATGCTCTTTCTATGGTGCCGCTTATGATAGCGAGCTTAGGAAATGGATAGGGAGACAAGAGGAGAGAGAGATTAGGGCTTCCCTAACCTTAGAGGAGCTTATTTGCAGCAATGGAGTAGGTGTGTGTATTTTTGTGCTTGCCAAAGGGCCTTTTTATAGTTGTACAAGACCTTGGGTTAGGTTAAACTTGACTAGGGTAGGTAATTAACCATAGTTAGGTTCCCTTTTGACCATTCCTGCAATTATGCAAATAAGGGACTTATTTTTTCATTAAAAATAGCCTTTTAAGTCGTGGAGGCTCCATAAGGGTTGATAATGTATGTGGGCCCCACCATGATGTCCCTCCAGTGGCTCCTGCAGAGTGTCCCCATGCTGTTTGTTGTGTCTCTGGAAGCATCTTGAGCCGACCCCTCCACATGCAAGTGGTTTTTAACTCCCCATTGGTATTTTAGAATGTTGGAGAAGTCAAGAAAACTTTTCACTTTTGTGGTTTACCTGATTGTAACTTTGATCTGCAGTAACACTGTTCGCAGTACCTTGTTTTCACCATAACTTTCAGCCTGTAACTCAGAATTGGGTGCTGTAAAAGGCAAAGTTGACCTTCTCAAAGTGTTTAAGCTGATTTTGGAGTGTTCCTCAAGTATACCCACAAGATAAGGCCTTCAAGATGCATCCAAAATACCTTTTGAACCAAGTCTCCTTGTAGAGGGCCCTTTAGCATGCATCCAAGGTGTAGCATGCTTTTTCAAAAGAGAATCCACCTTAAACAAATGAGATAGGCTCCAATAAAGTTTGATTTATCGGGGATATACATTATATTTAAGATTTTTTGACCAACACAAGTAAATGATCCAAGACTTGGGTCACATAGTGGTGGGGAAGGGAAGGCCTACAAGGTTAACCCTACCCTTGAGAGAAGATGGGTAAGATAAGTGCCCATAAATTATTTATTTACAAATTATGGGATGTAGATAGGTATTTAAATTAGTAAAGGTCAAATATTTGCATTCTACACCTTACTACCCTCAGTGCAATGGGTTGGTTGAAAAGGTGAATGGAATGATATGTAAAATCATTTCTTAGCAGGTTGCAGATCGACCAAACGACTGGGATCGCCATTTGACCGCAGCTCTATGGGCATACAGAACATCTTTCAAGGTATCCACTCAATTCACTCCTTTTCATTTGGTATATGGACAGGAGACACTCCTTCCTATTGAGGTGGAGATTGCAAGCCTACGCATTCTCTCACGGGGAGCAAAGAGGCCAAAAGAAGCTTTGCAGGAAAGAATTTTAGATCTTCAACGACTTGAGCTTGATAGAGAAGAGTCCATCGACTATTACATTGCCCAAGCCACAAGCAAAAGGGACAAAATCAACAAGAAGCTCAAGGGGAAAGGATTGAAGGAAGGTATGTTGGTTATTCGCTATGATAACCGAGTTGATACTCGACTTGAAAAAAAGTTTTTGCAAAGATGGGAGGGACCTTTCATGATAAAAACAAAGTTTGGGAATGGTAGTTACAGATTAGCAGATTTATCAGGAAAACTCCACAAGACCAGAGTCAATGGATGGAGATTAAAGCCCTACTTTCAACGTATCAATCCGTTGATAGGAAGTCATCTACATACATCGTCTATACTCCACATTCGCATGGCTCCCTTCGGCTTGGCAAATGCTCCACCTATTTTTAAAGCTTCGATGTGCAAAGAAGAACCAGCCTTGGAATCTCAACATACCCAAGGCAACCCTCCCATCTGCGATTCATGGAATTGAGGTAATGAACAGCAGGTCTAATGGAGTAAAAGAGTGTATATCACTCCTCCTTTTTTTAGAACAATAAGAAAAAAAGAAAAAAAAAGAAAAAAAAAAAAAGAAAAAAAAAGAAGAAAAAGGAAAAAACTCTTTTGTTTCATCTAGGAGCATGAATGATCCTAGATGAAGGGGGAGGGCTAATATGAGTAGCGTTAAATGGTAACCTTGCATTTGCACTACATTTCTACTCAAATGTATATATTTTTTATCAAAGTTTTACCTTAGTGTTCATTCTCTCTTTCCGTAATAGCTTTTTTCCATACAAACACCTTACCCCTATTAGATCTTTATGCATTTACATCATATTTCTCTCTTCATGCTCAATGTAAATAGTAAACTTAATTCTACTCTCCTAGTTTTTTTACTGCATATTCTTTTAACTAATTACCTTTACTAATTTAAATACCTATCTACATCCCATAATTTGTAAATAAATAATTTATGGGCACTTATCTTACCCATCTTCTCTCAAGGGTAGGGTTAACCTTGTAGGCCTTCCCTTCCCCACCACTATGTGACCCAAGTCTTAGATCATTTACTTGTGTTGGTCAACAAATCTTAAATATAATGTATATCCCCAATAAATCAAACTTTATTGGAGCCTACCGCATTTATTTAAGGTGGATTCTCTTTTGAAAAAGCATGCTACACCTTGGATGCATGCTAAAGGGCCCCTTACAAGGAGACTTAGTTTAAAAGGTATTTTGTATGCATCTTGAACGCCTTAGCTCGTGGGTATACTTGAGGAACACTCCAAAATCATCTTAAACACTTTGAGAAGGTCAAATTTGCCTTTTACAGCACCCAATTCTGAGTTACAAGCTGAAAGTTATGGTGAAAACAAGGTACTGCGGACACTGTTACTGCAGGTCAAAGTTACAATCAGGTAAACCACAAAGGTGAAAAGTTTTCTTGACTTCTCCAACATTCTAAAATACCAATGGGGAGTTAAAAACCACTTGCATGTGGAGGGGTCGGCTCAAGATGCTTCCAGAGACACAACAAACAGGATGGGGACACTCTGCAGGGGCCACTGGAGGGACATCATGGTGGGGCCCACATACATTATCAACCCTTATGGAGCCTCCACGACCTAAAAGGCTATTTTTAATGTTAATTAACTACCCTAGTCAAGTTTAACCTAACCCAAGGTCTTGTACAACTATAAAAAGGCCCTTTGGCAAGCACAAAACTACACACACCTACTCCATTGCTGCAAATAAGCTCCTCTAAGGTTAGGGAAGCCCTAATCTCTCTCTCCTCTTGTCTCCCTATCCATTTCCTAAGCTCACTATCATAAGCGGCACCATAGAGAGAGCATCAATATGCTATTGCTACCATTCTCTTGCAAATATTTCTCTTACCATACTCATCCCTAAATAAGGATTGTAGATTCTATATGAGAGCAAGGATATCAAATTCAATGATCTATCTCATGGTTTGATCAACAAATTGTTGCAATTGGGGTGTCGTCGTCACACTTTTGCTCTAAACGCATGTAAAATTGGTAAGCCTATCTTGGCAGCTTCTCATATTTTGTGCTCATTGGGTTGCTTGTTTGTTGAGAAAGTTTTTTGTGCACCTTGGTGTCTATTTGCTTGGCTTCTTTCCTTATGTTGTGTGTAAGTAAGTCTTGGGGCTGCATAGATGGAGAAGAGCTCTCTATGCATGCCGCCTTATGTGTGTAAGTAGTCTCTTCTTTTGGGAAAGGAAAGGAGTTGTCAAGTATTTGTGCATTATGGTGTTTTGAGTTTTGAGGTTTTGTGCTTGCTTTTCTTAGACGTATATGAGCACTAATATGGTGAAGGTCAATCTTTGCATGTGAGTTTGTGCAGTGTTCAAAGGGATTGCTTAAGGAGTGTGTGTTGAATGGTTGAAGGGCATTTTGTGTTGAAGCACATAAGGAGTGAGTGTGTGTGTGTGTGTGTGTGTGTGTGTGTGTGTTGTGTTTGTTTTGGTTTCCTTCTTTCTCCATAAAAGAGGGTGGTGCCCCTAATAAATATGCGTGTGTAGGGTCTCACAGAGTGGTTGTCTGGTGGGAGCCTTGAGTTGAGCCCCATCTCCAAAAATCCGCTCTCAGTATCTCTCCCTCTTACCCTCTCTCCCTCTTTCTCTCTATTTCTATCTATCCATATCTCTCTATCTCTTCCTCACCCTCTTTCTCTCCTTCTTTCCCTCTATGTCTATCCCTATCTCTCTCTCTCTCTCTCTCTCTCTCTCTCTCTCTCTCTCTCTCTCTCTCTCTCTCTCTCTCTCTCTCTCTCTCTCTCTATATATCTCTATATATATATATATATATATATATATTATATATATATATATATATCCCTCTTTCTCTCTCTCTCTCTCTCTCTCTCTTTCTCTCTCTCTTCTCTCTCTCCCTCTCTTTCCGTGTCTCTCTCACGCTCTCTTTAACTCTCTCTCTCTCTCTCTCTCTCTCTATTTCTATCCCTATCCCTCTCTTTCCTCTTTCTCTCTTCTCTCTCTCTCTCTCTCTCTCTCTCTCTCTCTCTATCCCTGTATTTCCCGCTTTCTCTCATTCTTTCTTTATTGATCTCTCTCTCTCTCCATTTATCTTCCTCTAATTAATTCTCTCCCTCTTTCTCTCATTCTCTCTTTATCTCTCTCTGTCTCTGCATTTATCTCCCTCTCATTAATTATCTCTCTCTATTTATCTACCTCTATTCCTCTTTCTCTCTTTCCATCTTTCCCTATCTCTTCTCTCTCTCTCTTTCTCTTTCTCTCCCTCTCTATCTATTTCCCTCCTCTTCTCTCTCTATTTATCCTTATCCATTTATCTCCCTCTCTTTAAATTTATCTCTCTTTCTCTTGTCTTTCTGTCTCTCTCTCTCTCTCTCTCTCTCTCTCTCTCTCTCTCTCTCTCTCTCTAACATTCTATCCAAACAATCATTTCCAAACGTGCCTAGCAAAGCAACCATTTGAAACAAGCCGTCCAAAGCAACCATTTTCTAATGAACAAGGTATGTTATGGATTCTCTTTTTTTTTTTTTGGATTCATGTGTGTTTGTGTGTGGGGGGGGGGGGGGGGGGGGTAGAAAACAAAAGGGAAAAATGAGGAATGTGCTTTTGTGTTTACCTCTTTCTTTGTAGCGTGGTTGAGCTTTGACTAGGTTGAGCTTCCAAAGACAATGGGGGAATACCCCCTTCGCCGAAACTTGTACCAAACCCTCTTCAATGAAACTTGGGAAGCTTGGACAAGGAGAGAGGGGGAAGGGAGAGGTGGGGGGGAGGCTTGGAGAAGGAGAGGGAGGGAAGGGAGAGGGAGGGAAGCTTGGGAGAGATGGCGAAGAGCAAGAATGCAGAGTATGGTGCAAAAAAGTGGCATACTCTCCCTTCTTGCCTATTTTAGGTGCCAGTTATTACCACGGATATTACCGCCTCTATTACCACGGCTAGTCATTTCAAACGGATACATGTGAATCTAAGGTTGTAGGAGGGGAGGGGGCCGGGGGGTACAAACCACCCCCTCTACTCTTAGCTATACATTATTTCTTTTTTGAGTCTTTTTAGTTTTTTGATGAAGATTTTTAATTTTATATGGATACTTTATTTTGTAGTACTTTTAAATGTTTATTAATAGCATTTTTTAAATTCTCTTTTAGTTAAAAAATTAATTTTAGCACTCATTGTCATTTATTCCCTTTGACTTTAACTATATGTAATTTTTCTAAAGGAATTAAGTGCTTTTCTAATTATTTATTTTTTTAGGACACATGACTAAATAAACAACATTTCACAGCTGCAGGACATCGACTGGGATGATCGTGGTCCCCCTGGAGGCCTAGAGCGAGATTGTTGGCTCAAGGAAAAACTACCTTGTCCTTGCGCCAAGTGAAAAAGGGTAATCCCTCGCTTGAGGCGCACTGCTTTGGAGCATGTGAAGAACGAAGCGCTTTGGCATCCTCAAAAATGCACTCGAAGAGATGATAGCGCTACTCACTCGTTGCTTGAGGAGGTGCCCCATTGGTCTATGTTCGGTGGTGGTGCACCAGTGCGCAAGGCCGAACGACAGAGGCAAGAGCGACTGGGTGATTTGGGTGCACTTCATGGTGATCCTCCAATTGGCTCTACGTCGGTAGCTCCTATGGTGTCTTTGTCGCACTTTGAGGCAGAGGATGAGCACATGTTTGACATGTCTGACAAGTTACTAGCTCATGAGCGCAACGTGTGCGAGGAGGATTGTCAGCCTGCACTAAATGGGTTGCCGAGCGGAGGATAGATTGATGATGAGTGCCCAAATACCTCTTTACAATGGTGCACGGTACTCGGTGCTTCGAGCATCATTGGAAGTCTTTAACTTGCAAACAAAATTCAGTTGGAGTAATGCAAGTGTCGATGCACTACTTCTGTAAGTATGGAATGTGGCTTTTATATACTCTCTTCCTCTCTCTTTATGGTGTTGTCTTCTAGGAATTATACTAATACACATGTTTGTTGTAGTTTGATGGGCAAAATGTTGCCAGAAGATCACCACATCCCTCTTGATTGTTGACGAGCTAGATCGTATGTCACTGCACTTGGAATGGAGTATGACTGCATCCATGCATGCGTCAATGATTGCATGCTATACCGCAATGAGTATGCACATGCTACCTCATGTCTCGTGTGCGGGGAGGCACGATACAAGACAAGAGTGAGCTCAACTACAATATTCCACCATGGGAGACAACCAAGAAGGGCAATATACTTCTTTCCCTGCTTGTGCCAGGGAAGTACAAAGTGTGAAATATTGACATTTACCTCGAGCCCCTCATCGAGAAGTTGGAGGAGTTATGGAAAGGCATTCATGTTGTCGATGTCTCACTTGCAAAGGGGGGGAGAGAGGCCATTGTGAGGGGAATTCTTATGTGGACTATGCATGGCTATCCTGGGCTTGGAGAGATTTCTGGTAACCCCCTTTCCTCTATCTCTCTTTCCCTCTTTCCCTCTCTCCATTTAGTTCACTCATCTCTCTAACCATATGATATGTATGCAGGGTTGTACACATCAGGGCATAATACATGTCCTACTTGCAAGCCATCATTGGTGACGAAGAGGCCTGATTCCTTGCTCAAGGTAATCTATCCAAACAACCATCATTTCTTACCCCAAGGACATAACAAGCACAAGGCTCCAACAAATGGGAAGACTGCTCTAAAGCTCACGATGGCAGATTGGGCAACCATTTGGGAAGAACACCACAACAACAATCCAGCTTCGTATCCTCCACCAAAAGGTATGTCAAGGTATTCCATATTTTTAAGGCTTCCGTATTGGAAGGAATTAAAAATACAACACCTCTTGGATCCCATGTACATATTCAAGAATGTAGCCCAAACACTATGGGACCACATTATTGGCAAGTAGGACTCTTTGGATGCGAGGGAGGATTTGAGGCTTTTAAAACTTCTCCCTGCCTCTGCTACTCCACGAAGTGCCCCAAATGGAAAGATTGTGCTTCCTAAAGCACCATGGATGCTAGCCAAAGAAGAATTAGACGAGGTGAAGGGTACCATTGCCTCTATTCGCACACCATTCGCACACCAACAGGGATGCATGAAGTCGCTAAAGGGATCTTTCACAAAAGAGAAGAAGGGTGGAAGTGTTCAATTGTATGGGTTGAAGTTGCATGATTGACACAAGATGCTGCAAATAATCTTCATACTCCCTATTATATCTATAGTTTGTGTGTGTGACTATCACTCACTTTCCCTTTCCATGATTTACATTGTAGCTCATTCTGTCGGGTGAGTATGTGTACATGTCCGGACAAGAAAATCAGGGACGCTATTTTCAAACTGGGAAAGCTAGTAGGGTACACCACAAGACTCCACTCAACTACACCTTTTTTATGTACACAATAATTTTAACTAGCACTTAGTATATCCTTGTGTGTTTTCTTGCAGATTTGTGAGCTGCAAGGAAATAAAAATAGATGCTATCCCTACCGCTCACACACTTGTAACAAAAATTGTGTGTGCCATTGAAGATGCATTTGCTCAATTGGTCCTTCTTAGTCAAATTCACCTCTTGGGTCACGTGGTGGAGGAGATCGCTATATGTGGAGTAGTGCACACATGATGTATGTTCTTCTTAGAGAGGTTTTTACGGACTCTCAAAGATTTTATGCAGCTACGGTCTCAACCAGAGGCATGTATGACCGAAGGGTGGATCGTTCAAGAGGCATTTGTTTACATATTAGAGTATTTGGCACAAGTTGATCCTTCAATGCCTCGCATGTGGTCAGACAAAGAAGATGCAAGGACGACTTCACACTTGCCAAGTGGAAAGGAGAAACTACTTATCATGGATATAAATGTATCCTGAGTAGTCAACAACTTTTGCATTCTCAATGCAAAGGTTATGACCAAGTGGGTGGACTTGTGGACAGTGGAAAAGGCAAGGCATTTGCAAGAGAGGGAAGCATAAAAATAAGCACATAGAGGAAGGAGGGCACCCCCAGTGTCTAGACACCTTGCATGTTTTCCAGATTTCATTAGTGAAAAGTGGATTCATGAGAGAATGACCGAGGCAAAAGCACACGGAGAAGACATCACCAGCAAAGAATAGGAGTATGCACTAGGCTGCGTACCAACGATAGAGTACTCATATACCTAAACCATCTTGTAATGCGATTTCTTGAAATTATCTTTAACATGCATTTGATAAATTAATATATTTTTCTATTTTATAGTGCCTTTCCTTTAACTCTTTGTGGTCCAAGGGTCATCACTTTCGTACGCGCCACATTGACAAGCATAGAACCACCATGGGCAACTTTGACACAGATGGTGATGAAGCCAGGTACTGCGGAACTACTGAAAGGATACTAAAGGTTAATTTTATAACCTTTCATACCTTCATCTTCGAGTGCAAGTGGTTTGCAAATGTGTCTAGAGGACATGAGAATGGCCTCTACATGGTGGACACTAGTGTGCATCACACAGGGAGGTATGACAATTTAGTTTTACTGTGCAATTGTGAGCAAGTGAGTGACATGTACCTTTTTTATTCTTATTTGCTTGTAGCATTAGTTATACCAATGTTACTCACTTTGAGATTCTATTTTATAGGTCATCCATATCCCAGCAATCCACCAACCAAAACTTTGGTTCATAAATCTCGTAACACCTCGGGGGAGAACCATTTTTCCACTAATGAAGTGGAGACTATTTTCGACCCTCTTTCACCTCCGACTTTGGATGAGGTGGAAACACAGGACTGGGAGGTCGATGAATCAAGTCTGGCGGCAGCAAGTCTTAGCGAGGATGATTGTCATGATGATGAAGATGATGAGATGGAGGATGACGAACTCAAAGATGATAAAGGTAATGCATCCACAAACGAGAATTCCATTTCTCTCTTTATTGATTTAGGAGCCATGGGCTTAGAATTGGATGATGCTTCATGTAGAGATCTTTTGGAAGATGATTCATAAACATTTTGCAGTTATGAAGTTTTTTGGTCGTGTAATCCATTCATCTCTCTCCCCCCTCTTCCTCTCTTTAGATTTGAGAATATGCTCAATTATGTTAATCAATTGACAATGATTATTTTAATTGTAACCAAGTGTGATCTTATATCCCCCGTCTCCTTCTTCCCCCTCTTTCTCTCTCTCTCTCTCTCTCTCTCTCTCTCTCTCTCTCTCTCTCTCTCTTTCTCTTCTTTTTTAAATTTGAAAATTATATACAATATTCTTTAATTTTTATTGAGAGGAGGAAAACATCAAAATTTGAAGAGGGGGGTGGTGTGTGTGTGGGGGGGGGGGGGGGGGGGGGGGGGGAAGGGGGGGGTTAAGCCAGAATTTGAAAGTTTAGGCACTAAATTTGGCTGTCGGATATAACAGCGATAATATGCACGGTAATAACAACGGAAATAGTCACTGTAATATTTTCAAAAAACAAAGACCCCACCCTCCTCTCTCTTGTTTCTCTACTTGAATTTGCATCTTCTCTCTACAAAACGTGGTAAAATAGCGCGGTAAACACTTGGAGATTTTCATAGTGTTACATGCATTATCATAAAAGGAAAAAATCAACACCACTCTTGCTAAATATTGTAGTATCTTGTCAATCATCCATGTGTACACATAGTTTGATCTTCTTGCGAGCTTCCATTGGCAATATTTTTTGAGAATTAAACCTATTTTTTTGAGCTTTTCCACTATTGAGAAAATTTTTATAAATAGCATAACACTATCAAAAAATTCTATAAGTCATGAAGGAACAACTATAAGTGATGGTTTATACAAATCCATTAAAAGTATGTGCTAAATTTTCCTTGTATCCTTGTTCAACAAGCCAACTCAAATGTACACGTTCAAGCAAGTTTGTATGGGGACTATGTACTAGCTCCTCTGAGCTTAAAAGAACCTATGCACAAAGAGTTTCCAATTACAAAAGACCAAAATTTGAAGCATTCAACACAAAAAAAAATTTAATTAACAGAAGTGCGCACACTTGACATCAAGTTTCCCCAACGTGCAATCTGCGCTTCCCACTAACTCATTCATGTATCCAACAATGATATGTTTTCCTCCTCTACATATACCTTGCACCATCATTCATGGATTTCTTTACTTTTTAATGATGCTTCCTTTTTATTCGTTGGTAGTCGCCATTTTTTACATAAGTTAATATATTATTGCCGACTTTCTTTCTTCACACATTGTTTAGTTTGCTTAAATAAACTCTATTCCAATGAAAAAGACGTGCATTTCCTATCCTCCATGATGTTTGTTGGGTATCCTATCTGGCATACATATCGATCAAAACACGGCCAAGCACGACATCTTTTGCCAAGAGCCCCTAAGGCCATAAGCTTTTGAGGTGCAAGCATAGGTTGGAGAAAGTCCTTCCCTGTGCATATGTGAAAATAGCTTAGAGTTTTCTTGCAATCATCACATCCACGTGTTGACAGAGAAGAAGCCCATAAAGGACTTATTATTTCATGACCGCACCACATTTGGCATACATAGACAAAAGCACTGGCAAGTACATCTTTTGCCAATAGTCCTTGATGACCAATGCTATCATGAATTTTCTCAACCATGTCAACATCTTGAGTAAGGCCACAAGCCTTCAAGATGCAAAATGGCCTTCGACTTTGCATGTTGCAATTGTGTTCATGCAGCACAGAGTCTTGCCCTCATTCTCATTGTGCAGCCAATTTCCTCATGGCTACTGACATTCCTAACCCTAGCTCCCTTTGTAGCAGTGCATGTGATGCTTTACATCCTACTCTTTTGATTCATGGGCACGCGGGGTTTTTTAATTGAGGAGAAAAGGAGGCACCCACAACCCATCTAGATATTCAAAGCCGCAATCTCTTTGCTCTAGATGGCAAGCCGTGCCCTCTCAACTAGCCCTGATTTCCTTCTCTCTCTTGAATAGATCACCTTTGCCTTGCGCACACCAACAACCATGTGATTTTTTAGTCTTCTGCAAATCACAATCAACGCCTTCTAAGAGACCACTTTCTATGCAAGCAGCTGATCCAAAGTCCCGATATCTTTATACTATTGTGATCGCCATGCACCCAACTCACCAACCTGCCCATGGCATTCACAACACTTTGTAGCTTGGCCAACCACATCGATCTCCACCACCTTTGCATGGTGGACTTGTTCTCTCAGTTACCACAATTAACAGTCTAGAGATCTAGGAACTTCGTACCCACTTGTATTTTAAATTTTTTACCAGCATGCAATGCCTTAGGTACTTTATGCACCGCAAAAATCACCCATACTTCACCATCTATAGTAGTGCCATCTCTCTCTCTCTCTCTCTCTCTCTCTCTCTCTCTCTCTCTCTCTCTCTCTCTCTCTCTCTCTCTCTCTCTCCTCCCCACCATGGAGTAGCCTTAAACAACCCCCCTCAAAACACCCACCTAGGAGTATGAAATTGAAGAGCTTCATGCATTAATATTTGGTTTTGCTATTAGTTACAACAGGACAGTTTATTGCAACCTACTATTTTCTAAAAATGCAACACCATCGTCTATTAAATTTGAGGCCACACCTATTGTTTCATCCGAGACCATGTTGGGTACCCCGAGTGGCTATTGGCCTTGGAAAGTATATCCATGCGAGGTTTGGAGTGGCATTACTTGTAAAAAAGGTAACGTGTATGCCATAACCTTATCCAAACTGAGAAACACATTATCAAAAACCTTGCATCCTTCCTTTGCATTGGATCCTTTCCAGAATTTGTCGAGCTCTCTATTTTCAATTCTTTAGGATTTGCTTTACCTGGCATGATTCTAGATTGGTTTTTCTCTCTCTCATTCCTAGAGCAGCTAGATTTCTCCTCCTCTAGAATAAAGTCCTCTCTTCACACGTGAGTGCTAGATTTGGCATACATACAAACCAAAGCACCTCCAAACAGAACATGTTTGTCATAAAATATAATATCTAACTTTACCAAATTATTTTATCATATTAAACTGATCATTTAATGTGGGAGAAAAAATGGGAATAAGAGTTAGAATAGAGACATGTGCTTCTAGACCTATCTCAACACGGGACCAAAATGAGTGATGGTTGCATCTCAACACGGGTCCAAAAGGAGATGGTCTATCAAAGAGCAACGTGCAATAAGTTCTTCTAAACTTACCTCAGTAGGGGACCAAGAGGAGAGATGATTACATCTCAATAGGGGTCCAAAAGAAGGTAGCCTATCAAAGAGCAATGTGCATCTAATGGAGCTTGAAAGACCTTAGGGTTAGCTTCATTAAAGACCTCCAATGGTTAGTGTTAAAAGTCCTTTGACCTTAGATCTTGAGGTAGGAACCCAACCTAAACTTACCTTTGACCTAAGGCAAGCTAGGGCTAAGCTTGAGGTGGGACCCCGACCTAAACTTGCTTTTGACCTTAGGCAAGCTTGAGGTGGGAACTCCATCTAAGGTGCCTGTCATGCTTGATGACTAAGGTACTTCAGGTACTTGTCATACTTAACGAGTAAGGTGCTTGAGAAGCTTCCTATGCATGGGGGGTAAGGTGCTTGACTCAAAAAGAGACGGTACAAATTTAATGAGGAAGTTGCTTGAGAAGCTTCCTATGCATGGGGGGTAAGGTGCTTGAGTCAAAAAGAGACCGTAAAAATTTAAAGAGGAAGGTGCTTGAGTAAAAAAGAGACCCTACAAACTTACTGAGGAAGTTGCTTGAGAAGCTTCCTATGCAAGAAAGTCCCAAAGTGACAACCTACACCAACACTCTTGTCTATGGAATGCAAATCCAACCAAGAGCCATGCTTCAATCTTTATGCTTGCCATCTTCTCCATCTTCATTACTATGCTATTATGTATGGTAGCAAGAAGAGTGATGATAAGTGACGAACTATTTATTTCTCCTATGAAATGTCTCTTCTTCCTCTTCCCTATCCTCATTCCCCGCTAGCTCTCTCCACCTTTGAAGGTGTTTGAGGCCTTGGTACTGATGCTTGGGATAGTTAATGTTTTCTACAAATTTTATGTTATGCTTCTGATGCATGAAGCTTTCCATCTTCATTGCATCACCAAGGTCACAAGGAACACAAAGATTGTATTGTACCAAGTCTCTCTTGATGGGAGAAACTATAATACAAATGCCTATTGGAAGGGGGACCGGCTCCGTATAAATCCGGTCCTCTATTTTTTTCATGTTCTCTAAACTTTCTCTCTTGCAAAAGTATTATTCATGCCAAGTTAACTAAGTACCACGTTTATGTTGCTACCATCAATTAAGCTCACCTGCTATGCTCACAAAGTAATCTCACAAAAATGCTTTATCTAATTTCCTAATTCCACTACTCTCAAAGTTCATAGGCCATTTCCATTACATTGGTATCCAAGCATTTGGTTTCTCTTTTCTTACTTAAGAAGAGAGGTCCTTAGTTAGCCTATTAATGGTTGTTTTGCTAATTATATGAGGGTAAGTGGGACTAGGATCTATTATCGGTTTTGTTGAGCCCACTATGTGGGATATGGTGCACACATGGGGAGCTTTTGTATTAATAATGGAGTCTTTTAAGACTTGCCTACGCATTTACCATTATTGATCCATAAGAAGTCCAAAAGGATCTATCCCTCGACAACTTCTCTATGTTAGACTCAGGCCACTACTCTCTATAATTAACCAATTTGAGCCGTGGGTGTGAT
Source organism: Adiantum capillus-veneris (assembly GCF_014529385.1). Taxonomy (NCBI): domain Eukaryota; kingdom Viridiplantae; phylum Streptophyta; class Polypodiopsida; order Polypodiales; family Pteridaceae; genus Adiantum; species Adiantum capillus-veneris. Next base: position 35,676,663 of record NC_140934.1, read on the forward strand.
ACTTAAGTGCCTATTTTCAAAGGCTAAGAGAAGTAGCAACTAAGGTTTTGAATTTCCAAAGCATACACTAAGTAAACACATAAGTTTAATTAACATGGCTAACAATAACCAAGGGAGTAGAATGAACATTGATAACTTTGATTTTGTACATGGAGGTGCTAATGATGATGCCCCCATGTTTGTTAATTATCTTTTTACTAGGTTGCAACAAGCTATGGGCAGCCCCACTTTGCAAGCCGAAGTTACTCAACAACTTCGTGCTTATGGGATTTCCTTTCCTCTCCAAGAGGAGAGAGAGCTTAGGAGGCCTCTTGATGAGACCCCAAAAGAAGACTCTCTCCCATACAAGATAAGGAATCCAAATATCAAGAAAGTAATGAATCCCCAAGTTCCTCCGAAGATGTGGATCCACAAAGAAGGCAGACTAAACAATCGCCAACTCCTCCCCAGAGGAAACAGGTAATCCATAGTCCTTCTCCTCGCCACTCCAAAAGGAAAGAGAGGGAAATAAACAAAGGAAGAAAAGGGCAAGAAAGAGGTCACCCTCTTCTTCTTCTTGTTCACCTTCGTTCTCTACCGATGAAAGCTATGGCTATTCTCCTAGAAAATACAAGAGGGTAGGACATCGCAAATCTTACCCTGCATGGTGAAGGTCCAAAAAACTAAGTAAGTTCAAAGAGGGAGGAAAGAGTATCTCTTTTCTAACTTATGATGGAACATTTGGTGCTACCGACAAAGTATTGGCCTTCATCCAACAATTTGATGCGGCCTTTGGAGACGAGGGATTCACAGAGTCCTCCAAGATATGCCATGTAGCAATGCACTTCCAAAAATTGGCTCGTCAATGGTGGGCTAGCCGGCGTGGCAATGGTGAAGCCCCAAAGACATGGAAAAGTCTACGAGTTTCTATCATGAAGCAATTCCTTCCAAGTGATGCAAAGGAAAAACCTTACCAATGGTGAAGTTAAAAGCTTCTCTCTCATGAGTCTATCCACAAATATGTGGACAAGTTTTGGGATTTACATCTGAAGGCTACTATCTTTCAAAAGATAGACTTTATCGAGCAAAAGAAACATTTTGTATGGGATTACCCAAAGAGATGACCGAGTATGTCAACTCTCAATGGCCTGGTTCTATCACAAAGAAATCCACCACACCATGGCTGCTTCGCGCATCAATTTCCAACAAGAGGCTAGACAGAATGTCAAGACCATGGAAAATAAAGACAAAAGTGATGCCAAGGGGAAAACCAATGCCCAAAATTCTTACCAAGGCTATTTCAACAACAACAACAATTGGTCCAAGGAGAAGGGAGTTTACAAAGGTAAATATAAACTCTCTCCTAAAGAGCTAGAAGATTTTTGTAAGGACCACAAATGTTTTAAGTGAGGGGAGCAAGGCCATGGTTATCGTCCTTGCCCCAAGAGAATTGCCTGCAATGAGACTTCTAGAGCCTCGATGTTTGAAGCTCCAAAAGTGGATGCTCATTGAAAAGGATTTCCCCTTTCCTATACTTTGGGAAAGCTGGAAGAGCATGATGCCTTTATTTTGTTTGACCCCGTTCAACTCACAACTTCATATCCACGGAGTTGACCACCAAGCTAGCAAGAAGAGTGATGATAAGTGAGAAACTATTTATTTCTCCTATGGAATGTTTCTTCTTCCTCTTCCCTATCCTCATTCCCCTCTAGCTCTCTCCACCTTCGAAGGTGTTTGAGGCCTTGGGATAGTTAATGATTTTTACAAAGTTTATGTTATGTTTCTGATGCATGAAGCTTTCCATCTTCATTGCATCACCAAGGTCACAAGGAACACAAAGATTGTATTGTACCAAGTCTCTCTTGATGGGAGAAACTATAATACAAATGCCTATTGGAAGGGGGACCGGCTCCGTATAAATCCGGTCCTCAATTTTTTTCATGTTCTCTAAACTTTCTCTCTTGCAAAAGTATTATTCATGCCAAGTTAACTAAGTACCACGTTTATGTTGCTACCATCAATTAAGCTCACCCGCTATGCTCACAAAGTAATCTCACAAAAATGCTTTATCTAATTTCCTAATTCCACTACTCTCAAAGTTCATAGGCCATTTCCATTACATTGGTATAAAAGCATTTGGTTTCTCTTTTCTTACTTAAGAAGAGAGGGTCTTGCCAAAGTATTGTGCATGCCAAGTTAACTAAGTACCATGTTATACTTGCTACCATAAATTAAGTTCACCTGCTATGCTCACAAAGTAATCTCACAAAAGTGCTTCACCTAATTTCCTAATTCCGCTACTCTCAACGTTCATAGGCCATTTCCATTACATTGGTATGACAGCATTTGGTTGATCTTTTCTTGCTTAAAAAGAAAGGTCCTTTAGTAGCTTATTAATGGTTGTTTTTGTTAATTATATTAGGGTAAGTGGGACTGGGATCTATTTTCGGTTTTGTTGAGCGCACTATGTGGGTTATGGTGCATGCCTCAGGAGCTTTGGTCTTAATAATGGAGTCTTTTTAGACTTTCCATAAGAAAGTCCAAAAGGAGCTAACCCTCGGCAACTTCGCTATGTTATACTCACTCTACTACTCTCTATAATTAACCAATTCGAGCAATGGGTGTAGATACTTAAGTGCCTATTGTCAAAGGCTAAGAGGAGTCGAAACTAAGGTTATGAATTGCCAAAAAATACACTAAGTAAACACATAAGTTTATTAACATGGCTGACAATAACCAAGAGAGTAGAATGAACATTGATAACTTTGATTTTGCACATGAAGGTGCTAATCATGATGCCCCCATGTTTGTTAATTTTCTTGTCACTAAGTTGCAACAAGCTATGGGCAACCCCGCTTTGCAAGACGAAGTTACTCAACAACTTCGTGATTATGGAATTTCCTTTCCTCTCCAAGAGGAGAGAGAGCTTAGGGGGCCTCTTGATGAGACCCCCAAAAGAAGACTCTCTCCCATATGAGAGGAGGAATGCAAAGATCAAGAAAGTAATGAGTCCCTAAATTCCTCCGAAGATGTGGCTCCACGAAGAAGGCGGACTAAACAACCGCCAACTCCTCCCAAGAGAAAACGTTTAACCCATAGTCCTTCTCCTCGTCACTTCAAAAAGAAAGATAGGAAACAAACGAAGAAAAGAGCAAGAAAGAGGTCACCCTCTTCTCCTTCTTCTTCACCTTCCTCCTCTACCGATGAAAGCTATCGCTATTCTCCTAGAGAATACAAGAGAGGAGGACATCGCAAATCTTACCCTACATGGCGAAGGTCACAAAAGCTCAAGAAGCTCAAAGAGGGAGGAAAGAGTATCTCAACTCTCACCTATGATGGCACCTTTGGTGCCATTGACAAAGTATTGGCCTTTCAAGACGAGGGCTTCATGGAGTCCTCCAAGCTATGCCATGTAGCTATGCACTTCCCAAATATTCACTCACAAAGGGGCCCTTTAAGCAGTTTGACTTTACAACTCTCTACCAAAACAGGCGCATGGATAAATTTTTGCAAACTAACTCCAAAGTAGACGGAGGTTTGACAGGTAGAATGTCCTCTACAAGATCTATGTATTGATATATAGCACGCCAAGAGATTCCTCATATTTTAGGAGATTCTTTTTTTGATTCGCTTAGATTCCGACTTGAAGAGAATTTCCCGCAATGAGACTCCTAGAGCCTCTATGTTTGAAGCTCCAAAAGAGGATGCTCATTGCCAAGGATTCTCCTTTCCTATACTTGGAGAAAGATACAAGAGCATGATGCCTTTATTTTGTTTGACCCTGTTTCAACTGACAAATTCATATCCACGAAGTTGACCACCAAGCTAGGCATACAAGCCCAGAAGATGGGAGATACATTGAAATCTGATGGAGCTATCAAGGGACAAGACCTCTCAATTACTCCCTTAATTGAAAATTGAGGCTTTATGTGCAAAGCTATGTGGACAAAAAGGATTTCTTCATCTCTTCTTTCAAACATGTGAATGTTAATCATTGGGGCACCATGGTTTAACTGCATGGCTTCCAACATGAATTTCCTTGAAAGGAGAATCTACTTCACCTATAGGGAAAAGAGCATGTACATAGATGCTAATGAGTTGGAGAACACCATATCCTTGCAATAAAGGGAATCAAGAGGAATTAGAGTTGTTTAATTTTCTAAATGGATCCTAAGATGTTTTCATTGATGAAATCCCTAGTGAGGTACCTCTAAAATGAGGGATGATGACCATGCAATTAAGCTCCTACCAAGAAGCTCACTACCTAACAAGCCTTCTTATCGAGTTTCAAAATCTCAACAAGAGGAGATCATGAGGCAAGTGCATGAATTGGTGGAAAAGGGATGGTGAGGTCTAGCTCCTCTTTATTTTGTTCACCATTGCTTTTAGTGCAAAAGAAAGACGACACATATTACATGTGTGTCGACTATAGATCACCAAATAAGATTAATATCAAAAATAGATTTCCCATGCCATGGGTAGAAGATTTATTTGATGATTTACAAAGTTTTGGCCTACCAAATGCTCCAGACGTATTCAAACTCATGATGGACAAAAATCTTCAGGCAATCAAATTCTCTTGAGAAGTACAAGCGACATCTCCAGGTAATCTTTCAAGTTGTGAGAGAGAATAAGCTTTTCATTAATCCAAAGAAAAGTGAATTTTTCCTACAAGAGATTCAATACTTAGATCACATTATCTCTAAAGATGGCACCCGTATGGATTCAACAAAGTTAGCGGTAATAAAAAGATGGCATAATCCAAGGAATCTAAAGGAGGTACGAAGCTTCATAGGTATGTGTGCATACTATAGATGCTTTATTAGAAAACTTATCGCTAATATCAAGCCCATTACATGACTTAACAAAAAAGAATGTTAATTATTCATGGACTACAAAAGTGCAAGAAGCTTTTGAAGAAGCTTAAGGAGAATCTTATCTCTCAACTTGTGCTCACACTACTAGATCTCTCAAAGCCATTTGAGATCCAATGTGATGCTTGTGCAAATTGCCTTGGAGCTATTTTGCTTCAAGAAGGGCATGCCATAGCATATGAGAGTCAAAGACTCAACTTTGATAAGTGAGTATTGGGAAAATACGAAAAAGAGCTACTGGCTATTCTATATGCCCTAAACGCGTGGAAACACTATCTCTTGGAGACTCCATTCATCCTACGAATGGATCACAAAGCCTCAAGAACTTCATGATGCAAACCAAGCTCTCCAACAAACAAATGAGGTGGGAATTTTTTTTTTTTCAATTTAAATTGCATATTGTTCACATTGCTAATAAGCAGAATCAAGTGGTCGATGCAATTTCACAATGACCAAGGGTAAATGTGGTGTCTATAGCAACTCACAATGATCTATCTTTTATATTAGATGAGTATGCTACTGATCAAGACTTTAAGTACGTAATTACAGCCTTTACAATAGGGAAGAAAAAAGAACCATTCACCTTGAAGGATGGTTATCTTCCAAACGACAATAGGCTATGTGTTACTCACCCATACAATAAGAAAGTCATATATGAATCCCATACTTATCCTTATGCGGGGCAAAGAGAGAATCCATAATCTACTCTTCAAGGAGTAGAAATGTATTTCTGTTGGTCTACCATGAAAAGTAAACATACAAGAGTATGTGCCAAAATGCGTGGTATACCAATAGTTGAAATTTGATTGAGGGAAGCAACTTGGATTGTATTAGCTGATAGGATGAACAAGAAAACACTCATACTATCCTTATGCTAGATTCCTTGCATCCATCTAGCATCTTCAAAAGAATAATTTTTGAACTTAATAAGATACCGTCGGATAATCTTACCATGTCGTAGTACCTTGTCTTCATGCCGAAGGATTTCTTCGGGTTGTAGTACCTCTTCTTGATCTCCGATTTCGGGAGGGTCTTCAATAATTGGTTCATTTGGAGGCTCTCCTTTGTAGGACTTGAGTAGGCTCACATGAAAAGCATTGTGTATGAGCCAATGGTTAGGTACTGATAGCCATTTTTCGGCTCTCTGTAATTTCCATAGTGAGTTACCTCACCCTATCAAATCACTCAAACACTGTGGTTACCCTCACCCTTTCACTGTATATAGGTGTGTGTGAGTTAGGGGACTTTTCTCATATCTTCTTAAAAACCCTCAATTAGCTAGTCACTGGGCTGGTTGAGCCAAAAAATAAATAAATAAATAAAATAAAAATTATAAGTATAGTATGGCCCATTTGTGTGTAAATATTTCATTGTATATAGGACCTAAATAAAAGGATTTTTCATTATTATTTTGGTATTTTGTAAAATATTTCTATCTATGGTGTGTTATTTATGCTATGTACATTGACTCACCATTACCATATTTTTTCTTACCATTTTGCATACTCTTTATTCCATATATAAATAATTTCATGCAAGCTTCTCTTATTTTTGGTGTAACTCCATCCCAACAAAAATAAAAAAAAACTAGTTCTATTTATGTCTATATTTTTTCACTATTGTGAATTTTTCCTTCCTACATCTATTCCCTATTACTCTCATAAATTAGACCACCAAAAATATTCATCTTTTTATGGTAGACTTATAATGAGAGAGATTTATTTTAACCCCTTTATATTTTTCCACCTATATTATTTATATTTGACATGTACATTTTTTTTTTAGACCCCTCAATATTTGATTTTCTTAGTTGTACTATTCACTTATATCATGATCTCAACAATATCTTCAATTATAGACCTACCAAATAAGGTCAAGGGTATGTGGCATGCATGCATGCACCATGGGGAGACTCACTCTTGGAGGTACTCAAAAGAATCATCCAAAGAAGGACCTCACAAGGACTTTGTGCACTGGAAAAAAAGAGCCGGTTTTGCTGAATTTTTAAAGGTCACATGCTCTCCGAAATTGAAGAGGTGATACAAATAAAAGTTGTAGCTCGTGGGTTGAACTTTCACCTCAAATTTTTTAATATTTTTTTGAGCTACGAGCTACGAGATACGATTTTATTTGTGGACCCCAGTTTTCCCATACTATGCAGCCACACTCCCTCTTCCACTTTATCATTTTCCTCTTTCACACACACTTCTCCACTCATCATCCACACCTCTCTTACCACTCCTCTCTGCACCCTACTCACCTCCTTTTCAACCTTGAAGAATAAGAGAAACCATGGTGAACTCATGTCTCCTACACACACTTCCATTCCAAAATTGACCACCTAGTCTCATTTTACCTCATCCATATTACCCATATCTATCAAAAAAACCACAAAATTCAGCCTCTTCTCTTGAAAGACAACATCATGGTGATTGATTACTCATGTTCAGTTACCTTGGCTTCCAAGGAAGGTCAAGAGTGGAGAAAAAACGTACCGTCAAAGCTAGTGGACCATCAACAAGCGTCAAAATTGACCCTACTCAAGACACTTGGAGCATCAACATTGTAAGAAATCCATATTTTCTTACCTATTAAGAGTTTTTTCTTCCTTATTTGTATCCTACTTAGATACACCCATTGTAAATATCCAATTCCATTTGTAAATAAAAAAAAAATACTAACTCTACTAATTTACTAACACTAACCTACTATGAAAAGTCCTATCACCTCCACTTCTCTCCTCTCTCTCTTCTTCATCTATCCACACCAACTTCTTGATAATTCCAAGCAAAAGAAATTAGATAAGTGTTGAAAATCTAACCCAACCATGGTTAGAGGAGTAAACCTAGCCCTCAAAATTGCTATGAAAATAGTGTAGCTAGCAAAAAAAGTGGGGGAGCATAAGCAAGAGCACTTGCTAGCGATAGCCAAGCTCAACTGCTAGAAGCTCTCTGAGGAATAACTCATTGTCTTATGCATTGCATGCATGTGTGTTGTAATAGGGGTGATTAGCAAGGAAATTCTATGCCATTGTAAGAGAGAGTGATCATTCAATTGAAAGTAGGAAATCTATCATTTCTCCTACTAGTGTAAGCCCAACATTTGCTGAATCAAGGAGGGTGGATTTGGACTAAGCTTGGATACTTTGTCTCTCTTCCAACGTGAAGTAATGGACAACAATGATGTGTAAGTGTCTTGTGTGTTTTTTTTGGTTTTTTTTTTTAGTTCTTGATAGCTTGTCTCTGGGTGTTGTCATCAATTTAGCGATAAATCCCACATACTGTAAGAGGGCGATAGGGTGGAGAGGACTCCCCTGGCCTTAAACAGCCATTGGGGTGGCTTTTCTTGTGATGTGTTGTGGTGTAATTTACTCAAGCTATGTTGAACAATTACTAATCTCACTTTGATTGGTCATGACAGATTTGTAGGAAGGTTTTAATGGAACAAGCACCCCCTTCCCCTTCTCTCGCTTTCTTACATATATAATTGTGTTCGTTTGATCACTGCCAATACATTTCAAAGCAGCCCGAGCACTCTCTCTCTCTCTCTCTCTACGCGTCCTAGTTTTCATCCAAAAGTAGGTGGTGCCCCAAATTTGTGTAGGGTTAGGGTGCGGGTTTTTGTGTGTGTTTGTTGTTTTTTTCCAACTTCAACCCAATTGAGCAGCACGGGAGCCTAGAAGAGTGCTTAGAGGCCACTATTCTTGTTGCCCGCCCCGAACCGCGTCAAATTCAAGGTGTGCCAAATCTACAACAAATGTGAGTGTAGACAAATTTGCTCCTTGTCCTCTCATTTACCTTTGCAACACTTCGTGCTTCCACCCACCTAGTCATATAGTCTACAGCCACTAGAATATAGAGTTTACCATGTTTTGTCCTAGGGAGAGGACCCATAGCATCAATGCCCCATGTTTCAAAGGGTCCATTTGCAAGCACGATTTGCCTTGGACCATAAACCAATCTTCTATTCCCATTTACTTGACAATTGTGACCACTTTTACACCAATGTTGGACATCCACATGTAGACTTGGCCAAACATACCCCGCAAGCAAAATCTTCTTCGCAGTTAACTCTTGGGAAAAATGACCACCACATGCCTCTTCATGCAAACCTTTTAGAATGGCTGGAATTTCCTTGATATTTGGTACTCTTCTGCACACTTGATCCTTCCCTCTTTGATAGAGGGATCCTTCTAGAAAGAGATACGAGCTTGCATTTTTCATGAGTCTCTTGTTCTGAGCCTTCGTGAAGTCTTGTGGAAACTCACCCTCCAAAATGTAGCTAATAATGGGAGTCGATGACTCCAATCCCTGGTATCTTGGTTGCTTGATAGCTGCTGCCACCATGATGACCTCCACTTATTCTCAACACATGAAACTGCTTGTTGTGCAAGTAAATCGGCATCTTCATTTTGTTTCCTAGGAATATGATATAGTTGCACTTCTTCAAACTGATTAAACATCCTATGAATGGCATGAACTTTTGTCATTAAGCTTTCATTCTTGCATGCCCAAATGCCTAAAATTTGCTTCACAATGAGAAGTGCATCCCCTTTTACCATGAGACGTTGTATACCTTGGTGAATGCATATCTTTAAACCATGAAGTAGTGTGTTGTATTCTGCTTCGTTGTTGCTAGTTGAACCTGGTAGATTGACCTTCTCTTTCATGACCACCTCCCCACTTGGGTTGAGCAACACTAGCCCTCCCCCTGCTTTAAGTGTGGCTCGTCGATAAGCTCCATCAAAGAACAAGGTAAAAGCATTAGGAATACTTTTAGGTGGTGGCAATGGTAGGGTCTTTACTTCAGGCACCTTAATCTCCTTCTCATGTACCCTATAAGTAAGGATCCCTGGTAATTGTGCACGCACACTATCTTCTACCTTGAAAGAGTATTGGAACTCTTGCAATTCCATAATCCACTTTGAGATCCTAGTGCTAAGATTCATTTGAGATGACATCCAAGAAAACAAATTTTCTGCAGCAGGAGTGAGAATTACAAAAGGTTTTGGTAGCAAGTAGGATCTAAACTTTCTCACCGCAGACATGAGAGAAAGCATCATGAGTTCCGCCTCCATGTAGCCTCTCTCCAAAGAATTCATGACCCTACTAGCAAAGTAGATGGGTCTCATCCTAGTACTGTGGGGATCTTGTTGTAATAAAATTGCACCAATTGTTTCCTTCCCAACACTAGAGCTAACAAAGAATGTGTACTCCCAACAAGGAGGCATGAGTGTTGGTAGCTCTGACAAAATGACTTTAATGTTACAAAAGTACTCTTCAAGCTCATAAGACCTTGCAAATTCTACTTGTTGTGTCAACTTTTGCAAAGGATGAAGCAACTCCAAAGCTAAGTGAATAAAGCGTGACATATACTTCACCTTTTGAATGAATGAGATTACCTCTTTGAGATTCTTGGGTGATGGGAGCTCAATAAGAGCCTTTGACTTTGAAGGATCCACCTCAATGCCTTTATAGGAAACCTTGTGACCAAGCAAGATCACTTCATCCTCACCTATGTGACACTTGTCGGGGTTGAGTTGACCTCCCATGTTGTAGAGCTTCTTTAAACCTTCTTCTACCCTTTGTAGATGCAATGATTTTGAGCTATAAATGCAAAAATCATCAATAAAAACCCTAATGGAATTTCCAAAGAATGCTTGAAACACCATGTTTATGAAGCGTTGGAAAGTTGCAGGAGAATTTGTCAGACCAAATGGCATGACTCTAAAAGCATAACAACCCCAAGGAGTGATGAAGGTTGTTTTCAATTGATCTTCCAATGCGATACCTATTAGAAAGTAACCCGAGTAGCCATCACACACAGTGTACTTTTCATGACCAGCTACCTCATTTAGTATCTCATCCTGAAATGGGAGGGGAAAGTGATCTCTTTTTGTTGCCTCATTGAGTGGACGGTAATCCACACACACCCTCCACTTGCCGTTCTTCTAGGGAGTGAAAACAATGGGAGAGACCCACTCTGAATTCTCCATTGGATAAATGAAACCTGCTGCCAGAAGCTTTCTTACCTCCTTGAGTAAAGCCTGCTCCTTTATGACTCCTAGCCTTTGTAGCTTCTGAGCCTTAGGTGTGGCCTCTGGATTGAACTCAATTTTGTGTTGAACAGCATCTACTCCACGCACATCGGTGTAGTCTTTAGAAAAAAGCCTAGGAAATTTCCTTAACACACCTTTGAGCTCCTCTCTTTCATCTTTTGTAAGTGTTGTAGATAACATACTTTCTAGCATTCTTTCATCTTCCACTTTTTTGTTTTCTGGGGAACCTACCTCTTCCAAACCTGGGCAAGAGGTCTCCTGGTTGTTCAGCTTAAACCTTACCCCCATGACTTCGATGGAAGACTCCTCTTCAGTAATGCTGCCGCTACTTTCTCCTTCTGAAGTGCTATTGGTCTAGCCTTCCTTCGTCTCACTTTGAGATGATTCTTCATGGAGCTCCTCTTTGCGTTGCTCCTTCATGTCAAAGAAAACCTTCTTATGATTGTCATTCTTGCAAATTAGTTTTCCACTCTCCCAATCCTGCAAAGCTCACATTTTCATTAGCCATGGTCTCCCTAGGATAAATGGGTAACCATTTCCTTTGGTAGACATAACATAAAAATCCACCGTCTTCTTAATTCCAAAGGCCTCCACAAAGACATTTTTACAAATGCCTACGCACCTAGCCTTGCTATTGTTTGCCATCTTGACTTTAATTTCACGTGTCTCATAGATGTGCATGCCTAGTCTTTGCATGAGTCCCTCTGTCATGATGCAAATTTGTGCACCCCCATCCACTAGACCTTTCCTAACCAATCTTCCTTTGATGTAACAATCTAGCACAAGTGTAATATCCTCATTCATTTCAGCATGTGAAATTTTTACAACAGGCACACTCTCTTTTACCTTTCTCCTAGTGCTAACTGCCTTTGTTAAATCCCTCCTAACTTGTGGGCATAATGCAAGAAACTGAGCCCATGAGATATCAGGACCCTTACCTCTCATGTTTTCCAACAAGTTGTATGGAGCCATACCATATCCAAGAGGGAAGTCTTGGAGGTTGATACGACGTCGAGTCCTCTTGGTTTCCTTGGTCTCCTTTGCCTTCTTTTCTCGTCCATGATCACTTTGTGACGTGACTCCTTCTTCTCCTTCCCTTTTCCACGGCCACACTTAATGCCATTTTCTTCCATGTCAACCTCTTTTGAATTTGTCAACTCTACCACATGCACATTTGGGTCTGGCAAAGGTGGAACTCCTTCCACTCCTTGTGGAGGTGGTCTTGCTCCATTTGGCCTTCGTAGAAGGCGTCGTTGTTGACTAGTTTCTTCACCTGCATTCATCACTGGGTAATTCAAGTTAGGTCTCCCTGGCTCCCCATGAGGCCAAGGACAATTATACATCCCATGTCCAGACTCTCCGCAATTCCAACATTGTCAGACTCTCTTAGGTCGTGGATCTCGCTCTTCAGACTTCCTTGCTTGTCCTTTTGGACCTACAACTTGTGCAAGGTGAATTGACTGGCTACTTAAAGATTCATTTAAGTTCTCGATTAGTTCAGCTGTTACCTCAGGAAGCTCCCTAGATGTCGATGCTTGTGACTTACCTTTGGGTCTAAGACCTTCGATTGGAACTTCTCCCCTTAGACACTTGAGTTTCCTATATTTCTCAGCAGCCCTAGTTTCAGCTGCATCAAAGGTAGCAGGTGCACCCGCCTCAACTTTTACCTTAAGGTCAGGAAAGAGTCCGGCTATGAACCTCTCCTTCTTTAGGAATTATGCACCATCACCAGGGTTAGCAACATTTCTCACCCATACAGCCCAAAGACATAGAAACTCTTGCTTGTACAAGTAGTAGTCATCTAAGTCTTTTTGCTTATGAGAAACAATGTCTTGCCATAGTTTTTGAGTGTTTTGGGGATCAAAGAAGTATTTCTTGAAATGATTCAAAACTTCTGTGTAATTCCCCTTAACTTCCTCAGGGAAAGAGTCAAACCAAGTGCTAGCATCTTTCCTAAGGACCACCTCAAAAATTTCTACACGTTCTTGATCAGTTACTATCCTCTTGATACGGCAAGACATCTTGAAATTCGCCAAAAATAATTCTGCATCCTCTCCAGGGTCTCCAAAGATAAAAGGATATCCAAACATTTGGCGTTGGCTCTCCATTGAATTGATTCCAAAATGACGCGCGTTTTTGTTTTTTCAATAATATTTTTTGAATTGCGATCTATTCTACAACAAAATAAAAACATCCTACTCTTTGGGCACTAAACATGAACACCATACGTTGTTGAAAATGGATTTTTCTACTAGTTGCAATGTTTACTTTAATGCGTGGAGTGAAATGGAAGGGAAAAACCTCTATTCCTGGGCCATTATCCATTGTCTATGCATGACCTAATTCTTAAAACAAAACAAAAATATAGACATCCAAACTAAGGTCGTATCTAATGAGAGGTAAAATAAAAGGATTTACTGAAGCGTTTATCTCGGCCAACCTAAGAGGGCCGAAAATTCTACTGGGTTTGTTTGCTAGCTTGTGCAAAGGTGCAATAGCTTCTGCTAGAAGGTGAATGAAACGAGACATGTACCTTACTTTGTGGTTGAAAGTCATGAGCTCCTTGGTTGTCGTTGGTGGTTGTAGTGACAAGAGAGCATTTATTTTTGATGGATCCACTTGAATTCCTTGCAAAGAAACCACATGACCTAGCAATACCACTTGTGACTCTGCAATGTGACACTTCTCAGGAGTAAGATGTCCCCCAAATTGATGAAGCCTCCTAAGCCCCTCCTCAACTTTTTGGCAATGAAGTCTTCGGCTACTATAGATACAGAAGTCATCCATAAAAACCCTAATTGACTTTCCAAAGAAGGGCTGAAAGACAAGAGTTGTAAACCTTATAAAGGTACTAGGAGCATTTGTGAGCCCAAATGGCATCACTCTATAGGCAAAGAAACCCCAAGGTGTGATGAAAGTGGTTTTTAATTGATCTTATTCTGCTATTCTAATTTGAAAATACCCTGAATACCCATCACACACTGTGTAACATTCATAGCCGGCTACTTCGTTAGATTTCATCTTGGAAAGGAAGAGGAAAATGATCCCTCTTTGTTGCAGCATTGAGCGGTTTGTAGTCAAAACAGACTCTCCATTTTCCGTTCTTTTCAGGAGTTACTACAATTGGGGACACCCACTCAGAGTTAGACACAGGGTAAATGAAACCAGCTTTGAGGAGTAGGTTAACCTCTGTCAAAAGTGCCTCTTATTGTATTTTTCCTAGGCGCCTTAGCTTTTGAGCCACAGGTTTAGTACCTGGTTTTAATTCTATGCCATGCTCTATAACATCCACACCTCTAATTTGTGAGTAATCAGTGATAAAAAAATTGGGATACCTCTTGAGCATATCGATGTAGGACCGCTTCTCCTCAGGGGTAAGATCTTTTGCAAGCATCCTCTCAAAGTCTTCAAAGTGCTTGTGGTCACCTTTGTCATCCTTTGTTTGCTCCTTTGTTGGGTCAACCTCTATTGATGGAGTTTTTGATGTGTTGAAGATGATTCCCATTACCTCCAAAGATGATTCTTCTTCGCTATTGGATGTAGTGGTTGAACCTTCCTCGTCACTTGATCCAAAACTCTCTTCACTTTCTTCATCAGCCGTGGTCTCATAGTTGATGTCGAGCTGCTTTCCTTCATGCCAATCGTATACTACATGTTGCCCCTATTTGAGAATCAATTGTCCTCGTCCCCATTTTTGATCTGCATTCACAGCAATGAGCCAAGGCCTCCCTAGGATGATGGGATAGCCCTCCCCCTTGGTTGGCATAACATACATGTCCACACGTGCATCTATATTACATACAGAAACTTTTACATTCTCGATGATCCCTAGGCACTTCACACTTGCATTGTTGGCCAGCCTAGCTTGACAATTAGAGGATTTAGTGATTTCAAGCCCTAGTCTATTCATGGCTCTTTCCGTGATGACACACATTTGTGCTCCACCATCAACATACACATTCGATACCTTCCTACCCCTTACATAAGCATCTACAATAGGTTCCACATCTTGTTGTGGCTTTGAAGTCAATGCCTTTATTGTCACCTTTTCTTTCTTTCTTGGGAGTCTCTTGTGCTTACAAGTTTGGACCAGTGCTTTTCTCCTTGGGTGATAGATGTAGGAGTTGAGGCCAAGAAATATGGGGCTTTTGAGTTTGCAAATCTTCTAAGATGTTGTAGGGTTCCATATTCTTTACTAATGGGAAAATCGTTGATGCCGATCTCCCTTCGCCTTGACCTCTGCTTCTTGCCTCCTTCCTCCTTCTTTGACTTTTTCTTCCTCTCCTTCCTTGCAGGTTCTGACTCTTCATTCCTTGTGTATTCATCCTTGTTGTGTGCTCTTGTGCGCTTTTCTGCTGGCATAACATCTCAAAATGTATAGGGCTCACCTCTATCTCCTCTTCCAGCTTTATGACACTTACTCCCTCTCTTCCTCCACTAGTGGGATAGGAGGGATGTTTGCCACTGGTGGTGGTCGACGAAGAATTTGCGAGGCCTGAGCATGCTCTTGCTGCACCATGAGCGGAGGGGGTCTAGGAGGGTATATGTCCCCTAGAAGCCTTTGAGGGTGAGGGCAATTATACATGCCATGACCAACTTCGTTGCAATTCCAGCATCTCAACTCTTGTGCTTGACGTCGTTGATTGCGATTCCCTTCTCTTGGTTGTCGTTGTTGGGGTAGGCCTTGCACTAGATTCAAGGTGAGACTCTCTAGTTGTTGAGTTAATCTTTGCAAGATCTCTTGTTGTGATCCTTCCCCTATTTGTGAAGTTTGGGCAAGAGAGCCCCTAACTTGTGCTCCCATGCTTGGTGAAGAATCCCTCTCAATGACTTCATTTAGGTCCCTTGTTCTATGTGCTTGAAAATTTAACTTCTTGAATTGGACCATGGCCACCTCACGTGCTTCCTCAAATGTTGATGGGAATTTTAACTCTACCTTGGTCTTCAAAATTGGATACAAGCCAGCCATGAACCTATCTTTCTTTAGAAAGTTTGGTGCACCACCTTGGTTTTGTAAGGTAGCCTCCCATCTATCCCATAGGTTAAGGAAAACGGCCGAGTCATAAGATGGGTAGTCTTCAAGGAATACCTGTTTATGTTGAAGTAGACAATTCCAAAGACCCTCTGGAGTATCTCCTTGCCCAATTTGGCAAGAAAATTTTCACGTAGCCTCTCCCAATTGGTTTTGTTTTGAGGTGGCAAGGCCTCGTACCATGCCTTAGCCTCCCCTTTGAGAATGAGTGGAAAAGCACGCAGCTTTACCTCTTCTTGATCTCTCCCAGAGATGAGGTGTGCCATCTCCAAATTATCCAAAAAATTCTTGTGCATCCTCACCATTTTTAGAATGAAAGGTAGGACAAGTTCTTGACATTTTTACAATACAAGGAGGCTTGTGTACCACAAAGTTTTGACTACGATGAGTGATCACATCAAAATAAAAATATATACATCAAGTGTTAGTTCATAATTTGTCATAGGCAAAATAAAAGGGTTGATTGAGGCATTAATTTCATTAAGGTGAGTGGGTCCAAAAATTCTCCTAATAGTTGCTTGAAATCTAAATTTTGTAGCAATTATGATGTGCACAGATTGACGAGCTATGGGTGTAAAAGGAGAAGTAGCTCCAGGTTGGTTCATGTGACAATGTGTTCTCCTTTTTTTTTCTCTTGAAGAAAGTTTCTTTTTTGAGTGGATCGCTATCTAAGCGCCTCTTGTCCCTGCCTCAAAACAAAATAAAAACATGAACATCAAATGAATCATCATAATTAATGAATGGAAGAATGATGGGATTTGGAGATGCCAAGATTTCACCAAGTCTTTTTGCTCCAAACATAAAACAATGCGTTGTTGGTAAAACAATTTTGCGATCTACACAAATGTTAATTCTGATGCGTTGTGAAAGATGAAAAGCATATGGTGCAACTCTATTCTTCATGAGGAGAATAGAAGGCAATTAGGAAAGTTCCTCAGTGGGGGCACCACTTTTATGAGAGCAGATTTTTGGAGATGGGGCTCAACTCAAGGCTCCCACCAGACAACCACTCCGTGAGACCCTACACACGCATATTTATTAGGGACACCACCCTCTTTTATGGAAAAGAAAGGGAAACCGAAACAAACCATACACACACACACACACACTCACACCTTCCTTATGTGCTTCAACACAAAATGCCCTTCAACCATTCAACACACACTCCTTAAGAAATCCCTTTGAACATTGCACAAACTCACATGCAAAGATTGACCTTCACTATATTACTGCTCATATACGTCTAAGAAAAGCAAGCACAAAACCTCAAAACTAAAAACACCATAATGCACAAATACTTGACAACTCCTTTCAGTTCCCAAAGAAGAGACTACTTACACACATAAGGCGGCATGCATAGAGAGCTCTTCTCCATCTATGCAGCCCCAAGACTTACTTACACACAACATAGGAGAGAAGACAAGCAAATAGAAACCATGGTGCACAAAAAACTTCCTCAACAAACAAGCAACCCAATGAGCACAAAATATGAGAAGCTGCCAAGATAGGCTTACCAATTTTACATGCGTTTAGAGCAAAAGTGTGACGATGACACCCCAATTGCAACAATTTGTTGATCAAACCATGAGATAGATCATTGAACTTGATATCCTTGCTCTCATATAGAATCTACAATCCTTATTTAGGGATGAGTATGGTAAGAGAAATATTTGCAAGAGAATGGTAGCAATAGCATATTGATGCTCTCTCTATGGTGCCGCTTATGATAGCGAGCTTAGGAAATGGATAGGGAGACAAGAGAAGAGAGAGATTAGGGCTTCCCTAACCTTAGAGGAGCTTATTTGTAGCAATGGACTAGGTGTGTGTATTTTTGTGCTTGCCAAAGGGCCTTTTTATAGTTGTAGAAGACCTTGGGTTAGGTTAAACTTGACTAGGGTAGGTAATTAACCATAGTTAGGTTCCCTTTTGACCATTCCTTCAATTATGCAAATAAGGGACTTATTTTTTCATTAAAAATAGCCTTTTAGGTCGTGGAGGCTCCATAAGGGTTGATGTATGTGGGCCCCACCATGATGTCCCTCCAGTGGCCCCTGCAGAGTGTCCCCATCCTGTTTGTTGTGTCTCTGGAAGCATCTTGAGCCGACCCTCCACATGCAAGTGGTTTTTAACTCCCCATTGGTATTTTAGAATGTTGGATAAGTCAAGAAAATTTTCACCTTTGTGGTTTACCTGATTGTAACTTTGACCTTGCAGTAACAGTGTCCGCAATACCTTGTTTTCACCATAACTTTCAGCCTGTAACTCAAAATTGGGTGCTGTAAAAGGAAAAGTTGACCTTCTCAAAGTGTTTAAGCTGATTTTGGAGTGTTCCTCAAGTATACCCATGAGCTAAGGTGGTCAAGATGCATCCAAAACACCTTTTGAACCAAGTCTCCTTGTAGGGGGCCCTTTAGCATGCATCCAAGGTGTAGCATGCTTTTTCAAAAGAGAATCCACATTTAAAAAATGAGGTAGGATCCAATAAAGTTTGATTTATTGGGGATATACATTATATTTAATATTTGTTGACCAACACAAGTAAATGATCCAAGACTTGGGTCACATAGTGGTGGGGAAGGGAAGGCCTACAAGGTTAACCCTACCCTTGAGAGAAGATGGGTAAGATAAGTGCCCATAAATTATTTATTTACAAATTATGGGATGTAGATAGGTATTTAAATTAGTAAAGGTAATTAGTTAAAAGAATATGCAGCAAAACAGTAAAAAAGCTAGGAGAGTAGAATTAAGTTTACTATTTACATTCAGCATGAAGAGAGAAATATGATGTAAATGCATAAAGATCTAATAGGGGTAAGGTGTTTTGTATGGAAAAAGGCTATTACGGAAAGAGAGAATGAACACTAGGTTAAAATTTTGATAAAAAATATATACATTTGAGTAGAAATTTAGTGCAAATGCAAGGTTACCATTTAACGCTACTCAATACGAAGGGAGAGAGAGAGAGAGAAAGATACGAAAGAGGGAAAGAGGGAGAGATAGAGAGTGTGTGCGTATGTCGCACATATCAATGCAAGGAGCTTGCCGATACACTGCGTGGGAGCCACAAATGGCTCAAGCACACAACAAGCCTAAACTAGTAAGCTCAAAGATGGCGATGGTGTGTCACTCACCGCTCTACGCTTGCTTCGTGGAGGATTCCTTGCCACGAAAGAGAGGGAGACGCCACTACGCAGCGCTCAACCGCTTCGCCGTCGTCGTGCCTTCGTAATGATCGATCGCACACACACTCCCTCTCTCTCCCTCTCTCACTCTCTCACACATACACACACACACAAGGAGATGAAGAAGAAAAGAAAATGGAGATGGAGCAAGAGCACTCTTCAATTGCACAAATGAGAGAATGAGTGAATTTTACGTTTAGTTTACTTTTATATGAGTTCACCCCATTCACACTTGGGCGCCCATGCTTAGCCAACTAATCCCTTGAATGTTCCAGTTAGAGTGCGCCTCTCATTGGCGATCACTCTTACCCTTTTCCTGTTGGACCGACAAGCCCGGTCTGACTCTACAAGTAAATAATACAACGTCCGTCGTAGGTGATAGGGTGTCCGTGAGCCCTGAGGGTTAACATGCCCCCCTTCCTGATGTAGATTCCGTCCTCGGAAGCTATTGAGTTGAAGCTCGTTTGCGGAGGTGGAAGAGCATTTGAGATGAATGTCCTTAGCCTTCTTCAGTCACTACAAAATCAAACAACATTGGCATAGTAATCGCATTCTCATAAGCAATTAAAACGCATATGCAGTTGTAGGCAGACAATTTGATTGGTAACAGAATTTTAAACCATTTGTCAACAATAAAGATTAAATTTCAATATAATTAAATTCACAAACATATGTAAAGGTAAAAAATTAAACAAGTCTGGGGTTGCTAATTTAACGATTGAAAGGCACTAGAGATCGACTATTAATACCATGGATAAGCTTCTTAATTTTGTCTGGTCAATTAAGTTGTTTAATCGCGAGAGCCAAGTATTTCATGTTCGAGGGCTGAATAGAGGCTATACCTAGAAGACTTTGTAGTTAAGCTATAATAAAAAGGAATTACTCATGAAATCATCGCCTGACTGATTTACCTTTTTTTTTTGAGCCCCCAAAAAGTCGTTTTCTCATTGGAATTTACTTTGGCTGTGTGTGCTTATAATTTGAATGCCTTGTGGTATATTTTTGCTATTCAAGGAAAAGCCACATTGGGAACCTCTAGGGCTCTAGTACCATAGGAGATACATTGGAGTGAAGTACCCAATCAAGCTGAGATTTCTCTTCCAGCTTAAGATTTTACATTTGGCACTTTGATTTTTTGTTTGTTCATTTTCAGCATTTTTAATTTTGAAACTTTGGGGGGTCATATAACACTGTGTTAACCCTCACGGCACACGGACACCCTATGATCTATAAACGTTGTAATATTTAGAGTCAGGTACCGGCTTGTCGGACCAATAGGAAAGGGATAAGAGTGATCGCCCGATGAGAGGGCGCACTTAACTTGGACATTCAAGGGATTATTTGGCTAAGCATGGCGCCCCAAGTGTGAATGGGGTGAGCTCCTATAAAAGCCAACTAAACCCTAATTTTTACTCATTCTCTCATTTGTGCAATTGAAGAGTGCTCTTGCTCCATCTCCATCTTCTTCTTCTTCACCTCCTTGTGTGTGTGTGGTGTGTGAGGAGAGAGAGGGAGAGTTGTGTGTGGTGCGAAGCATTACGAAGGCACGACGGTGGCGAAGCGGTTGAGCGCGGCACGACTGCAGCTTCTTCTTCATCGCGGCGAGGGAATCCACCACGAAGGCGAGCGTAAGAGCGGTGAGTGACACACCCTTTGTTTCCTTGAGCTTGCTAGTTTAGGCTTGTTGTGTGCTTGGAGCCGTTTGTGGCTCGCAATACGGTGTATTGGCAAGTCCCTTGCTTCGACAGTGCGGCAAGGAGCGCACATTTTTGGCGCCGCTGCCGGGGATATGCCCTACACTAAGTTCGGTTAGCACTTTACGCTTCCTTGTGGTGCAATTTCTATCATAGGAAAGAAAGGGAAGGAGTGCGTGGAGATATTTTGTTTTTTGCGTTTTCTGCATTGCTGTCCAGTTTCAATTTCTGCTATTGTCTGCGTTTTTTCAATTTCCGCAATTTCTGCATTTTCAAGTTCGGCGTTTTCAATTTCTGCAATTTTCTCTGCATTTTTGCGTTTTTTTTTTAATTTTCTGCAATTTCTGCGTTTTTTTTTGCAGTTTCTGCAATTTCTGCATTTCTGCGTTTTTTTTAATTTTCTGCAATTTCTGCATTTTCTGCAATTTTTGCGTTTTTTTTTCTGCAATTTCTGCAATTTCCTGTAATTTTTTTGCGTTTTTCAATTTTCTGCATATCTGCGTTTTTCTGCAATTTTTTGCATATCTGCGTTATCAATTTCCGTATTTTTCTGTACCAAAAAGAAAAAATAAATAAAATAAAATAAAAAAACGGAAATTAAAAACGCAGCGAGCGGGTGGCTAAATTTCTCGAAAATAAAAAACGTGACTCTTAAAACGGACGGGTTGGTTTGTATAAAAGATAGATCGGGATCATTTTTCCAAGCCCAAGCCCAAGCCCAGGCCCAGGCCTCAGTCATCAGTCTTATGATATATACTAGACACACTCTTATATATATACCCTACTCCCTCAAGAAGAGAATGAGAGCATGTGGGACAAGTCCTCCACTCTCCTCCTTTCTCTTCCCACTTGCACCCTTAGACTTTCTAGTTTGGGCCTAATTCCCTACTGGAAATTGACAGTTTTAGGGATTCCGAGGGCATAGAGTGACCAAACGGAGGGCTGTAAAGCACGGCACAACCCTCTGACCGATACGCTCGTTTTGAGCTATCACACGGCCCATTCCACGACACGCTCTAAAAAATCTAGCAAAAAAACAAACAAAAAACACGCTAAAAACTAGTCACAAGGCCTCCTAGAGCAGCTTTTTGACACCTTAGGGTATCAAAAGCACATGCACTTACGCTCTGGACGTTGTAGAGCACGATCACATTGGTAGTGCCTCTGTTCATACGGACACCCATTACCCATCCACGATAAGCTCTAGACCCTCAGCGGGGACACAAGGTAGCACCACCCAAGACCCTAAAATAGCCGCTAGTGATTCCTCCTCCGACTCAGAAATCATGGAAGCATACCCTACCCAAAACACTGAGAGAGAAGGCCATGCACCTCCCGAAGCTCCACAGCCTAGTACTAGTATGTTTAGCCGTTTCATGGAAACATTAGGTAGAGCTACTCGCTCGGAACCTGATGCAAATGAAGCACACGAAGGGGGTGGGAAAGTGGACTCTCCTTTCACATCGCACGTGGACCCCACACCCCCAAAGAGTGTCCATGTGGATATCCTGCCAACTTCTTACCAAGAAGGCCCTGTTGAGATGCCTCCTTCAGAAGTTCCCTCTAGAGTACCGTTGGTGACAAGTAAAACCACGGGAGCAACATTGCTTCTACCTCACAAGAAACCATTAACACGTCGACTCTAGAAGGATTGTTCATTAATGATCATTGGACATACGACCTCCACACTGAGGTGTTGACGGATCTACACTCTGGCCACGCCTACCATGTAGGATGGATAGAGATTGTACAAT
Source organism: Adiantum capillus-veneris (assembly GCF_014529385.1). NCBI lineage: Eukaryota > Viridiplantae > Streptophyta > Polypodiopsida > Polypodiales > Pteridaceae > Adiantum > Adiantum capillus-veneris. The sequence goes on from NC_140934.1 coordinate 35,699,236, forward strand.
CCACCTCTAGTGCCACGAGCATCGAAGATCAACAGAAAAATGATCTGTAATGTTATCCATGGCATTATTCAATCAGAAAGGCAAAACCGAGGGGTAAATATACTCTCAACTGGCCCATGAGATTTCTAGATACGAGCAAGGCTCAACAGCCTACTCTATCACAAATGGAGACTCCTCTAATGAGCCCCATGGACCCATCTTACGTCATTTCACCTGGGGTCTCTATGCAATCTAAGCCTCCGAGCGAAAACTTTAGCTTCCCTAACTTGGCTCAACCCTCTATCAAGGAAAACACCGTGCTCACTCCAGGGATAAGCCTGACAGAGAATGTACCGATGACATCTACAGTTAGCGCAGTGCCACTACCTAGTGTCGTAGTACCTAATATGGGGCCTCGACCATATGTGCCTCTAGCCCCTTATGCACACATGGCCCCCACACCCTCCAAATACCACTTGCTTATGCTCCTCGAGTACCGCTCCCTAGCTCTTACCGAGTGGACCTATGCCCGGTTATGTTCCATATCCTGCATCATCCACACATATGCCAAGACCGGTACCCGTTCCTCTCCCACATATGATTCCAAGAGTACCTCCACCGGCCCTGCCTCCTCACATAGGTGACTTGGCAGCGTTTGCTCAAACCATAGGTCGATCTATCACGGAAAATGCGTCACGCATCTGATAGAGAGCCTAGAAGTAAGGCAGTACAAATTGCCAAACTCACGCAAAAAATTCAATGGGGACGAAGATTCTAGAAAACACATTGAAGTGTTTGAACAAGTATGTGATTCCTTAGGGGAACGCAACGAACTACATAAGTGCAATGCCTTAAGCTTGACATTAAGTGGGAAGGCTGGAGATTGGTATAGGACCCTAAGGGTGGACGAGAAAACAATCTACCCTACCCTTCGAAGGTTGTTTCTAAAGGAGTACATACGAGAAGGTGTGCTTTGGGGTGTAGCATCTCAGCTACAGAAGGCCGAACGTAAGGAAGGAGAGTCAGTAAGGGACTTCATTAGTCGTCTAAAGCACTTAAACTCTCGCTGCCCTGTAAATGAGCGCTTCAACAATAACCAACTGCTTGATGGATTCATTCGAGGGTTGAGGAATGAAGGAATCTATAATGGACTAGTGATTAGAGGTATCACAACCTTGGAAGATGTCACTGCCAATGCAATCCAATTAGAGGACAACTTGATCATAGCAGGCATGAGGGTGTCTACTGACACGAGATCCACTAGCTCACAAGCCATTGAGTATGAACCCATGACTGCAAAGCCCATTGCCAATGAGCCAAAGGTATTTGAGACATTCTTGACAGACCTCACCAGGCAATCCAAGAGTCTCTTAAGGATAATCGACCCCCTCAAATAGTCACATGTATCCAAGAAGGGAGCAACAATGGTGTTCCATTTGCTTAGGTCCACATAGCACTAGTGAGTGCCCTACGTTTAGAGTAAAATTTAATGGAACTTGCAACGCATGTGGTAGGTATGGTCACCAAGCTAAGGATTGTTTAATGATCAAACGTATGATGGCAAATAGACCACCTGTAGCCTGGACGGATGCGCCTCGACCTCCTGTATTGATGCCTACTCCACCTGTTGAGCAACTAACGCAACACATGGTCCCTAGATCTCAAAATGTTATACAAGCTACACCGCTACCACCTCCTGTGCTAGGACCGCAGCCCCCGCATCTAAGAGTCGCCCCTATGAACCAAGTGGGTTGCGAGCCATCAAATGCTTATGCAGATGGCTGTGAGGAGGAAATAGACACTAGTATTGCCTGCGGACTTGATACATTGGAAGATGTCCTATATACTACATGGAAGATTGTTGGGGACAAGTCAAGCCGGTTTATCAAGCTGCTGCTCTCGCATCCAGAGGTCAAAATATCAACACCCAGGCTAGGAGGCCACCTCTTCAATGCTACGAGTGTGGTGGACCACATCGAGCAGCGGAGTGCCCTATTAGGCTGCAAAAGAATGCTGCACAGATGCAAATGAATCAAGGGAGCACGTCTGCAATGCCAATACTCACATGTAATCGTTGTGGCATAGATCACTTGATTGCCCAATGCCCCTATAACCCAACTGCGCCTAAAATCACACCCCTGAATTTGGTCGAAATTGCTAGTGTGACGTCGCCAATACCACCGTCGCACCCGCTTATGCGATTACACGGTCCATGCTTCAAGGGCCAAGCCATATCCTCGAAGAGAGAGATACCGCGTCAGTTATCCAAGCAAAGAAAAAGAAGACACGAAGGAAGAAGTCGCAGAATACGGAAAATTCAAAGCCAAGTTCCAAAACAAACATAGGAACAGGAGATGACCCCGTGTATATGAATGACCTCGAGGATGATTCAGATTCAGTCGAGACAATGGAGACTAGAACCAATACCACAAAGAGAAAGACCGACAAAGAAAACCGTAACATGGAACCAAATGAAAACCGAATAAGAGAAAAACCATAAAGAGCCTCTGAAAACACCACAAGTGTTTCCAAATCCAATCCAAGACCCCCAAGATAAACCGCAGGGGCAAAAAGGGAAGAATCATAAAAAGAATATTGGGACGTACCCAAACCCTGTAGATGAGATTAAGCAGGTGAAACATCTAAGAGGTTTAGTGGAGGAGACTCAAAGGAAACTAGAACCAGAACCCATGCAGGTCAAAATTCATGACACAGTGTTTCCCACGCAAGTTCATCCACCCCACATGAACCATAGACCGTTAGCCATATCTAGTATCATCCAAGAAGGGAGTGAGGACGGGACATCAGAAAGTGAGCATACACCTTTCTTGTTGGAAAGGATGTTTAACGAAGGAATACCTGATCCCATTGAGGAATATGAGATTCCATCCTCACCAGTTCCTAGTCAAGGACCTACACCCTGCAAAACACCAATGAATGTTGCCAAACTAGTGGACTTCATGTCTTCTGAGGTCCGAACCACGATCATAGCAAAGCTGTATGGAGATCCTGAGTTATTCCTTGCACTTCGAGCATTCCTTAACGGAGAGCTACGAACAGGATTACCGCATTTTGCGCAACAAATAGGCCTGACTCGATTATGATTGATGAGGAAAATCATGTGCAATCACTTGACTTAGATGGACACGAGTCTGTGATCGAGGTACCCATTAACGAATTTAGGGCAGTATTTTGAAGGCGACGAGTCTAATGTGACCCTACCCATCACTACCAAGGGATTAACTATAAAGGGAATTCTTGATCCACCCTATTGCCCTCTTACAGTATGTGGGATGTATGGCTAAATTGATGACAACGCCCAGAGACAAGCGATCAAGAACTTAAAAAAAAGCACCAAGACACTTACACATCATTGTTTGTCCATTACTTCATGTTGGAAGAGAGACAAAGTATCTAAGCTTAGTCCAAATCCACCCTCCTTGATTCAGCAAATGTTGGGCTTACACTAGTAGGAGAAATGATAGATTTCCTACTCTCAATTGAATGATCACTCTCTCTTACAATGTCATAGAGCTCCCTTGCTAATCACCCCTAATACAACACATGCCTATACATAAGACAATGAGCTTCTACTCAAGAGCTCCTTCTAAAGAGGTTGAGATTGGCTTCTCAAGCTATAGCATAGTGCTCTTGCTTATGGCTCCCCCACTTTTGTGCTAGCTACACCCTCGTTTTATAGCAATTTTGAGGGCTAGGGTTACTCCTCTAACCATGGTTGGGTTATATTTTCAGCACTTATCTAATTTCTTTTTCTTGGAATTATCAAGAAGTTGGTGTGGATAGATGAAGAAGAGAGAGAGGAGAGAAGTGGAGGTGATAGGACTTTTCATAGTAGGTTAGTGTTAGTAAATTAGTAGAGTTAGTATTTTTTTTATTTACAAATGGAATTGGATATTTACAATGGGAGTATCCAAGTAGGATACAAATAAGGAAGAAAAAACTCTTAATAGGTAAGAAAATATGGATTTCTTACAATGTTGATGCTCCAAGTGTCTTGAGTAGGGTCGATTTTGATGCTTGTTGACGGTCCACTAGCTTTGACGGTACGTTTTTTCTCCACTCTTGACCTTCCTGGAAAGCCAAGGTAACTGAACATGAGTAATCAATCCCCATGATACTGTCTTTCAAGAGAAGAGGCTGAATTTTGTGGTTTTTTTTTGATAGATATGGGTAATATGGATGAGGAAAAATGAGACTAGGTGGTCAATTTTGGACTGGAAGTGTGTGTAGGAGACATGAGTTCACCATGATTATCTTATTCTTCAAGGTTGAGAAGGAGGTGAGTAGAGTGTAGAGAGGAGTGGTGAGAGAGGTGTGAATGATGAGTGGAGAAGTGTGTGTGAAAGAGGAAAAATGATAAAGTGGAAGAGGGAGTGTGGCTGCATAGCATGGAAAAACTGGGGTCCACAAACACTACAAGAGGTTGTGTGATCTTGGGACGCTGTTAGCGACGGAAATACACTGGGTTTTTATAACCCCCTGCGTCGCTAAAACCGTCGCTAATAGCGTCGCTACGAGAGCGTCGCTATATCCGTTGCTATATCCATTGCTATAAGCGTCGCTATATAGAGACGCTCATAGCGACGGTCATAGCGACGTTTACACAAAGTCTACAGCGCCGCTCATAGAGACGCTACAGAGCCATAAATAGCGACGGTTATAGCGACGCCCGAGAGAAGTTTTTTTTGGTGACAGGGCATTGAATGCCCTGCCACCCATCAACCATATTGTACTTGATTCACTTTTTAAAAAAGTGCAAGGGTAGATAATAGACCCAAAATAGTCACCCACAAGACATTGTTGCAAAATTGACAAGCGTAAAATTGACAATTGTACACATCATAGGCAAAATGAATTGATTGACAAATGTAATAATGACAATTGTACAACATCATAGGCATAAAGAATTGATTGGCAAAATGAACTGCGGTGACAAATGTAATAATATACATGGTTCAAAAAGACGTATAAAATCCGTCTCATGATACATAAGCTATGAGAAACCCTAAACTAATGCTCTAAACTGACGTCGTCTAGTCAGACGTCTCATCGCGTCCAAGCGGCGTATCTGTCGGATTCTGAAAAAAAAGACAATAAGACAGCTTTCAGTAAGTATAAACATATAACGACATTTATAAAACAATACAAAAAATAGAAAAGAGTAAACCCTAATACTAACCATGCCGCCGCGAGAACTGAGAATGTCCATCAGGGCGTTTAAGCCCTTCCTGCCTGCGTACTCGTGCTCGTACGGTGTGGGATCACGTCCTGTCATCGACCACTATCAAAACATACAAAGAATTCATTATGTTAGAATTTAAAAACTCATAAAACCTAAACTATCGAACATAAAGAGCAATGCAAAAACACTTACAAAATCGGCCTCAAATGATGCCCATCCACCGCTCCCCAAGTGGTGCGAGCTCCCTGCCTCTACTCGCGCTCTGGCTGCATCCTTTTGTTGCTTCCACTTGTCGGGATTCTCGCGCGCTGCTTTCTTCGCATTCTTCCAATCTTCTTTGGCTAGCCAATCTGGCCTGTTCCACCCATGATTGATTGATTTTTGCTCTTCGGAACGCTTGTGTTTGTAGTATTCGCGCATTCGAATCTTCATCAGGTCTTCATTGAAGCGCTGATCCCGTGTTGGAATGGGAAACTCATCATGAAGTATGCTGATGACTCTGTTTTTTAAATCACTTGGTACTTCACTCCATTTGTTTAGTATGTAGTGTCTAAACAGCTGAGAGCAAAGACGACGCATGCGCGAGATCACCTTCTTGCCATCATCATCCATGATGATGCCACCGCTGAAGTCGACGGAGTAAGGCAAGCCCTCTGGCTGGTGACGCGTGAACCTGGGTGTCCCGGCAGGGGTCTCTAGCGGCGTGTCGATGGGGGTACGGACGTCAGGTGTCTCCACCGGCGTCTGGGCCCCGAAGCGAGGAGTGTCGAGTGGGGTGGCTCCTGGCGGAGTAGGTAGAGGTGTGTAGCTACTAGGAACAGTCAGCCGTGCAAAACTTGGCGTAGATGGCGATGCTGTGGTTGGTGTGGGGGTGGGCAAAGAAGGGGAGGGTAAAGAGCCTCGTCGAACACGAGGCGGTGTGGAGGCATCGGTGGCGGAATCCCCACAACAACCGCCACAGCCACCACTAGAGCGCCGGTGTCTAGACGAGCGTGAAGCTCGTCTCGTCGACGCTGAAGCTTTGGAGCGCGCCGAATGCTCCGAAAGAGAGGGAGATGCGGATGGAGTAGGAACGCGCGATGATGCACCTGAGCGATGACGCTCCACGTACCACTGTCTCTGCTGCGGTGACAAAGAAGAAAGAAACTCCTCATCATCCATACCTGCATTAAACACACAAATATTTAAACTTAATATTGAATGAATAGAGTAGACAATGACGCAAAGACCATTAAATACAATGACGTAATGACGCATATAAATACAATGACGCAATGAATTGAGTGATAGAAGAGGAAAGTCGAAAACTCAGAATTTTCAATCAAAAGATGTGAGCGCGAGTAGAAAAGAGCGTTATACACCATGGAAGGTACTTAGAGAGCCAGAGCTTTTACAACACGGATCAAAATTGTTCAAATACAATATTTGTGGCTTTAAGAGATCTCTCTCTCATCCTCGCATAACTCAGCATAACTTCCTATATCTATATAGAGCTCTCCGTTTAAACAAATATCCTCTGTTTCATTTTGTAGCTCCTCTGCATGCACCCCATATAGAGTAGTAGCATCTTGATGCTCGTCTGGCACCACCGCAGCGGCTTCTGATTGAGCATTTTCTCTGATCTCCTCCATTGATGCCGTTGTGATTGGCACATGGTAGCCTTTATACGTCCTTGCACTACGAGGGGCTACCTCTATGACGTACCACCAGTTTGATGTAGACTTTGTAGGATGAAATATTACCTGCCAGAGCCACATAACTTACATGAGAGCTTTCAAGACATAACTTGTAAAAGGCTCTCGTTAACTATTTACATACTTACTTGTTCACAATGCTCGGGTAGTACGAAAGTGTCTCTTAGGTCAGTCCATTTCTTAGTAGAATCCACCTCAAGAAAACCAGATCTCCTCTACGCACAGTAGCGTTGCGACCCTCCATGATTATCTTGAACCATTGCACGTCGAACAAGTCGACAAAAAATCCTCTGTAATCGATCCTCAAAATATATTGCAAAGGGCCGAAGTAAGTGAGTTCCGCCACCACAGGATCTGCATCAGAGGAACGTCGTCGACTAGATTGTTCAAATTTTGCCATGATTCCACAATCTTGAGTAAAACGCTTTTTGTCAATTCGTTCCACCCTAAAATGTCGCCCTTTACACCATGCTGCTGTGTATGACTTATACTACAACGAAAAAGATTATGAGTGGCCATTCAAACGTTTAGAAATAAAGTCACTAGCTAGTCGTACATTGCAAACTTACCTTGGTCGCGCAACCCCTAGAGTACTCCCACTCTTCCTCAGTCACTTCGTCACCGCATTGTTGTGCGCTTTTCAATTGGTTGTGCAACCATCTTAGGCTCATGAAGTTTGGTAGGCTCTCCAGAACCGTCAGATAGTGCATCGGTGGTCGTCTTCCCCGTCTCCACTCGATTCGTGCCCTTTGTCGCTTTGCTTTGCATCCTCATATTGTGAAATCCACTTTTGCATCACTGGATTGTGAAGCATGAAAATCGGTTGATTTTAGCCTCTAGATCTTCCGTCATCTTCTTCTCAACACCGAGATTGCACATGACAATCCCAGATATGCGCTCATCATCTATGGTTCGCCATAGCGTGTCCCGGGCTTTATCAAATCCGTCTAGCCACTCTCCAATGTACACTAGGGACTCTGATACCAACCAACTTTCTGCCATGCTACCCTCCGGACGTGCCTTTTGACGCACATATCCCTTAAGCGTTTTCATGAAATGTTCTAAGAAGAACATCCATCTGGAATGAACTGTGCCAGCTATTTCCACCTCATCAACTATGTGAACAAGAAGATGCACCTGAATGGTTAGCATGGTAGTAGGAAAATGTTTCTCAAACATGCACACAAGCTCCGCAGCATTTAGTTTGGCAAATGGTATGGAGTCTACGTTGATCTCCTTTTGTGAGATCCATTGCACCAGCTTTGCAAGTTTGTAGATTGTGTTACGGATGTCGAGAGACAAACATCCCTCAATGGAAACCGGTAAAATAAACTACAAAGTATGTGCAGTAATGATATTAAAGTCCACATTTTATGCAATGATATTAAAGTCCACTATGAATGTACCTGACACATTTTATGCCAATCGTGTGACTTCAAACCGGTAAGCTTTCCTTCTTTAGTAAAACACGTTCGGAGCGAGTGCATTACGCCAGTGGGGGTCCGCAAAGATCGAATGGTCTCTTTTACTTTGCGCTCTTGGGCTCCTGTGAAAATCCATGGTGCTTTAGGGAGTTTTATCGATCCATCAGACGCTGTTTGCGGCCAATATTGCTCCATACGATCCACATTTCTAAGGTCAACTCTGGCTCCCAAAGTATCTTTCTTGCCGGTCAGATGGTCCCATAGTAGATTACCCACATTCTTGAATATGTGCGTTGGATCGAGCAAGTGATTGATCATGAGTCGGGGCCAGTATGGTAACTCGTACCATAGAGATAGTCTCTTCATCCCTAGAGGCAATCCGTCATCGCACATCTCCTTCTGCTCTAACCATGCTTGTGCAGACATCCTTGGTGGCTCTCTTCCCAAAAAGCCGTCACGTAACACATGATTCTCTGGAAGATACGCTTGATGACCTTCGTAGATTTGCTTCTTCAGTGAGGGCGCCCTACGTGCATTCAGTCTAGGTCCACATGTGACACATGCTCTGTATCCGCTTGTTTGAAGCCGTGCATGTATACACATGATAATAGATCAACTATGGGAAAAAACAAGATTTACAGTGTCTAAGTGAGGAGTGTCTATAGATCACCTGAGCATTCTGTTAGCCAGGGATAGTCATGCATGGTCCACATTAGAATGCCTCTGATCAAAGCATTCCGTCGCCCTGTGTGTCGGCTCATATCCACCACCTCTATGCCAATCCACAATTGTTGTAGCTCTTCCAATAGTGGACGAAGATACACATCCATATTCCCCACTTTATATCGCCCTGGCACAATCAAGCTTAGCCATAGGTGCCCCTTCTTCGTAGTCAACCACGGGGGAATGTTGTAGTTGACGATGACAATGGGCCATACACTATAAGATGTTGATCTTTGACCAAATGGATTTACGCCATCCATAGCCAGGCCTAAGCGCAAATTTTGAGCTTCCCTGGCAAAATCCGACCATGTTCCATCTATATGTTTCCAGGCTGCGCAATCTGCAGGAATTCGTAGCACACCATCCGAAGATTTATTCTCCTCATGCCATAATGCTAGGGCGGCCATGGACTTACATTCGAAGAAATGCTTGATGCGAGGAAGCAGAGGAAAATGTCGCAAAACCTTTTGTGGAATTTTTGTCCCGTGGAGATCTACTCGATATCTTTCGGAATCACATTTCGGACACTTCTCCATGTCTATGTATTCCCCTCTGAAAAGAATGCAGTCATTAGGACAAGCGTGGATAGAATTGTAATCTATCCCCAAGTTTCGCAAAATCTTTCTTGCTTCATCTCGGGAATCTGGCATCACATTGTCAGCTGGTAGAATGTTCTCTTTAAGCAATCTACACAACATAAAAATACGATACAGTCGTGTAAAAATCTATCAGAGCATTATACATTTAGAGTTTTATTAAAGTAACCTAATTGTAATAGATCACCTGAAAAGCACTGTGACGCTAGTGTCACTCCATCCAAACTTTGCCTGCATGTTGAGAAGAACCAGGAGTGCTTTCAATCTAGACATACGTGCTCCATTATACAATGGCGTATCGGCTTCACTTTTCATATCATCATAGATAAGCCTTTCTAAATCCATGATCGTCTCGATCATTTCATCAATCTCGGGCTCAAACATTGCCTCGTTGGGAATGTGCTCTGCATGATCATCCCCTCAGCTGTCAGAGGCTACATCTTGTGGCCTCACATATGCTGCTTGACCAAAGCGCCTGCGAACACGTCTATTGGGTTGCAAGATTGCTGCTTGTTGGCCAGCGTCAGAGTCCGACGAGTTATAATTGGCAACAACTCGATCTATAATAGACGGATCGAACTCGCTAAATTCGCGAACGTGCTGCAAAGAAACACGTCTTGTCCGTCGCACAACATGCTTGCATTGATTACAAGGACATAAGACCCTCGTTGAGAGATAGGTGTTTCGGTTGGACGGTCCCACATCCTCGTCACTACTCATAATGAGGATAAAAATCTTATAGCCTGGACAACAAATTTAATATTCTATTGGCATTCTTCGTCTTATCTCTCTCTCTCTCTCTCTCTCTCTCTCTCTCTCTCTCTCTCTCTCTCTCTCTCTCTCTCTCTCTCTCTCTCTCTCTCTCTCTCTTTACCTCACATTCTCTAGTCATGTCCAATGCCCGCACACCTCGGTCTAGAGGTGCACGGAGATCAGAACCACCGGGTTATGATCTCGTCTTTATTGTTCAATACCTATATTTGTGGGTACAAGAAATCTACAGACCCACGTCATCTACATGATACTGCATGAAGTGGACAAAACCCCTTTGCCTCTTCTCTAGCTGTAGCACTTCACAGCATCTTAACATCTTTTTCACAGTAGATCTTTTCACTGTTCGTCTAACTCTAAACCCTAAATCGTAAGTAATTCTTGCGTGGACTCGATCTAACGTAAATAAGCATAAATCTAAATAAATGTAAATCTGACTAAAAATAAACCTAAATCTAATTTAACGTAAGTCTACATCTAACCTAATCTTTAACGTCTTTTGGGATAGTTTCCTACGACGTTAAAACTCTCTTCTTCTTGTGTGTGTGTGTGTGTGTGTGTGTGGGTAAACCTAAATAAACCTAAGTCTAATCTAATATAACATAAATCTAAATCTAACGTAAATTATGCTATATTAAAAACAAAGAACTAAACTAACAGGGATTATAAGAACCTTAAAATTGATTTAACACATAATTTTTCACATAACTCAGCAAGAGTTGGCATTCTCATCACTAAAGATGTGAGAGTTAACTTCTGGCGGTGACGCTGCCTCATCTCCATCCACATCTGACGACAGCAATTGGCCCTTTAGACCGTTCTTGCTCTTGTTACTAACTTTGAAGTTGCTGTTGAATGACTAGAGGTTGTCTAGATGGTCATTGTGTCGGGGCTGTAGTGACTCTTGCCGCCCTGAAGATCCACCTTCTTCCCTATCTTCTGAAGACATTTCACCAGTACTTTTGGATCGACGGAGCCCACCATGAGTGAAGGTAGCAATACCCTATATTCCATTGAGGGATTTCTTCACCCGCTTCATGCAGGCATCGCAGTCTATGGAGACCTAAATCTAATCTAATATAACGTAAATCTAATTAAAAATAAACCTAAATCTAATCTAATTTAACTTAAATAAACCTAAATCTAATCTAATTTAACTAAATAAACCTAAATCTAATTGAACATAAGTCTACATCTAACCTAATCTTTAACGTCTTTTAGGATAGTTTCCTACGACGTTATAACTCTCTTCTTCTTGTGTGTGTGCGCGTGTGTGGATGTGTGTGCCAATAAAAAGAGATAAATGGTATAACATTTCTATCACCCATGCCAAGTATGATAGATTGGTTATGCCATTTCCCTCTTGAATAATAGGTCTTGAGTTCAACTCCTCGTCGGCTAGATCTTTAGGTCTTTTAATTTTAATTAGTTTCCTACGACGTTAAATTAGTTTCTCTCTCTTTCTCTCTCAATGTGTGTGCATTTTTTTGTTTATGCATGTTTTCTCTCTCTTTTCCTCTCTCAATGTGTGAGTTTTTTGTTTATGCATGTTCTCTCTCTCTTTTCCTCTCTCAATGTGTGCGTTTTTTGTTTATGCATGCTCTCTCTCTCTTTTCCTCTCTCAATGTGTGTGTGCATTCTTTGTTTATGTATGTGTGTGCGTTTTTTGTTTATATTTGTACTCTTTCTCTCTCTCTGTACTCTCTCTCTCTCTCTCTCTCTCTCTCTCTCTCTCAAAAAACACTATGTGTGTGTGTGTGTGTGTGTGTGTGTGAGAGAGAGAGAGAGAGAGAGAGAGGGAGAGAGAAAGAGGGGAAGGGAACATGAGAGTGAGGAGAGGGAAGGAGCATACCTGGCTCTCCTTCCTCTCCTCGTGTGTGTGTGTGTGTGTGTTGTGTGTGTGTGTGTGTGTGTGTGTGGAGAAGAAAGAGAGAGAGAGAGAGAGAGAGAGAGAGAGAGAGAGGGAGGGAGAGAGCGTTACCTGCTCTTGCTTGAGGGCACCAAAAAACTCAGATCTGAGATCTGAGTTTTTGGGCACTCTCTGTTATTTTTTTAGCCCAGCCGGCGTCGCTATGAGCGAATATTATGATGGTTATCTTTGTGATGGACAAGAAATACTTGTTGGACATTCCAAACCACTTCAATTTATGTTTTTTATGCAAGAGGAGACACCAATGATGCAATATAAAGCACATGTAGGTGTGTCAAGTTGGAGTGGAAGTATTTGTCTTTGGAAAATATATACGGAAGCCAAACCAATGTTACCACATGGATATCCACGTCCTTTGGTACCAATGACGGAGTATGTCAAGGCTCATGAAGAAGTGATTTCAAGGGGAAGAATTATATAGGGTTTTGGAAAAAAATAGGGAATGGTTCAAGTCTGTCACTATATTATAGACCTATGATAGATAACTGGAGTAAGGTAATTGATGAGATTGGAAAAGTAATTATATCATAGGGAGTCTTGTATGAAAATTTTTGGCCCAAAACTCAAGAATCTTGTCTCCTACAAAGGACTACAATGAATTACAACACTAAGCAGAAAGGTTCCTTGGCCTTAAAGAGCTAAATGAATATCATTTTTGTGGTCCTCAATGGGATATACCAAGGGAAGAGTTTGACCATATGACTGACGTGCACCTAGTTCCAAGTGACACTGAAATCTATTCGATTTGGCTTGCAATGGCTTTATCCGACATTGATAATGATCCTACATCACCAAACTACATAAAAATTTTGATTCAATATTTGGTACCTTGCGCGAGAAAGGATGGGATGACAGATGCTCAAGGTCACACGAACTTTTGAAAAGGTTTTTGGGTTGTCAACTATAAGGACCCACAAGTGTGCACTACAAGCCAGGATTAACATTAGTGACGCTTATACTACGACGCTGAAATATGAAAATTGCCGGCGTCACTATTATCGTCGCTATGTTACTCTTGACATAGCGACGGTCATAGCGACGGTAATAGCGATGCCGGCAGGGCTAAAAAAAATAACCGAGGGCGTCCGAAAACTCAGATCTCAGATCTGAGTTTTCGACGCGCGCTCAAGCAAGCAAGGTAACGCTCTCCCTCTCTCTCTCTGTCTCTCTTTCTTCCACACACACACACACACACACACACACACACACGAGGAGAGGAAGGAGAGCCAGGTATGCTCCTTCCCTCTCCTCACTCTCATGTTCCCTTCCCCTCTTTCTCTCTCCTTCTCTCTCTCTCTCACACACACACACACACACACGAGGAGAGGAAGGAGAGCCAGGTATGCTCCTTCCTTCTCTCCTCACTCTCATGGTCCCTTCCCCTCTTTCTCTCTCCCTCTCTTTCACTCTCTCTCTCTCTCTCACACACACACACCACACACACATTGTGTTTTTGAGAGAGAGAGAGAGAGAGAGAGAGAGAGAGAGATAGAACGAGAGAGAGAGCACAAGCATAAACAAAAAACACACACACACATGCATACACAAAAAAAGCACACACACATTGAAAAGAGAGAGAGCTTGCATAAACCAAAAATGCGCACACACACATTCATTATCAAAGTCGAAAGCACACACACATTGAGAGAGGAAAAGAGAGAGAGAGAGAGCATGCATAAACCAAAAAACCGCACACACACACATGCATAATCAAAGAATGCACACACATTGAGAGAGGAAAAGAGAGAAAGAGAGAGAGATATATATATAAAACAAAGAGAGAGAGAGATAAAAGAAGAAGAAAAAGAGAGTTTTAACATCGTAGGAAATTATCCCAAGAGACCTTAAAGATCTAGTTGACAGGAGTTGAACTCAAGACATGTTATTCATAAGGAAAATGGCATAATCAATCTATCACACTTCGGTGATAGAATAGTTATACCATTTTTCTCCTATTTTTATTGGCGTGCACACACACTCGAGAAGAAGAGAGTTTAATTTAACGTCGTAGGAAACAAATTAAAGAGACCTAAAAATCTAGCTGATGAGGAGTTGAAACGAAGACTTGTTATTCAAGAGGAAAATGGCATAACCAATCTACCACACTTGAGTGATAGAAAGGTTATACCATTTTTCTCTTTTTATTGGCACACACACACCCACACAAGAAGAAGAGAGTTTGAACGCCGTAGGAAACTATCCCAAAAGACGTTAAAGATTAGGGTTTTAGTAGACTTAATTACATCAAATTAGATCTAGGTTTATTTAAATTAGATTAGATTTAGGTTCATTTTTAGTTAGATTTACGTTAGATTAGATTTAGGTTTATTTACGTTAGATTTAGATTTACGTTTATTAATTTAGATTTATATATGTTATATTAAATTAGATTTAGGTTATTTAACTAAGGTTAAAAGAAATGACGAGGAAATCGTTTAAGATAAGGTTAGAAGAAATGGCGAGAAAATTTCTTGCGCTCACAGCCTCGACAGTCCATGCGGACCAGCAATTCCACCTGCATGTTCGACTGCTGCTACCATACAATAAGCTGTCATGTTCAGCTAATGGAAGAGCAAATTGAGCATACACAGAAATTAGTGATGCAAGATGACGACTCCAAGGGTCACACACACAACACACACACCACATCCCGTCAAATATAGAATAAGAATTAAGTGCCTTGAGCAGACATTCTCTACATTGCAAGAATGACGTACCTGCATGCTACAAACAAAGATCTACTATGAAAAGATGTTAAGATGTTGTGAAATGCTACAGCTAGATAAGAGGCAAAGGGGTTTTGTCCACTACATGCAGTATCATGTAGACGTGGGTGTGTAGATTTCTTGTACCCACAAATATAGGCATTGACCAATAAAGACGAGATTATAACCCGATGGTTCTGATCTCCGTGCACCTCTAGACCGAGGTGTGCGGGGATTGGACATGACTAGAGAATGTGAGGTAGTTTACAGTGTGAACAAGAGAGAGAGAGAGAGAGAGAGAGAGAGAGAGAGAGAGAGATAAGACGAAGAATGTCAATAGAAGATTAATTTTTTTGTCCAGGTTATAAGATTTTTGCCCTCATTATGAGCAGTGACGAGGATGTGGGGCCATCCAACTGAAACACCTATCTCTCAACGAGGATCTTATGTCCTTGTAACCATTGCAAGCATGCTATGCAACGGACAAGACGCGTTTCTTTGAAGCACGTTCACGAATTTGGCGAGTTCGATCCATCTATTATAGATCGAGTTGTTGCCAATTATAACTCGTCGGACTCTGACGCTGGCCAATAGGCAGCAATCTTGCAACCCAATAGACGTGTTCGCAAGTGCTTTGGTCAAGCAGCATATGTGAGGCCACAAAATGTAGCCTCTGACATCTCGCGGGATGATCATGCAGACCACATTCCCAACGAGGCAAGGTTTGAGCCCAAAATTGATGAAATGAGCGAGACGATCATGGATTCAGAAAGGCTTGTCTATGATAATATGAAAAGTGAAGCTGATACGCCATTGTATAATGGAGCAGGTGTGTCTAGATTGAAAGCGCTCCTGGTTCTTCTCAACATGCAGACAAAGTTTGGATGGAGTGACACTAGCGTCACAGCGCTTTTTAGGTGATCTAATAGATTTTTACACAATTGTACCGTATTTTTATGTTGTGTAGATTGCTCAAAGAGCACATACTACCAGTTGATAATGTGATGCTAGATTCTCGAGAGGAAGCAAGAAAGATCTTGCGAAACTTGGGGATAGATTATAATTCAATCCACGCTTGTGCTAATGACTGCATTCTTTTCAGAGGGGAATACATAGACATAGAGAAGTGTCTGAAATGTGATTCCGAAAGATATCGAGTAGATCTCCACGGAACAAAAATTCCGCAAAAGGTTTTGTGACATTTTCCTATGCTTCCTCGCATCAAGCATTTCTTCGAATGTAAGTCCATGGCCGCCCTAGCATCATGGCATGAGGAGAATAAATCTTTGGATGGTGTGCTACGGATTCCTGCAGATTGTGCAGCATGGAAACATATAGATGGAACATGGATGGCTTTTGACAGGGAAGCTCGAAATTTGCACTTAGGCCTAGCTATGGATGGCGTAAATCCATTTGGTCAAAGATCAACATCTTACAGTGTATGGCCCGTTGTGATCGTCAACTACAACATTCCCTCGTGGTTGACTACGAAGAAGGGGCACCTATGGCTAAGCTTGATTGTGCCGGGGAGATATAAAGTGAATAATATGGATGTGTATCTTCGTGCACTATTGGAAGAGCTACAACAATTGTGGATTGGCATAGAGGTGGTGGATATGAGCCGACACACAGGTCGACGGAATGCTTTGATCAGAGGCATTCTAATGTGGACCATGCATGACTATCCCGGACTAACAGAATGCTCAGGTAATCTATTTACACTCCTCACTCAGACACTGTAAATCTTGCTTTTTCTCAAGTTGATCTATTATCATGTGTATACATGCAGGGCTTCAAACAAGCGGATACAGAGCATGTGTGACATGTGGACCTAGACTGAATGCACGTAGGGCGCCCTCATTGAAGAAGCAAATCTACAAAGGTCATCAAGCGTATCTTCCAGAGAATCATGTGTTACGTGACGGATCATTTGGGAAGAGAGCCACCGAGGATGTCTGCACAAGCATGGCTAGAGCAGAAGGAGATGTGTGATGACGGAGTGCCCCCAGGGATGAAGAGACTATCTCTATGGTACGAGTTACCATACTGGCCCCGACTCATGATCAATCACTTGCTCGATCCAATGCACATATTCAAGAATGTGGGTAATCTACTATGGGACCATCTGACCGGCAAGAAAGATACTTTGGGAGTCAGAGTTGACCTTAGAAATGTGGATCGTATGGAGCAATATTGGCCTCAAACAGCGTCCGATGGATTGATAAAACTCCCTAAAGCACCATGGATTTTCACAGGAGCCCAAGAACTCAAAGTAAAAGAGACCATTCGATCTTTGTGGACCCCCACTGGCGTAATGCACTCGCTCCGAACGTGTTTTACTAAAGAAGGAAAGCTTACCGGTTTGAAGTCACACGACTGGCATAAAATGTGACAGGTATGTTCATAGTGGAGTATATCATAGTGAGAATTGTGTAACAAATTCGTGTGTGGACGTACTTCAATATCATTGCTGCACGTGTTTTGCAGTTTATTTTACTGGTTTCCATTGAGGGATGTCTGTCTCTTGACATCTGTAACACAATCTACAAACTTGCAAAGTTGGTACAATGGATCTCACAAAAGGAGATCAACGTAGACTCCATACCATTCGCCAAACTAAACACTGCAGAGGTTGTGTGTATGTTTGAGAAACATTTTCCTACTACCATGCTAACCATTCAGGTGCATCTTCTTGTTCACATAGTTGATGAGGTGGAAATAGCCGGCACAGGACATTCCAGATGGATGTTCTTTTTCGAACGTTTCATGAAAACGCTTAAGGGATATGTGTGTCAGAAGGCACGTCCGGAGGGTAGCATGGCAGAAGGTTGGCTGGTATCAGAGTCCCTAGTGTACATTGGAGATTGGCTAGACGGATTTGATAAAGCCCGATGACACGCTATCGAGAACCATAGATGATGAGCGCATATCTGGAATTGTCATGTGCAATCTCGGTATTGAGAAGAAGATGACGGAAGATCTAGAGGCTAAAATCAACCGATTTTGCATGCTTCACAATCCAGTCATGCAGAAGTGGGTCTCACAATATGAGGATGCAAAGCAAGAGCGACAAAGGGTAAGAATCAAGTGGAGATGGGGAACAACCACCGATGCACTATCCGACGGGTCTGGAGAGCCTACCAACATTCATGAGCTTAAGATGGTTGCACAACCAACTGAAAAGCGCACAACAATGCGGTGAAGAAGTGACTGAGGAAGAGTGGGAGTACTCTAGGGGTTGCGCGACCAAGGTAAGTTTGCAATGTACGACAGTAACTTTATAGATGTTTGAACGGCCACTCGTAATCTTTGTTGGTTGTAGTATAAGTCATACACAGCAGCATGGTGTAAAGGTCAACATTTTAGGGTGGAACGGATCGACAAAAAACGTTTTACTCAATATTGTGGAATCATGGAAAAATTTGAACAGTCTAGTCGACGACGGTCCTCTGATGCAGATCCTGTGGTGGCGGAACTCACTTACTTCGGCACGCTACAAGAGATTTTGAGGATCGATTATAGAGGATTTTTTGTCGACTTGTTCGACGTGCAATGGTTCAAGATAATCATGGAGGGTCGCAACGCTACTGTGCGTAGAGGAGAGTCTGGTTTTCTTGAGGTGGATTCAACTAAGAAATGGACTGACCTACGAGACACTTTTGTACTACCCGAGCATTGTGAACAAGTAAGTATGTAAATAATTAACGTATGTTTTAGAATTTATGTGCTTGGAAGCTCTCATGTACGTTATGTGGCTCTGGCAGGTGATATTTCATCCCACAAAGTCTGCATCAAACTAGTGGTACTTCATAGAGGTAGCCCCTCGTAGTGCACGGACGTATGAAGGCTACCATGTGCCAAGCGGCATCAATGGAGGAGATCGGAGAATATGCTCAGTCAGAAGCCATGGAGGTGGTGCCAGACAAACATCAACCTGCTACTATCTATGGGGTGTATGCAGAGGACCTACAAAATGAAACAAAGGACATCTGTTTAAACGGAGAGCTTTATATAGATATAGGAAGTTATGCTGAGCTATGCGAGGATGAGAGAGAGATCTCTTACAGCCATAAATATTGTTTTGTAATTTCAGAGTTATGCACTTGCCTCTTTCATCACTCAAGTTGAATAGAAGAAAAACGCTTTCTGTTGCTTCTAGCCTTTGAACATTCCAAATCTACAAGCACTAGAGTGTTCTTGTATGATTCTCTGGCTCTTTAAGTATTTGCGTCATTGCGTCATTGTATTTATCTCTCTCTCTCTCTCTCTATCTATCTATCTATCTACTTGTCCATGTTTCTACTCCATTCATTCAATATTAAGTTTAAATGTTCGTGTGTTTAATGCAGGTATGGATAATGATGAGTTTCTTTCTTCTTGTCACCCCAGCAGAGACAGTGGTACGTGGAGCGTCATCGCTCAGGCGCACCATCGCGCGCTCCTACTCCATCCGCATCTCCCTCTGTTTTGGAGTCCTCAGCGCGCTCCGAAGCTTCGGTGTCGACAAGACGATCTTCACGCTCGTCTAGGCACCGGCGCTCTAGTGGTGGGGGTGGCGGTGGTGGTTGTTGTGGGGGTGGCGCCACCGATGCTTTGACACCGCCTCATGTTCGACGAGGCTCTTTACCCTCCCCTTATTTGTCCATCCGGACACTAGCCACGGCATCGCCATCGACACCAGGTTTTGCGCGGCTGAGTGCCGTTCCCCACAGCTACACACCACTAGCTACTCCTCCACAAGTCATTCCAGTGGACACTCCTCGTTTCGGGGCTCAGACTCCAGTGGAGATACCTGGCATTCATACCCCCGTTGACATGCCGCTAGAGACCCCTGTCGAGACACCCAGGTTCACGCATCAGTGGTGAGAGGGATTGCCTTACTCCGTCGACTTTAGCGGCGGCATCATCTTGGATGATGACGGCCAGAAGGTGATTTCGCGCATGCGCGGTCTTTGCTCTCAGGTGTTTAGACACTACATACTGAACACCTGGAGTGAAATACCGAAAGAATTAAAAGACAGAGTCATCAGCATGCTTCATGACGAGTTTCCCGTTCCAACACGGGATGACCGCTTCAATGAAGATGTGATGAAGGTTCGAATGCGCGAATACTGCAAGTATGAGCGTTCCGAAGTGCAAAAAGCAATCAAGCATGGATGGAACAGACCAGATTGGCTGGCCAAAGAAGATTGGAAGCATGCGAAGAAAGAAGTGCGCGAGAATCCCGACAAGTGGAAGCAACAAAAGGAGGCAGCCAGAGCGCGAGTAGAGACAGGGAGCTCGCACCACTTGGGGAGCGACGGGTGGGCATCATTTGAGGCCGATTTTGTAAGTGTTTTCGCATCTATGTTCAATAGTTTAGGGTTTATGGGATTTGAAATTCTAACATAATGGATTCTTTGTATGTTTTGGCAGTGGTCGTTTATAGGACGTGATCCCACTCCGTACGAGCGTGAGTACGCAGGCAGGAAGGGCTTAAACGCCCTTATAGACATCCTGACTTCTCGCGGCGGCATGGTTAGTATTAGGGTTTATTCTTTTCTATTTATTGTATTCTTTTATAAACGTCGCTCGCTATATGTTTAATTATACTTACAAAAAGCTATCTTATTGTTTTTTTTTGCAGAATCCGACAGATACGCCGCTTGGACGGGATGAGACGTCTGATTAGACGACGTCAGTTTAGCCATAGCTAGATAACATTAGTTTCTTTTTGTCCTAGCTTGTGTATCATGAGACCATGTAACTATGTATTTTTGAAAACCATGTATATTTTTAAAATAATGACAATGGTTTGTATCTATTACATTTGCAATGATTAACAATCAAGCAATTTTGCTGTTGTGTACAATTGTCATTTATTTACTTCCATCAATTCACACTTGTCATTTTTGTATCTTTATTTTTCAAACAATATGTACTATGGATGATGGAGTTAATGATTATATTGTCTTGTGGCTGACTATTTTGGGTCTATATTTACCTTTGTACTTTTTTTCAAAGGTAAATTGACCAATGAAACATTCAATATGGTTGATGGGTGGTAGGGAATTCAATGCCCTGCCACCAAAAGTTTTTAATCTCGGGCGTCGCTACATTATGCACTGCAGCATCGCTATAAGCGTCGGTATTTACGGCCCTGCAGCAAGGCTATATGCGTCGCTATGAGCGTCTCTATATAGCGACGCTTATAGAGACGCCTGTATCGATTTTTATAGCGACGTTCTCTTATCGACGCTTTTTGCGACGCCGGGGGATTAAAAAACCCAATGTATTTCCGTCGCTATAAGCGTCACAAGAGTACACAACCTCTTGTAGTGGTGGGAAACTGTAGATATAATTGTTTGGTCCTAGAGACCTAGCAAAGAAGGACCATTTTCTAGACTTAAGATCCTAGAAAGGCATTATTTAAAAGCAAAAGGAGGCCTCAATATATCCTGCACATCAATCACGCTTGGATCAAAGTTTGGATACAATATCAAAATTTCAGTGGATTATAAGCAGCTTCTATTGTGACTGTAATAGTCAATTTTGAAAACAACATCTTTAATTGTGCCTTTCTTTGTTTTATTTAATCAATAGTATTTTTTCAAATTCATGTGTTGTGTGTACTCATGTTCTGGTGTTTACGAACACCAGAATTCTATAAGATTTTCACTCTTTTTACCTACCATACATTGATAACTTCTCATTTTTTCCCACTTCATGTGAAAATTTCCCAAATTACACGAACTTGGTCGATTTGGAGATTCCCATAATTAATGAGGTATTTCTACCAAAATATCTAATATGGTCTCTACTTTCTCGGGCATTAGAATGGCCCTTCAAGCACTTGAACCCTCTTTCCCAATTTGGCCTTTCTTGAGCCCTTTTGGGCCCAAAAAACCACATCATGCATACATTTTCACCATCCCTTGCCTACCCAGACCTTGCATACCAGCCTTAACACTTGACCTCACACCTTAGGCACCCTTTGTACTACTTGGAACCACTTTTAGCTCGAGCCAACTTTGCTTGCACCAACGTGCATCGGCTAGGAAGCGGGAATTGTTTGGCTAAAACAGCTTATAGGCACCCTCCTAGTCAGACATACAATCCAAAGCCACATTTTTGACATATTGTATCATATTTTTTGGGAAACTATGTAAATGAGCCTATGTATTTTGATCCTAGAGCTATAGATCCTTGAGTTGAGCTATAAATGTCAGATTATGTACTCATGACCCAAAGTAGCCAACCATTGGGCATTTTTTAAAGCCCTAGGTATAAAAGCCAATAACTCTAGTTTAAAAAGGATGATTCTTTTGGAAAATAAGAGCTCTGTTGAACAAACTATCAAGTGGCTTCACAACTCAAATTTGTACATGCCATCATTGGGGATGGAGCAACACGATGCCTTGTGCAAGAATAAGCCATCCAAATAACCATTGTTTCATGCCTCAATACCATTTTTTGTCCATTCTTTATGAAAAATATATTTTCCTTCTTTTTTGTAAATATAAGATAGACAGAAGTACCGAAAATTGAATATTTAGTGCCAAAGCAAGGGCAGTAATGTTTGAGGTAATAATGCTGGTAATGTATGCGATAATAACGTATTGCCTTCTTGAAGTAACCAACTATTGTGTATCATATTGACTTGGTACAAATCCTTCTAGTGGGTGCATATACTTGTCCAATCAGAAAGAAAAACATTTTGCCTTGGCACTAGTGTAGGAGAGCATGTAGGGGATCCGGTTGTCAAGTGATGGCATGGGTGTTGCAACAACTAGTGTTATGATATGCCATTGTGAAATAATCTTGACAATTCAATCATCATTGTCGGTGTTCCTAGACCCTCCTGCTGAGAGAGAGAGAGAGAGAATTTCTCAGTGCCGAAGATGGTGGCTTACACCTCAACCGAAGAGAAGCAAAGAATGGTACTTCTTGTGCCCTTGAGTTGACATTTGAGAAGCCTTAGATCAGCACCGATATTGAGAAACATGCATGCAATTGGGGTTGAAAAGCTGTGCAAATTTTCCATTGTTCGATTGATCGTAGGACATGTATGATGACCATGATCTGACGTCACAGAACTCAAAAATGTGGAGGAGTTTGGTGGCTCATTTGATAAAAAGGCCTTAGGCCAACCATGTAAAGGTCATCCTCATGCTAGCTACAATCTCATTGACAAGCTTGGTTGGCCTTGTTGTGACAATTTATTTTCTCAAGCTATAGTAAAATACTATTGAATTCTCAGAGTTAAAATTCCGGATAGTCAGCTCCCTGTGTTTTTTGAAGTACATGTGTTTTTTGAAGTACATCGTATCTTCCTCTCCCTATCTCTGTTCTACATATCCTGCAATTAGTGTGTTTCAAGAGTCAACATTCTATACAAGAAGCTCCACAAGCACTTTCTGTGCTTTTTGAAGTACACCATATTTGGCATACTTGTCGACCAAGACAATGCCAAGCACAAATTCTCTTTTGTGCGACCCTTGACTAACAATATCATCGTAAATTTGTTTACCCATATCAATGTCTTGCGTAGTGCCACATGCCTTCAAGAGGAACGCATACGTAAATATTGCATTTGGAGCGATGCCCTAGTTTCGCATCTGTTGGAACAGCCCAAGGCTTCCCAGTGGCATAGCCCACATTTGGCATACATGTCGACCAAGGCAATGCCAAGCATAATGCAGTGAGCTGGAATTCCCAAGTCGCGCACTTTTCCTTGTATGTATAAGTAGCCTTACAGGCCCAGCTTCAGCCAGCATATCCGAGTTTCTGCTGTTAGAACGCATAACTTATAAGAGCTCTCTCTCTCTCTCTCTCTCTCTCTCTCACACACACACACACACACACACACATTAGCCTAGAATCATGGCCGCACCTGTCTTCTATACCATATCCTCAGTCCAATATCAGGGATACAAGCTGACACAACGGGGCCCTCAGGTTGTGCTGGAAGCGGAAGACATTGATAGCCCATTTCAGGTATAAATGAAGGAGTGTGTGTGAAATGTGTGTGTGTGTGTGAGAGAGAGAGAGAGAGAGACTAGAGAGAGAGAGAGAGTGTGTGAAACTGCACGAGTTGCAGGTGTGGTACAAGGACGACTGGTGGAGATTTACGGAGGACAAGGCAGGCAATCCAGCGTTTGCCCTCATCAACAACGGCTCCAAGGCGGCTCTCAAAGCGGACGCCGATGCCGCGCCTTCTCATGTACATCACTCACAATATATGATCATGCATGAAATGAAACTCGACCTCCCATTACGAGCCTAGCTTATAGGTATTAGGCATGAGAAGTAATATTGATTGTGTAGGTGTCTCTCTTCACTGAGTACGCGCAGTTTCCTCCTCGTCGGAGTACGTCACCATCTTCTCGGTGGCTCTTCAGATGCCCTTGAGGCTTGGCATTGGGACGTCCGCTCTAAAACCAGGCGATGGTGTTGCTGCCATTCTCAATGCCTCCTCCTCCTGCTACAGGAACATGGACCCTCGAGGCTTTCAGTAACTCGATCTCTCCCCATTGTTTCTCTCATTTCTTCACTTGGGCTTGAAATAATGGATATCAGTATCAAGGATACCATTCAAGGGGATTATTTCTAGGTTGAATAGGAGAACATTGGGTTTTTTCATGAACGATCCACTGTATATACAAGGACCTTACACACACTTGATACATTATGAAAGACTCAAATCAGCTAATGTATTGTCATGCCTCCAGTTCCAAAGGCCTATATTCTCCAATCACAATGGGTTAGCCAGATTCTTGTTGCTAAACCACCTCATACGGACGTAACATTCACCTCTGGTGCGGGCTCTTTCAATAACGAGCTTGGAGTAGTTGGAGTCACCAATCAAGCAAAACACAAATGGGTGCAAGAGGTAGTACATTCCTCTTTCCATTTTATCACCCTATGAAGTAAACACTTACTTTTTCTCAATAAAAAAACTAGCTATGTTATATGTTACAAATTGTCATGTATGTTATTTAGAGTCTTAATGATATTCTTGTGTTTTAAGAGTGATCAACCAAAACTTCAACAACTTCCAAAACTGCAATCTAATGATAGAACTAGCTACATATGGTTTTTGGCTAGCCATACAAATTAATTTTATTTGATATGTCATGAAAATAGTCCAAGAAAACTATTCTACAAATTCATTATGGTCCCAAAGGTGAGGGGAGCTCAACTTGAGTAACTCTAAACTCTGTAGTAGTAAAAGAATGCATCAATTGATGCCACCATTCTTTGAGAATCTTGAGAAGCGTCTCTAGTTGAATCTTGAACTTTGTTGCAAGCATCGAGGGTGTACCTCACATTTATATTTTGACCCTAATGTGTTCAAGTATCCACCCATTTAAAGAGATAGGAACATTTTAAATAGAACATTAAAACTAGAAACAGATCTATACATGTTAGACCTTTTTTTCCACCTCTTCTTCAAAATTTGATTAGATGGGCCTCATTAATCTCAAGATGACGTGTGACAACTTTGTCAAATTAACCTGATTATGTTGTCATGTTAAGATGTATATCTATCTAGCATTTCGAACATTGGGATTATGAAAGTAAATTTTAGATATGATTTTATATTTTTATTTACACACTCCACCATTGTACACATAATAAGACATATTACTTGATGATGGCCTTAGGTTTGGTATAAAGTGCCTGCTGCGAGTCCACTCGAAGATTCCAACTCTTCATTCTTTATCATTTGTAAGATGAATGGAAAAGCTTTAAAAGGATCCACAAAACCAGGAGATAAGGTATGGTTTACATTTTCTTATTTCTTGAATAATCATATGAGATCACATAGCCCACTGCACTTCCTATTCATGCTAACCTATAGTTTTAATTATCATAATATTTGATATGTGAGCCACCAATTGTTTATCACATTTCAATAAATGAATATTTATAAATATTTATTTTTGGTCCTACATAGGTCATATTAACAAAGTTTGATCCTCTTGATTACAACTTTGTCTGGTCCAAGGATCGATCATTGAGTAATGGACAAAGATACCTTGCCATAAATCTTGCAAATAGTGATAGCAAACTACATTGGTTTTTCCACCAGACAATGAGTACCAAAACGAAGCTTATAACCATCCTCTTACCTTACGTGAAGCTACAAGTGCGTCTGATACTAGAAGCCAGTGGAGTTTTGTTCCCTTTACCTCTTGATGTATGCTTTACTTGAAGCCTCATGGATGCAATATATTTGTTAAAACTTTTAATGATAATATTGATGAGATTTTTATAGTGTTTCTAATTTATGATTATTGATGTTCCAGGCCATTCATGTGAATTTCATGCTTGATGGGAAGAAGTAGCTTATTTTTCACTTCCTTCGCACATCTTTGAACCATGTCTACCACTTTTTAAGAAGCCAACAATAAATAATTAATGTACTCGACCATCGAATAAAGACATGTACTTTATTGACTTTTATGTTTATTAATGGCTCAAAACATACAATGTTGATGTGTTATGAAACAATGATGTTACAATCCATCCTTTAAATCTCTATGGGTATTCATTACCATCACATCTCAAATTCCCATCTTGTGTACACCCCACTAAATACCATATCTTTTCTAAGTTAAAATCTCAATTTGCAAACTGGTTTTTTGTTTTACCAAAGTTTTGGGGTTGTCCTATGTACATTTCCTCTCAAATTTGCAAAGTGCTACCCCCAATGTGCTATCTAATTGTGGGCCCAATTTTGCACACATCTTGAATTGTAGGGTACATGGATCACAAGCAACATTTGAAATCTCTCTAAAGCAATGGTTAGGCGTTGTTGTGCGGATCTCACAGCCAAAAAAATAATTGATTTTGACAATGGGGGAACATGGATCGTGATCCATGTTCCATCCTCTTTGTGGACTATGGTTGCATGGAAAGATTTTTCCCTTTGTGGGGAATTCACTTGTAAAATATTTTTGAATCTCGATATCATTTGATATCTCGATGGGCCTCTAAAATTTTTCAAAATCCCTATCTTACATTTGATTTGTGCAGATATTTTGATGATTTTTGAACCATCACAATTGATCTTGCTTAGTTAAGGTTCATACCTATGAAATTTGGTGGGGTAAGAGGCCTATGAGTGTCTGTAGTAGATGAAAAACGAGTAGCTAGCTCTACCTCACCAAAGCTCGGTGTGTGTGTGTGTGTGTGTGTGTGTGTGTGTATGTGTGTGTGATATAGAATGAAAATGATCTCTATCCTTCCCAATTTTTTCTATTTTCTCCTACCTACCCAGAGTGTTGAGTGTATACTTGCCTTGTTTTCTCACATGTTTCATGTCATACCATCTACGGCTCAAACGGATCATCATTTGGATTCCCGATCATCAATGTTCCCTGATTTTGCAAAACTTTTTGACTTGTGCCAACTTCTTTCAAACTTGACATGCTCAAAGCTCTTGCTTTGCAGATTCAAATGTTTGTTTTCAAAACCTCATTCCTCGTTTTCTAGCTTTGTTTATTAATTTTTGATCCTTATTAGTTTAAAAAGATAAGAAAAATTACTAAAAGTTAGTATTATTTGGTCAAAAATTTAGCCAAAATTATTCCATACACTAATATATACATACTCTAATTCTAGACATCATGTCTGTCGAGATTTGTTGTTATGGCTCATTATTATGCCTAATAAGGGTTAAATAACATCATGTCTATCGAGATTTGTTGTTATGGCTCATTACTATGCCTAATAAGGGTTAAATATTACTAAAAGAAAAAAAAAAATAGCGACAAAAACACTCATCATCTTGCAGCTTTAGATCTTGCAACAAGCTTCTCAAGGTACTATTACTCCCCACTTCCCATCTTGCGTCATCCCAGCCGAAGGTTTGTGCAATGTGCCTAGGCACAAACAGCATGTCTATGCAAGGCCGTGGAATGCGGCCCTATTACGTGTAAGGAAGACATGAATCGGGTAACAATATGATGTGCATTAGGCAGATAATGAACCAATTGTGCAAAGGTTTTCATTGGCAAGGTTCTATCTAAATTGTGTTGTTCGAAAAAAAGATTTTGTAAACGGCATGCTCATTCTTTGATAGTTGGTTTTGTGAGTACTTTTGGTGGGTAATCATTTCGCTAGGCATAGCTTTTTGTACCCACGTGTAGTTTGGTTGTGGAGATTGCCAAGGTTGTTGTCGTTTTGGTTGCTTGGGTTTCTATTGCCAAGTTGGTTTATTGGAGGTTGGTGGTTTGTGGCTGATTTGGATTCTAAAATCTATTTATACTTGGGTTGATTAAATAAAGTGTTGGTCTCCTGTGTGGATTTCTTATTCCAAGTATAACAGCATTGAGGGATTCCGTTTCCTATGGAATGTGGCTGGATTGAGATGGAAGGCTCATTTGAATTTGGTGGCTTGGGTAGCCACATTTGCTTCAGGCTTGTTGTCATTATTGATTTCTTTATCCAAACTTTTTTTATTTATTTTCCTTGGATTTGTGAAGGTTATATAGGCCGCAATGCAGACCATGATTCTAGTTGTACTTGGTCCACATTCCAAAAATGATATGTTGGTGCCAACGAAGTGACATATGAGGTGCCCTTAACACTAGTTTGGTACCAAAACAAGACACTTAAGTGTCCTTTTTTTACAAATTTAAATTAAATACTACTTGCATTAGACGGTTTATTTAAGAAAATCCTCTTGATATGCTTAGATATGTTAACACTAGGTTGGTAATGGGACACTTTTATGTCTTGTTGAGTGACCATTTTCCTTGAATTATGTCAAGAGTTTTGAAATGGATTTTCAGGTGCTATCTATTTAGAAAGTTGTCTCATAAGCTGAAAAAAACTCGACATTTTTTTGGAATATCAATTCCATCTTTAACATTGTCCTTGCACAACATTTCACAACCTAAACTGTGTGAAAAAACGTGTCCTATTTTTGGCTTTTTTCAACTTTTTGCAACTATACCACTCTAGAATTCATGTCTGTGAGGTCTATAATGCTAGAGAACGATCTTTAGTAGTCCTCAGCATGTTCTGATGCTTCTAGAAAGAAATAAATATTAAAGTTGTAAGTTATGACCAAATTACAAAAATTGTCAAATCCTGTTTTTTAGCCAATTTTAGCTCTTCTATTATTTTTTTGGTGGATTTCATGATATCCAAATGCATTTTTTATTTTCTATGTCGCATATTGTAACATAAAGCTAATATTCCTTGAGTTTTGGGGCACCTAATACCCTATTTTGCATAGTACACAACGATGGTTGATTTTTTCAATTATAGAAGAAAACGAAACATTCTAGTATATCAAGTATATCTTTTTCAATATTGTTAGTTTCTTGTGACAACTACATGCATTTTGTAGGTAGTAAACATATCTACTCATAAGGATCAAATTTGGCTAGATGTTAAATAGTTTCTATGGGATTCTACACCTCATAATGTTGAACCCAGTTTTTTCATGTTTGCTGTATTTAACACTTCATCTTTGTCCCCAAGATTTCCCTTGGTAAGAGATGTATTATTATTTTGACATGCTCCATGGCTCCTTATGAACATATATAAAGGACAATAGCGAACTAAGAAAACATGCATATATTATTTGTATTGAGCGTGGCTATAGAAACTTTGATGATATATTTGCAGAATGGTAAAAATTCAACTTTTTTGTACCTATTTATTTTGGCAAAACAAAAAATGAATAGTAAGAAGCAATCATATGTTCTGATCACCAACCCATTGAAGTTAACTAGGGAATTTATCTCAAGTCCTACAAAAATCCCTAATCTTATTTTTATGCAACAAAACGTAAGAAATGACTATTCTGATGAAAATGCACTGGTCCATCAACTTTGGAGGCTTGGTGTGACCAAAAGATGAGAAATTTTACAAGTTTCTTATTTTTTCCATGTGTAGTAGGCCTTGAACTATAACCTCATGAAAGGATTTTACAAAGTGAGTGGATCTACTATGGTTTTGGAGTTTTTTTTCAAAACCCTGAAAGGACACTTTTATGTCCTGTTAAGTTACCAACCTAGTGTTAATTATAGCATCTTTTAAAAATATAACCTTGCATTTTAGAATCTACCATGATCAAGAACTATACTCATCCAATTGACCCTCGTAAGACTATGATTGATAGTTTGAAGAAATCGATTTTATAAGCTCAAGAAAAAATGAAGCGACCTAGTAGAAAATTTTAGGTGTCCTTTCCACAGTTTTGCTATAGATAATTGAAAGTTTGACGTGAAAAAAAAATGACTTGGGAGTATATGAAAAAATGGAAAGTTCTATGTGTTTGATATAGCCATTTCATTCATATCGTTGTATACAAAGAAAAATATGTCTTTGATGTATTTGAGAGTTTTAGAAAGTGATACATTTCTTACCCTTTCCATTGAGGACTCAAGGTGGCAAGTAGAAGGGCTTTGGTATGCAACAATTATTGGATTATTTAAAATATTCAAAACTGCATAAGAGAGAACTTTGATATTTTCATTCTTGAGACATAAGCATTCAAAACCGCAAATAATATCTAACTTTCTATTTAGATCAACTAAATGTATCAAAGTATGTGGTACATACACAACTAGGGTGTCCAAAACCTTGATTTTAATGTTATTATAGAGAACTCAAGATTTTCAAGAGTTTTTGCACGATAAAAAATTCAAGATAGAGTTCAAGCAACGAGATTTATTTGAGTTAAGGAGCCCAAAAAATACTTAGTTTCTTGGTTTCAACATATAAAGTCATTTGTAGTTGTCAAATGACACTAAAACAATCCCAATTCCACAAGGGGACCTTTGGAAAACTAAAATTATGCTCTTATTCAGCACGTGCTCGAGTATGAAATTATGTCTATAACTTGTGTGTGACTTGGAAACTTGTCTTTAAAGTGCATTCCACGGTTTTGTAATAGTATGTGCTAACACTTGGCTTTTATAAACATAAAAAAGTCCATCTCTAAAAGAAGAATATATAAGAGTTTTATGATATTTTTGTCAAAACAACTTGAAATTTTACTAAAATTTATGACTTAGAACTTACCAAAATTCTATCTATACGGATTGTATTTTGACATGAAGAAAAATACAATGTTTTCTTTGCCTCATAACAAACCTATGGTAGAAATAAGGTATAAAAAACTTCTTTCTAGATTGACAAATAAATTGCCAAAACTTGGAAGGAAAACAAGACACTTTAGTGTCTCAGGACACTTAAGTGTCCAATTACAGGACTAGTGTTAAGATTGAACCTTAGGGTGTCATATTGCCAATCTTGAATGTCCTTGTATGTTTGTATCCACCATGAGACTTCTAAGATAAGTGATTCATTGAGATCATTGTTGTCCATTATGTGGAGTTGATGTGGACAGTGATTACAATGTTGATTGATATGTTAGCTTGTCCTAAGCTGACCATTGTGCCTTTTTTGTCTTCTCTCAGCTCGATCTTTATTGGTATAAATATCTCATCTGATAGCTTGAGGTATGTCGAATACTTCCTGGAATCGACATGTGCATCCATATCTACAATTTCTCTTTCTGTTGATCCATGTGTTAGCTATATATTGATCCGTATATCCATACCATCAAGACAATTTGGTCCTGTCTAAATTGCCTCGATAGGAGGAGATGGGGTTTTTAATTGTCAAATTGGAGCTATGTGTGCCGTTCTTTATGATTTAAAAATCAACAACTTTCCTTCCTCCTGGGCATGGTCTTGGATGGCTTGAGAAATCTACTTCCATTTCTTTGCTTGATGAATCTTGCCTAGCATGTCAGTAGTGAGCGGTAAATGATCTCTTTAAGCTGCAACCATTGATCCAGCTAGACATCAGGCTGCACTAGGTGATATGTTGTTGATCACAAATGGGTCATTTCCTTGCTTTTTCAATTTCTTGGAGTGATGATTCAAAGTATAGGCCAATACATAGTCCCCCTTTTGAAAATCCTCGTTTACTATGTGTTGATCATGAGAATCTTTAATTTGTTGTTTTTGTGCATAGATGGGTGCAATAGCCTTGAGTTTCAATTCATCTAACCTCGTTAATCAAATAGCCATCTCTGACCGTTCATGTCCAATCCATCCTAAATTTTTGGCTACTCCTAGTGTGGGAACTAAGAATTCTATGGGCAATATGACATTAATCCCAAACACCAAATAGAGAGTGTTGTTGCGAGTTTTGTTTTGTATGCTACCCGATATGCCGAAAGAGCTAAATGTAGCTTCTGGTCCTAGTTTGCTCTTGATTCATCTATAATTCTGGTGAGAACTGTACATAAAACTTTATTTGGGCTTTCCGTTTGTTTGTTCTCTTGAGGGTGATATGGCATTGACTTTTATGTTTATTAATGGTTCCAAAAAACAATACAATGTTATTGTGTTAATGATATAGGATGTTACAATCCAGTCTTTAAAATCTCTATAGGTATTCATTACCATCACATCTCAGATTCCCATCTTGTGTACAATCCTACTAAATATCATATCTTATTTTCTCTCTCTTACACTATATAGGAGTTTTCTATAACCGCTAACATTGCCGCAAAAAAACAAAGGAAAAAGGAAGAGAAAATTTGCGGGGTGGTAATAACCGCGGCTATGTATGCGATAGTGGTTTCTCAACAATAAGCACGGTAATAGTCATGGCCATATACCCGCAGGTATTACCGGTTCAGTTGCCGTGTTTATTACCGCGCTTATTACCGCTACACGCTAATTCAAAAATAAAGGTGCTCATTTGGGCCACCCAAAAACGAGCACCTTTATTTTTGACCTGCATAAAACAATGAAACATCAATTGTCTTTTGAAAGAGTATAAAAAATACCAAAGAATTGAAATTAAATTTACTTTACCTTGACAATTAAAAATGTAGAAGGTCAACTATATACATTGTGCCACATTGGGACTTACGAAAGTTTGGACAAAACATTTTTCTATTTAATCCTCCTCTATCTCGTCGTCGTCTAGACGCACGTATGTTGGATCACTTTGACTCTACATAAACCCAAACCAAATTCAAAAATTATCAACAACTCAAAACAATTCATACAAAACTACTTGTTTAAACTTACCGCTTGTAGTGGTCCAACTGCCGCGTCCGATTGCTCGTGAGAGATGTGGTTGTTTTCGAACAACCATCACCAAGTATCAAATTCTCTATGTCGCTCCCAATACTTGACCATCTCTTTGGTTGGTCAAGAGAGAGTGATAGTTTACTCAGTTAGCAATAACAATACCAAATCATCAACTACAATCTTTATAATCACCGATCGACGTTATAATTCAATTACTCTTACATATTTATCCTTCCAAGATCCCTTGCCTCCTTAGCCATAGTGCGTGGGAGTTTGTCTTGCGTGAGCCTCGCGTTGTTGTCTGTATGATGAGGCTGTTGCAGCTTGATCTCTCTTCTCTTGAATTGCCCATGCACTCTCACTCTACGTCTGCCATGTTTCCACCGCAGTAACTCTTGTCTGGATCTTTGACCTGGTTGGCTGCTACACGCTACATAATAGACTGCCTGTTTCTCAAAAATGTCTTTATGTAGCCCTCCAACCATTGTTGTGAAAAACGTTGATCGGGGGCATTTGGAAATCTAGCTAACAGAGCGTCCTCAATGTACCGTGTATGATCGGGCAGTTGGTATCTAAACTTTATAAAATAGTTCTTATCCGTTGAATGTAAAATAATTTTTAGATAGCATCGAAATTCCCTGCCTTGTCCTGTGCCAAAATCCACCTCCTTGCCATATTTAACCCTGTAGTAGCGCCCATGCGTGTCTGGCATTGGTGCGTCAGTATCTTTGTCCTTTGCATTAGGGGCGGCATGCTCTCAAAATGGGGACTCCGTTCCCCTGCCACTACCAAAACATGCCAAATCACAAGATCCACCGCCGCTTCGTCTCTCACGACGCTCACAGCCTTGAGACAAGAGTCAATGCGCGTTGCCAGAGGAAGTCCATCGACGATGTTCTGACGAAGCTGGAGTGGAGTGGAGTGTCATAGGACCCTGTGATGACATGGGAGTAGGACCCTGCAATGCAAGGGGAGTAGGACCCTGCAATGGAATAGGAGTATGACGATAGGAAGGGAGAGTAGAGGGAGGTACTGTCGGTGCAAGGCTCTATAAGTAAGGAGTCCCTCCTTGATTCCCCCATGGTGTAGTCTGCGGAGAAATGCCGTAGGTCGCAAGCTACTGCAGAGTGTGGTAGCCAAACAAATCCTCCATCGAATGGAGGTACTGCTCTCGTAAAGAGATAGCCCACTCTAAGTCGGGATCTACGATCGGTGGGGATGAACCTGAGAAGGGTAGGTATAGGATGGCCATGCCTGCAAATAACAAAAAAAAACCTATGACACTCATGGTTTAGGGTTAACTACGTAGAAACATTCTTTATTTCTTTGCTTGTTCTCACCGACTTAAGACTCAGGTCCACTGGAGGTGATGTCCCACCCCAGGGGGAGCCCACGTGAGATGTGAACCAACCAAAAGGAGAGCCAGCTGGCTACTCCTCACCAGTTGGTCTCTCGTGTGACATCTACATTACAAAGAGCAATATAAGATAAATCTTTCTACCCTACTCACTCATCTATAAATATGTACACAAGTATATTAGCACACAAACACGTAGGTACATATACATACTAGTAGACCTAAGTAGAGGCTAGTAGTGCCAAAGGTCAACTGCATCTCTTTATATATCATCGCAGTCTCAACCATGGTAAAACCAAAGGGACATTGCGGTAATCCATGCATGAGTGGATCAATGATCGCAACGCCACGATTAAAAAAAGGACTATACCCAAGAGGAAGCATCTAAGCTTCGGTGCTATGCTCCCGTACCTAGTGTCTACATACATGCATAAACAAAAATATATGTACACACATAGATATGTTATGGTTTGTAAATGTAGCCATCGTTTTGTGTTGGCTACACTTAGATTCAACGTCTAAGTGATCAATTGATTGTAGCATTACAATTCTCTCCTAGAGGATATATATATATATATTAGCACACAAACACTTAGATACATATAAATACTAGTAGACATAAGTAGAGGCTAGTAGTGCCAAAGGTCAACTGCACCTCTTTAGATATCATCGCAATATCAACCGTGGTAAAACCAAAGGTGCATTGCGGTAATCCACGCATGAGTGGATCAATGACCGCAATGCCAGAATTAAAAAAGGACTATACCCAAGAGGAAGCATCTAACCTTCGGGTGCTATGCTCCCGTACTTAGTGCCTACATACATGCATAAACAAATATACATGTACACAAATATATGTTATGATTGTAAATGTAGCCATCATTTTGTGTTGGCTACACCTAGATTCAACGTCTAAGTGATCAATTGATCGTAACATTACAATTCTAATGTAATGCAATAATTAGTAATTCCGTTTCTCTCACTGAGTCTCTCTCTCTCTCTCTCTCTCTCTCTCTCTCTCTCTCTCTCTCTCTCTCTCTCTTCCCTTCTCGGTCGTGGAGTTGAACTACGAAGCCGAAGCTCCATCCCAGATTCATGCATATGCCTCCATGTAAACAAAGCACTTTGTTCAACAAAGCGTCCTTGCCTTGAAGTTAATCTTGGTGCTGGTCGCTCAGGTATCCCTTTGGAGCCCAATTTTCATCTTCTTAACTTCTTTCTCTCTCTCCCTCTTTCCCCTCTTTCTCTCTCTCCCTATCTCTCTCTATTTACTCTCTCTCTCTCTCTCTCTCTCTCTCTCTTTATTCCTCTCTTTTCCTCTCTCTCTCTCTCTCTCCCTCTCTCTCTCTCTCTATTTACCCTCTCTCTCTCCCTATATATTTATCTCTCTCTCTCTCTCCCTATCTCTCCCTCTTTCTCTCTATCTCTCCCTCTTTCCTATCTCTCCTTCTCTCTCTCTCTCTCTCTCTCTCTCTCTCTCTCTCTCTCTCTCTCTCTCTCAGACAGTAGTCGTTTTTTGACCTAGTAGACAGCAGTCCACTCTTTTGATCATAACTTCTTCATCCGAACTCCGATTTGGGTGATCTATAGCTTCAATCGAAGAGCACGAAGTCCTCTACGCATTGATGTAAAGACAGAAATTTTCAGAGTTATGAAAGGCGTTTCTGTAGCAGCATTTCCGAAGTGAACAGGTTCAACAAAATTGATTCTCATCTCCTATTTTACATACAATGTCTTCCGGCACTCGCAAGGGTTCTTCTTCTTCAACAAGATCCACAACCATTGTGGAAAGTGATCCAAAATCTCCTAAGTGTGGAGATAGCAACACAACCCCCCAACCAACGACATCGGAAACCATGATCATGGCGTACTTGGTATCATTGCAAGAGACCGTAAACAAACAAGGCGAAGACTTACGAGCACTTGCAATGGAGAATGGCACACTAAGGGTACTTGTGGTTGAGAGTGAAAATCTCAAGAGGACACTTGAGATGCAAACAACACGTTTGATGCAACTTGAAGAGGAAGTCAAGGAATGTAAACGCTCTCTTGTGGACTTGAATGCTTTGAAGGAGCGGATGAGCAAAGTAGAGCATGACCATGTATTGAAAGAGGAGAAATTTGACACTATGAGCCGGGATGTATGCGACATGAAAAATGTATGCACAAACAAGTCTTGGGCTGATGTATGTGGTAGCAATGTGGTTTCTAATTCCTCACTCATGCAAGCTATGGTTCAAACAAAGAATGTTGAGAATGTGGATGTGGAGGAGTTGAAAGAACGGGAGCGACGTTCCAAGAACATTGTTATTCGTGGAATTCGCGAAGAGAAGTCAGAGACACCTCCTTCTCTTGCCATTGTTATTGAAGATTTCTTCAAAACCCACTTTGGCATGTCCGGAGTTATGGTCTATGGAGCAC
This sequence comes from Adiantum capillus-veneris, assembly GCF_014529385.1. Lineage (NCBI taxonomy): Eukaryota > Viridiplantae > Streptophyta > Polypodiopsida > Polypodiales > Pteridaceae > Adiantum > Adiantum capillus-veneris. The sequence continues at coordinate 35,736,098 of NC_140934.1, forward strand.
ATAGAGTGGGGAAGCAAGGAGCTCTTCGCTCGGGAGAACGGCCAATTGTATGCACCATGCCGGATGAGACCAAGCGAAAGATTATCCTTGATAATAGTTGGATCTATTTGAGGGATACAAAATGTTTTGTATGTGAAGATCGCACTATTAAGCAACAAAATATGCGTCGCAAGGCATATGAGGAAAAGAATAATAAAAACAAGGAGATCTCTCATGAAGAAAATGTGCCCAAGGAGGAGGCAAGTCTCTCAAGCAAATAGGGATGCGTGACCTATGAGACCGAGTTACAATTGAAAATATGCTTTTGGAATTGTAATGGATACCCATGGAATGCGGGGGTTGGCATTGATGAACTAACAAGCAAAGCCGATGTTGTACTTCTTGTTGAAACTTAGGAGCATGATACACAAAGGATTGACGGCTTGGAGGATTACAATGTACATTCATTGATGTGGTCAAAGAATCTCAAGCAACGAAGAGGACAAGGAGGGTTAGCATGTATGGTTAAGAAAGGATTGGAAGATTTTGTATCAATTGTGAAAGATGACAAGTACAAACGTTATGTATGGCTGAAAATTATGACACCAAAAAGAGTACCCATTTTTGAAGCCGGTTGCTACATTCCTCATCATGATTCTCCCTTTTATGCTTGCATGGATAGAGATCAACCATTTTCTGATTTGGAAGAGGACATTGCTTATTTCAAAGGTGAAGGTGATGTTATTGTATTTGGGGATATGAATGCTCGCACAAAAACATTGCAACATGATACTCAACAATTTGATATGCCATACATTTCAAGGGAGTTGGAGGAAGTTCACTTGTATGATCGTACTTCAATGGATGAGAAAGAGCCGGATCACTATGGAAAGTTACTTTTACACATGTGTAATAGCACGGGTATGCTCATTTCCAATGGTGTATCTTTGTGGAGTGGAACCAATGGATTTACATGTAGAAGACATAATGGGGATAGTGTGATTGACTATATGCTACTCTCTGAAGCCATCATGTATCGCATAAAGAGTTTTATGTTTGGTCAATGGACCCCGGAATCCGACCATCGCACCTTATGTATTGACCTTTCATGTGGAGAAGCAACTAAGCATGATAATCTCAGCCAAAGGAAAGAGAAGTTATCACTATGTATGGATTTCAAACGGGCACCAATGTACATTGAAATGGTTGAGCAAAAATTATGGATGACAAAGCTTTAATGTGATGCACCATTGGAAACTAAATGGGAAGCTTTCAAAAAAGCTATTTGTTCTTGTGCGGAAGAATGCTTTGCCATAAAGCATCTCCATGGTATCAACAAAGATAGATCACGCAAAAGGTGGTTTGATAAAGAATGTCAAGATGCTCAAAAGTCCTTGATAAAGCTTGATGCAACTATGGACAAAGACAACTATCAAAGTCATTTGCATACATACAAGGCATTGATTCAAAAGAAGAGAAGAAGATGGGAAGTAAAGCAACAAGAATTTCAAGTCCAAGAAAAGGCACATGCATGTGGAAGATTTTGGAGAAACTTGAGTCTAGTGGATATGTACACACATTGTAGGCAATTATATGAGCAAGAAAATACTGAAAAAATGCCATTTTATGGTTCACTCCCATGTATGCCGTCTTTTTTTACTATTGAGGATGTATGCGGTGGGCTTGAAAAGTTGGCCACTCGCAAAGCGGGAGATCTTCAAGGTATCAAGCCGGAGATGATCAAATGGACGGGAGATTTTACCCATGAGTGGATGTGTGATATGTTCAACCTTGCACTTCAACATGGTATGCCTTATGATTGGAGTACTAATTGGGTTAAGCCTTTGTATAAAGGAGGGGATGTAAAGAATGTAAGCAACTACCGGACTATAATGATTGGGTCTCTTATGGCAAAGTTGTTTGGGTGCGTAATGGAAATGAAATTGAGTGATTGGGCTGAAGAGAATGACAAGCGTGCAAAGGGACAAGCGGGTTTTCGTCGATGCCATAGCACCATTGATCATCTTGTCACTCTTCGTGTTCTCATGGAGGAAAGTCGGTTGAAAGGCAAGCGATTGTATTGTTGTTTTGTGGACTTTAAGAAAGCCTTTGATATGATTCCACGTAACAATTTGTGGAGAAGGATGGAAGAACTCCAAGTGCCAAGTGAGTTTATGCTTGCGGTTTCTCGAATCTATGAGAAGGTGATTTGTCAATTGCGCATGGGAAGAGAAATTTCAGAAATTTTTGTAAGCACTATTGGGGTTAAACAAGGATGTCCATTGTCACCAACTCTCTTTGGTCTATGCATCGATCAATTGGAACAAATGGTACTTGACTTTATGCAAGAAGAAGGCATTGAAGAGGTCACTATTTGCAATGCGGTAATCATGCTTTTGTTGTATGCGGATGATGTAGTGCTTCTAGCACACACTTTAGAAGATGCACAAAAGCTTATGGTTGTCCTTGAGAACTTTTGCTTGCATAGTGGGCTGATTGTAAATGAATCCAAAACAAAGGTTATGCTTGTGAAAACCAACCATAAGGAGAAGCCATGCATTGTGTACAACAACGAGACACTTGAAGTTGTTGAGAGCTTTAAGTACCTTGGCCTTGAGGTTCCATCCAATCACAAGTGGCATGAATGTGCTATGCGTCGTTTGGAAGCGGGAAAGAGAGCATATTATACATTTGAGAACATGTGTAATGTAGGAAACATCAAGTGTTGGGTTCTCAAGAAGTATCTTTTTGATGCATTGGTGACACCGGTTCTTCTTTATGGAGTTGAAGTGTGGGGCGGAAGCATCTCAAAGTCTACTTGGAAAGAGTTTGAGAATGTCCAAAAGCGTTTTCTTACAAACTTTCTCCAAGTTAAGACACAAACACCATATATGCTCTTACTTCTTGAGTCGGGATCTCTTCCAATTGAGGTTATGGGCATGGAAAGGGTTGTGGAGTACATGATAAAGATGCGTCAAAACCCCTCACATCGACTTCCTACAATTGCATGGGAAGCAAGCAAAAAAGTTCAAAAGACGCATAAAAGAAGATCTTGAGCACAGGATGGATGCAAGACATAAAGAAGTGGTTTGGGAGATGGGATGCATTACACTTGCTACATGATGCTTCAATTGACTCTCAAGTGAATGAAGCTTTTCTACAACGCCAATGTATTACGGCTTGGGAGAAATCCGGTGGGTCACGCTTCATACATTACACTACCTATATTGCCCCCAACTACAAAACCATGTTCTTCGCTGAGAGAGGAAACCGTACTCACACTTACATGCTTGAGCCTATTCCCTTGTCCGCGATACGCACTATCGCAGCAATTCGGCTTAGCTCCCATTTCCTTCGATGCGAGATAGGGCGTTGGGGCAATGGAGAAGAGTCAAATCGATTGTGCACATTATGCTCACTGCAAGTTCGAGAGTCTGAGTACCACACACTACTAGAGTGCTCAGCTTTTGATCACATCCGAACTTGCTTCTCTCACATTTTCAGCCATAACTTAGACCTACACACTTTCCTCTCCCAGCCAAAGTGTGGGCTCTCCATTGCGACTCTCATCACTACAATTTTGGAGCATCGAGAGTCACTCATCAGCCATACACATACTACATCACATGTAACTTTGGTCCCATAGGTCATATTTGACCTCCGAGGACGATAATAAAATCTATCTATCCATCTCTCTCTCTCTCTCTCTCTATTTACCCTCTCTCTCTCCCTATATATCTATCTCTCTCTCTCTCTCTCCCTATCTCTCCCTCTTTCTCTCTATCTCTCCCTCTTTCCTATCTCTCCGTCTCTCCTTCTCTCTCTCTCTCTCTCTCTCTCTCTCTCTCTCTCCTCTCTCTCTCTCTCTCTCTATTTACCCTCTCTCTCTCCCTATATATCTATCTCTCTCTCTCCCTATCTCTCCCTCTTTCTCTCTATCTCTCCCTCTTTCCTCTCTCTCTCTCTCTCTCTCTCTATCCCTCATCCTCTCTATTTCTCTGTCTCTCTCTCTCTCTCTCTCTCTCTCTCTCTCTCTCTATCTCTCTCTCTCTATCTTTCCCTCTTTCCTATGTCTCCCTCTTCTTCTCTCTCCCTCTTTCCCTCTTTCCTATCTCTCCCCCTCTCTTTCTCTCTCCCTCCCTATTTCTCCCTCTTTCTCTCTCTCTCTCTCTCTCTCTCTCTCTCTCTCTCTCTCTCAAAATAGAAACAGAGGGCTGGCTGAAAATTGATGCTTCTAAATGGATATGCACATCATGTACAATGCAAGCTCCCGAAGATGAAGCACATGTGACATTGGAATGCCCAGAATATGCTCACATCCGGGCTAATTTCAACCACTTCTAAGCGGTTGTTCTACCTTTGCGGACCTATTATCCAAGACAGACCCCTCCTCTACAGATCTCGGAACATACCTCACCCGCATACTTGAGCATCAAAAGACACTCATAGGAACACAAAAAGACAATAACACACACCACACCATACACCCCCGTGAGGGGCGACTATGTATCACTTTGAGGTCCCATGGGTCATTTCTGCCCCCCTGCGGATGTTAATACCAAATCAAATCACTCTCCCCCTCTCTCTCTCTCTTTCTATGTGTCTCTCTTAATCTCATGGGCATACTCAAAAATGGGCGGTACGCCTCTCTCTCTCTCTCTCTCTCTCTCTCTCTCTCTCTCTCTCTCTCTATCTATCTATCTATCTATCTCTCTCTCTCTCTATCTTTCTCTCTCTCTTTAAAAACCCGTAATATGCGGGTATACACAACGCTGAAAAAAACCTATGTCTTTCGCTTTCTCTCCATCTCTCTTTCTCTATCTCTATCTCTAACTTTTTTTATCTATTGTTTTTATAAAAAAAAAGGGGGAACCCATAAGATGTGGAGTGGCACGGTAATAAATAATAACTTTAATCCTTTAAAATGCATAACAGGTTCTTTGAACCTTACTCTCAATAATTATAATCTACCAAATCCTATATTAAAAGCGTATGTGCATATAAGGAAGATTTCCTGTCAAAATATAACTCCACCGAATTTGGCAAGCCCAAACAAGGTGCATACAGTTGGTGAAGGCACTGGGTATCATAATGATAAGCGCGGCGGATTGCATATAAGCAGCGCAGAGGGCTTGCAAGAGAAAAAACCAATTGTGCACTCATACTGAGCATTCTTCCACACACACACACACACACATCCTAGGCAGCGTGTCTTGGTGTTTTCCTTCACACAGTGTGGCTTGGTGATTTCTTTCATACACACACACACATCATAGGCAGCGTGGCTTTATGCTGCTTCAAACTTGAAAAAAAGGGACGCATGTCTACTTGAAGGAGAGATGTCCTGATCTTACATAAGCGGCTCACACATAGAATCTCAGTTGGCGAATCCTCATCATCCGGAAGCACAATCGGGATAGGCGTTGATAGCATTGGAGTACGGCACAGTAAGGGAAACCTGCGATTCTTTACAGTATTGTAAATCTTGTTACTTTATGAAATGTTTAAAGCTTGGTAGATTGATGTACGTAAGCAAGGTTTACAGAAATATTTTTTGACATGTAAACTAGTGTACTTTGTATATAAAAAAGAAAAACGTTTTTTAGAGAAGAAAACTATATGCAATTCAATAGAAGAAGAGACGGGGAACGTATATCTGCTCTACATAAATGTGTATAGATGCATGTTTTCAGTCTGATATAAATTGTTCACATAATCTAGAACACTATTTTATCTGCATGTTTTGGAACACGGGGTATCTCATATGAAAACGAATACATGGTGTAACTATTAGAACAGACATTGGATATACCATGGGCTAATTGTATTTGATATCAAATTCCAGAAAAAGTAAGATAATGTTTGAGACAGACATAGAAAAGGAAAAAAGGTTTTTTCTAAACAATGATTGACTGAAAAATGGTAAAAATCTACTCATAGATAGCATATTGTATGTGGTTTATTTGGCAGAATCAAATCGGAAAGCATTCGAAAACGGTTTCAGCAAGACACATATAGATGACGACCCCGAGCTCTCAGGTAGACTTTCAGTCTACCGAGAAGGTGTTGTTCCAGAATTAGGCATAAGGTTTCCTTTCTTTAAATTGATATAAACAGTAGGAAATTATTAGCATAATGTGCATAATTTTGTATGCAAAATTTAATGTAATCTTCTGAACGAGGTACTTGTAAATGAAATGCTACCTAGTATGTACATAGAAGGTGGGATGTGATAGAAAAAAATACATTTTTTGCTAAAAGATAAAGACGGTTTTTTTAATAATAAAAAAAAAAGTGTGACATAACCATAGCTTAGAAAGTACGTATATATTTGGATAGATAGGTTTATTTTTACTCTCTTCAAGCATAAATCCTCATGTGAGGCTCCTACAAAAGGAGGGATGGTATGCTTTTTTAAAAAAATGGGACCACATACAAACAAAACTCTGCCAAAATTTTGGCAAAATATATCTTATGCGTTATACAAACCCAAAAATAGGTATCCGATCCTACATTTTCTAAATATTTTTTCTCAATATCTCTCTCTATATCCTCTCAGGCTATAACTCTATCCATTTAAAGGATAGGATGTCCAAACCTCAGAGATAGTTAACAGGAAAGTGTTGTTGTATAGCCGAGTTTTTCCAATTGGTCTTGGAAACGAGCATCTAGAATAGACCACTAATAGACAAGATTTGGTTTATATAAAGGTACTACAGGGCATGATGCTATCTATCGAAAACCAAACTATGGGGTATATACCATCCTTTGAGAATGCAAGCCCAAAAACTCACAAGAGATGCTACCTACCCAATGGAAAGCCACGTCCCTCCACCATACATGATTTTCTAGAGGATGCGAATGAGCCTTCATCATCAAACCTAAAACAACGAGTGCACCAATGGAAATTATGGTAGAGGAAAGTCTGCCACACAAAATTATGGAGGAAAATACCGTTAAAAGACGAATCATGCATTCTAGAGAAGCAAAGAAAAACTCCCTCGAAATGCATATAAGGAGAGTGAAGGGGTTTAGGGCTATGTGACAGCAATAACAAGCAGAATAGATTGTTTGGATATCTGTATTCCCATCAAGGTTGCCCATGTTCTAATTGGCTGCTTATGTTGCATGGTGGCAGGTCTAGGTCTATTCTCTCATGCATTCTGGGACTCATTTAGTCTCCTACCAGGATTGGAATTACCAGCTGCATTTATAAAAAGTTGGATTGTGTCGACTTTTTCATATATTGGCTATTGTAATTTAGGTCTTGTGTATTCTAGGTCAAGTGTCAATATATGGTTCTCTAAGAGGGGATGTCAAATTTAATATCTCTCTCTCTCTCTCTCTCTCTCTCTCTCTCTCTCTCTCTCTCTCTCTCTCTTTATTTCCCGAGTTGTCCTTGGTCGGACAACTACCATATATTGAACTTGCCTTCATTAATAGCTACTTACAAAGTTATCTCTGGGAACATCCTTCAGGTTGGTTGGATTGTATCTCTCACATGATTTGGATACTCCGATGATAAAAGGTTTCATATCCCTCCTATTGGAACACAGTGTTTACTATCATGCTTCAAAGGGACCGACTTTCATAAAAGTCTCCTTGACTATGCGAAGAAAGCAATACAGGAATAAGAGCTTTCTGCCTTAAAAACAACATCTGTTAATGACTGGTTAAAACTCTTAGCCCTTTCCAGAAAAGAACCTACACAACTTATTAACTCACTAAATCCTTTTCTACTATCATTATGCTTTATTGATGCTGATCAGGACTGTTCGGATTTAGACTTCTATTTTTCATTCCTACCCTCCATAGTCAATAAGCTATATTTTATCAATAATCTCCCTATCTTGCCGCTAGCAATTAGACAATCTCAAGAGATTGTGAACCCTCTTTTAGATCTAGATATCTTGGATCAAGAAGAAAAGGAAGTCCTAGGCCTGACTGAGGACCCTTCTTCTCAAAAAATTGAAAGGTATATGCCGAGACATTTTTCTAAAGTCATTCTGCTACTTCCTTTCAGACAAATTGAGCTTGACGCTATTCGCCTTAAAAACAAACTCTGGGATTTTGCGATATTGAATCAATGTGCTCCATTTACAATTGACTCTTTAGCTCTCTTTGCAGTTTACCACCTAATGTGGTAGAACAATGCAAAACATATGCACTTCAATCAAAACATCTACTATCAAAATTCAACCCTTTACACTAAAGCAGATAAAATTGTTTGACATTGATAGTAAAAAGTGCTCTAATTCTTCTATGGTAGCCCGTACAAAGGGACTATCACTCAACGAGAGAGAAAATGACGTTTGGAAGCTCTTGAAAAATTGCTGGAACACATACAAACCATTCATCAAGTGTACTTGTAAGAGGAATCCCGATTCTAACTGACCAGCAACAATCATATGGTTTGATCACCTTCTTTGGTTTGTATTTCAAAATCTTTCAAGGTTATTTCCTTACTCTTCAGGGCCCTCACAAGTATATGCTATCATTGGATGGGTAACATCTTTTCCCATTGAGGTCCGACATGCGGTAGTAGTCTTTTATGCAATTCATAAGCATCTGATTGATGCAGGAGAAGGTTTGGTATTATATACACCAGGAACTCCATTCCTCTCTCGAGCTCAACACCACCCAATTGGTCTAACCATCGACACAATTTTCAAACCCTCTAGAAGTAGGGAATAGTTGAAACGTATTGCTGATACACCAAGCAATACAACATCATTATCAAAACAACCTTGACAATTTCGTGGATCTGAGGAATTTGGGGAAACTCCAAGGATGCTTGAATACAATATAGATGACAAGGTACGACATTTAATTACTAGAATTAATGAGTTACAATGGTTTAAACAAGGTAATAAAAGGAAACATCGATTTATTCATTTAACTTTCATTAATAAATATATGGAGTTTGTACACCCTCACACTTTTTTTGATGAAATGTTAAAAGATATTGGAATCAGAAATAATCTTGAGCATTTTCACATTAAATTTGGATGGAACTACACGAATATGTTGGCCAATACTTTTATAAACCTTTTGATACGTTTGCTAAACCTTTTGATTTTAATGAACCTTGTGTTTGCCAGAGTCGGAAACGGTTTAGAAATTTCCTAAAGAACTTTGAACATCATGGTGAGCACGTTATTACTACTGAACCATCATTCATAAGACACCACACACTAAGGGATAGCATATCCAAATGCTTTAACCATATCTCGCTTGTCCCGATACATCTACATTCTGTTAAAGCCAAATTCAAGAAGGGATGGGAAAAATTATGCCATTTACTAAACATAAAATTCACACAATCTCACTTCCATTCAATTGAAATAAGACTGGAAAATACCTTTCACTCTATATTTCCAAATTATAGGAATAACCAAAGTCCATGGTTCATGGAAAAAGATATATTAGACGAAATTGAATTTATCCAAAACACATTTTTATATGTAGTTTGGATAAATCAGATCAAACTCCTATCTTTATTTGTAAAAGAATCATTAGACTATACACAAAGAACAGATTAAATTCTTCAGAATTCATGTCGATAAACGAATGCAATAACACCATCATTGAACTCATTAATACACGATGCAAGGAGTTTAATATTATACCTTCTCATAATAGAGATCTTCCCTATATTATGAGAAATTACAAAATTCACAAAACAGAGTTCGGATGGATAACAAATGCCCATGATTGTGTATTTTCTCCTGTGGCTAGTAAGATCACTAAGTTCCTACATGGTTTGTCTAGTGGGCTTATTGAATATACTGAGAATTTTCAAAAAAACTTCAAACATTTACAAAAGTGAATACAAATGCATACGGGGTCATTAACAACCAATACGATGCTTTGATAAACCTCCCCAAACTAATTTACGATGTTCATATGTATGATATTAAAGCTTGTTAGGAGGCAATTCCTCACCATGGAAAGCATAGCTTGATGGAGTCCTTGAATAACATTAAAAGACTAGTGATTGGGCAAGGCTACAAAGGGTTTAAACCATCTAGGAGTAAAATCACCCTTACAAAAAAGAAGTCGGATGTAAAATGGTCCTTTGAATTTTTTGAAACTTTAAATATTTTTGTGTTAGACAATTGTTTCTCATGGTTAGGATCTGATATTTATCGACAAACTAGAGGAATTCCAATGGGATACTCATGTTCTCCTTTAAGGTGCAATCTATATTTGGCTTGGTTTGAGCTGAAATATGTCAGAAAATTATCTAGACTCAAAAGGAATGATATGCTTTTAGCATTCTTACACTCTAATCCGTATATGGATGATCTTCTTTTCATAGATAACACATATATTGCAAGATGCATGAATCATAACAAACCCTTGTCCCCTGAGGACCCCTTTACAATATATCCATTGGATATCATTTTTGTAAAAATGACTCAGACAAGATTATTGGCTCTACATATTTAAACACGAAAATAATTCTACAAAGACCCTTTATTGGAGAATACACTACAGAAACAGCATGGAAGAAAGATGCATTACCAGGACACCAAGTATCATTCATACAAGCCGCCTGTAGATAATCACCCAACACAGTGGCATACAAAGTATGTGTGTCGCAGATCTTACCATCATTTATAACGCGTCATGTGTATTTAAAGCATTCAATAATTTGCAACGACTGAGATTTATGTTTGCTTCAAACGGATTCAAAAGAACACGTATCATAACATTAATCACACAATTTCTAATGAAAGGTAACTTCCCAGGTATCAGATTCGAGATCAGATCTTTGACAAATTTACTAAATAAAAAATAAATAGAACAGGATGTACATACTTATGAGAAAAATATGATAATAACCTCTGAAACAATCGAGTTGGATACAGGAGAGTAACCAAAAAGGTGAGAACACAAAATGATATGAAGCACTGAGGACATAAATACCAAATCAACACACAACATGATGGCGACATTATTAAGTTTTTCATATTTTCATATGTAACTCATACAAGTTGTATGGAACTTTTTTTCAATAAAAGTTGTTTTTTTACCTCCAATGGAAACGGTGCTAGGACATTTGAACAAAGGTTTTATTTGGCAATAAACATTGCAAAAACAAATTGTCACCAGAGGTGTTGTTTTTTGGTAAGCATACGAAGTGATTCCGTGTACTGTTGGGTAAAATATAATTAGACGAACACCAGATGTTGGTAAAAATGATAATAATTTAAGAAAGGCAAAATCTGGTATATGACAAACTCAAGTTTTACATTGGTGGGGGATATGTCCACTTGGTGGGCTATCCCCCACCAAATGGGCATACTCTCAGGGTTGGGGGTGGGCCTCTCTCTCTCTCTCTCTCTCTCTCTCTCTCTCTCTCTCTCTCTCTCTCTCTCTCTCTCTCTCTACCTCTCTCTATCTATCTTTCTCTCTCTCTTTAAAAACCCGTAATATGCGGGTATACACAAGGCTGAAAAAAACCTCTGTCTCTCGCTTTCTCTCTATCTCTAACTTTTTTTATCTATTGTTTTTTTAAAAAAGGGAGGGGAAACCCATAAGATGTGGAGTGGCACCAAATAGGTTGAAAATAATAACTTTAATCCTTTAAAATGCATAACAGGTTCTTTGAACCTTACTCTAAGTAATGATAATCTACCAAATGCGATATTAAAACCGTATGTGCATATAAGGAAGATTTCCTGTTGACAAAATATAACTCCATCGAATTTGGCAAGCCCAAACTGGGCGCATACAGTTGGCGAAGGCACTGGGTATCATAATGATAAGCGTGGAGGACTGCATATAAGAAGCACAGAGGGCTTGCAAGAGAAAAAACCAACTGTGCACTCGTACTAAGAATTTTTTTACACACACACACATCGTAGGTAGCGTGGCTTGGTGTGTGTCCTTTACACAACATGGCTTGGTGTTGTCTTTCTCTCTCACACACACACACACACACACAATGTGGCTTGGTGTTGTCTTTCATACACACACACATATCGTAGGCAGCGTGGCTTTATGTTTCTTCAAGCTTGAAAAAAAGGGACGCATGTCTGCTTGAAGGAGAGCTGTCCTGATCTTACATAAGCGACTCACACACGGAATCTCAGTTGGCGAATCGTCATCATCCGGAAGCACAATCGAGATAGGCACGTTGATAGCATTGGAATACGACATGGTAAGGGAAACCTGCAATTCTTTACAGTACTATAAATCTTGTTACATTATGAAATGTTTAAAGATTGGTAGATTGACGTACGTAACCAAGGTTTATATTGTTTGACATGTAAACTATTGTACTTTTGTATATAAAAAAGAAAAACATTTTCTAGAGAAGAAAACTCTATGCAATGCAATAGAAGAAGAAACGGGGAACGGATAATTGCTCTACATAAATGTGTATAGACGCACGTTTTCAGTCTGATATAAACTCTGTTCACATAATCTAGAACACTATTTTATCTACATGTTTTGGAACACAGGGTATCTCATACCAAAACGAATACATGGTGTAACTATTAGAGTAGACATAGGATATACCATGGGCTAACTGTATTTGATATCAAATTCCAAAAAAAGTAAGATAATGTTTGAGACAGACATATAGAAAAGGAAAACATGTTTTTTTTGAACAATGATTGATTGAATAATGGTAAACATCTACTCATAGATGGATATAAGCATGTTAACTTGTCATGATTTTTGTGCTAGTTATCACGTGGCAACAAGCATATCTTGTAAGCATAATGAGAGTGTAACTTTTCAAACGTGTGGGAATCCATCGAATATTTCAAAATAGGGAGAACACCCTGAATCCACTTTCCTGACCATTTACGCAGTGTTACTTTGAGGGGAGTGGGGCAATCAAAATGCGTGGAGAGAAGTGGAGTGGGCCAGTCAACATGCATGGAGAGAAGCGGGGCGTAGGGGCCAGAGGTAAGAGGGGCGCAGGGGCCAGAGGTAAGAGAGAACCAAAAACAAAGTCGACCCCTGAACTTTCTACTGCTTCTTCTCCGCCCCGAAAAAGGGTGAAGCTCTCTGATTCCCCAGCATCCCCAATAGCAAAGACCTTGCATACAAAGGGGAAGGATGACTCAGGTACTCTCTCTCTCTCTCCTCTCTCTCTCTCTCTCTCTCTCTCTCGCTACCTCATTATGATTTGCGAGGATAGTAGCTGGTGTTGTCTTGGCTGGAGAGTTGTCTCTTGATGTCGGCTTTAGTAGTAGGACATGTTGTGAATAGTCACTTGAAATACAATCGCTCAAGTTGAAGTGTGGCTCAAGAAGCGCAAACCAGTGTTTGATTTGAACCTTGAAATTGGAAGGAAATGCTCAATACTGCACTTTCCTATTGCTAATCTTGTGACATTGGCGGTGTGCAGGCCGATGGAAAGCTCCGAAGTTTACAGTCCCAGTATAGAGCAAGTTCTATATTACAACAGAAGAGTTCAATGATGTTCATGGCCTCTCCCTAGCTGGTGCCAACCCCAAACTAGTGAGGTGGGATCAGATCAGTGATGTGGAGTGGTTTAGTGTTTTCAGAGAGTCAAAGAATCGTAGGCACTATCGCATTAAATGCAGTTGTTTGCATACTGATATGTTCGACCAGGTGATGCAGCTGCATTACAAGGTGTACCAGAATCCCCCAACAAACATGGAGATCAACTTTGCATTCACCAAGGGGTTTGTAAAAGAATTCAGCGCGACGGAAATTGCAAGTAGCTCAACCATGCAATTCAATTGGGCTGAATTCGCTGTCCAGCATTTGTAGGACCTCCGAGAGAAAGGGTACTATGAGGGCCATGTCAAAAAGTGGAGGATGCGCAATGTATGTCTAAACATCGAGGAGGCGCAAGCTGAAATGAAGAAGGATACCAAGGAGACACCCATCTCTCGCCACAACACTCACCAGCAGGCTGAAGCCTATCATTTTTTGGCGTTGAGAATTTGCAGCACATAAAGGCTGCCTCTGAAATTCTCAGCAAACAACTGCAAGATGCTAAAGAATATCTTCTAACTGCAAAATCAGCCTTTGAAGCTGCGAGGGTTGTCCAAGCAAGCAATGCTAGGGTCACCCCAATTGTGCTTGCTATGAGACAAAAGCTTCACGACGCTGAAAATGAATTACAGGGGTTACTACAGAGCGACAGCGTGGATGCAAAGAGGGAAATAGAGTGTAAAGTAAAAATAGAGACATTGGAAGGTTTGACATTTCCTGACAGCGAGGACACTCTTGCTGCTGACTCAACTTGTCAGCGTGTAAGTGCGTGACTTTTATGCTTCTACCGTATGATTGGAATATGTGCACAACAAACCTATGTACTTACCATGGTCCTCTTTTTTTTGGTGTGGAGGTTATGGAAGCAAAAGCGAATGCATGTGAAGGTCAACTGCAGCTCCTAATGCACATGAGAAAGATGCTACAAGGCTCCTCCATTCCCACTTCCCTGTGTAATATGGCTATGGACACTTTTATAGAAAGTATAGAAGGTGTATGCGATGGGACGATGATCAACCTGTGTAGTGGCTGCAGTTTGCCACTTGAAGTAAATGGAATCTCCGCCACGGTCAAGATGCCCTGTGGGCATAGCTACCACTTTCTCTGCTTTGCAGCTGCATGCTCCTTGTCGACAAAATGTAGAGCTATGACCTGCCAGCAAAGGATACCACAAGAATGGTGTTGGAAACCCACAGGGCAAAGACATCCAATCACACCAACATCTGGTAAGATTGTACAGGGTGTGCTAATTAGCATACCCAATGTGTTAATTAGAATATTTAGTGTGCTAACTGGATATGCTAATTAGCATATCTTGTATGCTGATTAGCATACCCAGTGAGAATATTGAGTGTGCGAACTAGATATGCTAATTACCAGACCTTGTATGCTAATTAGCATACCCTGTGCTCAGTGAACAGATTAAAGTAAGTTTGGCATATTAGCATATCTAGTAAGTTAACTACCATATCCAAATGCTAACTAGCAAACTGTATATGCTAATTAGCATACTGGGTATACTGATTAGCGTACTGGGTATGCTAATTAGTATATTGGATATGCTGATTAGCATATTGGATATGCTAAATAGCATACTGGGTATGCTAATTAGCATAGTGGGAATGCTCATTAGCATACTGGGTATGCTGATTCACGTACTGAGTATGCTGATTAGTATACTGGATATTCTTATTAGCATATTGGATATGCTAAATAGCATACTGGGTATGCTAATTAGCATACTGGATATGCTAATTAGCATACTGAAGACAATCCTTGTATGCTAGTTACCAGCAATCCCAATATGCTAATTAGCATACCCAACATGCTCATTAGTATACCCAGTATGCTAATTAGCATACCCAGTATGCTAATTAGCATACTTGTGCTCAGTGTACAGACTAGAGTAAGTTTGTCATAATGGAAAATCTAGTAACTAAGCTACAATCTCCAGATGCAAACTAGCATATTGGATATGCTAGTTACCATACTCAGAAATTCGAATTAACATACTGGGCTTGTCAGCATAATGGATTCCAATGTATGCCAGGCCGCACACATAGTCACAGCATATCAAACATTTTCTAGCATACATGACATGCTTATATGAGTCTTAATCCACATTTTTTGTTGCAGGCCTGGGGCAGTCCCTCCGTGATGTGGGCAGTGTGCATGACACGAAGGGCAAGGGAAAGGCTGTAATGGAGGACCTTTCGATCGAGGAGAGTGATGAGCTGGATACAGGTGAGAGCCCTTCGACGGAGAAGGGTGTTGAGTTGGATGCAAGGAGTGAAGGGGTGGATGAGGGCTCCCAGCAGATGCCAAATGAAAGCATGAAAAAACGGAGGAAGGCGGTGATGTGAGCAGGAACTCAGAAGATGAAAAAGAAGATGTTTTTTTTTTCATGGCTCCTCGTGTGCCTCGTGTGCCAGCGATGCTTGCTGCAACTAACAAAGCAGAAGCTTCTCAACAGAGAGTGGCTAGTGGCTCAGGGGAAACTTTGAAGAATGACAACATAGAAGATGAGCAAGCAGTTGGTGACAACAGCCCTCTCAAGGGTTTTTTGCGTAAAGCTCAGCTGAAAAGAAAAGTTGGCCTTGAAGAGGTACCCGAAGACATTGCAAGCACAGCATGTGGTTCGGACAAGGCTGAAACCTCCAAAGGTGGAAAGAAAGCCACCCGCTCAAGAGCTTGCAAAAAATTGTGTTAAGACTTATTGCTCCCTACCTGGTTGTGCCCTTCACTATATATGCTAGACCATTTTGAAACCCAAATGCGTATTGTAACTGACATGCATTTTGTTTTCCAATGAAAATGTATTTTTGTGCAATATAAATCTGAGCAGCAGCTCATTGTAATTTTTGCTGTTTTTCTTTTTTAAACTTGTTCATTTCGTATCGCGGTTTCCCTGCAGAGAAAGAGAAACAAACATTAATCATGCCTGATGCTGATGCAACTGCGGCCATGTAATGGCAGAAATTACGGAGATGGCGAGTCCACAAAGCCAGGCAGTTAAGGAGACAGAAAACGGAGATTGAAAAACGCCTTGAATGATATTCATAGCTTGCCCATAGTATTATTGAGCGCCTAAATTATGTGCACCCAAGTGGGCCGGTTATTTTTGCTGAATGGTATCCTCTACCAGACCTAATATGGGTGCCTAAGCATTTATGTGATGAAAAAAGGGCTCTAGTGCTGGACTAGAATGGTCTTTTGGTGGAAGTGTTAGAGCCTCGTTTTGGTGAAAAGCCCCCAGCATATGGAGATGAAATGCTGAAATACGATGTACTTGATAAGCAGGGGTTCTGTCGCAAGGACAACCTTTTTTTTTTGGTCTGGTGCCTGCAGTTCTTTAATGTGTTTATATGGAGCACAAGCCTCCATAGTAAAGTCATAAGTATTTTCTGTACTGTTTTTAAAGAGTAGGTGCGAAAGATTACTGGGTTTTTTGCTCAAGCGCACTGTACAAAGAAATCCTGGAAGATCTAGAGAAAACCTGTGTTTATGAAAGACTTATCCTTGTTCTGGAAACACACTCCGGTGTACAACGCCCAAAACACACTTATAATCGATAATAGGTTCTACAAAGTGTTTCAGAACCCACCACAAACTTGGCTTGTTACTCCCAGTCTAGAGCACCAGAGTGCTGAGCAGAGGGAAAAGTTCCTTATAGAAACTTTGAAGTCCTGGCTTTTTCTTTGGCTGCAAACGGATGATCGGAAAACATATGTTGCTGATAATGTGTTTAAGACAGGCTCAGATGAGTTTTCTGATGCAGTCGTCAAACGTTTGCTTGACATTCAAAAGAGGGATATAGAGGCTAAAAGACTGGAAGAAATTCGTCGCAAACAGTGGGAAGCTGACCTAGAAGCAGAAAGAGAGAAAGAAAAGCTGGAGAGGGAAAGAAGAGAAAGTGAGCAGCATAGTGCCAACCTAGAAGCAGAGGAGGAAGTAGAGAGAAAAGAAAAGAGGCAGCAGGAAAAGACAAACAGTGAGGACAGCCTAGTCACTACAAGCGCCCTCCGAGGAGGCCTTAAGGTTTTTGGGGCAGTGACTGTCATTGTAAAATTGAACCCTACGTAAATAATTTGATGCTGGCAATTAATGTAAACAGTTTGATAGTTAGCATGCTGACACAAGATGTAAACAGTTTGAGTTAGCATGCTGGCAATTAATGTAAACAGTTTGATAGTTAGCATGCTGACCAACTTTATAATAAAACTGCAAACCCTTACAGCAAAGTGGTATATAGAAAATCCAATGGATACAAATTAAAAGATGAAGGGCATGCTATTACAGATTGCTTCATAGCTTTCTGGAGTGATTGTGTACACCTGCCTTCTCCTTGGGACGTGCTCCATGGGTATTTTGATACATCGCACCAGATGTGAAGTAGGTGGACGACAGGCTGCTTGTGGTCTATCTTGAAGGTGTATGCATCCAATTGCTTGTAATACAGTCCTTGCACAACATATGAGCCTCTGTCAATTACATTGATCCATTCATCATTGTAACCCTTCTCCACCTTCTCCTTTTCTGCGACACACTTGACCAGATAGAAATCCACATCTTCGATGTTGGTTAAAGCATCTGGATTTACAACAAATGTGTCTCCAGAACATAGAGTGCTACTCAACACATCATGATGACGTTCGTATGTGAAGTTATCATAGCCAGTGAATTCCTCTGTCGAAACTTCATCTGTTTTCTCAAGTAATGGCTACAGAATCTAATAATCCCAAGCCTCCACGTGAGCTTTATTGATGCAACGATTCCACCTTCCGTTCATGCATGCATCACAGAAGCATGTCAACTTTCTTGTTGCAAGGGAAGTTAGATCCTGCGGGTTGTGACCACGAATAGCATGCAAAGAGCGAGTTTTTGCCACAGTGGGACAATTCCACTTAGCTTCCCTGATAACATCTCCCTCTTTAACCTCCCAGAACACACACACACATTCCCTTTCTTTTGAAGGATATGATGCAGGTGCTCCATGCGATAGGTTGGCCTAGCAATAAGCAACCACATCTGCTACACACTGCAATATAGCTCCATTAGGTTTTAGTTGTTCATGGGTCAAGGTTCTTTTCACAATTGCTCCTGCACCATCATGCTCACCCTTGCCATGCCTTGATCGAAAGAAGAACCAGCTCATCCCAATCCCTGTGATTCCACCATATCTGGCAACAAAATAGAAAGGCCTGGCTCCCTTGAATTGCGAGGCCGCACCATCTGACCACACCCAATGTTGTTACAAGTGACACCCTCTTGTTGTAACCAGTCACGGTGTAGCATGAAGCAATGTTGCACAAACAGTGTGTCATGGACCCTATCATTTGATATGAAGAAGTGGATTGTTTTGACTACCTCCCTTGCCTTGCGGTAGTACGTTATGTGTACAAAAATAGTTATTGACTAGAGTGCCAATGCATTGACTGAATCTCATTTTGCTCCTTGAAAGCATAATTTTCAGTAAATTCAACAACTGAGACAATGACATCATTCGGAAAGCAAAGTATACAATCCTTTAATTGTTGTCCTTGCCATCATGCCACATAGTTATGAGTGATGAAGATCTTCAACTAGGTCTGCAACAGTCGAAGAGACTCCCAGCACTGCATTTATTTATGCAAAAGATCTTTTCTTTTCTTACTGTTTCCATGCCTGTCTTTTGCTTCTACATACGCAAATACTTTCACATTAATACTCTTACCAGGCTTTGCTGTTTCTAAGCAACATAATTCTAACTTATTTACTCCACATATCTTACAGTTTCCCATCAGGCATTCCCTTCTGTGGAAAACTGCATCTGCTGGCTTTGGACAGAGAACGGACTCCCACATCTGTGTGACACCTTTGAACGTGTGATGTGAAGCCACGCAGCCGCTGCTAATGTTCTTGCATGTAAAACAGATATTGCATACACAGTTGCAACATGTATCATGCAACCCCAAAGCACGAGAGCACATGTGGTTCAGTGCGTCTTTCAAAAAGGTCATCTGCACATGGTATTCACAACAACATGTGTACCTATCCTTCAGCCTCCTGCAAAAGAATGGATTTAACATCTCAAACATCCTCATGCCAATCATGCAATCTGGATGTGTTTGTTTGAATCTTTGAAAGAGCTCAACCTGAAATATCCATATTTGATCAGTATGTTTACTAGGAGAAATAATCCAAACAGGACTATACGCATTGCTACTTAATACATCCACCATAGAAACAAATTGGTGTGTTAAACAACACATCATATGGTCCTAACATGCATGTAACTGGGTATAATATTGTATACTAAGCATGCAGTTAGCATGATGAGTATGCTAACTAGCATAGCTGAGTATGCTAACTAGAATACTAGTTGTGCTAACAAGCACAATCAATGTGTAGTGTAGAATACGAGGCATACTCATCAGCATGCTAGTTAGCATGCTGAGTATACTCATCAGCATATTGAGTATGCTAACTAGCATGCTGAGTTAGCATACTAGCTGTGCTAACTAGCATACTAGCTAGCATACTCATGAGCATGCTGAGTATGCTAACTAGCATACTAGCTGTGCTAACAAGCACAAACAGTGTGTAGTTTAGCATACGAGGCATACTCATCAGCATGCTAGTTAGCATGCTGAGTATACTCATAAGCATGCTAGGTAGCATGCTGAGTATGCTAGTTAGAATAGCTGAATATGCTAACTAGTATACTAGCTGTGCTTACAAGCATAATCAGTGTGTAATTTAGCATATGAGTCATTGTTAACCACATGAATGTGGGCTAAGAAGAATAGACAGTATGCTAACTAGCATACATATTGTGCTAGCCAGCACACTTATTATGTTGAACAACATAGCCAGCACACTACGAATGCTAACTAGCATAAATCAACTTACCCGTTATGCTACTTAGCATTCTCAGTTGTGCTAACTAGCATACTCATGAGCATGCTAGTTAGCATAGATGAATATGCTAACTAGCATACTAGCATAAACCAGCTTACCCGTTATGCTACTTAGCATTCTTAGCTGTGCTAACTAGCATACTCAGCATGCTAGTTAGCTAGCTGAGTATGCTTACTAGCATGCTATATTGCTAGTTTGCACAATTGAGTATGCTAACTAGCAGACTAGCTGTGATAACAATCAAAATCAGTGTGTAGTTTAACATATGAGTCATGGTTAACCACACAAAGTGTGCTAAGAAGAATAGAAGGTATGCTAACTAGCATACATATTGTGTTAGCCAGCACACTTGTTATGTTGAATAGCATAGCCAACACACTAGCATAAAAGGTGTTAAAGTAGCATACATATTGTGCTAACCAGCGTAGTCCTCAAGATCACTAGGCATGCTAACTAACAGAAGATTTATGCTGAACACCATACCCACCATACAGGAATGCTAACTAGCATATACCATAAACCAGCTTACCCATTATGCTAGTTATCATACTACGAAAGGTAGCTAGCATACTCATTGTGTCAAAGAACATACAGAGCATGCTAGTTAGCATAATAGGTATGCTAACTAGCATAAAGGGTGTTATAGTAGCTTACATATTGTGCTAGACAGCATACTTATCATGCTAAACACCATACCCAGCATACTAGGAGTGAGACTATGCTAACTAGCACAGCATACATAGCATAACATATTGTGATAACTAGCATGCTTTGTATGCTAGGTAGATTACTAGCATGCTAGAATGCATAAGTTACGGCGCAAGTATGTCATTGATCACCTGAGACTCATCCAGGAGGTGCACAGGGTGTTTTATGTAGCTTTTCCTTCCCACTCTCTTTCGACAAACATCCTTCTTGTTGGGTGAAACACGAGTCTCCTCTGTCCAAAATGTGTAGACCAATTCCTTAATTTCATCTGTGATAGGGCTATGACGGTGTTTCTTGTGACATTCAACCAATGAAAACAGTCGAGCATTGACACCAGACTTCACCTGCCGTGATTTTGCTTTGAACAAGCTACGACGGTCGACTTTTAGGACCCTGGAGAATTTGGAAATAGGCATGTTTTACTTTGAATTTATCAATATCTACAATGCTGCATTCTTCAAAAACAACTCGTCGTTAGAAGCTGGCTGCTTGACGATAGCTAGTGTGTTGCGGACATTGGAGACAATTGCACTCTGCACAGCAGCCTCCTCCTCTAAAGTCTGATCATGGATTGCCCGAAAAAGCGGATGTTGAGCAACAAGGTTCCAGATTTCGCACTTTGCTTCTTTGTTGAGACCTTTAGTCCTGCTCTTGAAAGCTTTCACAATCTCAAAGGATATTTTCCTTTTCTCCTCATCGTCGATGGCATGATGTCCTCGTTTAGTTGTCATCTATCGGTGCTCCCGCTGTTTACGCTTTCTTTATGTCTCATATTTCTTGATAATAGAAAGAGCTGGATGCTGGTAGTCGTCATTCATTTCCTGTAATGGCTCCCTTCTGTAATGGCTCCCTTCTGCCTCCATTTCTAGTGGCAATAATGTTGTCTGCTGGTTTTCCATATCTGTAAGTCTGCTAAAATTTGACAACTCAACTTTGAGGCAAGAAGCAATGCGAGAGAGAGAGAGAGAGAGAGAGAGAGAGAGAGAGAGAGAGAGAGAGAGAGAGAGAGAGAGAGGTAGAGGGAGGGAGGGAGTAGGAATAGGGCAAACTATAAACTGGTCTGAGAGTGAGACAGAGAGGGAGTCTGTGCCGCAGAGAGAGAGAGAGAGAGAGAGAGAGAGAGAGAGAGAGAGAGAGAGAGAGAGAGAGAGAGAGAGAGAAAGAAAGAGAACAGAGGCCACACCCACGTCGTCATCGTAACCGAAAACAGAGTCCACACCCCATATGGGAGGGAAAAATAATATATCTTTTAGTTATTAAAATTTCAAACTTCACTTGCTCTTTGGTTTTTAATAGATGCTAACAAGCACCTCTTACTAGCATTGTCCAGGACACCAAAAATCATGACAAGTTAACATGCTTATACCGAGATAGCATATTGTATGTGGTTTATTTGGCAGCATCATATCGGAAAGCATTCAAAAATGGCTTCAACAAGACACATACAGATGACGACCCCGAGCTCTCAAGTAGACTTTCAGTCTATTGAGATGGTGTTTTTCCAGAATTAGGCATAAGCTTTCCTTTATTTAAATTGATATAGACAGTAGGAAATTATTAGCAAAATGTGTATACAAATTCTTGTATGCAATATTCCATGTAATCTTGTGAAACGAAGGTACTTATAAATGAAATGCTAACTATATGTACACAGAAGAAGATCCTTATGTAAGGATTTGCGGAGAGGAAGGTGGGATGTGATAGAAACAAATTCATTTTTTGCTAGAAGATAAAGGCGGTTTTTTTTATTTTTTAAAAAAAAGTGTGAAACATAACCATACTTAGAAAGTACGTATATATTTGGATAGATAGGTTTATTTTTACTTCTTCAAGCATAAATCCTCATGTGAGGCTCCTACAAAAGATGGAATGGTATACTTTTTTGAAAAATGGATCCACATACACAAAACTCTGCCAAAATATATCTCATCCATTATACAAACCAAAAATAGGTATCCGATCCTACATTTTTTTAAATATTTTTTCTTAATATCTCTCTCTGTATCCTCTCAGGCTATAACTCTATCCATTTAGAGGATAGGATGTCTACACCTCACAGATAGTTAATAGGAAAATGTTGTTGTATAGCCGAGTTTTTCCAATTGGTCTTGGAAACAAGCATCTAGAATAGACCACTAATAGACAAGAGTTGGTTTATATAAATGTACTACAGGGCATGATGCTATCTATCGAAAACCAAACTATGGGGGATATACCATCCTTTGAGAATGCAAGTCCAAAAACTCACAAGAGATGCTACCTACCCAATAGAAAGCCACGCCCCTCCGCCATACGTGATTTTTCAGAAGGATGCCAATCAGCCTTCATCAAACCTGAAACAACCAGTGTACCAGTGGAATTATGGTAGAGAAAAGTTTGCAGACAAAATTATGGTGGAAAATACCGTTAAAAGACGAATCATGCCTGCTAGAGAAGCAAAGAAAAAACTCCCTCGAAATGCATATAAGGAGAGTGAAGGGGTTTAGGGCTATGTGATAGTAATAACAAGCAGAATAGATTGTTTGGATACCTGTCTTCCCATCAAGGTTGCCCATATGTTCTAACTGGCTCCTAATGTTGGATGGTGGCAGGTATAGGTCTATTCTCTCATGGATTCTAGGACTCATTTAGTCTCCTACCAGGATCAGATGTACCTGCTTCATTTATAAAAATTTGGATAGTGTTGATTTTTTCATATATTGGCTACTGTAATGTAGGTCTTGTTATTCTAGGTCAAGTATCAATATATGGGTCTATAAGAGGGGTTTCAATTTAATATCTCTCTCTCTCTGTTCTCTCTCTCTCTCTCTCTCATCCTCTCTATCCTCTTTCTCTCTATCTCTCCCTTTCCTCTCTCTCTATCTCTCCCTATTTCCCGCTTTCCTATCTTTCCCTCTCTCTTTCTCTCTCCCTTCGTATTTCTCCCTCTCTATCTCTCCCTCTCCCACTTCCCTATTTCTCTCTATTTCTATCTATCCCTATCTCTCTCTCTCTTCCTCACTGTTTCTCTCCTTCTTTCCATCTATTTCTATCCATATCCCTCTCCTCTCTCTCTCTCTCTTTTCTCTTCTCTCTCTATTAAATATATATATCTAATATATATATATATATATACATTATATATATATATACATATATATATATATATATATATATATCCCTCTTTGTCTCTCTGTATCTATCCCTCTCTTTCCCTCTCTCTCTCATTCTCTCTTTTAACTATCTCTCTCTCTCTATCTATCTATCTATATCTCTCTCTATTTCTATCCCTCTCCCTCTCTTTCCCTCTTTGTCTCTCTCTCTGTGTCTCTTTCTCTTTCTCTCTCTCTCTCTCTCTATCTCTATCCCTGTCTTTTCCTCTTTCTCTCTATCTCTCTTCTCTTTCTCTCTCTCTCTCTCTTCTCTCTCTCTCTCTCTCTCTCTCTCTCTATCCCTGTCTTTTCCTCTTTCTCTCATTCTTTCTTTATCTATCTCTCTCTCCATTTATCTTCCTCTCATTAATTCTCTCCCTCTTTCTCTCATTCTGTCTTTATCTCTCTCTCTCTCTCTCCATTTATCTCCCTATCATTAATTATCTCTCTCTATTTATCCAACTCTATCCCTCTTTCTCTCTTTCCATCTTTCCCTATCTCTCTCTCTCTCTCTCTTTCTCTCTCTCTCTCTCTCTCTCACTTTCTCTCTCTCTCTCTTTCTCTTTCTCTCCCTCTCTATCTATTTCCCTTCTCCATTTATCTCTCTTTATCTATTTCTCTCTCTCTCTCTCTCTCTCTCTCTCTCTCTCTCTCTCTCTCTCTCTCTCTCTATCTAACATTCTATCCAAACAATCATTTTCAAACGTGCCTAGCAAAGCAACCATTTGAAACAAGCCGTGCAAAGCAACCATTTCCTAATGAACAAGGTATGTTGTGGATTCTCTCTTTTTTGGATTTATGTGTGTGTGTGTGTGTATGTGGTAGAAAAGAAAAGGAAAAGAGGGGGTATGTGCTTCTGTGTTTACCTCTTTCTTTGTAGCGTGGTCGAGCTTCGACTAGGTTGAGCTTCCAAAGACAATGGGGAATACCCCCTTCGCAGAAACTTGGACCAAACCCTCTTCAATGAAACTTGGGAAGTTTGGAGAAGGAGAGAGGGGGAAGGGAGAGGTGGGGGGGAGGCTTGGAGAAGGAGAGACAGGGAAGGGAGAGGGAGGGAAGCTTGGGGAGCGATGGCGAAGAGCAAGAACGCAGAGTATGCTGCAAAAATGTGGCATACTCTGCCTTCTTGCCTATTTTAGGTGCCAATTATTACCATGGATATTACCACGGCCAGTCATTTCAAACAGATACATGCGAATCCAAGGTTGCACGGGGGGGGAGGGGCGGGGGGGGGGGGGGGGGGGGGGGGGGTACAAACCACCCCCTCTACTCTTAGCTATACATTATTTCATTTTTTAGTCTTTTGAGTTTTTTGATGAAGATTTTTAATTTTTTATGGATACTTTATTTTGTAGTACTTTTAAATGTTTATTAATAGCATCTTTTTAATTCTCTTTTATTAAAAAATAATTTTAGCACTCATTGTCATTTATTCCGTTTGAATTTAACTATATAGAAGTTTTCTAACGGAATTAAGTGCTTTTCTAATTATTATTTTTTTTAGGACACATGACTAAATAAACAACATTTCACATGTGCAGGACATCGACTGGGATGATCGTGGTCCCCCTGGAAGCCCAGAGCAAGATCGTTGGCGCAAGGAAAAACTACCTTGTCCTTGCGCCAAGTGAAAAAGGGTAATCCCTTGCTTGAGGCGCATTGCTTTGGAGCATTTGAAGAACGAAGGGCTTTGGCATCCTAGAAAAAGCACTCGAAGCGATGATAGCGCGACTCACTCGTCTGTTGAGGAGGTGCCCCATTGGTCTATGTTCCGCGGTGGTTCACCAGTGCGCAAGGGGCCGAACGGCAGAGGCAAGAGCCACTCTTGGGCGATTTGGCTGCACCGCATGGTGATCCTACAGTTGGCTCTACGTCGGCAGCTCCAATGGCGTTCTTTGTCACACTTTGAGGCAGAGGATGAGCACATGTTTGACATGTGTGATGAGTTACTAGCTCATGAGCACAGCGTGTGCGAGGAGGATTGTCATCCCTGCACTAAATGGGCTGCCGAGCGGAGGATAGATTGATGATGAGTTCCTGAATACCTCTTTAGAACGGTGCATGGTACTCGGTGCTCCAAGCATCATTGGAAGTCCTTAACTTGAAAGCAAAATTCGGTTGGAGTAATTCAAGTGTCGATGCACTACTTCTATAAGTATGGAATGTGGCTTTTATATACTCTCTTCCTCTCTCTTTATGGTGTCGTCTTCTAGGAATTATACTAATACACATGTTTGTTGTAGTTTGATGGGCAAAATGTTGCCACAAGATCACCACATCCCTCTTGATTGTTGACGAGCTAGATCGTATGTCACTACACTTGGAATGGAGTATGAGCGCATCCATGCGTGCATCAATGATTGCATGCTATACTGCAATGAGCATGCACATGCTACCTCATGTCTCGTGTGCGGGGAGGCACGACACAAGACAGGAGTGAGCTCCACTACAATATTCCACCATGGGAGAAAACCATGAAGGGCAATATACTTCTTTCGTTGCTTGTTCCACGGAAGTACAAAGTGTTAAATATTGACATTTACCTCCAGCCCCTCATCGAGGAGTTGGAGGAGTTATGGAGAGGCATTCCTGTTGTCAATGTCGGGAGAGAGGCCATTGTGAGTGGAATCCTTATGTGGACTATGCACGAGTATCCTGGGCTTGGAGAGATTTCTCGTAACCCCCTTTCCTCTATCTCTCTTTCCCTCTTTCCCTCTCTCACTTTAGTTCACTCATCTCTCTAACCATATCATATGTATGCAGGGTTGTCCACATCAGGGCATAATACATGTCCTACTTGCGGGCCATCGTTGGTGACGGAGAGGCCTCATTCCTTGCGCAAGGGCATAACAAGCACAAGGCTCCAACAAATGGGAAGACTGCTCAGGATGGTAGATTGAGCAACCATTTGGGAAGAACACCACAACAGCAATCCGGCTCCGTGTCCTCCAACAAAAGGTATTTCAAGGTATTCCATATTTTTAAGGCTTCCATATTGGAAGGACTTAAAAATACAACACCTCTTGGATCCCATGTACATATTCAAGAATTTATCCCAAACACTATGGGACCACATTATTGGCAAGAAGGACTCTTTGGATGCGAAGGATTTGAGGCTTTTAAAACGTGTCCCCGCCTTTGCTACTCCACGGTGTCGAGAAATTTTTGGTCTTGCCAGGAAAGCACCGAGCTTATGGCTGTGAGAGTTTGTGAGAGAACTCAACAAAAACTATATGAAGGAGTTAAACCATAGATGCCATGAAGACTAGGGTTTGGAAAGAAGTGCAATCAAAGAAGACTCACTCTTCCTCTCTTGCACTCAAACACACAAAAAAAGAACACAAAAGAGAATGTCAAAACAATACGAAAATGAAAACATCAAGGCTATGGTCATATCGTATCATGGGTAATATGAAAGGGTTAATAGATGAGTTAATGGCATTCAATCTTGACTGACCAAATAGGCTACGAATTGTTCTTTGGAATTGTAGTTTTGTGCTTACCATAATATATATATTTTGTCTAGTGATTGGGATTAATTGTGTGTACAAATCCTCTTGGTTCATAGCAAGATAACTACGCTTACGTCAAAAGAAAAGTTATAGTCTATGAGAGGTAGTATGATGGGATCCGGTGATAGAAGTATTTCATTAAGCCTTTCTGGGCCAAAGAGAAACACTATACATTCTTGAAAGTGTATTTTTCGGCTAATCCATACTTTAATTCTAATAGATCGTACAGAGTGAAAGAGATAGAAATGATCATCATGTGGGTTATTCATCTAGGATAGTATGTGAGAAATGTAGATATGAGAGAAGTGAAGAGATGAGAAGTTTCCCTCCCAAGCCCTATTCTTGCCCGTACGCAATAAGGATACTGCGGGGAGAGATGTACCTGTAGAAAAGAGAACACTAGAATTTGTAGAGAGGATGAATTACTAAGAATGAGAGAGATAGGTTTGGTTAAGGAGATGAGATTAGATACATATATATATATATATATGTCGGATTAGAGATGAAAAAGAAAACAACAAGAAATCAAGAAAACATCAATGTAGAACACATCTTACTTGACAAACCCTTCGGCACCATTATTAATGGAGAGAGAAGACGAGGGGAGCACTCCACCTTGATTGATACGCCAAGTACAACACCTTCTTTGATTAGAGTTGATCTTCCAAGGATAGCGCACAAGAATGGCTAGTCTTCCTCTAGGAGAAAGTGTAGGCTTGGGCTCATGTTAATGGGGCTAAGTACAATTAGGCATTACTACTCACTCCCTCAAGAATTCCTCTCATCAATGGCTTGAATGCTTGAGTTCCTTTCAAGGAAGAAGAGGTCCCCTTTTATAGGTGAAGGGAACCCCCAATGGTTTACACAAGAAGAGAAGAGTCAGTGTGAATAGGAATCGGAGAAGTTGGAAATGAGCTGTCCCTGCATGATGTGGGCAGACTGGGGTCCAGCATTTTGATCATATCTCCTCAACTATGGCTCTAAATAAAAAAGTAAAAATATGGGCAGAAACTTCAGCTCATTAGCTAAGATTTTCATTTTAAAATCATTTTCCAATTCGGATTGGAACCTTAGGTAAAAAATTCATCAAAATAGGGTCCATTTCTGGCATCAAAAGTCTTCCCGTGGTCCCCTTAGCCTAGACTTTCATTTAATTCCAAAGGACACCTCATGCCATATGAAGACATGACATTGCTCCTTGACAAAGTTTTGTAATCTTTGAAATCATGGCACCTAGTGTCCCACTAGGATTTGATTCCCTCCTAGTAGCTATTTAGAAAGAAATATAAGAAAAGTATAAAAAATACATAGAATATATATATATTGGAGTTTACCCTAGATATAGGATCTAGCTAGGGTGTGAGATGATAATGAGATAGTAGAAATAAAGAATCAATGCTTTTTGCCCAAAGTTAAAGAGGCGGAGCTATTGAGATTTTCCCATAGTATTTTCTGATGGTAAATTAAGGATAGGTTACCCTTGAGAAAAATAATAGGATGAGATAGAAGGCTTATTATTATACTTAAATATGCATATGTACATTATAGGAAAGATAATTATGTATCTAAAAAGTTACAAGATAGATCTTGTAGCATGCGTTCCCACTATGTACAAGTCACAGCACGACATCCACCCCCTCTAAACCTGCACATCCTCCGGTATGTGCCACATTATTTGTTTGTAAGATCAGCCCTCTTGTACATCTTCCTTGCTTTCTTCTTCACTGGATGATTCCAAATCTTCATCTTCACTTTGATCTTTACCTGTGGTTTGGTCTTCTTCCTCATCAACATCTTCTGGATCATCGTCTCGTCTTCTCTTAAACATTTTGATCCTTTTTCCTGCAATGGGAATCTTTACTTTTGTACCATCTAGTTCAGACAAGCTGTAAGTAGCATTTTCATGCACATGCTCTACAGCATATGGTCCAAACCATGTTTTTGAAAACTTACGCATGACTGTGTTCTGGTTATCAAGGCTACTATCATACACCAAAACCTAGTCACCTTTGTCAATTGCTTTGCTCCTGAGTTGATGTCGCTTATCAAAGTATTCCTTGTTTTTCAACCTTGCATTTTTGAGTCGTTCTTTTGCAGCTTCAATGTCTCCAGGTCTTCTCTCTAGCTACCTTATACGCAGTGCAAGGAGATCTTCCTTGCTAAGCCCCTCTTGCCAACGTAGTACATTCCATGTGGGAATTGTATCTTCAATTGGCATCACTCGCTTTTAACCATACATTAGCTCCGCAGGCATGTAGCCAGTTACTGAGCTATGTGTTGTACGATCAGCTCATAAAGCATATGGTAAGAGTTTTGGCCACTTAGTAACTCTTGCTTCGCAAGCTTTGATGATAGGAGGATGCCCTCTTTCACTCTTTCCATTGCCTTCAGGGTTGTAAGCTGTAGTAAGAGAAAGCTTGATTCCTAATCTAGAAAAGAACTCCCTTGCTTCTTCGGCATCTAGTTCACCTCTATCTGCAGTGCATGGCTAGTCGATATGTAGGGTGCAATCCATCACGATGTCGAACATTTATAGTGCATGGATAGTGGATATGTAGGGTGCAATCCATCACGATGTCGAACATTTGAATACACTTGACAAGTTACACATGTCTTTACAAACTGAGATACATCTTTTACATACCCTTCCACCAGTATATTTTTCTTTCAACTTGGAGAAGGTTGCCCATACCCCCTGTGTCTAGCCCATAGACTCTCATGAATCTCTTGCATGAGATTTACTTGAGTCTTTTTTTTACATATAACCCGTTGCGGTGTAGCACCCTTTTGTTTAGGATGCTTCCACAAGTAACCATCCCTCAAAAAGTACCCATATGATTTCCTGCGTATCCTCTTGAATTCTTGTTCAGACCATCATCCTGTTTGTTAGAGTACTCAAGTAGCTTCCAATATAAAGCTAATCAACTTCATAAAGATATTTCAAGAACAATTCAAGTGAATTATTCATGCAGACATTGTTACCTTTGACATGAGAGATAGAATAGAACTTTGTACTACATCATCTCCCTCATCAATCATTTGTGACTCATCTTCATACCTTGCCTTGATAGCATATCTGCCACTGTATTGTCTTTACCTGGAATGTGCTTAAACTCAGGATTTAAGGACTTAATGTAGGCAATCCACCACAACATAGCAATGTCTGGAGTTGAGGCTTGTAATCATACCAAGAAGTGGTAGACAATCTGTTTCTACAACCACACATGCACCAATTAGGTACTCTTTCCCACTTTTCAAGGCTGTAACCATACCCCATAACTCTCTTTTTATCTGTGGATAGTTTCTTTGGCGAGCACTTAGCACCTTTGCTCCAAATCTTACCACATACCTGTGTCCTTCTTTGTTATCTTGCCCTATTGCCCATCCAATCTGTGTAGGACTGGTGTTACTGTCACAATTACTGTCCTTTGACACTCATAGTCTACCTTTCTCAAAGTTTTTGCTGACTGGAGCAACTCCTTTCGCTTTTTCATTGATTTTACATGTGCTTCTGTCCATTTAACCTTTTGATTCTTTCTAAGCAGCTGATAAAGAGGATTAGCTACATGTGCATAATGTGGAATCCAAATAACATAGAAGACACATGCTCCCAGAAACATTCTAACCTCAGTGATGCTAGTGCACGTTTCTTTCATTCTTTGGATGGCATCTACCTTTGTTGGACAAGGTTTCCTAGCATATGGCCCGCACATGTGCCCCACAGTAAGCACTTCATTGACACCAAATATAGACTTTTTCCCTGACAATGTAAGATTCACTTCTTCCAACCTAGACAAAATTTTATCACAATCATTTATGTGATTTACCACAAACCTGCGAAATCCCTTGAGATCCAAAGCTTCATCTTTGTCACTTTCTTCACATCCTTTGATAGGAAAATCATCAATGAAAGGCATTGTGATTTGAGGAATAAAGTCATGTAAGACCTTATTCATCCCATTCATCATATGTGCAACCGAGTTGGTTGCTCCCTGTGGCAAGGTACACATCCTTACCAAACTTAAAGGTGTCCTCATGGTTGTCAAGTCTCTTCTTTCGATTGCAAGCTGAAATTGATCATATCCTGAGTAGAGATCCCCCATTGAGTAGATTGCCCTCCCTGCAACTTTTTGGCTTTCTTTAAAGGCTTCTATTACTTGATACATTTCCATAGAGCAAACTTCCACAACTTCATTGTCAAGATGCAAATTAGACCCCATTATAGCATCAAGCTCACCCATAGTATCTACAAAAGAAACTTGTTCACACAAACCCAAAACATTTTCAGTAGGCTCTAGCAACCCACTCTTTTTCATGCCTATTTGTACATTATGCAGATATTGCCTCTCACATCTCTTCAAATCTTCAAGTTTTGTAAAACATACTGATCCATTCTTTGTTACCAAGGAGCTCGTTGAAAATGCTTCACCTATTTTTGGATCAAGAAAGACCCTTTTTTTTCTGTACCACTGCAATCCGCTTTACAATGGTACTTGGCCAAAACCCATCATTTCTCTATGATCATGAAACTCTTTGCTCACCTTTGGTAGAGGATGTTCTCTGAGGTTGTCACCATTTCTTTCATGGTTCACACAAACTGTGAGAAATTGGACAGCTCGTTTACCATCTTTGCTACGTATCCTAGCATATGCTGAACCATCATCCATTTCGTTTGTTTTCATTCGAACTCCCACAATGTAGGGCTGTCCAAGGATGAGGTGATATGAAGATGTATCCTTTGCAAAGAAGTTTTGGTCAATCTTTACATCACCTATTGTTACCTTCACACCTGGACATGCTGCATACAATTCACCGGATGAATTGTTTTCCACTTTTACCATCCAGCCATGATATGTGTCCATCGGCCATTTGCACTTGTTGTAGAGACTCTTTGACATTATGTTTATTTCTGAACCATGGTCAATCAAGGCAACAAATGGCTCTTCAAGATCACCTACCTTGACCAAAGTTTCTGTAGTAGCCCTTGCCCAATGACTTCGTGAATAGTAACTCCTAGGAATATTTTCAACTTCTTCATCATCATTTGAGAAATGCACTTGCTTCACTCTCCCACTAGATTGGTAGCATCCTACCACAGCTCCATCATTCTCCTTATTTTGCAGTTGCATCCCTTGTGTCTTTGAGGTTTCCCCTTCAACCTGTGGACGAGAAACTTCAGCAAGGGTTTGCCTCTTCCTCTTGATGATGTCAATGATCTCCTCATGGAATTCACGCTTTGCAATGCCAAGAACTTCTCCCAGAGTAAACTCAATCTTTCTATTCAAGATCCTTTCCTCCAAGACTTTCTTTAAATCTGTAGCAACCTCATTATCAGATTGTAGTTTATAAGGTGGGCCTTTTGTCTTACCTTTCGTTGGCTCTTTCTTCTTTCCTGTTGTAGACTCCTCCATGAGTACTTCAGGTGGAGATGCTCTTTGTGTTGAGG
The DNA here is from genome assembly GCF_014529385.1 of Adiantum capillus-veneris. NCBI lineage: Eukaryota > Viridiplantae > Streptophyta > Polypodiopsida > Polypodiales > Pteridaceae > Adiantum > Adiantum capillus-veneris. Next base: position 35,769,262 of record NC_140934.1, read on the forward strand.
GTCTGAGAAGGCATTGAGTCGCTTCTCCCCCACTTCTAGAATCTCTTTTTGATGGTCCTTCATCAGCATTCTCACGTTTGCGCTTCTCTTCTTCAATTGCCTCATTTTGTTGGCATTTTGTAATGTAGGCATGCACTGACAATGAGTCCACTGGATCATTCCATCCTGTTTCTAGACGTATGCAATCACCTGCTTCATGTAGAATCTCTTTTATAAGCTTTCCCTTTTTAGCTAATTGCATGACATTTGGACAAATTTGACCATGATGGTCACTCACCTCTTCATCACAAAAATGTTCAATTTTTACTCCATAAGTAGCTGCCTCAACTGAACAGGTGGCATGCTTGGTTGCCATATCTTCAACTAAGGTTTGCATTCCCCCCTTCCCGAAGTTATTTCTCAAGGGTAGACCTGTCTCTCTTAAGTGGATTTTACCATCCTTAAAAAAGACAACATCTTTGACAAAGCGTCACTAAAATCATCACAATCCCTTCTTACATGGTCTCTACTATCACACCGAATACATCTATTACCAAACCCTTCTTTGGGCTGTTGTCTTTGCCTAGGAAGTGGCCCTGATGGTTGGCCTTTTTCTTCAAGCTTTGCAAACTTCACCTTCAAGTCACGCATTCCCTTCACAAGCTCATCTAGCATGGACTCATCAAACTTAGGAGCGATAAAAGTAGGCTTTACCATTTTGTCAGAAGTTGAGGTGGAAGGACTTGTAGTGTTTACTACCATCTTGTCCCTTCTTCTTTGTCATTTGGCAAGCAGTGAGACAGCACCTTCAACCTCATTCCAGTCGGTCTTTAGTCCTTGCTCAGCATCTTTATCTTCAAGAAGAAGCTCCAAATTTTTGTGAAACTCTTTACGTGCAGCTTGTAAGAAAAGATCTGTCTTCTCTGCATCTAGTGTGGCCCTTTCTGTCATGGTGAGTTGTGTATAACGCCGCTCAAATTCCCTAAGTAGCTCTGTTATTGATCGTCCTTGCTTTGGCTTGACTACCCATTATAAGAATGTCCTTTTGGTCACTCTCTCAGAGTCCTCCATGAAATATTCCTCCTTTAAAGCTACTTTGAGTTCTTCCCAATTTCTCCCATGCCCATCTTTAATTACCCTAACATGCTCTCTAATTTCTGGAGCAACAACTAGCTCAAAGCTTTGAATCATCTCACCTTCTGACACGTGATGCAGCTCCATCTCCTTCACATACTCGCGTAAGTACTTGGTTACATCTTTGCCATTGAACTGATCCATTCTATTGACGACTGCTTGTATGGCCTTCGTTGCTGAAATCTTCCTTCTTTCAATGGCATGTTGTTGTTGCATGAACATTGCAAATGCTTGAAATATTTGCATTGTTGCTGGGTCAAAATGCATACCCTATTGCTCAACATGATCATCCATGGTTATCCACAAAATCTCACCCTGGCAGTTTCGCGTCGGGTTCACCAAAAATATGTCGCAAAATTTGCGTTCTTGCTAGGAAAGCACCGGGCTTATGGTTGTGAGAGTTTGTGAGAGAACTCAACAAAAACTATATGAAGGAGTTAAACCATAGATGCCATGAAGACTAGGGTTTGGAAAGAAGTGCAATCAAAGAAGACTCACTCTTTCTCTCTTGCACTCACACACACAAAGAAAGAACACAAAAGAGAATGTCAAAACAATACGAAAATGAAAACATCAAGGCTATGGTCATATCGTATCGTGGGTAATATGAAAGGGTTAATAGATGAGTTAATGGCATTCAATCTTGACTGACCAAATAGGCTACGAATTGTTCTTTGGAAGTGTAGTTTTGTGCTTACCATAATATATATATTTTGTCTAGTGATTGGGATTAATTGTGTGTACAAATCCTCTTGGTTCATAGCAAGATAACTACGCTTACGTCAAAAAAAAGTTATAGTCTATGAGAAGTAGTATGATGGGATCCGGTAAAAGAAGTATTTCATTAAGCCTTTCTGGGCCAAAGAGAAACACTATACGTTGTTGAAAGTGTATTTTTCGGCTAATCCATACGTTAATTCTAATAGATCGTACAGAGTGAAAGCGATAGAAATGATCATCATGTGGGTTATTCATCTAGGATAGTATGTGAGAAATGTAGATATGAGAGAAGTGAAGAGATGAGAAGTTTCCCTCCCAAGCCCTATTCTTGCCCGTAGGCAATAAGGATACTGCGGGGAGAGATGTACCTGTAGAAAAGAGAACCTAAAATTTGCAGAGAGGATGAATTACTAAGAATGAGAGAGATAGGTTTGGTTAAGGAGATGAGATTAGATACATATATATTATATATATGTCGGATTAGAGATGAAAAAGAAAACAATACGAAATCTAGAAAACATCAATGTAAAACACATCTTACTTGACAAACTCTTTGGCACCATTATTGATGGAGAGAGAAGAAGAGGGGAGCACTCCACTTCGATTGATATGCCAAGTACAAAGCACTCCACTTTGATTGATACGCCAAGTACAACACCTTCTTTGATAAGAGTTGATCTTCCAAGGATAGAGTACAAGAATGGCTAGTCTTCCTCTAGGAGAAAGTGTAGGCTTGGGCTTATGTTAATGGGGCTAAGTACAATTAGGCATTTCTACTCACTCCCTCAAGAATTCCTCTCATCAATGGCTTGAATGCTTGATTTTCTTTCAAGGAAGAGGAGGTCCCCTTTTATAGGTGAAGGGAACCCCCAATGGTTTACACAAGAAGAGAAGAGTCAGTGTGAATAGGAATTGGAAATGTTGGAAATGAGCTGTCCCTGCATGATGTGGGCAGATTGGGGTCGAGTATTTTGATCATATCTCCTCAACCGTGGCTCTAAATAAAAAAGTAAAAATATGGGCAGAAACATCAGCTCATTAGCTAAGATTTTGATTTTAAAATTTATTTTCTAATTCGGATTGGAACCTTGTGTAAAAAATTCATCAAAATAGGGTCCATTTCTGGCAGCAAAAGTCTTCCCGTGGTCACCTTAGCCTAGACTTTCATTTAATTCCAAAGGACACCTCATGACATATGAAAGCATGACATTGCTCCTTGACAAAGTTTTGTAATCATGCTTGCAATAATTCATTAAAATAAGTGTATCTTTGAAATCATGGCACCTAGTGTCCCACTAGGATTGGATTCCCTCCTAGTAGCTATTTAAGAAGAAATATAAGAAAAGTATAAAAAATACATAGAATATATATATATATTGGATTTTACCCTACATATAGGATCTAGCTAGGGTGCGAGATGATAATGAGATAGTACAAATAAATAATCAATGATTTTTGTCCCAAGTTAAAGAGGCGGAGCTATTGAGATTTTCCCATAGTATTTTTTGATGGTGGTAAATTAAGGATAGGTTACTCTTGAGAAAAATAATAGGATGAGATAGAAGGCTTATTATTATACTTAAATATGCATATGTACATTATAGGAAAGATAATTATATATCTAAAAAGTTACAAGATAGATCTTGTAGCATGCGTTCCCACTATGTACATGTCACAGCACGACATCCACCCCCTCTAAACCTGCACATCCTCGGTATGTGCCACATTATTTCTTTGTAAGATCAGCCCTCTTGTACATCTTCCTTGCTTTCTTCTTCACTGGATGATTCCAAATCTTCATCTTCACTTTGATCTTTACCTGTGGTTTGGTCTTCTTCCTCATCAACATCTTCTGGATCATCGTCTCCTCTTCTCTTAAACATTTTGATCCTTTTTCCTGCAATGGGAATCTTTACTTTTGTACCATCTAGTTCACGCAAGCTGTAATAGCATTTTCATGCACATGCTCTACAACATACGGTCCAAACCATCGTTTTGAAAACTTACGCATGACTGTGTGTTGGTTATTAAGGCTACTATCATACACCAAATCCCAATCACCTTTGTCAATTGCTTTGCTCCTGAGTCGATGTCGCTTATCAAAGTATTCCTTGTTTTTCAACCTTGCATTTTTGAGTCGTTCTTTTGTAGCTTCAATGTCTCCAGGTCTTCTCTCTAGCTGCCTTATACACAGTGCAAGGAGATCTTCCCTGCTTAGCCCCTCTTGCCAAGGTAGTACATTCCATGTGGGAATTGTATCTTCAATCGGCACCACTGGCTTTTGACCATACATTAGCTATGCAGGCATGTAGAAGTTACTGAGCTATGTGTTGTACGATCAGCCAATAAAGCATATGGTAACAGTTTTGACCACTCACCAACTCTTCCTTCGTATGCCTTGGCCAAAACTTTGATGATAGGAGGATGCCCTCTTTCACTCTTTCCATTGCCTTCAGGGTTGTAAGCTGTAGTAAGAGAAAGCTTGATTCCTAATCTAGAAAAGAACTCCCTTGCTCCTTCGGCATCCAGTTCACCTCTATCTGCAGTGATTATTCCCACACAACCATAACGGCAAATCACCTCATCAAGAAGGAATTTGCACACAGCTTCTGTGGTTTTAGCTCTTAATGCTCTTCCTTCAACCTGGTTAGTTAGGTCCTCTCGTGCAAGAACCAAGTATCTCATTTGCCAGAGTCCTAGAGGCATTGTGACTAGATCCACAACCCATTTATAGTGCATGGCTAGTGGATATGTAGGGTGCAATCCATCATGATGTCGAATATTTGAATACACTTGACAAGTTACACATGTCTTTACAAACTGAGATACATCTTTATACATACCCTTCCACCAGTATTTTTGTTTCAACTTGGAGAAGGTTTCCCATACACCTGTGTGTCCAGCCCATAGACTCTCATGAAACTCTTGTATGAGATTTACTTGAGTCTTTTTTTACATATAACCCGTTGTGGTGTAACACCCTTTTGTTTAGGATGCTTCCACAAGTAACCATCCCAAAAAGTACCCATATGCTTTCCTGCATATCCTCTTGAATTCTTGTTCAGTCCAATCATCCTGTTTTGTTAGAGTACTCAAGTAGCTTCCAATAGAAAGCCAATCACCTTCATAAAGATATTTCAAGAACAATTCAAGTGAATTATTCATGTAGACATTGTTACCTTTGACATGAGAGATAGAATAGAACTTTGTACCTACATCATCTCCCTCATCAATCATTTGTGACTCATCTTCATACCTTGCCCTTGATAGCATATCTGCCACTGTATTGTCTTTACCTACAATGTGCTTAAACTCAGGATTTAAGGACTTAATGTAGGCAATCCACCGCAACATAGCAATGTGTGGAGTTGAACAGCTTGTAATCATCCCAAGAAGTGGTAGACAACCTGTTTCTACAACCACACATGCACAGATTAGGCACTCTTTCCCACTTTTCAAGGCTGTAACCATACCCCATAACTCTCTTTTTATCTGTGGATATTTTCTTTGGCGAGCACTTAGCACCTTTGCTCCAAATCTTACCACATACCTGTGTCCTTCTTTGTCATCTTGCCCTATTGCCCATCCAATCTGTGTAGGACTGGTGTCTACTGTCACAATTACTAGCCTTTGACACTCATAGTCTTCCTTTCTCAAAGTTGTTGCTGACTGGAGCAACTCCTTTCGCTTTTTCATTGATTTTACATGTGCTTCTATCCATTTAAACTTGTGATTCTTTCTAAGCAGCTGATAAAGAGGATCAGCTACATGTGCATAATGTGGAATCCAAATAACATAGAAGACACATGCTCCCAGAAACCTTCTAACCTCAGTGATGCTAGTGCACGTTTCTTTCATTCTTTGGATGGCATCTACATTTGTTGGACAAGGTTTCCTACCATATGGCCCGCACATGTGCCCCACAAAAGCACTTCATTGACACCAAACATAGACTTTTTCCCTGACAATGTAAGATTCACTTCTTCCAACCTAGATATAATTTTATCACAATCATTTATGTGATTTACCACAAACTTGCGACATCCCTTGAGATCCAAAGCTTCATCTTTGTCACTTTCTTCACATCCTTTGATAGGCAAATCATCAATGAAAGGCATTGTGATTTGAGGAATAAAGTCACGTAAGACCTTATTCATCCCATTCATCATATGTGCAACCGAGTTGGTTGCTCCCTGTGGCAAGGTACACATCCTTACCAAACCCAAAGGTGTCCTCATAGTTGTCAAGTCTCTGCTTTCGATTGCAAGCTGAAATTGATCATATCCTAAGTAGGGATCCCCCATTCTGACGTCTGCGCTTCTCTTCTACAATTACCTCATTTTGTTGGCATTTTTTAATGTAGGCATGCACTGACAATGAGTCCACTGGATCATTCCATCCTGTTTCTAGACGTATGCAATCACCTGCTTTATGTAGAATCTCTTTTATAAGCTTTCCCTTTTTAGCTAATTGCATGACATTTGGCCAAATTTGACCATGATGGTCACTCACCTCTTCATCACAAAAATGTTTAATTTTTACTCCATAAGTAGCTGCCTCAACTGAAGAGGTGGCATGCTTGGTTGCCATATCTTCAACTAAGGTTTGCATTCCCCCCTTCCCGAAGTTAGTTCTCAAGGGTAGACCTGTCTCTCTTAAGTGGATTTTACCATCCTTAAAAAAGACAACATCTTTTGACAAAGCATCACTAAAATCATCACAATCCCTTCTTACATGGTCTGTACTATCACACCAAATACATCTATTAACAAACCCTTCTTTGGTCTATTGTCTTTGCCTAGGAAGTGGCCCTGATGGTTGGCCTTTTTCTTCAAGCTTTGCAAACTTCACCTCCAAGTCGCGCATTCCCTTCACAAGCTCATCTAGCATGGACTCATCAACTTAGGAGCGATAAAAGTAGGCTTTACCATTTTGTCAGAAGTTGAGGTGGAAGGATTGTAGTGTTTACTACCATCTTGTCCTTCTTCTTTGTCGTTTGGCAAGCAGTGAGACAGCACCTTCAACCTCATTCCAGTCGGTCTTTAGTCCTTGCTCAGCATCTTTATCTTCAAGAAGAAGCTCCAAATTTTTTTGAAACTCTTTACCTGCAGCTTGTAAGAAAAGATCTGTCTTATCTGCATCTAGTGTGGCCCTTTCTGTCATGGTGAGTTGTGCATAGCGCCGCTCAAATTCCCTAAGTAGCTCTGTTATTGATAGTCCTTGCTTTGGCTTGACTACCCATTCTAAGAATGTCCTTTTGGTCACTCTCTTAAAGTCCTCCATGAAATATTCCTCCTTTAAAGCTACTTTGAGTTCTTCCCAATTTCTCCCATGCCCATCTTTAATTACCCTAACATGCTCTCTAATTTCTGGAGCAACAACTAGCTCAAAGCTTTGAATCATCTCACCTTCTGACACGTGATGCAGCTCCATCTCCTTCACATACTCGCGTAAGTACTTGGTTACATCTTTGCCATTGAACTGATACATTCTATTGACGACTGCTGGTATGGCCTTCGTTGCTCAAATCTCCCTTCTTTCAATGGCATGTTGTTGTTGTATGAACATTGCAAATGCTTGAAATATTTGCATTGTTGCTGGGTCAAAATGCATACCCTATTGCTCAACATGATCATCCATGGTTATCCACAAAATCTCACCCTGGCAGTTTCGCGTCAGGTTCACCAAAAATATGTCGCAAAATTTGTGGTCTTGCAGGAAAGCACCGGGCTTATGGTTGTGAGAGTTTGTGAGAGAACTCAATAAAAACTATATGAAGCAGTTAAACCATAGATGCCATGAAGACTAGGGTTTGGAAAGAAGTGCAATCAAAGAAGACTCACTCTTTCTCTCTTGCAATCACACACACAAAGAAAGAACACAAAAGAGAATGTCAAAACAATACGAAAATGAAAACATCAAGGCTATGGTCATATCGTATCATGGGTAATATGAAAGGGTTAATAGATGAGTTAATGGCATTCAATCTTGACTGACCAAATAGGCTACGAATTTTTCTTTGGAATTGTAGTTTTGTGCTTACCATAATATATATATTTTGTCTAGTGATTGGGATTAATTGTGTGTACAAATCCTCTTGGTTCATAGCAAGATAACTACGCTTACGTCAAAAGAAAAGTTATAGTCTATGAGAGGTAGTATGATGGGATCCGGTGATAGAAGTATTTCATTAAGCCTTTCTGGGCCAAAGAGAAACACTATACGTTGTTGAGAGTGTATTTTTCGGCTAATCCATACTTTATTCTAATAGATCTTACAGAGTGAAAGCGATAGAAATGATCATCATGTGGGTTATTCATCTAGGATAGTATGTGAGAAATATAGATATAGATAAGTGAAGAGATGAGAAGTTTCCCTCCCAAGCCCTATTCTTGTCCGTAGGCAATAAGGATACTGTGGGAGAGATGTACCTATAGAAAAGAGAACCTAGAATTTGCACAGAGGATGAATTACTAAGAATGAGAGAGATAGGTTTGGTTAAGGAGATGAGATTAGATATATATATATATATATATATATATATATCAGATTGGAGATGAAAAAGAAAACATCAATGTAGAACACATCTTACTTGACAAACCCTTTGGCACCATTATTGATAGAGAGAAGAAGAGGGGGGCACTCCACTTTGAATGATACGCCAAGTACGACACCTTCTTTGATTAGAGTTGATCTTCTAAGGATAGCGTACAAGAATGGCTAGTCTTCCTCTAGGAGAAAGTGTAGGCTTGGGCTTATGTTAATGGGGCTAAGTACAATTAGGCATTACTACTCACTCCCTTAAGAATTCCTCTCATCAATGGCTTGAATGCTTGAGTTCCTTTCAAGGAAGAAGAGGTCCCCTTTTGTAGGTGAAGGGAACCCCCAATGGTTTACACAAGAAGAGAAGAGCCAGTGTGAATAGGAATTGGAAAAGTTGGAAATGAGTTGTCCCTGCATGATGTGGGCAGACTGGAGTCCAGTATTTTGATCATATCTCCTCAACCGTGGATCTAAATAAAAAAGTAAAAATATGGACAGAAACTTCAGCTCATTAGCTACGATTTTCATTTTTAAAATCATTTTCCAATTCGGTTTGGAACCTTGTGTAAAAAATTCATCAAACTAGGGTCCATTTCTGGCAGCAAAAGTCTTCCCGTGGTCCCCTTAGCCTAGACTTTCATTTAATTCCAAAGGACACCTCATGCCATATGAAAGCATGACATTGCTCGTTGACAAATTTTTGTAAGCATGCTTGCAATAATGCATTAAAATAAGTGTATCTTTGAAATCATGCCATCTAGTGTCCCACTAGGATTTGATTCCCTCCTAGTAGCTATTTTAAAAGAAATATAAGAAAAGTATAAAAAATACATAGAATATATATATATTGGATTTTACCCTAGATATAGGATCTAGCTAGGGTGTGAGATGATAATGAGATAGTATAAATAAATAATCAATGATTTTTGCCCCAAGTTAAAGAGGCGGAGCTATTGAGCTTTTCCCATAGTATTTTTTGATGGTAAAGTAAGGATAGGTTACCCTTGAGAAAAATAATAGGATGAGATAGAAGGCTTATTATTATACTTAAATATGCATATGTACATTATAGGAAAGATAATTATGCATCTAAAAAGTTAAAAGATAGATCTTGTAGCATGCGTTCCCACTATGTACGTGTCACAGCACGACAACGGCGTGCCCCAAATGGAAAGATTGTGCTTCCTAAAGCACAATGGATGCTAGCCAAAGAAGAATTAGACAAGGTGAAGGGTACCATTGCCTCTATTCACACACCAATAGGGGCATGAGGTTGCTAAAGGGATCTTTCACAAAAGCGAAGAAGGGTGGAAGCGTTCAATTGTATGGGTGGAAGTCCCATGATTGACACAAGATGCTACAAATAATCTTCATACTCCCTATTATATCTATAGTTTGTGTGTATGACTATCACTCACTTTCCCTTCCCATGATTTACATTGTAGTTCATTCTGTCGGTGAGTATGTGTGCATGTCGAGACAAGAAAGTCAGGGACGCTATTTTCAAACTGGGAGAGCTAGTAAGGTACACCACGAGACTCCACTCAACTACACCTTTTTTATGTACACAATAATTTTAACTAGCACTTAGTGTATCCTTGTGTGTTTTCTTGCAGATTTGTGAGCTCCAAGGAAATCAAAATAGGTGCTATCCCTACTGCTCACACACTTGTAACAAAAACTGTGTGTGCCATTGAAGATGCATTTCCTCGATCGGTCCTTCTTAGTAAAATTCACCTCTTGGGTCACGTGGTGGAGGAGATTGTTATATGTAGAGTAGTGCACACACGATGTATGTTCTTCCTAGAGAGGTTTTTACGGACTCTCAAAGATTTTGTGCGGCTATGGTCTAACCAGAGGCATGTATGGTCGAAGGGTGGATTGTTCAAGAGGCATAATTTGTTTACATATTAGAGTATTTGGCACAAGTTGATCCTTCAATGCCTCGCATGTGGTCAGACAAAGAAGATGCAAGGATGACTTCACACTTGCCAAGTGGAAAGGGGAAACTACTTAACATGGATATAAATCTATCCCGAGTGGTCGACAACTTTTGCATTCTCAATGCAAAGGTTCTGACCAAGTGGGTGGACTTGTGAGCAGTGGCAAAGGCAAGGCGTTTGCAAGAGAGGGAAGCATGGAAACAAGCACATAGAGGAAGGAGGGCACCCCTAGTACCTAGACACCTTGCATGTTTTCCAGATCTCATTAGTGCAAAGTGGATTCATGAGAGAATGACCGAGGCAAAAGCACGCGTAGAAGACATCACCAACAAAGAATGAGAGTATGCACTAGGCTGTGTACCAAAGGTAGAGTACTCATATACCTAAACCATATTGTAATGCTATTTCTTGAAATTATCTTTAATATTTGATAAATTAATATAATTTTCTATTTTATAGTGCCTTTCCTTTAACTCTATGTGGTCCACGGGTCATCACTTTCGTCCGCGCCACATTGACGAGTGTAGAACCACCATGGATTGTGCCATCATGGGCAACTTTGACACAGATGGTGATGAAGTCAGGTACTGCGAAACTACTGAAAGGATACTAAAGGTTAATTTTATAACCATTCATACCTTCATCTTTGAGTGCAAGTGGTTTGCAAATGTGTCTAGAGGACATGAGAATGGCCTCTACATGGTGGAAACTAGCATGCATCACACATGGAGGTATGACAATTTAGTTTTACCGCACAATTGTGAGCAGGTGAGTGACATGTACCTTTTTTATTCTTATTTTCTTGAAGCATTAGTTATACCAATGTTACTCACTTTGAGATCCTATTTTATAGGTCATCTATATCCCAGTAATCCACCAGCCAAAACTTTGGTTCGTAAATCTTGTAACACCTCGGGGGAGAACCATTTTTTTCACTAATAAAGTGAAGACTATCTTTGACCCTCTTTCACCTCGAACTTTGGGTGAGGTGGAAATAGAGGAGAGGGAGGTCGATGAATCAAGTCTGGCGGCAGCAGGTCTTAGTAAGGTTGATTGTCATGATGATGAAGATGATGAGATGGAGGATGGCGAACTCAAAGATGATAAAGGCAATGCATCCACAAACGACAATTCCATTTCTCGCTTTATTGATTTAGGAGCCATGGGCTTAGAATTGGCTGATGCTTCATGTAGAGATCTTTTGGAAGATGATTCATAAACATTTTGCAGTTATGAATTTTTTTGATCGTGTAATCCATTCATCTCTCTCCCCCCTCTTCCTCTCTTTAGATTTGAGAATATGATCAATTATGTTAATCAATTGACAATGATTATTTTAATTGTAAACAAGTGTGATCTTATATCCCCCGTCTCCTTCTTCCCCCTCTTTGTCTCTCTCTCTCTCTCTCTCTCTCTCTCTCTCTCTCTCTCTCTCTCTCTCTCTCTTTCTCTTCTTTTTTAAATTTGAAAATTATGTACAATATTCTTTAATTTTTATTGAGAGGAGGGAAACACCAAAATTTGAAGAGGGGGGCGGGGGGGGGGGGGGGGAAGGGGGGGTTTAAGCCAGAATTTGAAAGTTTAGGCACTAAATTTGGCTGTCGGATATAACAACGATAATGTGCACGGTAATAACAACGGAAATAGTCACTTTAATATTTTGAAAACAAAAAAAAAACCCACCCTCCTCTCTCTTGTTTCTCTACTTGAATTTGCACCTTCTCTCTACAAAACGCGGTAAAACAAAGTGGTAAACACTTGGAGATTTTCATAGTGTTACATGCATTATCATAAAAGGAAAAAATCAAGACCACTCTTGCTAAATATTGTAGTATCTTTTCAATCATCCATGTGTACACATGATTTGATCTTCTTGCGAGCTTCCATTGGCAATCATTTTTGAGAATTAAACCTTTTTTGCGAGCTTTTCCACTATTGAGAATTTTTTTATAAATAGCATAACACTATAAAAAAATCTATAAGTCATGAAGGAAAAACTATAAGTGATGGTTTATAAAAATCCATTAAAAGTATGTGCTAATTTTTCCCTATATCCTTGTTCAACAAGCCAACTCAAATGTACACATTCAAACAAGTTTGTATGGGGACTATGTACTAGCTCCTCTGAGCTTAAAAGAACCTATGCACAAAGAGTTTCCAATTACAAAAGACCAAAATTTGAAGCATTCAACACAATATTTTCAAAAAAGAAATTAATTAACAAAGTGTACACACTTGACATCAAGTTTCCCCAACGTGCAATCTGAGCTTCCCACTAACTCATCCATGTATCCAAAAATGATATGTTTTCCTCCTCTACATATACCTTGCACCATCATTCATGGATTTCTTTACTTTTTAATGATGCTTCCTTTTTATTCGTTGGTAGTTGCCATTATTTTACATAAGTTAATATATTATTGTCCACTTGCTTTCTTCACACATTGTTTGCTTGCTTCCTCATTCTCATTGTGCAACCAATTTCCTCATGGCGCGACTGACATTCCTAACCCTAGCTCCCTTTGTAGCAGTGCATGTGATGCTTTACCTACTACTCTTTTGATTCATGGGCACACGGGTTTTTTAATTGAGGAGAAAAGGAGGCACCCGCAACCCATCTAGATATTCACAGCCGCAATCTCCTTGCTCTAGATGGCAAGCCGTGCCCTCTCAACTAGCCCTGATTTCCTGCTCTCTCTTGAATAGATCACCTTTGCCTTGCGCACACCAACAACCACGTGATTTTTTAGTCTTCGCGAAATCATAATCAACGCCTTCTAAGAGACCACTTTCTATGCAAGAAGCTGATCCAAAGTCCCGATATCTTTAGACTATTGTGGTTGAGGGATCATGATTGCCATGCACCCAACTCACCAACCTGCCCATGGCATTCACAACTCTTTGTAGCTTGCCCAACCACATCAATCTCCACCACCTTTGCATGGCGGACTTGTTCTCTCAATTACCACAATTAACAGTCTAGAGATCTAGGAACTTCGTACCCACTTGTATTTTAATTTTTTTACCAGCATGCAATGCCTTAGCTACTTTATACACCGCAAAAATCACCCATACTTCACTATCTATAGTAGTGCCGACCAAAACTAACTCTCTCTCTCTCTCTCTCTCCACCATGCAGTAGCCTTAAACAACCCCCCTCACAACACCCACCTAGGCGTATGAAATTAAAGAGCTTCATGCATTAATATTTGGTTTTACCCTTAGTTACAATAGGACAGTTTATTGCAAACTACTATTTTCTAAAAATGCAACACCATCATCTATTCAATTTGAGGCGACACCTATTGTTTCATCCGAGACCATGTTGGGTATCCCGAGTGGCTATTGGCCTTGGAAAGTATCTTTGTGCGAGGTTTGGAGTGGCATTACTTGTAAAAAAGGTAAGTGTATGCCACAACCTTATCCAAACCGAGAAACACATTATCAGAAACCGTGCATCCTTCCTTTTCATTGGATCCTTTCCAAAATTTGTCCAGCTCTTTATTTTCAATTCTTCAGGATTTGCTTTACCTAGCATGATTCTAGACTGGTATTTCTCTCTCTCATCCCTAGAGCTTCTAGATTTCTCCTCCTCTAGAATAAAGTCCTCTCTTCACACGTGAGTGCTAGATTTGGCATACATACAAACCAAAGCACCTCCAAACAGAACATGTTTGTCATAAAATATAATATCTAACTTTACCAAATGATTTTCTCATATTAAACTGATCATTTAATATGGGAGAATAAACGGGAACAAGAGTTAGAATAGAGACATGTGCTTCTAGACCTATCTCAACACGGGACTAAAATGAGTGATGGTTGCATCTCAACAAGGGTCCAAAAGGATATGGTCTATCAAAGAGAAATGTGCAATAAGTGCTTCTAAACTTACCTCAGCAGGGGACCAAGAGGAGAGATGATTACATCTCAATAGGGGTCCAAAAGGAGGCAGCCTATCAAAGAGCAATGTGCATCTAATGGAGCTTGAAAGACCTTAGGGTTAGCTTCATTAAAGACCCCAATGGTTAGTGTTCAAATTCCTTTGACCATAGGCATGACCTTAGGCAAGCTAGGGCTGAGCTTGAGGTAGGAACCCAACCTAAACTTACCTTTGACCTTAGGAAAGCTAGGGCTAAGCTTGAGGTGGGAGCCCGACCTAAACTTTTCTTTGACCGTAGGCAAGCTTGAGGTGGGAAGCTCCATCGAAGGTGCTTGTCATGCTTGATGACTAAGGTACTTTAGGTACTTGTCATACTTAATGAGGAAGGTGCTTGAGAAGCTTCCTATGCATGGGGGGTAAGGTGCTTGAGTCAAAAAGAGACCCTACAAATTTAATAAGGAAGTTTCTTGAGAAGCTTCCTATGCATGGGGGGTAAGGTGCTTAAGAACAAAGGTCCTTAGGTAGCCTATTAATGGTTGTTTTTGCTAATTATATGAGGGTAAGTGGGACTAGGATCTATTATTGGTTTTGTTGAGCCCACTATGTGGGATATGGTGCACACCTGATGAGCTTTGGTCTTAATAATGGAGTATTTTTAGACTTGCCTACGGATTTACCATTATTGATCCATAAGAAGTCCAAAAGGAACTATCCCTCGGCAACTTCACTATGTTAGACTCAATCCACTACTCTCTATAATTAACCAATTCGAGCCGTGGGTGTGATACTTAAGTGCCTATTTTCAAAGGCTAAGAGAAGTTGCAACTAAAGTTTTGAATTGCCAAAGCATACACTAAGTAAACACATAAGTTTGATTAACATGGCTAACAATAACCAAGGGAGTAGAATGAACATTGATAACTTTGATTTTTCACATGGAGGTGGTAATGATGATGCCCCCATGTTTTTTAATTATCTTTTTACTAGGTTGCAACAAGCTATGGGCAACCCCACTTTGCAAGCCAAAGTTACTCAACAACTTTGTGCTTATGGGATTTCCTTTCCTCTCCAAGAGGACAGAGAGATTAGGAGACCTCTTGATGAGACCCCCAAAAGAAGACTCTCTCCCATACAAGATAAGGAATCCAAAGATGAAGAAAGTAATAAATCCCCAAGTTCCTCCGAAGATGTGGATCCACAAAGAAGGTAGACTAAACAATCGCCAACTCCTCCCCAAGAGGAAACGGGTAATCCATAGTCCTTCTCCTCGTCACTCCAAAGGGAAGAGGTCACCCTCTTCTTCTTCTTGTTCACCTTCCTCCTCTACCGATGAAAGCTATGGCTATTCTCCTAGAGAATACCAGAGGGGAAGACATCACAAATCTTACCCTCAATGGTGAAGGTCCAAAAAACTAACGAAGTTCAAAAAGGGAGGAAAGAGTATCTCTTTTCTAACCTATGATGGAACATTTGGTGCTACCGACAAAGTATTGGCCTTCATCCAACAATTTGATGCGGACTTTGGAGAGGAGGGCTTCACAGAGTCCTCCAAACTATGCCATGTAGCTATGCACTTCCAAAAATTGGCTCGTCAATGGTGGGCTAGCCGGCATGGCAATGGTGAAGCCCCAAATACATGGAAAACTCTATTAGTTTCTATCATGAAACAATTGCTCCCAAGTGATGCAAAGGACAAAGTGCTTACCAAATGGTGAAGTTAAAAGCTTATCTCTCATGAGTCTATCCACAAATACGTGGACAAGTTTTGGGATTTACATCTCAAGGCTACTATCGTTCAAAAGATAGACTTTGCCGAGCAAAAGAAACATTTTGTATGGGATTACCCAAAGAAATGACCGAGTATGTCAGCTCTCAATGGACTCTTTCTATCACCAAAGTAATCCACCACACCATGGTTGCTTCGTGCATCAATTTCCAACAAGAGGCTAGACGGAATGTCAAGACCATGGAAAATAAAGACAAAAGTGATGCCATGGGGAAAACCAATGCCCAAAATTCTTACCAAGGCTGTTTCAACAACAACAACAATTGGTCCAAGGAGAAGGGAGTTTACAAAGGTAAATATAATTTCTCTCCTTAAGAGCTAGAAGCTTTTGGTAAGGACCACAAATGTTTTAAGTGAGGGGAGCAAGGCCATGGTTATCCTCCTTGCCCATGAGAATTGCCTGTAATGAGACTTCTAGAGCCTCGATGTTTGAAGCTCCAAAAGTGGATGCTCATTGCCAAGGATTTACCCTTTCCTATACTTGGGGAAAGCTGCAAGATCATGATTCCTTTATTTTGTTTGACCCACAAAAGCTTCACGAGCATGATGCCTGGTTCAACTCACAACTTCATATCCACGGAGTTGACCACCAAGCTAGGCATACAAGCCCACAAGATGGGAGATGCATTGAAAGGCAATGGAGCTATCAAGGGACAACACATCTCAGTTACTTCCTTAATTGGAAAATCAAGGCTTCATGTCAAATTCTATGTGGAAAAAAAGAATTTCTTCATCTCCCATCTCAAACATGAAAATATTATTGATGGGGTACCATGGAATGTCATAAAATCTAATATCTAGCTTACCCAAATGATTTTCTTGTATTAAATTGAGCATTTAATGTGGGAGATTAAACAGGAGCAAGAGTTATAATTGAGATATGTGCTTCTAGCCCTATCTCAGCAGGGGACCAAAAGGAGAGATGGTTGCATCTCAATAAGGGTCCAAAAAGAGATGGTCTACCAAAGAGCAATGTGCAATAAGTACTTCTAGACTTATCTCAGCAGGGGACCAAGAGACAGGTCCAAAGGGAGGTAGTCTATCATAGAGCAATGTGAAACTAATGGAGCTTAAAAAAACTTAGGGTTAGCTTGATTAAAGTCCTCCAATGGATACTGTGAACAGTCCTTTGACCTTAGGCAAGCTAGGGATGAGCTTGAGGTGGGAACCCGACCTAAGCTTGAGATGCTTGTCGTGCTTGATGACTAAGGTGCTTGAGGTGCTTGTCATGCGTGATGACCAAGGTACTTGAGAAGCTTCTCATACATGGGGGCTAAGGTGCTTGAGTCAAAAAGAGACCCTACAAACTTAATGAGGAAGGTGCTTGAAAAGCTTCCCATACATGGGGGGTAGGGTGCTTGAGTCAAAAAGAGACCTGCAAACTTAATGAGGAAGGTGCTTGAGAAGCTTCCTATGCATGAAAGTCCCAAAGTTAGGGGAATCTTTGACTTAACTTTACACTCACCCAAAGGGCACCCTTTTTCAAAGGGCACATGGGACACATGTCTGACTCTCGCTATGCTTAACCACATGGTGTGCTTGAATGCTATTGGTTGGGATAAAGAGGGGTAATGAGCTTCTAGTTCCATCCAACAAATATATAGATATTTTCAAGCTCTCTCTCTCTATAAGGGGTAAGGAGTACACTTGTCAAAAGACTACCCATGTACTTAAATGCATGCAACATGTGATTGGCTAGAGGGAGAGGGACCCAATGAGCTTGCAGCATGTGGAAAAGTTACAACTCACCCGAAGCAAGCAAGGTGGATACTAGGGGGATATACACCACACACACACACACTCATTGTGTGGATTAATTCTCACTTGGTGAAAGGTGAGTAACTCCAACTCCTTCTCCAAGCTGGTGAGAAATAACTAGCCTACACCAACACTCTTGGATATGGAATGCCATTCCAACCAAGAGCCATGCTTCAATGCTTAAGCTTGCCATCTTCTCCATCTTCATTACTAAGCTATTATGTATGCTAGCAAGAAGAGTGATGATAAGTGAGGAACTATTTATTTCTCCTATAGAATGTTTCTTCTTCCTCTTCCCTATCCTCATTCCCCGATAGTTATCTCCACCTTCGAAGGTGTTTGAGGCCTTGGGACTCACGCTTGGGATAGTTAATGCTTTTTACAAAGTTTATGCTATGCTTGTGACACATGAAGCTTTCCATCTGCATTGCATCACCAAGGTCACAAGATTTTATTGTACCAAGTCTCTCTTGATGGGAGAAACTATAATACAAATGCCTATTGGAGGGGGGACTGGCTCCGTATGAACCGGTAAATTCTCATCTTCTCTAAATTGTCTCTCTCTTTCCAAAGTATTGTTCATGCCAAGTTAACTAAGTACCATGTTTATACTGCTACCATCAATTATATTCTCCCGCTATGCTCACAAAGTAATCTCACAAAAGTGCTTCACCTAATTTCCTAATTCCTCTATTCTCAACGTTCATAGGCCATTTCCATTACATTGGTATTACAGCATTTGGTTTATCTTTTCTTGCTTAAGAAGAAATGTCGTTTAGTAGCCTATTAATGGTTGTTTTTGTTAATTATATTGAGGTAAGTGGCGTTGGGATCTATTTTTGGTTTTGTTGAGCACACTATATGGGATATGGTGCACACCTTGGGAGCTTTGGTCTTAATAATGGAGTCTTTTTAGACTTGCCTATGGCTTTACCATTAATGAGCCATAAGAATTCCAAAAGAAGCTAAGCCTTGGCAACTTCGCTATGTTATACTCACTCCACTACTCTTTATAATTAACCAATTCGAGCCGTGGGTGTAGATACTTAAGTGCCTATTTTCAAAGGCTAAGAGGAGTTGAAACTAAGGTTTTGAATTGCCAAAAAATACACTAAGTAAAAACATAAGTTTAATTAACATGGCTGACAATAACCAAGAGAGTAGAATGAACATTGATAACTTTGATTTTTCACATGAAGGTGCTAATCATGATGCCCCCATGTTTGTTAATTATCTTGTCACTAAGTTGCAACAAGCTATGGGCAACCCCACTTTGCAAAAGCTGAAGTTACTCAACAACTTTGTGATTATGGGATTTCCTTTCCTCTCCAAGAGGAGAGAGAGCTTAGGAGGCCTCTTGATGAGACCCCCAAAAGAAGACTCTCTCCCATACGAGAGGAGGAATCCAAAGATCAAGAAAGTAATGAATCCCTAAATTCCTCCGAAGATGTGGCTCCACGAAGAAGGTGGACTAAACGACCGCCAAATCCTCCCAAGAGGAAACGTTGAACCCGTAGTCCTTCTCCTCGTCACTTCAAGAAGAAAGATAGGAAACAAAGGAAGAAAAGAGAAAGAAAGAGGTCACCCTCTTCTCCTTCTTCTTTACCTTCCTCGTCTACCGATGAAAGCTATCGCTATTCTCCTAGAGAATACAAGAGAGGAGGACATGGCAAATCTTACCCTGCATGGCGAAGGTCACAAAAGCTCAAGAAGCTCAAAGAGGGAGGAAAGAGTAGCTCAGCTCTCACCTATGATGGCACCTTTGGTGCTATTGACAAAGTATTGGCCTTTATCCAACAATTTGATGGGCCTTTGGAGATGAGGACTTCACGGAGTCCTCCAAGCTATGCCATGTAGCTATGAACTTCCCAAATATCCACTCGCATTAGGTGAGATTTGGACTCACATGCAAAGGGGCCCTTTAAGTAGTTTGACTTTACCTCTCTCTACCAAAATGGGCACATGGATAAATTTTTGCAAACAAACAACAAAGTAGGCGGAGGTTTGATAGTTAGAATGTCCTTTTTAAGCTCTATGTATTGATATATAGCACTCCAAGAGATTCATTATATTTTAGGAGATTCTTTTTTTGATTCACTTAGATTCCGACTTGGCCCAAGAGAATTGCCCGCAATGAGACTCCTAGAGCCTCTATGTTTGAAGCTCCAAAAGAGGATGCTCATTGCCAAGGATTTCTCCTTTCCTATACTTGGGGAAAGATGCAAGAGCATGATGTCTTTATTTTTTTGACCCTGTTTCAACTCACAACTTCATATCCACGGAGTTGACCACCAAGCTAGGCATACAAGCCCAGAAGATGGGAGATACATTGAAATCTGATGGAGCTATCAAGGAACAAGACCTCTCAATTACTCCATTAATTGGAAAATTGAGACTTTATGTCCAAAGGTATGTGGACAAAAAGGATTTCTTCATCTCTTCTTTCAAACATGTGAATGTTAATCATTGGGTCACCATGGTTTAACTGCATGGCTTCCGACATGAATTTCCTTGAAAGGAGAATCTACTTCACCTACAGGGAAAAGAGCATAGACATAGATGCTAATGATTTGGGGAACACCATATCCTTGCAACAATAAAGGGAATAAAGAGGAATTAGAGTTGTCTGATTTTCTAAATGGATCCCAAGATGTTTTCATTGATGACATCCCTAGTGAGCTACCTCTAAAATGAGGGATGATGACCATGCAATTGAGCTCCTACCAAGAAGCTCACTGCCTAACAAGCCTTCTTATCGAGTTTCACAAGCTCAACAAGAGGAGATCATGAGGCAAGTGCATGAATTGGTGGAAAAAGGTATGGTGAGGTCTAGCTCCTCTTTATTTTGTTCACCATTGCTTTTAGTGCAAAAGAAAGATGACACATATCACATGTGTGTCGACTATAGATCACCAAATAAGATTAATATCAAAAATAGATTTCCCATGCCGCGCGTAGAAGATTTATTTGATAATTTACAAAATTTTGGCCTGCCAAATTCTCCAGATGTATTCAAATTCATGATGGACAAAAATCTTCAGGCCACTCAAATTCTCTTGAGGAGTACAAGCGACACCTCCAAGTAATCTTTCAAGTTGTGAGAGAGAATAAGGTTTTCATTAATCCAAAGAAAAGTGAAATTTTCCTACAAGAGATTCAATACTTAGGTCACATTATCTCTAAATATGGCACCAGTATGGATGCAACAAAGTTAGAGGTAATAAAAAGATGGCATAATCCAAGGAATCTACAGGAGGTACGAAGCTTCATAGGTATGTGTGCATACTATAGATGCTTCATTAGAAAACTTATCGCTAATAGCAAGCCCATTACATGACTTAACAAAAAAGAATGTTAAAAGATGCGGTATGCATTGCAAAGCACAAGGAATGGAAGTTTAAGCGTCTTGAGGAACATGGTATCAGTACAGGTATGCATGTGCAAGATGGATTTGGCATGGAAGATGAAGTTAAGCCTAAGCAGGTGAAAAGTAGCCTATCCTATGATGTTTCTCTTTTCTTCCCAAGGTCTATTGTGAAGCGTAAAGAGGTCTTGCACGTTGACAGGTTTATGGAAGAGCCTAAAGAGGTGAGTAATGCTTTGGATACAAGATTGAAAAGTCTTGAAGAGGATGCATTGGCTACTTGTGTACCTTGTGATTCTCGGTGTGAGTGTGAGGTTGAGGTTATTGATGATGAGCACTCATCTTTGGATACTAGTTCCTTGGGAAATAGGGAAGAGGGCAAGGTTGAGAGCCATTTTGTGGATTGGTTGGATGTGGAGCCTGTTTTGAAGCCATATTTTGGTGTATGTGCAGTGATTGAACCGATTTGTGAGCATGATTGTGGTTTAGAGCAGGGATCTGTATTCTTGGAGACTGATGAACCCATGCTAGAAGCTCTGGATAGCGGTGCTAGCCATGATTATGATGTGGATAAAGTTATGTGTGATGATGAGTATGCTTATGATGATGAGAAGGGGTTGGCATATATGAGTCCAATCTCAGCTATGTGGATGCCTATGCTAGGGATATGTGTGCTGCGGGGATACTTTTGTGCTTAGGATATCAACAAATTTACCTTCACACAATGCTTTTAGCTACTTGGGTGCATGATTTGCAGGTTGTCGCTATGGCTAGTGAAGCCAAGATGCCAGGTGATGAGTCACTTGAGCTGTCTCTATTGGTTGGGTTGAATGTGGCATGCAATATTTATGCTTTTGGAACTCCAGACGGAGCGGATGTGTTAGTTGGATATGCCTATGGTGCATTTTGGTTGAATGTTGACAAATGTAGGTGTGGTGTTATGATGCTTCTTGTGAATCAGGCGATATGCCTTTGGCCTTTTGATCCAGGTGCAATGAGCATCTACTAGTGCTGCTGCTGAGCATGAATTCTCTAGGAGGCTAGGGGGTGGGCAAATTATGTCAGGAGTTTTTTGGAGCAAGGGATTGCGCATATGTACATACACATGCATGGTGCATCAAATAAAGGATTTCCCATTTTCCTTAGCCAGGTGGTTATGTGGGGCCCACATGTGTACAGGTAGGACAACATGTACATAGTGCATTGATTTTCACTATTACTAGTACCAGTGTGTTTTTTCTACAATAATGAGGAGTTGTTAGCGCTTAAAACTTCTCGAGGAACCTATCCGCGGGCCGACGACATGAGGTAAGTAGGCGCGTCAAATGGCATCGAGTGGCGTCAGGAGGTCGAACGGGGTCAATACTTGCACGTGGATGAGTACGGACACAAAGTGGGCGTTTCCTTGTGATAATTATGCAGAAAGGTCATCATGAGGACCATATTTTGAGGCCACTTCACGTGGTTACGGGATGCATTATTGGAAAAAGCTGAGTGCCAGGTGTGCGCATGGATGTAGCAGGGTGACAACTATGCACTGCGAGGTCAGTTTTTGACCTGTTCGGGGTCCGTTTGAGGTCATCTAAAAGGCCAAGGGTGCCCAAGTAATAAAGTGAAGTGTGGGAACTGAAAAAACAGAGAGAAGACCAGAAAAAACGTGGAGAAGAGAGGAGGAACAGCCGCAGGTGTGTTTTTGCTCATTTTGGAGCTTGTTTTGGCCGTAAACTGCTCATCCGAGGTCGGATTTGAGCACTTTGACATTGTAGACTGGGGTTTTGGGACGTTCCGGACGCGATGGTGCTGCCCAGTTTTCCAAATTCCTCATTTTTTTCTGCTGTTTTGACTGTGTAAGTTTCTCCTATGAATGAAGCTTCTTCTCCAATTTGTGATTGTATCTGGCATATTTTACCCATATTGTGGGACCTGTTTGCCCCATTGGTGTTGGCCCAAGCTCTATTGTATCTAAACATCAGAAGTTCTTCTCTTTTGAGCTGAGTTTTGTGTGTATGTGTGTGTGTGTGTGTCTCTTTGTGGAGTGGGCAAGTGGATAGTCTCTCTCCTCTCACTCCATAGGTGTGTTCCCTGTCTCGGCCAGGTGTGTTGTGTAAGCCGAGTGGTGCCCCATAGTGTGTGTGTGTATCTTCCCAAGAGTGTGTGTCGGGTCATTATAGAGGCCTTCTGTGTGTTTCCATCCCGCTCACACCGTCAGATAATCTTACCATGTCGTAGTACTTGTCTTCATGCCCAAGGATAGCTTCGGGTTGTAGTACTCTTTGGATGTTCGACTTCGGGAGGATCTTAATAATTGGATCATTTGGATGCTCTCCTTTGTAGGAATTGAGTAGGCTCAAATGAAAAGCATTGTGTATGAGCCAATGGGTAGGTAACTTGAGTTGATAAGCCACCTCATTGATTGGCTTTAAAATTTGAAAGGACCATAGTATCTTTTTGCTATTTAGCATAATACTTTTGATGGCCCGTAGATAGGATTTTCCCCTGACATTTGCCTCAATTGTTCCTTAGGAAACTTAAGTAAGACCCAATCATTTTCTTTGAACGTTAGGGCCCTTCTTTGCTTGTCAGCAAACAGCTTTTTGCCTTAGTTGGGAGATGGATATAGTTTCCTTAATCTTTTGAAAATATGTTTGTAGGTCATGGCTATACTCATCGTTAGCGAAGATCTTCCCATGTACTTTAAGTAGCAGGGACTTCTAGGTCTTCCCTCTATGATTTCAAAAGGTTCTTTTCCCATAGAAGTATGGATAGTATTATTATATGCATACTCTACAAGAGGTTAGTACTTTTCCCATTGTGAGCGTTGATCTACTTCTGTAACATAGGTCTTTAGTAGATCAAGAATCGTAAGGTTGGCTATCTAACTTTGGCTATCTGTTTGGGTTGATAGACCGAAGAGAAATTCAATCTTGTACCTAGATTTTTGAAGAGACCTTTCCAAAATTACTGGTCAATCTAGGATCTTATCTGACACGATGGATGTTGGCATTCCATGGTGTTTGAAATCTGTGATGATATGAAGAGAGTTTCCATTTGGTGTGTCTTAATAGTCTTCTTGATAGGGATAAAGTGTGCTTGCTTGCTAAACCTGTTGACTATTGTCCATATTTTCCATATTGCCATGGATAGATTCTGGTGGTATCCAAAGATAAAATCCATGGATATACTCTCCCATGGTGAATTAGGAATTGGCAATGGCTGGAGTAATCCAGGTTGCTTCCCTCTATCATACTTGGTCTTTTGGCATACTACACATTTTGAAACATACTCTTGTATGTCCACTTTCATCATAGGCCAATAAAAGTATGTCTCTACTCTTGAAAGAGTAGGTTAAATTCTCTATGTTGCGCATGGGAGGAGCATGGATCATACATGACTTTCTCACAAAGGGAGCGGGTAACACATAGCCCTATTGCCATGGAGAAGATAACCGTCCTGCAAGGTGAATGGTTCCTCTTTCTTTCCAAAGCAAGGTCTGACATTAGGTCTTTAAAGTCAAGGTTAGTAGCATTATCATCTATCATAGAAGATAGATCATTGTGAGTTGCTATTGACACAGCATTAATTTGGTCGTCGTGAAAGTGTATCAGACTTGATTGTGCTTACTAGCAATGTGAGCAATGTGGAAATTAAAATTGTGAAAGAAAATTTCCCACCTCATTTGTTTGTCGGAAAGCTTTGTTTGTGTCATGAAGTACTTGAGACTTTGATGGTCTGTTCGAAGATGAATGGAGTCCCAAATAGATAGTGCTTCCATGTGTCTAGGGCATGTAGAACAGCTATCAGCTCTTTCTCATAAATGCCTAAGACCTGTTCATCCATGTTGAGCTTTCGGCTCTATAGCTATGGAATTACCTTCTTGAAGCAAGACTGATCCAAGGGAAATCACCACAAGCATCACATTGGACCTCTAATGGCTTTGAGAGATCTGGAAGCATAAGGACTGGTTGGGAGATAAGCTTCCTTTGAGCCCAAAAGCACTTTTCTCCTTAGCAATCCATGAATACTTAACGGTTTTCTTTGTTAAGTCATGTAATGGTCCTGCTACTTGAGAGAATTTTGCTATGAAGCATCTATAGTATGTACACATACCAATAAAGCTTCTTAGCTAATGTAGATTCCTTCGATTAGGCCATGATTTTATTACCTCCAACTTTGATGGATCCATACGGATACCATCTCAAGAGATAATATGACCTAATTATTGAATCTCTTGAAGGAGAAAATTACTTTTCTTTTGATTGAGAAAAAACTTACTCTCCTTAATGCTTGAAAAAATCACTGGGAGATGTTTGCTTGTGTTCTCCAGGAATTGGAGTAGATGATGATATTCATCAAAGAACACTCCACTGAATTTACGGTTGGGTCTAAAATTTTTCTCCATCAATCAATTGAATGTAGCTAGTGCATTAGTCAAGCAAAAGGCATGACTAGATATTCATAAAGGCCAAACGTTGTACGAAACACGGTCTTTAGGATATCTTCATTCACTATCCTTATTTGATAGTAGCCACTTTTAAGGCCAACCCTACTAAAGTAGGTAAAGCCTTCTAGCTTATCAAAGAGATCTTCTACTCGAGGTATGGGAAATCTGTTTTTGATAGTGATATGGTTTAGTGTGCGATAGTCCACACACATGGGGTATTTACCATCTTTCTTTTGCACTTAAAGGACTAGAGAGCAAAAGGGAGAGGATCTGGCCTCACCATTCCTTTGTCTACCAATTCTTGTACTTGCCTCATGATCTCCTCTTGTTGAGCTTGTGAAACTGGATAGGGAGGTTTATTAGGCGGTGAGCTTCCTTATAGGAGCTCAATTCAATGGTCCATCATCCCCTCCTTTTGGAGGTAAGTCCATAGGGAGATCATCCATGAACACTTCTTGGAATCTTTTAGAAAGTTAGACAAGGTCTAACTCTTCTTGATTCCTACCATTCACGTTTGATGAAACATTAGGACCTTTTAGGGATTCTTTGACAAAATCATGTTACACAAAAACTGAGCTTTTCATTTATTTATCAAGGGGAGAGGATTTACAAGTGGTATAGTACGACCAGACTCATTAGCATCTATATACATATTCTTTCCCCTGTAGTGAAGTAGATTCTCCTTTCAGGGAACTTCATGTTGGCAACCATGCAGTTGAACCATGGTATCCCTAGGATAGCATCCTCATGTTGGAGAGGAGAGATGAAGAATTATTCTTTGTCTACATAGCTTTGGACATGAAGCCTCAACTTCCCAATCAAGGGAGTAATGGAGGCTTGTTGTCCCTTGAAAGCCGCATCAGTAGTTATAGCATCTCCCATCTCAAAAGCTTGAATGCCCAACTTGGTAGCAAACTCCATTGATATGAAGTTGAGAGTAGAGCCAGGGTCAAACAAGATGAAAGAATCACACTCCCTTAACTTTCCTGAAGCATAGGAGAGAGGTGATCCTGAGAGGCGGAAGTGAAACAAAAAGACCCGGTGGCCTCTACACCAAGACTATGCACAATGGCCTCATCATGGGGAACACACAATAGGGGCACCACCTAGCAAGATATGCGGCTAGGACGCATACATATACACAATGAAGCATGCATGGAAAAAAATTTCAAGATTCACGCCCAAATGTGGAATGGGGTGCTCGGAGAATAAGGTGAGAGGAGTGGTGAGTGAGTGAGAATGGGCTCGCTACGCGTGCATGTAGTAAGGAAGATAACGAGGTCAGGGATACATGCAAGTATGCTCACTTCTCATACAAAAGGTGGCGAATCCGCACACCTTAAGATGGAAGTAGCAAGATGATAGGAATATGAGAGGGAGAGACAGTGTGTGTATGTGGTGGCGAATCCGGACACCTTAACATAAGCAGAAAAAAATGGCAAGGAACAAGCATATACCATACTCACAATGAGATGTATCCAAAGCGACACAAAGTATGGCACCAAGATGGAGTGTGTTGATTGCTTGCAAAAGATGAATACAATAGGTAGCGTATGGCAGGAAAATGAGAAGGGGACAAGATCGTAGGAGGCATAATGGAGAGATGGGAGTTGATGGCGAGGAATATCATGAGTGTGTCCACCCTTCTTCTTCTTGAAACTGTGCCTTCAAACCTTAATTACAAGTGGTGTGGAGGTGTGGTGCTCATCTTTTGTGCATGGTGATGGTGATGATGATGGTGTTGTGATTATGTGATTAGGGTTCATGCTACAAGCATGTATAGGTCTGTGTGTGTGTGTGTGTGTGTGTGTGTGTATGGATAGGTGTGTGTGTGTGTGTGTGTGTGTGTGTCTCCCCCTCAAGTGAGCTCTCATGGCCTCCTTATATAGGGAAGGAGGGAAGTATTTAGCAATATTTCTATTTGAGGTGAGTGTCCCACTTTGGTGACTAGGAAGATGGGGTGCATGTGACTGTGGCTCCCATCTTGTCTCCTCATTATTTAAAATACCAGAGTCAATAGAGAGAGAATGTGGGTAGGATGTAGAGGATAGGAAATATTTACAATAGTCTAGATTTGGATAGACATAAGCTTATTAGGGAGAGAAGAGAGAGGTAAGAAAATTATAAGAGAGGTTGTCGAAGGTGGATATTTGTTGATGAGGATGGATCCTCCAAAAATGGTGATAGAATTACTCTAGACTAGCCAAGACCTCATTAAAAGATCCTTGTCTCTTGTAATCATTCTTGAAGACTTGTAGAACCATAGCCATTCTAGAAGGAAGAAAAGTGGGGATGGCCTGTGTCACCATTACATGAGAAAACTGGGGTCCACTACAAAAATCATATCTCCGTGTTCATAACTCCAAAAATTCTGAAAAAAATTGAGCTAAAAGTTGAGATCACGAGCTACATCTTTCATGTTGAACGCTCCTTCAGATTCGGGGTTCTTCTTTACTTAAAAAATTCATCCAAATAATGTATTATTTGTGGCTACAAAAGTCTTTTGGTGGTCCCCTTTGAGTGGACTTCTCTCTTGCCTTCAAGTGTAAGCTCCTTCATGTGTATGAAAACATCACCTAGAGTGTTGAAAAGATTGGCAATCATCTAGATGGGGGTATTATTGAAATTTGAAAGTGGGGTTGAGGTTTGAAAATGAAAACTAGTGAATAAAATATTTGGTAGAGTGGACTAATATATATACATGAAAATACTAGAATATATATATATTTAATATATAAGGTCAAAAGAGAGATCAACAAAGAAAGCTCACTTATTATGCTACATCGTGATTGATTAGCATAAGTATTATTTATTTAATAAAGGCTAAAACGTTAGTGAAAAAGGGAAGAAAAAATCAAAAGTAACTTATATAATAGGAAATATTTTTGGTAAAAGAGAAAAAAATATGGGGGGGTTCCCATGCATGGAAAAGCATGCCTCAATCCTTGGCAAGGTCAAAGCATGGTTTGGTGGTACAAAAAGTAGTGTCCTTGACACAACATATGCTTGGTGATTCTTGTGTGTAAAAACCATGGGCATTTTTTTGGAATTGGGGAGGGCAAATAAACTTCTTTTTTAAGTGGATGTTTTTTTAACTTTAGAAGCATGCAATCCTAAGAAGAGGTTGGGGTGACGGCGGGGCCCGGGGGTGGGGTTACGGTTGGGAGCTTTCACTCCAGCACCTCTCTCTCTCTCTCTCTCTCTCTCTCTCTCTCTCTCTCCCTCCCTCCCTTGCACGTCCCTCTCCCTGTGTGTCTCTCTTAGTTTTGAACCTTCTCACCTTCCTTGCCGCCTCCATAGCCACCGAGTTGTTGTGTTCGAGCTCTCTCTCTCGCTCTCTCTCTCTCTCTCTCTCTTTGTGCAAATGGATAGTAGCGCAGGAGATTACTGTCTTGGTGATGCTCAGGACCTTTCTTTCGATGACATAGAAGGTGATGCTCAGGACCTCTCTTTCAATGATGTAGAAGGTGATGCACAGGTCCTCTCTATCAACGAGATGGAAGGTGAAGCATAGTTGTAGTACCAAAGCCTACCGAGAGTACCAAATCTACGGTACCATATTTGGAACTTTTTGGTACTGTTGAACTTGGGTGCACGTCTGTCCACTATTACAGTACCAAATTTGGTACTTTTGGGTACTGTTGAACTTGGGTGCACGTCTGTCCACTATTATAGTACCATATTTGGAACTCTCGAAAGCCAATTTTGGCAATACTGCAATAGTGAAATTTTACCAGTACCATGATGTTGGTTTTTTTCTGAATCGTTTTGTTTTTGTGCCATAGGTTGAGCTGTACCAAAGATTCAAGAAGGCTCACCCAACAGTAGTAGTGTCTCTTAGATGCTTCGAGGCATTGAAGCCATACTTTGTACGAAAGTTGAAGGACAGAAATAATTGCTTCTATGTGGTTCATGTGCAGATGCTCTATTTCAAAGAGTCCCTTAATCAAATGCGGCAGAACAAGTTCGGGCACCACGGGAAAGGTCACATTTTCACTTGCTCCGTTTGTTGCAGAGGTGATGAGAGAGGAACGTGTTTTGCAAACCAAGCAGTGTGTCAGTACATCACCGTTATGTGGGAATCCATCATGTGCCCAATGCCTCCAAATTGTGCATACCACGCAAAGAAATGCTTGATGGGGGACTGCTCACAATGTGGAGTACGGAGGTTGACATATTGTCCCAATGAGATAGCAGAGGATAGCAAGGAGGTGTCTGTGAAGGTTTTCATGGAGGTTGGAACAGGACAGGTTCACAAAGGTGGGAGTGAGAAGAAGAGAAAGGACTTGATTGTGAAACGGATGAAAAGTGGGACTTTTCTTAGCCTATTTTCAGCCCATTTGAT
The DNA here is from genome assembly GCF_014529385.1 of Adiantum capillus-veneris. NCBI lineage: Eukaryota > Viridiplantae > Streptophyta > Polypodiopsida > Polypodiales > Pteridaceae > Adiantum > Adiantum capillus-veneris. The sequence continues at coordinate 35,799,158 of NC_140934.1, forward strand.
AGGCTTCATCAGGCACAACTTTGTCTTCCGCTGGCAAGCCCAACAATTCAAGGACTGTTTGCAGAATTTTCCTAGCAACGTTGTAGTATCTGTTATTGACGTTGCAGAGAATTATTCCTTCAATGTTCAGAATGAAATTCATTCAATGCATTGGTGGTCTACCCAGGTCACAATACTTGTCCACATCACTTATTTAAGAAATGCAGCAGGTGGTACACAAAAGACGCTACACTTCTACATATCGGATGACAAGCATCATGACACATTGTTTGTACAACGTTGTTTCTTGCTGCATGACAAGTGGCTGAAAGAACGAGGACATTCTCTACAACAACATTGGGTTTGGTCAGATGGTGCTGCTTCACAACTCAAGGCCCGTAGACCTTACTATTTTGTGGCCAGGTACTATCAAATGACAGGCTTGCACATGATGCATAACTTCTCTGCATCCGGCCATGGAAAAGGAGAACATGATGGGGCAGCGGTAGTCATCAAGAGAACTTTGATGCAAGAGGAGTTTAAACCAGATGGCTGGTGTATGAAGTGTGCAGCCGATGTTGCCAACTTTTTGAAAGCAACTTTTTCAGCCAAGAGAACATTCTCAGAGGTGTAATACGCAAAGAGTCTTTTGGATTATTGGCGCGAATGAAGTGCAACGCAATCTTCAATGGGGCTGTGCGCGCATCGCTGGCTCCCGCTCATTTCATTGTGCTGATGGCTATTCACAGGACAACCGCACCGCCATACGCTTTCGATCACTTTCATGCTTTTGTGATCCGTGTATGTGTGGGTTGTGGAGAAGATGAAGGAACAGAATGCACATTGACCAATGGAAATATGTTTGCATCAAACCATTGCCAGAGTCCGGGGATACAATTAGGGATGACGAATCAGATGACGAGGAGGAGGGTGGAGATTCAACATCGATTCCGATGAGCCAAGTGTCCAACCTGCCACTATATGAAGGATGCCTTGAAATGTTAAGTGGCATGCTGTCCATAGGGGATAATTTTGCAGTAAAAGCAGCTGAGGCAAGCGAAGACTTCTACATTATCAAATGCACAGAAGTGTTGTACCAAACGGTGAAAGCACAAAAGGATAAGTGGCATAATAAAATTTTTAGAGGAGGGAAGGTTGTTGAAGGCTTATTTTATGGCCAAGTTGAAGGAAAAGCTGATACATACTGGCTATTGGATCACACATCTCCGGTAATGATCTACTCACATCTTGTTAGGGCCATACGTTTCCTGATGGAGCCTATTGAAGGATCCCTAGGTCAAATTTTACAATACAAGTTGTCTACTGAAGTATATGAGAGGATTTACAATAGCATGCCATATCATGATGATGAGAGCAATGAAGGTGCGTCCATGTTACTTGAGGGCAATGAGAATCCCTGATTGAACAACTGAATCTGGTAGTCAATAGTACCAAATCTGGTAGTCAACAGTACCAAGTGTATTCCGTACTATGTGCTTTTTAGTGACTGAGTCAACTTGATTTTTTGGTCCTGAGCTTTATCTGTTCTCTCTATCTAGTTTTGTGTTGGTATGTTACCTTTCATTACATTACTGTTTCAGTTGTCCTCACTATATCTGCATTTGGTACATTTTGGTACTGTTGAACTTGGGTGCTTCTCTGTCCACTATTACAGTACCAAATTTGGTACTTTTTGGTACTGTTGAACTTGGGTACACGTCTGTCCACTATTACAGTACCAAATTGGAACTGCTTGAACTTGCTGTATCACTTATGGTTTACTTTATTTCTCTATCTGGTTCTGTGTTGGTATGTTACCTAACGTGGTTAGCTCCAAGAGGTTTCAACAGAATTAGTCAGAGTTTTCAACAATAGAGATCAACATACCACGACAGTCTGAACAAGAGAAGTGGTTTTTCATTATGTATAGTATCGGGTTACAAAATTCCACTATTTACATGATTATGGAAATCTGCTACCTCGGGGGATCAAATTTATAGGAGTACCCCTCCATCTGTATGAAGTAATCAGTAATCTACCCAGAAATATCGTCTTCAATGTCAAAGACTGGGTTTTTGCGAGTGTACGCTGTTGGGTACCGATCCCTTATCCACTCGAGCAACCAAGGCAAAACAAAATCCAGCAAGTAAAACGAGTAATCGGTTCCTACTACCATGGGATCGTATGATCGGATTGCCATAAAGTTTTCATAGTCATATTTAAGAGACATGTATCTACAATCATCTACAATAATAGTGTTGCTGGCATCGTACTTTGGGTGCCTTACCCACAGCGTCCGTAGCTTCTCCAGGAAAACGGGCTTATCGCCCATGTGTTTGGGCACAACCGGCACCTCCGACATACGAGGCCTCCATATTTCACAGTCCTCTTGGGAGAGAATATCTGCTAATTCCAAAAAACGAGGTTAGATGTATGCGTAACTTATGATAAGTGGCATAAAATGGTAACCATCTTTTTGCAACATTTTTCAGCCTACTCAACGTCCTCTTCCTCATATGTGCATATATTTTTCTACGCTATTAAGCTATCTAGAGTAAATTCCCCCTCTTCGTTTAACCTTTGTGGCTACACATACATTGTACTCTTCCCAAAAATGTCACCTTAGTCATATATTTATATTACCACTCTTTTCTTTTTTGCTTTGTAAATAAAAGTAAGCATACAATAACCAACTATCTACCCCCAAACTTTCTTACCTCTTGTGAATTAGTACTAGAAAAATAATATATCCATCTTCCATCCCATATAGATAAATTACTATGGAAATCAACTCTCCACTTGTCTTTACCAAAGATTATGGTCCATCTCTACAAGTCTTCTATGCCCCCTACATAGGTGACCCAATATCTCTTAAGAATATACATATAGTTTTTCTCCTTTCAAAAAGACTCCAATTGTATATTCTTTTCACAAGAAAATAATATTGGGCCCTCCTCTATTTGTTTAAGCATCATAGCCTTTTGAAAAAGCATGATTTCCCTTGGATGCATACAAGCAAAGGGCCCATACAAGAAGACTTGGAAGCAAAAGGTTCCCTAGCCTAGTGTGGACCTTCCAAACCGAATTCCTTGGTTCATGGGCGTGAAGAATAGTCCAAATTCATATCAAACATGTTGAGAAGGTCTAATTTTCCTTTTGAAGCATGTCATTCCGACCTACAAGTAAAAAGTTATGGTCAAAATAGTGTAAATCTGTCAGATTCGCAGGAAAAGGGAACTGTAAATCAAGTAAATCAAGACGGTGAGATCTTATTTTTCCCCTACTCATCTTCTAGAAGAGCAATGAGTGTTCAAGGTCACTTGCATGTGATGGGCCAACCTAAAGATGCTTTCTAAATGCCAAGACAGACAAGTTGAGATACCCCGCAGGAGCCACCCGTAGGGATTCATGGTGGGGCCCACCTACATTATGCACCCCTATGGAGCGTTCACAGTCTAAAATGATATTTTTGGTGAATAAATAGTCCCTTTTATGTCCAATATTCAATGAGTGGTCAAAGGACACTTAATTAGGGCTAATCACTTACCCTAATTAAGTGTAGCATAATCCCACTCCTACACAACTATAAATAGCCCCCCTTGGAGAGACTCAAGGACACACACCTATATTTTCAACTTCATGTTGTTCTTGATCAATAGTAGAGAAACCCCCAACTCTCCCTCGTTCACATCCTCCCTCCTAACCCTCCTCTTTGGAGGAAGTGCAACTCTATCCTCCACTCTTTCTATTCTACAATCTCTTACTCCATAAACCCAATAAATCATTGTAGCACCTCGATAACTTGTAGATACATCATGATCTCTCTCATGGTTATGTTAATGATCATTAAATCATCTTCAAACAATCAAGTGTCGCAATTCGTGATGGTTAGCCAGTGTCTGTCTACCCCTTAAAAGGTGTGCGAGAAATCAAGTAAGTGCTCTGTTCTCAATTTACCATTGGTTTGTTTCTCCACACTTATTCAATTAGTCTAAAGAAAATTCTCACTCCAACTCTCTTTTGCTTCATTACATATGCATGTGGCTACCTCTCATGGTGATTTTATTTGTCACAGCATTGTATAGATGGAGATGAGCTCTCTATGCAAAGTGTGTTAGTTTGATGTAGGTGATTCTCTTGTCTGTTTGAGAGGGAGGTCTTGTGCGCATGATTTTTTGATGAGTGCTTGAGAGGGGAGGAGTTTGGATGTATCATGGGTATTTTTATGGGGAGAAGGTGAATGCTATTCCACAAATTGCATATTTACATTTGATGCACGGCATTGGGTTGCATAATGGTTTATGGTGTCAAGTGTACATAGAGTAAGGGTTCTCAAAGTGTGTTGCTTGAGTGGGTGAGTGCAAATGTTATTTTGATTGGTTTCCTTCTCCACTCCCAAAAGAAGGTGGTGCCCCAAGTAGTGTGCGTACCTCTTTACGAACATTTTGTGAGGGTAGGCCCATTGGTTTGGGTTTAGAGCCCCATTTCAAAAAGCTCGCCTTCATAAAGTGGTGCCCCCACTGAGGAACATTATTCCAAGTTACCTTCAAATTTTTAGTGATGAACAATGGAATCCCCATCTATCCATTTCATTTTGCACAACACATTAGAGTAAATGTTCACATAGATAGAAAAGTGTTTTTCCAGCAACGCATTGTTTTTATGTTTGGTGCCGAAAGACTTAGAGAAATACTGGCATCACCCAACCCAATTATACTTCCAATCATCAATTATGAAACTTCTTTTGATGTTCACGTTTTCATTTTGTTTTAAAGGTAGGAACAAGGAGTGGTGAAGGGGTGCTCAAGGGCCATATGAAGGAACGAGGTCTTCAAACCAACAACGAGGAATAACACATGAATCACGATCAAAACAATGAACCTTTTAGGCCTATTGCTCGGCAATCCATTTATATAATCATTGCAACTAAGTTTAGGTTTCAATCTATCATAAGGAGGATATTTGGATCCAGTCGCCTCAATGAAATCAATGATTCAATTAATCCATTTATTCTACCTATGATAAAGTACGAATTAACAATGGATGTGTACATCTTCATTTTAATGTAATCAGATTTATAATGTCAACAATCTTGTGCAGCCCATAAGAGAAAAGTTTCTTGAAAAAAAAAATTCAAAAAGTCTAAACAAAATGTCAAGTTCTTTTCCCACGTTTTATGCAAGAAGTGGGGAAGATGCGCAAGAGTTTCTTGACAACTTGGAGATGGCACATCTCATATCCGGGAGAGATGAAGAGGAAGTAAAGCTACGAGCCTTCCCGTTGGTTCTAAAAGCAGAAGCTAAAGCATGGTATGAGACCTTCCAACCCCAAATCAAGTCCAACTGGGAGAGACTGCGAGCAAGCTTCCTCTCCAAGTTCGGGCAAGGTGATACTTCTGAAGGACTATGGAAATGTCTTATTGGACATAAGCAGGTATCACTTGAAGACTATCCCTCTTATGAAGCAACCTTTGTCAATCTATGGGATATGTGGGAGGCTACATTAAAAAATCATGGTGGTGCACCTAAATTTCTAAAAAAAGAGAGATTCATGGTTGGCTTGTATCCACTTTTAAAGGCTAAAGTGGAGCTAAAATTCCCATCCACCTTCGAAGAAGCACGTGAGGTAGCCATCATCAAGTTTAGAAAACTACACTTCCAAGCACAAAGAGAAAGAGGTTTGAATGAAGTGAGTGAGAGGGAGTCTTCACAAACCATGGAAGCACCAATTAGGGCCCCTCTTGCACAATCTTCACAAATAGGAGATAACTCTCAACAAGAGGTTTTACAAAGGCTAACTCAACAGCTTGAGAACCTCACTCTGAATCTAGTACAGGGTCTACCTCAACAATGACAACCAAGAGAAGGGAATTGCAATCAACGAAGACAAGCTCAAGAGTTGCGATGTTGGAATTGCAATGAAATGGGCCATGGCATGTACGATTTTCCACATCCAAGGCGACTTCGGGGAGACATATATCCCCCCAGACCGCCTCCTCTCACTGTGCAGCAAGAACTAGCTCAAGGCCCACAAATCCTTCGTCGACCACCACCACCAGCAAATATACCTCCCGTCCCACATGAGGAGGAAGAAAGAGGAGTCAACATCATCAAGCTAGAAGAGGTAATAGATGAGCATACTCTAAACTTTGATGTTATGCCGGCAGAAAAACGCACAAGAGCACATGATAAGGATGAAGACATGAGAAGTGAAGGAACAAATTCAGCCAGAAGAGACAAGAAGAAGAAGTCAAAGATGGAAGAAGCTGAAAGTAGCAGGAAGAAAAGATCAAGGCGAAGGGAAATTGGTATCAACGACTTCCGATTGTGAAAGGAGCTAGAGCCCTACAACATCCCTAAGGATCTACAAACCCAAAAGCCAAACATTTCATGGCCTCAACTTATACACCTATCAGCCAAAGTAAGAAGGCAATGGCCAAAGTTGGTAAGTACAAGAATTCCAAAGAAGAAAGCAAATCTTTCCATTAAGGTTGTGGCCTCAAAGCTACAAAAGGATGTGGAACCCATTGTGTATGCTTACATAAGGGGTAAAAAGGTGTCTAATGTATATGTTGATGGTGGAGCTCAAATGTGTGTGATCACGGAAAAATCAATGACTAGGTTAGGGCTTGAAATTACAAAGTCCTCTAATTGTCAAGTTAGGCTAGCCAACAACTCAAGTGTGAAGTGTTTGGGGATCATTGAAAATTTAAAAGTCTCTGTATGTAACATAGATGCACGAGTGGATATGTATGCCATGCCAACTAAGGGGGAGGGCTATCCCATCATCCTAGGGAGGCCTCGGCTCATTGCTGTGAATGCAGATCAAAAATGGGGAAGTGGTTGTTTGATTCTTAAGAAGAGTCAACCGGTGGTGTATGATTGGCGAGAAGGAAAGAAACTAGATATCAACTATGAAACCACGACAGATGAAGAGAGCGAGGAGGAGAGTCCTTACTCAAGTGATGAGGAAGCATCAACCAGTGCATCAACTTGTGAAGAGGAGTCTTCTTTGGAGGTAATGGGAATTGTACTTAACGCCAACACCCAAGATGTTTCTGTAGAAGAAAAGCCAACAGACAATCACACACGAGGGGATGAAAGATGCCACCACCTTGAAGAAGGATTTGAGAAGATGCTTGCAAAAGATCTTACTTGTCAGGAGAAGAGATCCTACATCAATATGTTAAGGAGGTATCCCAATTTGTTTATCACTGACGACTCACAAATAAGAGGTGTAGATGTAATAGAGCATCGAATTGAATTGAAACCAGAGACCAAACCCGTGGCTTAAAATTTAAGGCGACTAGGATCTGTGCAACAGAAGGCTCTCCTACAAGAAGTGAATCGACTCTTCAAGGATGGCTTCATCTATCCAGCATCCAACTCCGAATGGGTATCACCTATTGTAGTCACTCCCAAGAAGAATGATAAGTGGAGGGTCTGCGTGGATTACAAACCCCTCAATGCTGCGACAAAGAGGGACCACTTCCCTCTCCCTTTCCAAGATGAAATTTTGAATGAAGTAGCAGGTCACGAATGCTACACTGTGTGTGATGGGTATTCAGGATATTTTCAAATTAGAATAGCAGAAGAGGACCAACCAAAAAACCACCTTCATCACACCTTGGGGATGTTTTGCATTCAAAGTAATGCCTTTTGGGCTCACCAATGCTCCTAGAACCTTCATGAGATTCACAATACTTGTATTTCAGCCATTCTTTGGAAAATCTATAAGAGTCTTTATGGATGATTTTCGTATTTATAGTTGTAGATCACTTCACTGCCAAAAGGTTGAAGAGGGGCTTAAGAGGCTCCATCAATTTGGGGGACAACTCAGCCTAGAGAAGTGTCATATCGGTGAATCTCAGGTGGTTTTTCTAGGCCATGTGGTTTCTTCACAAGGAATTCAAATGGATCCCTCTAAAGTAGAGGCCCTTTTGTCATTATCTCCACCAACAACAACTAAGGAGCTAATGACCTTCAACCACAAAGTGAGGTACATGTCTCGCTTCATCCATCTCCTAGCAGAAGCCATCGCCCCTTTGCATAGGTTGGCAAGCCAATCCACATTTGAATGGGGGAGGGAACATGCAAAATGTTTTGAGGAAGTGAAGGGCATTCTTAGCTTTCTCCCAATCCTAATGCCACCAGATCCAAAGGAGACCTACTATGTCACTCCAAGTGTAGGTTTCGAAGCAATTGGTGTTCTTTTGATGCAAAAAGATCTTAAAACATCATACATGAGACCGATCTATTTTTCAAGCAAGGTGATGACTCCGGCCGAGAAGGGATACACTGAAATGGAGAAAGTGGTCTTTGCAATCTTGTTTGCGGTAAGGAAGTTTCGATCGTATCTTCTCCCTGTGCCATTTGTTTTTTCTCACCTTAGAGCACAATCTACCATATGTAGTACAACACATGAGCCTCTCATCTAGAATAGCAAAGTGGGTTCTTGAACTCCAAGAATTTGAAAACACTTTCCTTGTAGAAGATAGCACAAGAGCGGGACTTGCAGACATTCTCACCTACAAAGTGAGAGAAAGGGAATGATCACGACTACAAAGAGAGAAAGGCTCAAAACAGTTCAAAGTGAAGGAGATTGATAATGCCCATACTTTATGCTTTGACGGAGCTTATCAACGCCAACAAGACAAAGCAGCAGGGGGGATCATCATTTTGAACCCACAAAAGGAGGTAATGGTTAGAAAAGGTGTCACTCTACCCAATGTTCACTCTAACAATGAGGATGAGTATGCTGCTCTAACCCTTGGGTTAGAAGAATGCAAAGAATTAGGCATATAAAGACTTATTATAAAAGGTGATTCTTTGCTAGTGGTCAGGAAAATCCAAGGGACTTGGAGGTGCAAGAATCGTACATTGTTTGAGTGGCTTAGTAGTGTAAGAGCTTTGATGAAGGGTTTTAAAGCAACATAGGTACAACACATTGTGAGAACTCATAACAAGGAAGCAGACTTACTCACAAATGAAAAGATTCAAATGGTGGTAGGAGGTGTGAAACTATATGAACCCAAATATCAAGGTCAAGAGGAGCTAAAAGACATTATCTTCTTTCTACAAGCAGGTGAGTGTTCCAAACACTTAGACAAGGTGCAAACACATAGACTAGTTATGAAGGCCACACCTTACTAGTTGATCGGGGATGATTTATATCACAAAGGGAAAGATTTGGTCTTGAGGAGAGTACCAGGTGTGCAAGAGATAGAGAAAATTCTTCTTTCATGTCATGATGATGTCTCTGGTGGTCACTTTTCTCAAGATATTACAAGTAGGAAGATTTTACAAGCAGGGTTTATTTGGCGTAATATCGTGATGTCCAATATTGGTGTAAGGCATGTAAGCCATGCCAAATTGCTGGGGATAGACGACTAACATATGAGCCTCGAGTCCCAATAATATCTTATCGCCCTTTTGAAAAGTGGGGTGTGGATGCAATAGGTCCCCTACCTCGTACTTCTATAGGGAAGGTTTTCATCATCATGGGTGTTGACTACATGACACGATGGGCGGAAGCAACTAGCACAACCCGAATCACAGTTGAAGAGGTATCAAAGTTTATTTTTGATCATATTTGTTGTAGGTTTGGAACACCCCTAGAAATCTTATGAGATCGAGGCCCGGGTTTTAGGGCGGACCTTCTGAATGATCTCTTGAGGAGGTTAAAAGTGAAACACCTGCATTCCACACCCTACTATCCTCAATGCAATGGATTGGTGGAAAAAGTGAATGGAATGATATGTAAGATCATTTCTAAGCAGGCTCTGGACCAGCCTAATGATTGGGATCGCCATTTGACGGCTGCTCTTTGGGCGTATAGGACATCTTTCAAGGTATCTACCCAATTCACCCCTTTTCATCTAGTTTATGGACAGGAGGCACTTCTCCCCATCGAGGTAGAGCTCTCAAGCTTGCGGGTTATTGCAAGAGTGGCAAAAAACCAAAAGAGGTTCTACATGAAAGGATCTTAGATCTCCAATGACTTGAGCTAGATAGAGAAGAGTCCATTGATCACTACATCACCAAAGCGACAAGCCAAAGGGACAAAATCAACAAGAAGCTCAAGGGGAAAGGATTGAAGGAAGGTATGTTGGTTCTTCGCTATGATAACTGACTTGATACTCGACTTGACAAAACGTTTTTGCAAAGATGGGAGGGACCTTTCATGATAAAAACAAAGTTTGGGAATGGTAGTTACAAATTAGCAGATTTATCAGGAAAACTCCACAAGACCAGAGTCAATGGATGGAGATTAAAGCCCTACTTTCAACGTATCAATCCGTTGATAGGCAGTCGTCTTCCTACATCGTCTAAGCTCCAAATTGGTATGGCTCCCTTCGGCTTGGAAAATGCTCCACCTATTTTTAAAGCTTTGATGTGCAAAGAAGAACCAGCCTTGGAATCTGAACATACCCAAGGCAACCCTCCCATCTCCGATTTATGGGATTGAGGTAATGAAAAGCAGGTCTAATGGAGTAAAAGAGTGCATGACACTCCTCCTATTGAAAAAAAAAAAGTGGAAAAGGAAAAATGACAAAAAAAAAAGAAGAAAAAGAAGCTACACCGTCCTCCTAAAGATATGAATATCTCTAGGCTTGGGGGGGGGCTAATACGAGTGGCATAAAATGGTAACCATCTTTTTGCAACATTTTTCAGCCTACTCAACGTCCTCTCCCTCATATGTGTATATATTTTTCTACGCTATTAAGTTATCTAGAGTAAATTTCCCCTCTTCCTTTAACCATTGTGGCGACACATACATTGTCCTCTTCCCAAAAATGTCACCTTAGTCATATATTTATATTACCACCCTTTTCTTTTTTGCTTTGTAAATAAAAGTAAGCATACAATAACCAACTATCTACCCCCAAACTTTCTTACCTCTTGTGAATTAGTACTAGAAAAATAATATATCCATCTTCCATCCCATATAGATAAATTACTATGGAAATCAACTCTCCACTTGTCTTTACCAAAGATTATGGTCCATCTCTACAAGTCTTCTATGCCCCCTACATAGGTGGCCCAATATCTCTTAAGAATATACATATAGTTTTTCTCCTTTCAAAAAGACTCCAATTGTATATTCTTTTCACAAACAAATAATCTTGGGCCCTCTTCTATTTGTTTAAGCATCATAGCCTTTTGAAAAAGCATGATTCCCCTTGGATGCATACAAGCAAAGGGCCCATACAAGAAGACTTGGAAGCAAAAGGTTCCCTAGCCTAGTGTGGACCTTCCAAACCGAATTCCTTGGTGCATGGGCGTGAAGAATAGTCCAAATTCATATCAAACATATTGAGAAGGTCAAATTTGCCTTTTGAAGCATGTCATTCTGAGCTACAAGTAAAAAGCTATGGTCAAAATAGTGTAAATCTGTCAGATTCGCAGCAAAAGGGAACTATAAATCAAGTAAATCAAGAGAGTGAGATCTTATTTTTCCCCTACTCATCTTCTAGAAGAGCAATGAGTGTTCAAGGTCACTTGCATGTGATGGGCCAACCTAAAGATGCTTTCTAAATGCCAAGACAGACAAGTCGAGATACCCCGCAGGAGCCACCTGTAGGGCCTCATGGTGGGGCCCACCTACATTATGCACCCCTATGGAACCTTCACGGTCTAAAATGATATTTTTGGTGAATAGATAGTCCCTTTTATGTCCAATATTCAATGTGTGGTCAAATGACACTTAATTAGGGCTAATCACTTACCCTAATTAAGTGTAGCATAATCCCACTCCTACACAACTATAAATAGCCCCCCTTGGAGAGACTCAAGGACACACACCTATATTTTCAACTTCATGTTGTTCTTGATCAATAGTAGAGAAACCCCCAACTCTCCCTCTTTCACATCCTCCCTCCTAACCCTCCTCTTTGGAGGAAGTGCAACTCTATCCTCCACTCTTTCTATTTTACAATCTCTTACTCCATCAACCCAATAAATCATTGTAGCACCTCGATAACTTGTAGATACATCATGATCTCTCTCATGGTTATGTTAATGATCATTAAATCATCTTCAAACAATCAAGTGTCGCAATTCGTGATGGTTAGCCAGCGTCTGTCTACCCCTTAAAAGGTGTGCGAGAAATCAAGTAAGTGTTCTACTCTCAATTTACCATTGGTTTGTTTCTCCACACTTATTCAATTAATCTAAAGAAAATTCTCACTCCAACTCTCTTTTGCTTCATTACATATGCATGTGGCTACCTCTCATGGTGATTTTATTTGTCACGGCATTGCATAGATGGAGATGAGCTCTCTATGCAAAGTGTGTTAGTTCGATGTAGGTGATTCTCTTGTCTGTTTGAGAGGCAGGTCTTGTGCGCATGATTTTTTGATGAGTGCTTGAGAGAGGAGGAGTTTGGATGTATCATGGGTATTCTTATGGGGATAAGGCGAATGCTATTACACAAATTGCATATTTACATTTGATGCACGGCATTGGGTTGCATAATCGTTTATGGTGTCAAGTGTCCAAAGTGTACATAGAGTAAGGGTTCTCAAAGTGTGTTGCTTGAGTGGGTGAGTGCAAATGTTATTTTGATTGGTTTCCTTCTCCACTCCCAAAAGAAGGTGGTGCCCCAAGTAGTGTGCGTACCTCTTTACGAACATTTTGTGAGGGTAGGCCCATTGGTTTGGGTTTAGAGGCCCCATTTCAAAATGCTCGCCTTCAATGGCTTGCAAAATTCAAAGCGAGCATGCTTTACCTGCAAAATATTTTTGCCTTGTATGGTTGGGGAAGCACACGTTCACCATGTGTAACAGTTTTTCCCTTCTACAGCAGGACCACAACACTAGGCTGGCTTTCTGTTTAAGCCGTAGGATGAACTGCTCCGCATCCGACCTTACAAGACAAATTACATTCTTTTGGAGATAGACTACCCGTGGCGTGTGCTCCTTTGGCAGGCACTCAAGTTCCTCAGGGATTTCGCTGCAGCTGGTTAGTAGCACGCCATTAAGATCAAGCACAATCATCCACCTGGGTCTAGCAGCCACATCAGGCTGCAACAATGCGCTTGTCGGTGTCTTGTCTAGCCACCAACTTACTACAACACCAACAAACATAATGAGTGGGGACAAATACACATTGAAAACATCATATCTAACTGGTCCAAAAACTACCAAATTTGGTACTGTATTGCACAAGTGATAAGGACTATCCGAAATCAAAAGTTCAAGAAGTACCAAATTGGTACTGTAATAGTGGACAGACGTGCACCCAAGTTCAACAGTACCAAAAAGTACCAAATTTGGTACTGTAATGCACATATAGTGAGTACAACTGAAACAGTAATGTAACGAAAGGTAACATACCCACACAGAACTAGATAGAAAGAACAGATAAAGCTCAGGGCCAAAAAATCAAGTTGACTCAGTCACTAAAATGCACAAAGTGAGGAATACAATAGATTTTCACTGGCTACAGTTTGCATGCAAGGGATAATTGATCACGGGCGCGATTGTGCTTCTTTCTCTGCAAACAGAAAAGTTCCTGCAGGGTCACGGAATCAGGGGAATCACCTCTCCGCTTCGAAACAACATCGGTAGCAGTAGAGTCAATGCCCCCGTGGGTGCTGTCCACAACAGTATCGTTCACAAGTACTTCTTGCTGCTCATCCTTGGCCTCCCTCCGATCTTTGTTTCCTTTTGACCCCTCTTTGACCTCCCCTTCACTCCTCTTTGTGGTTTCCACCCCCTCCCCAACACCCCCCTTTGTGGGTTCTTCCTCTCCCTTCTTGGCCGTTGCTTCATCGAGCTTTGTGTTGGCAGCATCCTGGCTTTCCTTTGCATCCAGCTCCACAACAACAGGGACTTTACCTTCCTCCTTGTCCTTAGTATTTTTACCATCTCTGGCCTCCTCCTCACTTTTACTTTCGCTGTCACCTATCTTTTTATCATCTCTGGCCTCCTCCTCACTTTTACTTTCGTTGTCACCTGTTGCCTCACATCTTTGCCCCGTCACATTGTCTTTCCCTACAGAATTACCTTGCTTCAGATCGTGGAGAACATCTAATATCTCCCTTGTCACCTCATCCACATCCCATATTCGACTTGCAGCCAACTTTGTGGCGTGCTGGTCAACAACTGCAGCATCATGCTCCTCTGCAAACACAAAGAAAGATAGCACATACTAGCTTGTATGAAAACCTCACTGAGTTGCAAGTGTGCATATGTATTAAAAAATGCACACATACTTACTCCTGACAACTTGAAGCCCATTGGCCTAGGACTTTGCCAAATCAGAGATTACCATATTACAACCCAGCTTGACACACTGATCCCTGCTTTGTAACAGAGCACTGAAGCACAACGGATGATACTGGTGTCGGCACTCTAGCATGAAGGTTCCGACTACATGTGCGCACTCCAAGGGCTCACCGCATGCAACACACACACCAAACACCGGGATCACAATTACCAAATCATTAACCTGGGGCCTAGGATATAGTAGGAACCTCTTCCCAAGCCTGATATTAGACAACATCTCCTTCACAAATAGGGTATGCTCTTGACCTTCCTTCCATTTTTTCTCCAGAGTGTCATACTCAGCCTGTTGACAACCAGCGGTCCCAATTAGTTTCAAAAACTACCAAGAAGTCATACCGAGACTCATACTTCTAAGTACTCTACTATGAAACAGAACCCAAACTACCAAAACCACCAAAACTACCAAAAACTACTAAGGCGGTCCGGGGCGGGCAACAAGAAGAGCAACCTCTAGACACCCTTCAAGGCTCCCGTGCTGCTCAATGGGGTTGGGGCACAACACAACACAAACCAAAACAACAAACCCACAGCCAAATCCCAACTACACAAGGGGCACCACCTAGTTTAAGAGCGAACTAGGACGCAAAAGAGGAGAATCGTTAGAGCAACTCACAAACAAGCAAGGAATTTACACTAACCCTAACACCAATGGAACACTCTCACACACTAAAACACGAGAGAGAGAGAGAGAGAGAGAGAGAGAGCGAGAGATAGTGCTCGGGCTGCTTTGAAACGTATCGGCAATGATCAAGCAAACACAACTATATATTTAAGAAAGAGAGAGAAAGGGGGAGGGGGTTCTTGTTGCATAAATACCTTCTTAATAATCTGTCATGACAAATCAAAGTTAGATTAGTATTTGTTCAACATAGCTTGCGTAAATTTCACCACAACACATCACAAAAAAAGCCACCCCAATCACTGTCTTAAGGCCAGGGGAGTCCTCTCCACCCTGTCGCCCTCTTACAGTATGTGGGCTTTATGGCTAGATTGATGACAACAGGAGAGACAAGCTATCAAGAACTTAACAAAAAACACAAAGACACTTACGCATCATTGTTGTCTATTACTTCACGTTGGAAGGGAGACAAAGTATCCAAGCTTAGTCCAAATCCACCCTCCTTGATTCAGCAAATGTTGGGCTTACACTAGTAGGAGAAATGATAGATTTCCTACTCTCAATTGAATGATCACTCTCTCTCTTACAATGGCATAGAGTTCCCTTGCTAGTCCCCTATTACAACACATGCACATGCATAAGACAATGAGCTTCCACTCAAGAGCTCCTTCTAGAGAGGTTGAGCTTGGCTTCTCAAGCTATAGCATAGTGCTCTGGCTATGGCTCCCCCTTTTTGTGCTAGCTACACCCTCCTTTTATAGCAATTTTGAAGGCTAGGGTTACTCCTCTAACCATGGTTGGGTTAGATTTTCTGCAATATATCTAATTTCTTTTGCTTGGAATTATCAAGAAGTTGGTGGGGAAAGAGAGAGGAGAGAAATGGAGGTGATAGGACTTTTCATAGTGGGTTAGTGTTAGTAGAGTTAGTATTAATTTACAAATGGAATTGGATATTTACAATGGGAGTATCCATGTAGGATACAAATAAGGAAGAAAAACTCTTAAGAGGTAAGAAAAGGTGGATTTCTTACAAGGTTGATGCTCCAAGTGTCTTGAGTAGGGCCAATTTTGACGCTTGTTGACGGTCCACTAGCTTTGAGAGTACATTTTTCTCCACTCTTGACCTTCCTTGAGAGACAAGGTAATTGAAGCTGAGTAATCTACCACCATGATGCTGTCTTTTAAGAGAAGAGGCTGAATTTTGTGGTTTTTTTGATAGATATGGGTAATTTGGAGAAGGAAAAATGAGACTAGGTAGTCAATTTTGGAATGGAATTGTGTGTGGGAGGTATGAGTTCACCATGGTTTTTCTTACTCTTCAAGGTTGAGGAGAAGGTGAGTAGGGTGCAGAGAGGAGTGGTGAGAGAGGTGGGGATGATGAGTGGAGAAGTGTGTGTGAAAGAGGAAAATGATAAAGCGGAAGAGAGAGTGTGGCTGCATAACATGGGAAAATTGGGGTCCACTAATAAAATCATAGCTCACAGCGCGTAGCTCAAAAAAATATGAAAAAATTTGAGGCAAAAGTTCAGTCCACGAGCTACAACTTTTGTTTGTATCACCTTTTCAAATTCGGAGAGCAAGTGAACTTTAAAAATTCAGCAAAATCGATCGTTTTTTTCCACTGCACAAGGTCCTTGTGGGGTCCGTCTTTGGATGATTCTTTTGAATACCTCCAAGAGTGAGCCCTCCATAGTGCATGTATGCATGCCACCTACCCTCGACTTTATTTGGTAGGTCTATAATTGAAGATATTGTTGAGATCATGATATAAGTGAATAGTACAACTAAGAAAATCAAATATTGAGGGGTCTAAAAAATATGTACATGTCAAATATAAATAATATAAGTGGAAAAAATATAGAGGGGTCAAAAGAAATCTCTCTCATTATGAGGCTATCATAAAAAGATAAATATTTTTGGTGTTCTAATTTTTTAGAAAAAAAACAAAATAGATGTAGGAAGGGAAAAATCACAATAGTGAAAAAAAATATACACATAAATAAAACTAGTTTTTTTGGAATTTTTTTTTTTGGGGTGGAGCTACACCAAATATAAGAGAAGCTTACATGAAAATATTTCTGTATAGAATAAAGAGTATGAAAAATGGTAAGAAAAATTGTGGTAATGGTGAGGCAATGTACAGAGCATAAATAACACACACCTAGGTAGAAATATTTAAATAAATACCAAAATAATTATGAAAAAATCTTTTATTTAGGCCCTATATACAAAGAAATATTTACATACGCATGGGCCATAATATACTTATATTTTTATTTTATTTTATTTTTTTGGCTCAACTAGCCCAATGACTAGCTAATTGAGGGTTTTTTATTTTAGTAAGGAGATATGGGAAAAAGTCCCCTAACTCACACTCACCTATATACAGTGAAAGGGTGAGGGTAACCACAGTGTTTGAGTGATTTGATAGGGTGAGGAAGCTTACTATGGCAGTTATGGAAAGCCGAAAAATGGCTATCATTAGCCCCCCCCTTAGATAATGGTACATTCATGTACCATTTATCCGATCATACAACATGTAGATTGTGTAACGTCTGTCTTTGTCTGCTCTCATCTTTGAAGAAACTTTGTTGTATGATTAAAAAACCTTGTGTGATATGAAAGGTTCTCGAGCCAATAGTAGGATGAAGTGACTGAGGAAACCTCCTCCACTGAGAAAGTTTCCATAAGCACCCCCTAGGATCAAAGATCTTGAAATATCTTTCCCAAAGAGAGATGTATGGTATGGAATCACTTACTGATTTTGGTTGAAGAAACTTGTAGATTTTACTGTTTTCCATCATTGCATCTATCACTATGAATGTGATATAAAAGATTGGTTGCTCTTTCTCTTGTATAAAGTTGATGTATCTGCTACGATCTTCAAGAGCTTGTATGAGCGAATTCCTGAACTGTAGCTCATAAAATTCATTCAACCTGGGTAGGCTCACCAAGTAAAAAATTATATGGCCTTCATGATTTAGGAAAGCTTGATCCATGCTTCCAGCTGCTATTGGAAGGTATTGCAAATAGTTTACCACATAAGTAGATAATAGACGAAGGTTTCTATTGCTTCCAACACATTGGAAGAGAATAGATTTTGGTACTGATTTATGAAATATCCACATGTAGCAATCAACAAGTTTTTCATCTATGATGAAGACCAGAAGCATCACAATGTGCGACCTCCATACACCAAAGAACCAAGTGAAGAAGATTTGGAAACATCCGTTTATCACCAAGTATTCATGTCCTCTTCCACTTAAGAAGGTATGGTGTCCCCGATGAAAGTTATATGTGAAGAGAGGAGAAGTTGACCTTGAAAAGGTGAAACCCAATGTGAAGATGATTGGGGCTTCAAAAGCTTGGATTTTCTTGCTAAGAGATTGTCCCATGAATGAAGAGCCACCCACTAAAACACCATTGGAGAGAATGATACCCTTCTGATAGTTTCCTTTTATAATTTTATCTTTTACTACTCTCCCATGTTCTTCATCCCCTTCTAAGCCCCCCCTTTGGCAAGGTTGTAACTCCTCACATTGTACCACCTCAAAGGTTGATGGAATACTGTTTGATTTTGTGAAACATTTGGCTTCTTGCATGATAGGTTCCTCTATGCTTAACATACATGGGTCATACCAATGCTTTTCAACATCCTCAAACACTTCTTCAAGATTTTCCTCACCTGGATTCAACTCACACTCTTCTACTTTGTTTTGGAGTTGGCATTCCATGTACACAATCATCTCTTTATGATCAATGTGGTCTATGATCTCTCCACCTATGATTTCATCTTCTTCTTCACTCTCTTCTTTTAGAAAAGATACACTCTCAGAACATTCCATAAGATCAAGGTTACCTTCAAGGTCTTCATTCTCCATAGAGTCATGTTGTGCAAAAGCTTCGTCTGCTCGGACTAGAAATTGATCCTCCACCAAAAGGTTGGATGTATCCATTATTGAATCATCAATGCCATTTGAGATATCTTGTGTCGATTTTTGCATGCTTGTGATAAAGGTAGAAGAAAGAGATTCCACATTTGAATCTTGGCCACACACTTTAGCACTTGAATAATCAGTTGGCATGTAAGTAACTTCTTCAACATTTGTCGGAGTAGAAGGAGACAAGTATGGCAAAGGAGATGACTCCTTGATAGAAACACTTTCATCAAGGTTGGTTCTTCCAGCATGATGGAAACCATTTTTGATGTAGAAGTACTTGTGAAACTTCCTTCGGGCAATAATGACCGCTTCTTCAAAGGTAGAGGGTCCACTACAAGTAACCTTAGTCTTTAGGAAAGGAGACAAACCCGAAATAAATTGCTCCATTTTTACATAATCTGGAAATGTAGAACTAAACCCATATCCTCCCCATTGACGAGAAAAAATATTCTCATAAGCATAGTAGTTTTCACCATGTTGTTGAAGTCTCCATTCTAAAATCAGCAAGAAAATCATCAACATCTTCTTCTAGATTTCCGAAGAAGATTGGGATATCATCAAAGGTCTAGCGTGTCATAGTCTCTCAATGCTAGAAACACACAAAGATTAGTTCCAAACAATCATTTTCTCTCATGACATCAACTAACTACACAAAGTTTTGAAAGGTCTTTCAACATGAATTTTAGATTCTTATGTGAAAATGTTTTTTTTTTTTCTTATGTTATGCTAATCCAAACCATATTCTAGATCAATTTTTGTTCCCTTGAAATTAAACTCGGTTATACATGTTTTCATGATTCATAAAATCTACTTGATTATGCTGAAATTCAAGCATACATTAAATACAACAACACTAAGCACACGATCTCTCCTCCGTGGGGGCACCAATTTGAGGCGGTCCGGGGTGGGCAACAAGAAGAGCAACCTCTAGACACCCTTCAAGGCTCCCGTGCTGCTCAATGGGGCTGGGACACAACACAACACAAACCAAAAAACCAAACCCACAGCCAAATCCCAACTACACAAGGGGCACCACCTAGTTTAAGAGCGAACTAGGACGCAAAAGAGGAGGATCGTTAGAGCAACCCACAAACAAGCAAGGAATTTACACTAACCCTAACACCAATGGAACACTCTCACACACTAAAACACGAGAGAGAGAGAGAGAGAGAGAGAGAGAGAGGGCGAGAGATAGTGCTCGGGCTGCTTTGAAACGTATCGGCAATGATCAAGCAAACACAACTATATATTTAAGAAAGAGAGAGAAAGGGGGAGGGGGTTCTTGTTGCATAAATACCTTCTTAATAATCTGTCATGACAAATCAAAGTTAGATTAGTATTTGTTCAACATAGCTTGCGTAAATTTCACCACAACACATCACAAAAAAAGCCACCCCAATCACTGTCTTAAAGCCAGGGGAGTCCTCTCCACCCTGTCGCCCTCTTACAGTATGTGGGCTTTATGGCTAGATTGATGACAACAGGAGAGACAAGCTATCAAGAACTTAACAAAAAACACAAAGACACTTACGCATCATTGTTGTCTATTACTTCACGTTGGAAGGGAGACAAAGTATCCAAGCTTAGTCCAAATCCACCCTCCTTGATTCAGCAAATGTTGGGCTTACACTAGTAGGAGAAATGATAGATTTCCTACTCTCAATTGAATGATCACTCTCTCTCTTACAATGGCATAGAGTTCCCTTGCTAGTCCCCTATTACAACACATGCACATGCATAAGACAATGAGCTTCCACTCAAGAGCTCCTTCTAGAGAGGTTGAGCTTGGCTTCTCAAGCTATAGCATAGTGCTCTGGCTATGGCTCCCCCTTTTTGTGCTAGCTACACCCTCCTTTTATAGCAATTTTGAAGGCTAGGGTTACTCCTCTAACCATGGTTGGGTTAGATTTTCTGCAATATATCTAATTTCTTTTGCTTGGAATTATCAAGAAGTTGGTGGGGAAAGAGAGAGGAGAGAAATGGAGGTGATAGGACTTTTCATAGTGGGTTAGTGTTAGTAGAGTTAGTATTAATTTACAAATGGAATTGGATATTTACAATGGGAGTATCCATGTAGGATACAAATAAGGAAGAAAAACTCTTAAGAGGTAAGAAAAGGTGGATTTCTTACAAGGTTGATGCTCCAAGTGTCTTGAGTAGGGCCAATTTTGACGCTTGTTGACGGTCCACTAGCTTTGACGGTACATTTTTTCTCCACTCTTGAGCTTCCTTGAGAGACAAGGCAATTGAAGCTGAGTAATCGACCACCATGATGCTGTCTTTTAAGAGAAGAGGCTGAATTTTGTGGTTTTTTTGATAGATATGGGTAATTTGGAGGAGGAAAAATGAGACTAGGTAGTCAATTTTGGAATGGAATTGTGTGTGGGAGGTATGAGTTCACCATGGTTTCTCTTATTCTTCAAGGTTGAGGAGAAGGTGAGTAGGGTGCAGAGAGGAGTGGTGAGAGAGGTGGGGATGATGAGTGGAGAAGTGTGTGTGAAAGAGGAAAATGATAAAGCGGAAGAGAGAGTGTGGCTGCATAACATGGGAAAATTGGGGTCCACTAATAAAATCATAGCTCACAGATCGTAGCTCAAAAAAATATGAAAAAATTTGAGGCAAAAGTTCAGCCCACGAGCTACAACTTTTGTTTGTATCACCTTTTCAAATTCGGAGAGAAAGTGAATTTTAAAAATTCAGCAAAACCGATCGTTTTTTTCCACTGCACAAGGTCCTTGTGGGGTCCTTCTTTGGATGATTCTTTTGAATACCTCCAAGAGTGAGCCCTCCATAGTGCATGTATGCATGTCACCTACCCTTGACCTTATTTGGTAGGTCTATAATTGAAGATATTGTTGAGATCATGATATAAGTGAATAGTACAACTAAGAAAATCAAATATTGAGGGGTCTAAAAAATATGCACATGTCAAATATAAATAATATAAGTGGAAAAAATATAGAGGGGTCAAAAGAAATCTCTCTCATTATGAGGCTATCATAAAAAGATAAATATTTTTGGTGTTCTATTTTTTTAGAAAAAAAACAAAATAGATGTAGGAAGGGAAAAATCACAATAGTGAAAAAAAATATACAGATAAATAAAACTAGTTTTTTTGGATTTTTTTTTTTTTGGGGTGGAGTTACACCAAATATAAGAGAAGTTTACATGAAAATATTTCTATATAGAATAAAGAGTATGAAAAATGGTAAGAAAAATTGTGGTAATGGTGAGGCAATGTACAGAGCATAAATAACACACACCTAGGTAGAAATATTTAAATAAATACCAAAATAACTATGAAAAAATCTTTTATTTAGGCCCTATATACAAAGAAATATTTACAAGAGGTTGTGTGCTCTTGTGACGCTGTTAGCGACGGAAATACACTAGGTTTTTATAACCCCCAGCGTCGCTAAAACCGTCGCTAGTAGCGTCGCTACGAGAGCGTCGCTATAACCGTCGCTATGAGCGTCGCTATATAGCGACGCGTATAGCAACGTATATAGCAACGCTCATAGCGACGGTCATAGCGACGTTTACACAGAAAACTATAGCAACGCTACAGAGCCATAAATAGCGACGGTTATAGCGACGCCCGATAGAATTTTTTTTTGGTGACAGGGCGTTGAATGCCCTGCCACCCATCAACCATATTGTACTTGATTCACTTTTTAAAAAAAGTGCAAGGGTAGATAATAGACCCAAAATAGTCACCCACAAGACGCATTGTTTGCAAAATTGACAAGCGTAAAATTGACAATTGTACACATCATAGGCAAAATGAATTGATTGGCAAATGTAATAATGACAATTGTACAACATCATAGACATAAAGAATTGATTGGCAAAAGGAACTGCGGTGACAATGTAATAATATACATGGTTCAAAAAGACGTATAAAACCCGTCTCATGATACATAAGCTATGAGAAACCGTAAACTAATGCTATCTAGCTACGGCTAAACTGACGTCGTCTAGTCAGACGTCTCATCGCGTCCAAGCGGCGTATCTGTCGGATTCTGCAAAAAAAGACAATAAGACAGCTTTCAGTAAGTATAAACATATAACGACATTTATAAAACAATACAAAAAATAGAAAAGAGTAAACCCTAATACTAACCATGCCGCCGCGAGAACTGAGAATGTCCACCAAGGCGTTTAAGCCCTTCCTGCCTGCGTACTCGCGCTGGTACGGTGTGGGATCACGTCCTGTCATCGACCATTGTCAAAACATACAAAGATTTTATTATGTTAGAACTAAAAAACTCATAAACCCTAAACTATCGAACATGCATAAAGAGCAATGTGAAAAGACTTACAAAATCGGCCTCAAATGATGCCCATCCACCGCTCCCCAAGTGGTGCGAGCTCCCTGCCTCTACTCGCGCTCTGGCTGCATCCTTTTGTTGCTTCCACTTGTCGGGATTCTCACGCGCTGCTTTCTTCGCATTCTTCCAATCTTCTTTGGACAGCCAATCCGGCCTGTTCCACCCATTCTTGATTGCTTTTTGCACTTCGGAACGCTTGTGTTTGCAGTATTCGCGCATTCGAATCTTCATCACGTCTTCATTGAAGCGCTGATCCCGTGTTGGAACGGGAAACTCATCATGAAGTATAGTGATGACTCTGTTTTTTAAATCACTTAGTACTTCACTCCATTTGTTTAGTATATAGTGTCTAAATAGCTGAGAGCAAAGACCACGCATGCACGAGATCACCTTCTTGCCGTCATCATCCATGATGATGCCGCCGCTGAAGTCGACGGAGTAAGGCAAGTCCTATGGCCGGTGACGCGTGAACCTGGGTGTCCCGGCTGGGGTCTCTAGCAGCATGTCGATGGGGGTACAGACGTCAGGTGTCTCCACTGGCGTCTGGGCCCCGAAGCGAAGAGTGTCGAGTGGGGTGGCTCCTAGCGGAGTAGGTAGAGGTGTGTAGCTGCTAGGAATAGTCAGCCGCGCAAAACCTGGCGTAGATGGCGATGCTGTGGCTAGTGTGGGGGCGGGCAAAGAAGGGGAGGGTAAAGAGCCTCGTCGAACACGAGGTGGCGTGGAGGCATCGGCGACGGAATCCCCACAACAACCGCCACCGCCACCACTGGAGCGCCGGTGTCTAGACGAGTGTGAAGATCTTCTCGTCGATGCCGAAGCTTCGGAGCGCGCCGAATGCTCTGAAAGAGAGGGAGATGCGGATGGAGTAGGAACGCGCGATGATGCGCGAGAGCGATGACGCTCCACGTACCACTGTCTCTGCTGCGGTGACAAAGAAGAAGAAACTCCTCATCATCCATACCTGCATTAAACACACGAATATTTAAACTTAATATTGAATGAATAGAGTAGACAATGACGCAAAGACCATTAAATACAATGACGTAATGACGCATATAAATACAATGACGCAATGAATTGAGTGATAGAAGAGGCAAGTCGAAAACTTAGAATTTTCAATCAAAAGATGTGAGCGCGAGTAGAAAAGAGCGTTATACACCATGGAAGGTACTTAGAGAGCCAGAGCTTTTACAACACAGAGCAAAATTGTTCAAATACCATATTTGTGGCTTTAAGAGATCTCTCTCTCATCCTGGCATAACTCAGCATAACTTCCTAAATCTATATAGAGCTCTCCGTTTAAACACATATCCTCTGTTTAATTTTGTAGCTCCTTTGCATGCACCCCATATAGAGTAGTAGCATCTTGATGCTCATCTGGCACCACCGCAGCGGCTTCTGATTGAGCATCTTCTCTGATCTCCTCCATTGATGCCGTTGTGATTGGCACATGGTAGCCTTCATACGTCCTTGCACTACGAGGGGCTACCTCTATGACGTACCACCAGTTTGATGTAGACTTTGTAGGATGAAATATTACCTGCCAGAGCCACATTGTTGTGCGCTTTTCAATTGGTTGTGCAACCATCTTAAGCTCATGAAGGTTGGTAGGCTCTCCAGACCCGTCGGATAGTGCATCGGTGGTCGTCTTCCCCGTCTCCACTCGATTCGTGCCCTTTGTCGCTCTTGCTTTGCATCCTCATATTGTGAAATCCACTTTTGCATCACTGGATTGTGAAGCATGCAAAATCGGTTGATTTTAGCCTCTAGATCTTCCGTCATCTTCTTCTCAACACCGAGATTGCACATGACAATCCCAGATATGCGCTCATCATCTATGGTTCGCCATAGCGTGTCCCGAGCTTTATCAAATCCGTCCAGCCACTCTCCAATGTACACTAGGGACTCTGATACCAACCAACCTTCTGCCATGCTACCCTCCGGACATGCCTTTTGACGCACATATCCCTTAAGCGTTTTCATGAAACGTTCTAAGAAGAACACCCATCTGGAATGAACTGTGCCAGCTATTTCCACCTCATCAACTATGTGAACAAGAAGATGCACCTGAATGGTTAGCATGGTAGTAGGAAAATATTTCTCAAACATGCACACAAGCTCCGCAGCATTTAGTTTGGCGAATGGTATGGAGTCTACGTTGATCTCCTTTTGTGAGATCCATTGCACCAGCTTTGCAAGTTTGTAGATTGTGTTACGGATGTCGAGAGACAAACATCCCTCAATGGCAACCGGTAAAATAAACTGTAAAGTATGTGCAGCAATGATATTAAAGTCCACATTTTATGCAATGATATTAAAGTCCACTATGAACGTACCTGACACATTTTATGCCAATCGTGTGACTTCAAACCGGTAAGCTTTCCGTCTTTAGTAAAACACGTTCGGAGCGAGTGCATTACGGCAGTGGGGGTCCGCAAAGATCGAATGGTCTCTTTTACTTTGCGTTCTTGGGCTCCTGTGAAAATCCATGGTGCTTTAGGGAGTTTTATCGATCCATCAGACGCTGTTTGCGGCCAATATTACTCCATACGATCCACATTTCTAAGGTCAACTCTGGCTCCCAAAGTATCTTTCTTTCCGGTTAGATGGTTCCATAGTAGATTACCCACATTCTTGAATATGTGCATTGGATCGAGCAAGTGATTGATCATGAGTCGGGGCCAGTATGGTAACTCGTACCATAGAGATAATCTCTTCATCCCTGGAGGAAATCCATCATCGCACATCTCCTTCTTCTCTAACCATGCTTGTGCAAACATCCTTGGTGGCTCTCTTCCCAAAAAGCCGTCGCGTAACACATGATTCTCTGGAAGATACGCTTGATGACCTTCGTAGATTTTCTTCTTTAGTGAGGGCGCCCTACGTGCATTCAGTCTAGGTCCACATGTGACACATGCTCTGTATCCACTTGTTTGAAGCCCTGCATGTATACACATGATAATAGATCAACTATGGGAAAAAACAACATTTACAGTGTCTGAGTAAGGAGTGTCAATAGATCACCTGAGCATTCTGTTAGCCCGGGATAGTCATGCATGGTCCACATTAGAATGCCTCTGATCAAAGCATTCCGTCGTCCTGTGTGTCGGCTCATATCCACCACCTCTATGCCAATCCACAATTGTTGTAGCTCTTCCAATAGTGGACGAAGATACACATCCATATTCTCCACTTTATATCGCCCTGGCACAATCAAGCTTAGCCATAGGTGCCCCTTCTTCGTAGTCAACCACGGGGGAATGTTGTAGTTGACAATGACAACGGGCCATACACTGTAAGATGTTTATCTTTGACCAAATGGATTAACGCCATCCATAGCCAGGCCTAAGCGCAAATTTTGAGCTTCCCTGGCAAAATCCGACCATGTTCCATCTATATGTTTCCAGGCTGCGCAATCTGCAGGAATTCGTAGCACACAATCGGAAGATTTATTCTCCTCATGCCATGATGCTAGGGCGGCCATGGACTTACATTCGAAGAAATGCTTGATGCGAGGAAGCAAAGGAAAATGTCGCAAAACCTTTTGTGGAATTTTTGTCCCGTGGAGATCTACTCGATATCTTTCGGAATCACATTTCGGACACTTCTCCATGTCTATGTATTCCCCTCTGAAAAGAATGCAATCATTAGGACAAGCGTGGATAGAATTGTAATCCATCCCCAAGTTTCGCAAAATCTATCTTGCTTCATCTCGGGAATCTGGCATCACATTGTCAGCTGGTAGTATGTGCTCTTTAAGCAATCTACACAACATAAAAATACGATACAATCGTGTAAAAATCTATCAGATCATTATACATTTAGAGTTGTATTAATAGATCACCTGAAAAGCGTTGTGACGCTAGTGTCACTCCATCCAAACTTTGCCTGCATGTTGAGAAGAACCAGGAGTGCTTTCAATCTAGACATACGTGCTCCATTATACAATGGCGTATCGGCTTCACTTTTCATATCATCATAGATAAGCCTTTCTGAATCCATGATCGTCTCGATCATTTCATCAATCTTGGGCTCAAACATTGCCTCGTTGGGAATGTGCTCTGCATGATCATCCCCCGAGCTGTCAGAGGCTACATCTTGTGGCCTCACATATGCTGCTTGACCAAAGCGCCTGCGAACACGTCTATTGGGTTGCAAGATTGCTGCTTGTTGGCCAGCGTCAGAGTCCGACGAGTTATAATTGGCAACAACTCGATCTATAATAGATGGATCGAACTCGCCAAATTCGCGAACGTGCTGTAAAGAAACACGTCTTGTCTGTCGCACAGCATGCTTGCATTGATTACAAGGACATAAGACCCTCGTTGAGAGATAGGTGTTCCGGTTGGACGGTCCCACATCCTCGTCACTACTCATAATGAGGATAAAAATCTTATAACCTGGACAACAAATTTAATATTCTATTGGCATTCTTCGTCTTATCTCTCTCTCTCTCTCTCTCTCTCTCTCTCTCTCTCTCTACCTCACATTCTCTAGTCATGTCCAATCCCCGCACACCTCGGTCTAGAGGTGCACGGAGATCAGAACCACCGGGTTATAATCTCGTCTTTATTGGTCAATACCTATATTTGTGGGTACAAGAAATCTACAGACCCACGTCTACATGATACTGCATGTAGTTGACAAAACCCCTTTGCCTCTTCTCTAGCTGTAGCACTTCACAGCATCTTAACATCTTTTCACAGTAGATCTTTTCACTTTTCGTCTAACTCTAAACCCTAAACCGTAAGTAATTCTTGCGTGGACTCGATCTAACGTAAATAAGCGTAAATCTATTTAAAAATAAACCTAAATCTAATTTAACGTAAGTCTACATCTAACCTAATCTTTAACGTCTTTTGAGATAGTTTCCTACGACGTTAAAACTCTCTTCTTCTTGTGTGTGTGTGTGTGTGTGTGTGGGTAAACCTAAATAAAACTAAGTCTAATCTAATATAACATAAATCTAAATCTAATGTAAATTATGTTATATTAAAAACAAAGAACTAAACTAACAGGGATTATAAGAACCTTAAAACTGATTTAACACATAATTTTTCACATAACTCGGCAAGAGTTGGCATTCTCATCACTAAAGATGTGAGAGTTAACTTCCGGCGGTGATGCTGCCTCATCTCCATCCACATCTGACGACAGCAATTGGCCCTTTAGACCGTTCTTGCTCTTGTTACTAACTTTGAAGTTCCTGTTGAATGACTAGAGGTTGTCTAGATGGTCATTGTGTGGGGGATGTAGTGACTCTTGCCGCCCTGAAGATCCACCTTCTTCCCTATCTTCTGAAGACATTTCACCAATACTTTTGGATCAACGGAGCCCACCATGAGTGAAGGCAGCAATACCCTATATTCCATTGAGGGCTTTCTTCACCCGCTTCATGCAGGCATCGCAGTCTATGGAGACCTAAATCTAATCTAATATAACGTAAATCTAAATCTAGCGTAAATAAACGTAAATCTAATTAAAAATAAACCTAAATCTAATCTAATTTAACTTAAATAAACCTAAATCTAATTTAACGTAAGTCTACATCTAACCTAATCTTTAACGTCTTTTAGGATAGTTTCCTTCGACGTTATAACTCTCTTCTTCTTGTGTGTGTGCACGTGTGTGGATGCGTGTGCCAATAAAAAGAGATAAATGGTATAACCTTTCTATCACCCATGCCAAGTATGATAGATTGGTTATGCCATTTCCCTCTTGAATAATAGGTCTTGAGTTCAACTCCTCGTCGGCTAGATCTTTAGGTCTTTTAATTTTAATTAGTTTCCTACGACGTTAAATTAGTTTCTCTCTCTTTCTCTCTCAATGTGTGTGCGTTTTTTTGGATCGTATGCATGTTTTCTCTCTCTTTTCCTCTCTCAATGTGTGCGTTTTTTGTTTATACATGTTCTCTCTCTTTTCCTCTCTCAATGCGTGCGTTTTTTGTTTATGCATGCTCTCTCTCTCTTTTCCTCTCTCAATGTGTGTGTGCATTCTTTGTTTATGTATGTGTGTGTGCGTTTTTGTTTATGTTTGTACTTTCTCTCTCTCTCTCTCTCTCTCTCTCTCTCTCTCTCTCTCTCTCAAAAACACTATGTGTGTGTGTATGTGTGTGTGTGAGAGAGAGAGAGAGGGAGAGAGAAAGAGGGGAAGGGAACATGAGAGTGAGGAGAGGGAAGGAGCATACCTGGCTCTCCTTCCTCTCCTCGTGTGTGTGTGTGTGTGTGTGGAGAAGAAAAAGATAGAGAGAGAGAGAGAGAGATAGAGAGAGAGGGAGAGCGTTACCTGCTCCTTGCTTGAGGGCACCGAAAAACTCAGATGTGAGATCTGAGTTTTTGGGCGCGCTATGTTATTTTTTTAGCCCAGTCGGCGTCGCTATGAGCGTCGCAAATTTCCAGAAATTTGCGACGCTCATAGCGACGCCGGGAGTTTTTTTTTGAGTGTCGCTGTGTGAGCGTCGCTAATATGAATAGCCTCTTGTAGTGATAGTACCAGAAATACCAAACCATAAGATAGAAGGAAACCATAAACTACCTAGAATAAAAACAGTTCTACCATGAGTACCTAATACTAACAATCCCACCAAACCAAGCATAAACAGTTCTATCAAAGGTACCTAACACTACCAATCCCACCAAACCAAGCATAAACAGTTCTACCAAAGGTACCTAACACTACCAATCCCACCAAACCAAGCATAAACAGTTCTACCAAAAACTCCCAAAACTACCAGCACCTGTTGCTCTAGAATCTCCTTGTCGAGCAATGACGTATCTTCACTGATTTCGTATCGACGTAGCATCCTTCGACTGGCAACCAAATCAACTTCTATCACATTGATTTCTGCATCATAGCCCGTGTTGGCCTCTCTCAGTGTTTCCAGTTGGGTCTCATATTCCTTGATGTCATCCATAATCTGCTTGACAAGTTTATTGGAACCCTCTGCCCTCAAGAGTGTTTCCTTCTTCTGCTTCAGAGACATTGTCAGCTCTTTTAGCCTATCGGCTACCCCGACACATGTCCGAGGGACTCTCCCAACCATAGCTTCAAGGTCCGCAATATAATCAGGTGTCTTCTCCTCATGACGCTGTGGGGGGACTTTCTGTGTAGGGGGCATACTACCAACTGGCGTAAGTCAGGGCTTCTTGGTATTTGACGGGTGGCCTCCTTGGGACTCATTGTTTGCCTTTCTCCAATTCTCAACCTTCTTTTCCAAGCTCCTAGTCGAGAGGAACACATGTTGAGTACACTCTCATCAAACCCGGCCCATGCAACCATGTGGCCCGCAGGGTCCTTTGTGGCTGCATGACACTTATCATATGCAAAATAGCGGGCAAATTTTGTAGTGATCTCCCCACATGATGGTGGGGCTTGGTACACCTTATGGAATAGGAACCTGCATTCATCCTGAAGCCATGGTTTCACATGATTTAAGTAAATCTTTGTCTTCTTCTGGCTGGAATGCCTGAATATAGTGAGCCACTGGTCATCGGGGATGTCATCTTCCATAAGATCCTTTGCCAGCACCCCCTCCATGCTCAATCCATAATCATCATGAAGCTCTTGTGCTGTATAGCAGAACTTTGTCAAGATTGGGTACTCCTCCATCTTGTTTTTTTCTGCGATGTGGAAACAACACGCAAGTAAAGACATGCCCTCATTATATGCCTCATTTCAGTTGTGCAAAACAAAACACAAGGAATGAAATGAATGTATCTCATTCAGGTGACAATTGCAAAATTCAGTTGTGTACAAAGCCAAATTTGGTAGTGGTTAGTATCAAATTTGGTACTGGTTAGTACCAAATTTGGTTATGCTGACATCCCTACTGAGCTTCAACTTTGTGCTATGCTCATGCACAACATATACTGATTTTTTGCACTTGCATGCATGTAAGTTAGCAATCTAAAGAGCGGCTTATACATGTAACTTTGTAGCTTTCCTAAACCCTAAATTCCTAAGAAAATCCCAAACATGCACATGTACTTACTGCATGCAAAAAAATAAAATGCAGACCTCATCAGATAAAAGACATGTAGAAGCTTGCATGCATGGAAAATAAAATGGTAAATCACCAGAAAACGTACAGCTCTCATAGCACCTACCTTTAGATGTTGTAGATGACTGTGGAGTCTCATCATCGGCAAAATGAGGCCCAGGCTTAAATGAAGTCTCCATGGACACAACAGGTTTCTCCCTCTCCACAAAGGAGTCCCCCTTGCTAGCCCTCGTATTTGGGGTGTCGATGTTCTGAGGGGATTTTGCATCCATTGTCCTCTTCTTCTTTTTCCCATTGTCCGGTGACGCTTTGGCTGCTGATTTCCTCGATGGTGTCCTCATCTTCCTGATTGTGAGTAGCCGGGGAGCTTGTTACCTGCAACTGTAGTGGTTTGTAGAAGGCGACGTAGTAAGAGAGCAAGGCGGAAGCTGGAAAATGTGTTGAGCAACTGCGCCACTCGCAGTCTGTGATGGGACTTTTGGCATGGTTTCAAAACACCACTCACATTACTTATTGCCCCACCCACGTTTTCTTTCATGGAAATTTTAAATCATAAAAATTTCCCTCCTACCATTCTTTAACATAGATGAAAAAAAAGGTTCCCTCCAAAGTGTGGACATATGTAGAAGTACCAACCAGGTAGAAGAAAAAAAGGTCCTTTTTTGGTACCACCAAACCATTCTTTCACCCGGCAATGAGTATCCTCTTTGGGAGCTTCGATAGTGGAAGCTCTAGGAGTCTCATTGCGAGAATTTATTTTGGGGAAAGAACGATAGCCATGTCCTTGATCCCAACACTTAAAACATTTGTGATCTTTGCGAAAGGTTTCAAGCTCTTCAAGAGAGAGTTTATTTTTACCTTTGTTAATTAACTCCTTTCTCCTTGGACCGATTGTTGTTGTTATTGTTGGAATGGCCGTCGGAAAAATTTTGGGCATTAATTTTTCCCTTTGCATCACTTTTGTCTTTATTTTCCATGGGTTTGACATACTGTCTAACCCCTTGTTGGAAATTGATGCGTGAAGCAACCATGGTATGGTGGATAACTTTGTTGATAGAGTCAGGCGGTTGAGAGTTGACATACTCGGCTATCTCTTCAGGTAATCCCACATAGAATTGTTGTTTTCTCCTAGCAAAGTTTATCTTTTGAAAGACAGTATCCTTGAGATGTAAATCCAAAAAGTTGTCCACATATTTTTGGATAGACTCATGAGGGAGAAGCCTTAAACTCCGCCATTCGGTGAGCACTTTGTCCTTTGCATCACTTGCAAGGAATTAAACCATGATGGAAACTCGTAGATTTTTCCATGTCTTTGGGGCTTCACCATTGCCTCAAAGGCTAGCCCACCATTGATGATCCAAGTTTTGGAAGTGCATAGCTACATTGCGTAGCTTGGAGGACTCCGTGAAGCCCTCGTCTCCAAAGGCGGCATCAAATTGTTGGATGAAGGCCAATACTTTGTCGGTAGCACCAAAGGTGCCATCATAGGTGAGAAAAGAGATACTCTTTCCTCCCTCTTTGAACTTCTTGAGCTTTTGTGACCTTCACCATGCAGAGTAAGATTTGCGATGTCCTCCCCTCTTATATTCTCTAGAAGAATAGCCATAGCTTTCATCGGTAGAGGAGGAAGGTGAAGAAGAAGGAGAAGAGGGTGACCTCTTTCTTGTCCTTTTCTTCCTTCCTGTCTTCCCTTTTGGAGTGACGAGGAGAAGGACTATGGGTTAACCGTTTCCTCTTGTGAGGAGTTGGCGATCGTTTAGTCCTCCTTCTTCGTGGAGCCACATCTTTGGAGGAATTTATGGATGCATTGCTTTCTTGATCTTTGGATTCCTCCTCTTGTATGGGAGAGAGTCTTCTTTTGGGGGTCTCTTCAAGAGGCCTCGTAAACTCTCTCTCCTCTTGGAGAGGAAAGGAAATCCCATAAGCACGACGTTGTTTGAGTAACTTTGTCTTGCAAAGTGGGGTTGCCCATATCTTTTTGCAACCTAGTGAAAAGATAATTAACAAACATGGGGGCATCATCATTGGCACCTTCATGTGAAAAATCAAAGTTGTCAATGTTCATTCTCCTCTCTTGGTTATTGTCATCCATGCTAATTAAACTTATGTGTCTACTTAGTGTACGCTTTGGCAATTCAAAACCTTAGTTGCTACTCCTCTTAGCCTTTGAAAATAGGCACTTAAGTATCTACACCCACGGCTCGAATTGGTTAATTATAGAGAGTAGTGGAGTGAGTCTAACATAGTGAAGTTGTCGAGGGATAGCTCCTTTCGGACTTCTTATTGCTCAATAATGGTAAATCCTTAGGCATGTCTAAAAAGACTCCATTATTAAGACAAAACCTCGCGAGGTGTGCTCCATATCCCACATAGTGGGCTCAACAAAACCGATAATAGATCCCATACCCACTTACCCTAATATAATTAACAAAAACAACCATTAATAGGCTACTTAACACTAGGTTGGTAATGGGACACTTTAATGTCTTGGGACACTTTTATGTCCTGTTAAGTGACCATTTTCCTTGAATTATGTCAAGAGTTTCAAAATGGATTTTGAGGTGCTATCTGTCTAGAAAGTTGTCTAATGAGCTGAAAAAAACTTGACATTTTTTTGGAATATCAATTCCATCTTTAACCTTGTCCTTGCACAACATTTCACAACCTAAACTGTGTGAAAAAATGGGTGCTGTTTTTGGCTTTTTTCAACTTTCTGCAGCTATACCACTCTAGAATTCATGTTTGTGAGGTCCATAATGCTAGAGAACTATCTTTAGTAGTCCTCAACATGTCCTGATGCTTCTAGGGAGAAATAAATGTTAAAGTTGTAAGTTATGACCAAATTACAAAAATGGTCAAATCCTGTTTTTTAGCCAATTTTAGCTCTTCTATGATTTTTTTGGTGGCTTTCATGATATCCAAATGCAGTTTTGATTTTCTATGTCGCATATTGTAACATAAAGCTAATATTCCTTAAGTTTTGGGGCACCTAATACCCTATTTTTCATAGTAGACAACGATGGTTGATTTTTTCAATTATAGAAGAAAACAAAGCATTCTAGTATATCAAGTATAGCTTTTTCAATATTGTTAGTTTCTCGTGACAAATACATGCATTTTGTAGGTAGTAACCATATCTAGTCATAAGGATCAAATTTGGCTAGATATTGAATAGTTTCTATGGGATTCTACAACTCATAATGTTGAACCCAGTTTAATTTTCATGTTTGCTGTACTTAGCACTTCATCTTTGTCCCCAAGATTCCCCTTGGTAAGATATGTATTATTCTTTTGACATGCTCCATGGCTCCTTATGAACCTAAAGGACAGTAGGGAACTAAGAAAACATGCATATAATATTATTTGTATTGAGCGTGGCTATAGAAACTTTGACGATAGGTTTGCAGAATGGTAAAAATTCAACTTTTTTGTACCTATTTCTTTTGGAAAAACAAAAAATGGTGAGTGAGAAGGAATCATATGTAAAGATCACCAACCCTTTGAAGTTAACTAGGGAATTTATCTCAAGTCCTACAAAAATACCTAATCTTATTTTTATGCAACAAAACGTAAGAAATGACTGTTTTGATGAAAATGTACTGGTCCATCAACTTTGGAGGCTTGGTGTGACCAAAAGATGACAAATTTTACAAGTTTCTTATTTTTTCCATGTGTAGTAGGCCTTGAAATATAACCTCATGAAAGGATTTTACAAAATGAGTGGATCTACTATGGTCTTGGAGGTTTTTTTCAAAACCCTGAAAGGACACTTTTATGTCCTGTTAGGTTACCAACCTAGTGTTAAGGACCGATCTTCTTAAGCAACAAAAGAGGAACCAAATGCTCTGATATCAATGTAATGTAAATTGCCTATGAACTTTGAGAGTAGCGGAATTAGGAAATTAGGTGAAGCACTTTTGAGAGATTCTTTGTG
This sequence comes from Adiantum capillus-veneris, assembly GCF_014529385.1. NCBI lineage: Eukaryota > Viridiplantae > Streptophyta > Polypodiopsida > Polypodiales > Pteridaceae > Adiantum > Adiantum capillus-veneris. Next base: position 35,834,251 of record NC_140934.1, read on the forward strand.
AGCATAGCGGTTGAACTCAATTGATGGTAGCAACATAAACATGGTACTTAGTTAAATTGGAATGAACAATACTTTTGCAAGAGAGAGATTTTAGAGAGCATGACAATAGTTGAGGACCGGATTCATATGGAGCCCGTCTCCCCTCCAATAGGCATTTGTATTATAGTTTCTCCCATCAAGAGAGACTTGGTACAATACAATCTTGTGTTCCTTTTAATCTAGGTGATGCAATGAATATGGAAATTATCTTCATGCATCACAAGCATAACATAAACTTGAAGAAAGCATTAACTACCCCAAGCCTCAGTCCCAAGGCCTCAAACACCTTCAAAGGTGGAGAGAGCTCGCGGGGAATGAGGATAGGGAAGAGGAAGAAGAAACATTCCATAAGAGAAAGAAATAGTTCCTCACTTATCATTACTCTTCTTGCTAGCATACATAATAGCATAGTAATGAAGATGGAGAAGATGGCAAGCTTAATCATTAAAGCATGACTCTTGGTTGGATTTGCATTCCATAGCCAAGAGTGTTGGTGTAGGCTTTCACAAGCTTGGAGAAGGAGGTGGTGTTCCTCAACTTTCACCAAGTGAGAATGTCTTTGCAAAATGAGTGTGCGTGTGTGGAGTATATCCCCCTAGCATCCCCCCCCTCCTTGCTTTGGGTGAGTGGTGACCTTTCTACATGTTGCAAGCTCATTGGCCCCTCTCCCCCTAGCCAATCACATACATCATGCAGTCAAGTACATGGGTAGTCTTTTGACAAGTGTTCTCCTTACCCCTTAGAGAGAGAGAGATTGAAAATATCTAGATATTTGTTAGATGGAAGTAGAAGCTCATTGGACGCCTCTTTAACCCAACCAATAGCATTCAAGCACACCATGTGGTTAAGTTTAGTGAGAGTCTCACATGTGTCCCATGTGCTCTTTTAAAATTCCCCTAACTTTGAGATTTTTATACATAAAAATTTTCTCAAGCAACTTCCTCATTAAGTGTGTAGGTTCTCTTTTTGACTCAAGCATCTTACCTCCCATGTGTAGGAAGCTTCTCAAGAAACTTCCTCATTAAATATGACAAGTACCTCAAGTACCTTAGTCATCAAGCATGACAAGCACCTTAGGTGGAGTTCCCACCTCAAGCATAGCCCTAGCTTGCTTAAGTTTAGGTCGGGTTCCCACTTCAAGCTCAGCCCTTAGTTAACCTTGCTCTTTGACATACCATCTCTTATTTGGTCCCCTTTACCATTGGCCTCGTGTTAAGATAGATCCGTAAGCACATTTCTATATTCTAATCCTTGTTCCAATTTATTATCCCATATTAAATGATGATTTTAATATGAGAAAATCATTTAGGTTGGTTAGATATTAGATATTTAATGACAATATATTCTCTCTCTTTCTCTCTCTCTCTCTCTCTCTCTCTCTCTCTTCCCCCAATGCGGTGTACACATATATTCACATTCCACAAATTTATATTTTTCTTGAGTACGATTTTATTCATAACACCCATTCAAGGGTAGCAATAGCCGCTAGGTGCCTTTGGATGGAGCCCGGCTCATGGCCTAAACTCCATGCTTGGTCACATTGAGAACTTCTCCCCTATGAAAAAGCTTTCGTAACTTTGATGTTTATTAAAAATTGTATAAAGGTGTTTAGGTTTCAAGATCCACCACTTGTCCAATTCAACCTTGCTTCCATTGAGAAGCAATGGCTGGACATTAAGAATAAAGGTCCTCTCATTGTCTACCTTGGGAATTGACATTAAAAGTACATGGCATTAAAACGAGGTCCATCACTTGTCTAAGCTATAGTCTAGCGAAGAAAGAGGGTTTTGGTTTCAAGAACAACTAGTTGGGCCACCACTTGGGCCGCCACTTGTTCAACATTGATTCCATTGCTAGATTTTCATCTATTGGTGTATCAAGGGTGGTTTAATCACAATATCTGCTACCACTTGTCCAACCTACCTACATCTTTTGCATGTTGTAACATGGGGAATTTGAACTTGAGAGAACCCAAGCTAAGCCCCATTGATGCATGGAGCTAACCACTTGTCCAACATAGACTTGATTGGGCTCATTGCTTTGAGACTAAGTGGAGTTATAATTCTTATAACCCTCATGTATTTTGTAAAATGGAAATTTATTTATGACTATGAACTTGACAAGACCATCTTTTTAACTTACAAGATGGATTTCAAATCTCGAGAGAACGTGCATATGATACTTGATGATGAAATTGAGGGTATTGGTTGTGTGTGTAGAACAGATCGAGATTCCCTTTTGTGGGGGTACAAAGATAGGACCAGGAAATGTATCTATACTAGTAGAGGAATGTTTGAAGGATGTGGTTCTACACCGTTCGATGGCCTAAGTAGGGATTTTATTAATAACATTGAGTAATCACTTTTCAAAATACACGATCACGTTAAATATTCACGTGACTTCCCTAACCGATAGAAATTGTCCAAATTTGTAAGCTCACTGGGATTTTTTCACTTCTTGGTGGGCTTAGTTTAGCATTCTTATAGTTTCTCGGTGGTCCCATCGAGGAAAAACATATACCAGGTGAGGTTTTGGTAGGTTTCCAAGTCACAACTTATGGGATTTTTTGTGATCACATTAATTGTCATTATGTGAATGTGATAATAAACATTGTGATCACATGAAATTTCACATGATCACGTAAACATTAAACCCCTGGGCCTAAGCTTTTCTGACAGTCTTTCATAATAAATGATAATTTAATTGAAAAAAACAACAGTTATAGTGGTGATTAACAAGGGAATCATTCTGATCCTCTAGTGACAGATGTAATACCCATAACAAGCCTAGAATTTGAAACATTGATTCAAGAATTTTGGAGAAATCAGACGGTCCTATTAAAGGATGACACAATGATGCAGATTGTAAATGAAGGCACCATATTATATGCATTTCCACATGATTATGTCAACTTTCAAAAACTTGGTAATGATTTTTTGGGTGTGTGGGTATTGAAAGGGCAAATGCAATCACTGAGAATATGGTTGAAGTGGGTAGCATCACTTTGCCAAAGTGGCCCATCAAGCAGACAACATTGTTGAATGGAATCCCATTACAACGCTTTGTTCATATTGATGGTATCCATGATAGATGTGAGGATGTATCCAAAGATGATAATGTTGGAAAAATTCTTGATGGGAGTAACATTGTCCCTTTGTCAAGGAAGAGACGATACACATTCATCAAAAAGACTCAAAAAGCAAAAGCGGCACCAGCTGCTTCCTTTTATCTCTCATCCGAGTCAATTCAAAGGGTTTCATACATTGATTGTTGTAAACAAAACTATTGTCAATTTGCAGATTGTGATATGGTGACAGGGTTATGCAAAAAATTTTGGAGATAGTCTTAGAAAGCATGCACTAATTATGTTTATGATGTTCTTTCTATTTGCTATTCGAAAGATGAGAAGATGCAATATCAAGTCAGGCTAAATGGCTCTATTGTGTGTCGTAGAGTATGGTATGAGCTACATGGAATACCAAAGACATCATTTTACTGCTACAAGGAAAAAAATTGAAAATGGTGTGCGTCAATATGTGCATGGAAACACATATACATGGAGAAGAGGACTTCAATATACCAGTTTAGCAAGAGCATTGCTAAACGAGTTTGTCGATAAAACCTCTAAGAAGATGGCACATAGAAGTAAAACACTTCTAGATGGCTCAATAGAGACTCAATTAGTGATTCCATCAACATAGAATCAAGTAGATATTTTAAACAAAATCAACATGACACTTGACCAAATGGACTATGAGAAGAAGTTATCCCAGTCCTCTTTCAGTAGAATTTGGAACAAAAAATACTTACACGTCACTTTAACAAAGACGAGTGAGTTCTCTAAGTGAAATATTTGTAGTTCAATCAAAGCAAGGTTAGAACCTAAACCTTCTCTTGAAGAGAGATCTCTTCTCTTCAGAGAAGAGAAGAGCAATATTTGTAGTTCGATCAAAGCAAGGCTAGATGCTAAACCTTCTATTGAAGAGAGAGCTCTTCTCTTCACACACACACACACACACACACACAGAGAGAGAGAGAGAGAGAGAGAGAGAGACAGAAATCCACATGGCACAACAAAAGTGCTGTAGGATCTTATATTATGCATGGCGCACATAATCAAAAACTCAACCACAAAAATATGTGTGTATAATTCATGATAAGATGGATCAAAAGAAGAATTTCATTCCTCGATTACGTATTGTTCCTAAGGGTGTGGATTTAGGATATGATTTGCAGGTGGCATTGATAAGTATGATAACTCATGGACATGGAGAAAGTCATTACAGACACTTTTTCTTGAATAGTTTGTGGCCAGATGATCCAAATCTTACAATTGGCTCAATTGCTATTTTTTTACATAACTTAGAGAGGATAGATAAGCATCCTCTTGGGGATCTACTAACAAATGGACTTCCAAGGAGTAGTGTTTCACTTCTACATGCTTTGAACTCAAGGGACGCTTTGGACTACCACAACTTGTGTGATGGAAAAGAGCCCATTGTGCAACCATCAGAAACTGCAGAAGAGAAATGAACGTCAACATTTCAAAAGCTACCAGAGAACTTGCTACTATAGCTAGATAATGGTATAGGGGGAAAAAAAATTTGATATTTATTTGACTATTTGTTTGCTTGTTGTAGAGGGGTTTACAAAACTATCTAGCTAGGAGTTTTGATGGTCGGGCATACACATGAGGACATAGATACCATGCTCGGTAGGTTTTTAGATAAACTGAGAGTAACCCAAGCATATACTTTGCTGCATTTGATGGATACGTTACGAAATAGCTCATCTTCATGTCCATCTCCATTTCTGCTTACATAGCTCCCTGATTTCAAGCAATATTGTGATGGTTATCTTTGTGATGGACAAGACATACTTGTTGGACATTCCAAACCACTTCAATTTATGTTTTTTATGCAAGAGGAGACACCAATGATGCAATATAAAGCACATGCAGGTATGTCAAGTTGGAGTGGAAGTATTTGTCTTTGGAAAATAGATACAGAAGGCAAACCAATGTTACCACATGGAGATCCACGTCCTTTGGTACCAATGACGGAGTATGTCAAGGCTCATGAAGAAGTGATTTCAGGGGGAGGAATTATATAAGGTTTTGGAAAAATTTAGGGAATGGTTCAAGTGTGCCACAATATTATAGACCTATGATAGATAATTGGAGTAAGGTAATTGATGAGATTGGAAAAGTAATTATATCATAGGGAGTCTTGTATGAAAATTTTTGGCCAAAAGCTCAAGAATATTCTCCTACAAAGGACTACAATGAATTTACAACACAAAGCTGAAAGATTCCTTGGCCTTAAAGAGCTGTATGATCATTTTTGTCGTCCTCAACGGGATAGAACAAGGGAAGATTTTGACCATATGACTGATGTGCACCAAGGTGACTTTGATATGCTAGTTCCAAGTGACACTGAAATCTACTCGATTTGGCTTGCAATGGCTTTATCCGACATTGATAATGAGCCTACATCACCAAACTATAGAAAAATTTTGATTCAATATTTGGCACCTTGCGCGAGAAAGGATGGGATGACAGATGCTCAAGCTTACACGAACTTTTGAAAAGATTTTTGGGTTGTCAACTATAAGGACCCACAAGTGTGGGAAACTGTAGATACAATTGTTTGGTCCTGGAGACCTAGCAAAGAAGGACAATTTTCTAGACTTAAGATCCTAGAAAGGCATTATGTAAAAGCAAAAGCAGGCCTCAATTGTGCACATCAATCACGCTTGGATCAAAGTTTGGATACAATATCAAATTTTCAGTGGATTATGTGCAGCTTCTATTGTGACTATAATAGTCAATTTTGAAAACATGGTCTTTAGATGTACCTTTCTTTGTTTTATTTAATCAATAGTATTTTTTCAAATTCATGTGTTGTGTGTACTCATGTTCTGGTTTTTATGAATACCACAATTCTATAAGATTTTCACTCTTTTTACCAACCATACATTGATAACTTCTCATTTTTTCCCACTTTAAGTGAAAATTTCCCAAATTACACGAACTTGGTCGATTTGGAGATTCCCATAATTAATGAGGGATTTCTACCAAAATACCTAATATGGTCTATACTTTCTCGAGCATTAGAATGGCCCTTCCAGCACTTGAACCCTCTTCCCCAATTTGGCCTTTCTTGAGCCCTTTTGGACCCAAAAAACCACATCATACATACATTTTCACCATCCCTTGCCTACCTAGGCCTTGCATACCAGCTCTAACACTTGACCTCACACTTGTAGGCACCCTTTGCACTACTTGGAACCACTTTTAGCTCGAACCAACTTTTCTTGCACCAACGTGCATCGGCTAGGAAGGGGGAATTGTTTGGCTAGAACAGCTTATAGGCACCCTCCTAGTCAGACACACAATCCAAAGCCACATTTTTCACATATTGTATCATATTTTTTGGGAAACTATGTAAATGAGTCTATTTATTTTGATCCTAGACCTATAGATCCTTGAGTTGAGCTGTAAATGTCAGATTATGTACTCAAGACCCAAAGTAGCCAACCATTGGCCATTTTTTAAAGCCCTAGGTATAAAAGCCAATAAATCTAGTTTCAAAGGATGATTCTTTTGGAAAAGAAAAGCTCTATTGAACAAACTATCAAGTGGCTTCACAACTCACATTTGTACATGCCATCATTGGGGATGGAGCAACACGATGCCTTGTGCAAGAATAAGCCATCCAAATAACCATTGTTTCATGCCTCAATACCATTTTTTGTCCATTCTTTATGATAAATATATTTTCCTTCTTTTTTTTAAATATTAGATAGACAGAAGTACCCAAAATTGAATATTTAGTGCCAAAGCAAGGGCAGTAATGTTTGAGATAATAATGCTGGTAATGTATGCGATAATAATGGATTGCCATCTTGAATATACATCTTCTTGAAGTAACCAACTATTGACTTGGTACAAATCCTTCTAGTGGGTGCTTGTACTTGTCCAATCATAAAGAAAACCATTTTTCCTTGGCACTAGTGTAGGAGAGCATGTAGGGGATCCGGTTGTCAAGTGATGGCATGGGTGTTGCAGCAACTAGTGTTATGATATGCCATTGTGAAATAATCTTGACAATTCAATCATTGTCGGTGCTCCTAGACCCTCCTGCTGAGAGAGAGAGAGAGAGAGAGAGAGAGAGAGAGAGAGAGAGAACCAACTTTCTCAGTGCCGAAGATGGTGGCCTACACCTCAACCGAAGAGAAGAAAAGAATGGTACTTCTTGTGCCCTTGAGTTGACATTTTGAGAAGCCTTAGATTAACACGTACCGATATTGAGAAACATGTATGCAATTGGGGTTGAAAAGCTGTGCAAATTTTCCATTGTTCGATTGATCGTAGGACATATATGATGACCCTGATCTGACGTCAGAGAACTCAAAAATGTGGAGGAGTTTGGTGGCTCATTTGATAAAAAGGCCTTAGGCCAACCATGTAAAGGTAATCCACATGCCCTCAACTTCGTTTTTGATTGCATCTGCCCATCATCTGCTAGCTACAATCTCATTGACAAGCTTGGTTGGCCTTGTTGTGACAATTTATTTTCTCAAGCTATAGTAAAATACTATTGAAGAATTTTTTTCAGCAAATAGTATATCACGATGAGTTCTTTGCCCATCTTAGTGTCTTCCAAATTGTGACATGCCTTCAAGACGCAAGCATAGATGCTATGCTTGGATTTGGAGAGGTGTTCTTGCTTTGCATCAACTAAAAACAGTCCAGAGCTTCCTGGCCCTGCCCATGTTTGGCATATCCCACAATGAGTGCATTCTAAGACTTGACATTCAGGATAGTCATCTCCTAGTGTTTTTTGAAGTACATCGCACTTCTTGGACCTACCCCTGTTCTACATATCCTGCAGTTAGTGTGTTTCAAGAGTCGACATTCTATACAAGAAGCTCCACAAGCACTTTCTGTGCTTTTTGAAGTACACTATATTTGGCATACTTGTCGACCAAGACAATGCCAAGCACAACTTCTCTTTTGTGCAATCCTTGACTAACAATATCATCGTAAATTTGTTTATCCATATCAATGTCTTGACTAGTTTCGCATATCAATGTTTATCCACATTTGGCAATGCCAAGCATAATGTTTTATTCAAGAGTCCCTAACTAACAATATCATCATAAATTTGTTTATCCTTGACTAACAATATCATCGCAAATTTGTTTATCCATATCAATGTTTATCCACATTTGGCAATGCCAAGCATAATGTTTTATTCAAGAGTCCCTAACTAACAATATCATCATGAGCTCTTTTGCCCATCTCAGCGTCTTCGAAGTTGCCACGTGCCTTCAAGATGCAAGCATAGGTGATTGCATTTGGAGAGATGAGCTCCCTGGCCCTACAACGTAGATTGTTGATTACATGTTTGCTGTTCTCTCCATGCACTGCTAAATGGAATTGTGCAAAGCTTGGAAAAGCACCATCGTAGGACGAAGCCGATTTAGCTTCCCAAGTCACGATAAGTAGCCTTACAGCATATCCGAGTTTCTGCTGTTAGAAGGCATAACTTATAAGAGCTCTCTCTCTCTCTCTCTCTCACACACACACACACACATTCACAACAAGTTTTAGAGCTTTTCGCACCTGTGAAAAAGAGTGAGAAAATTGAGATTCACACCCACTGTGTGGGAAAACGACATTTTCATACGCGCAAGCGAGAAAAAATTGAGCGTGAAAATCTGATTTTCTATTGAAAAAGAAAAATTATCGCTCTTGGAACAGTCACGGCGCCGTGACTGTTCCAAAAGCGAGTGGAAAAGTCAACTTTCACTATACAAAAGTTCATTTTTTTAATGGGAATTCTATTTTTTTAATCGTGAAACTTTTATACGTCATCCAAAATTCTTCGATGAAGTGTAAAAAGGAGTGGAAAAAGGGGCCCTTTTTCCCAACTAGTGAAAAGTTCTAAAACTTGTAGTGATTAGCCTAGAATCATGGCCGCACCTGTATTCTATACGATATCCTCAGTCCAATACCAGGGATACATTGATAACCCATTTCAGGTATAAATGAAGGAGTGTGTGTGAAATGTGTGTGTTCATGTCTGTGTGTGTGTGTAAGAGAGAGAGAGATAGAGAGAGAGAGAGAGAGAGAGAGAGAGAGACTGAGACTGCACGAGTTGCAGGTGTGGTACAAGGACGACTGGTGGAGATTTACGGAGGACAAGGCAGGCAATCCAGCGTTTGCCCTCATCAACAAGGGCTCTAAGGTGGCTCTCAAAGCGGACGCCGATGCCGCGCCTTCTCATGTGCTGTTACTGTTACGTACATCACTCACAGCTAATGATATCATCCTGAATATATGATCATGCATGAAATGAAACTGGACCTCCCATTACGAGCCTAGCTTGGGATCAGTAGAGCCCTCACCAACAGAAGAGCGCCTAGCTTGGGATCAGTAGAGCTCATAGGTTTATATGATCTCGATTTAGTATCAGGCATGAGAAGTATTATTGATTGTGTAGGTGTCTCTCTTCACTGAGTACGATCGCTCTAAAGACACCACCCTGACCACCGCGTGGACACTGCGCGCAGTTTCCTCCTCGTCGGAGTACGTGACCATCTTCTCGGTGGCTCTTCAGATGCCCTTGAGGCTTGGCATTGGGACGTCCGCTCCAAAACCAGGCGATGGTGTTGCTGCCATTCTCAACGCCTCCTCCTCCTCTGCTACAGGGACGTGGACCCTCGAGGCTTTCGGTAACTCGATCTCTCCCCGTTGTCTCTCTCATTTCCTCACTTGGGCTTGAAATAATGGATATCAGTATCAAGGATATCATTCAAGGGGATTATTTCTAGGTTGAATAGTAGAACATTGGGTTTTTTCATGAACGATCCACTGTATATACAAGGACCTTAAACACACTTGATACAGAGGGTTCACATATAATAAATTATGAAAGACTCAAATCAACTAATGTATTGTCATGCCTCCAGTTCCAAAGGCCTATATTCTCCAATCACAATGGGTTAGCCAGATTCTTGTTGCTAAGCCACCTCATACGGATGTAACATTCACCTCTGGTGCTCTTTCAATAACTAGCTTGGAGTAGTTGGAGTCAATCAAGCAAACACTAATGGAGTGCAAGAGGTAGGGTAAAACCCCCAACTTAAGGCCACCTAAGAGAGGATGCATCGTTCACAAACGATGCTGCATCGTTTTCGCCTTGGAGAGGCACGTTTGAAAGTGGAGCAAAAACCCTATACGCAGCAAAATTTGAATCGCGACAGAGAAACACAGACGCAGAATGACGGCGAAATGCAAACTGTGTGTATCAAAAAGTGGAGCATAATGTGAACCACTCATGGGCATGAAAGCAGCTGTTGCGCCACGGGGGTTTGAACTCCTCATCAGACGGCCAAGATGCATAGAGTGTTGCTTTAAACCACCCAGCCACCACTAGCGCTTGCTTGTCTCATCTCCGGTGCGAGATTATCCTTATGCAGACAGCAACTGTGTCCTCCATTCCGGGGGCGGTTTTCTATTGGGGTCTTTACCCTAGTACATAACTCTTTCCATGTTATCAACCCTATGAAGTAAACACTTTTTATCTTAAAGAATTAAAAAACTAGCTATGTTATATGTTACAAATTGTCATGTATGTTATTTAGCGTCTTAATGATCTTCTGTTTAAGAGTGATCAACGAAAACTTCCATCAACTTCCAAAACTGCAATCTAATGATGGAACTAGCTACATATGGTTTTTGGCTAGCCATACAAATTAATTTGTATTTGATATGTCACGAAAATAGTCCAAGCAAATTCTTCTACAGATTCATTATGGTCCCAAAGGTGAGGAGGATCTCAACTTGAGTAACTCTAAACTCTGTAGTAGTAAAAATCATGCATCAATTGATGCCACCATTCTTTGACTAGGGGGCAATCTTGAGAAGCGTCTCTAGTTGAATCTTGAACTTGTTGCAAGCATTGAGGGTGTACCTCACATTTATATTTTGACACTAATGTGTTCAAGTATTCACCCACGTAAAGAAATAGGGACATTTTAAATAGAACGTTAAGACTAGAAACATACCTATACATGTCAGACATTTTTTTCCACCTCTTCTTCAAAATTTGATTAGATGGGCCTCATTAATCTCAAGATGACGTGTGACAACTTTGTCAAATTAACCTGATTATGTTGTCGTGTTAAGATGTATAGCTAGAGCATTTCGAACATCGGGATTATGAAAGTAAATTTTTAGATATGATTTTATATTTTTATTTACACACTCCACCATTGTACACATAATTAGACATATTACTTGATGATGGCCTTGGGTTTGGTATAAAGTGCTTGCTGCGAGTCCACTCGAAGATTCCAACTCTTCATTCTTTATCATTAGTAAGATGAATGGAAAAGCTTTAAAAGGATCCACAAAACCAGGAGATAAGGTATGGTTTACATTTTCTTATTTCTTGAATAATCATATGAGATCACATAGCCCACTGCACTTCCTATTCATGCTAACCTATAGTTTTAATTATGAATAATATTTGATATGTGAGCCACCAATTGTTTATCACATTTCAATAAATGAATATGTACATGTTAACAGAGTTTGATCCTCTTGATTACAACTTTGTCTGGTCCGAGGATCGATCATTGAGTAATGGACAGAGATACCTTGCCATAAATCTTCCAAATAGTGATAGCAAACTACATTGGTTTCTTCCACCGGACAAAGAGTACCAAAAAGCAGCTTATAATCATCCTCTTACCTTACGTGAAGCTACAACTTCGTCTGATACTAGAAGCCAATGGAGTTTTGTTCCCTTCACCTCTTGATGTAAGCTTTACTTGAAGCCTCATTGATGCAATATATTTGTTAAACCTTTTAATGATAATATTGATGAGATTTTTATAGTGTTTCTAATTTATGATTATTGATGTTCCAGGCCATTCATGTGAATTTCATGCTTGATGGGAAGAAGTAGCTTATTTTTCACTTCCTTCATACATCTTTTAACCATGTCTACCACTTTTTAAGAAGCCAACAACAAATAATGTACTTGACAATCGAATTAAGACATGTACTTTATTGACTTTTATGTTTAGTAATGGCTCAAAAAAACATACAATGTTGATGTGTTATGAAATAATGATGTTACAATCCATCCTTTAAATCTCCATGGGTATTCATTACCATCACATCTCAAATTCCCAGCTTGTGTACACCCCACTAAATATCATATCTTTTCTAAATTAAAATCTCAATTTGCAAACCGGTTTTTTGTTTTACCAAGGTTTTGGGGTTGTCCTATGTACATTTCCTCTCAAATTTGCAGGGTGCGACCCCCAATGTGCTATCTAGTTGTGGGCCCAATTTTGCACACATATATCTTGAATTGTAGGGTACATGGATCACAAGCAACATTTGAAATCTCTCTAGAGCAATGGTTAGGCGTTGTTGTGCGGATCTCACAGCCAAAAAAATAATTGATTTTGGCAATGGGCACGATCCATGTTCCACCCTCTTTGTGGACTGTGGTTGCATGGCAAGATTTTGCCCTTTGTGGGGAATTCACTGGTAAAATATTTTTGAATCTCGATATCATTTGATATCTCGATGGGCCCCTAAAAATTTGTAAAATCCCTATCTTACATTTGATCTGTGCAGATATTTCAATGATTTTTGAACCATTCAAAATTGATCTTGCTTAGTTAAGGTTCATACCTATGAAATCTGGTGGGGTAAGAGGCCTATGAGTGTCCGTATAGATGAAAAAACAGTAGCTAGTTCTACCTCACCAAAGTTGTGTGTGTGTGTGTGTGTGTGTGTGTGTGTGATAGAATGCAAATGATCTCTATCCTTCCCAATTTTTCCTATTTGCTCCCTACCTACCCAGAGCGTTGAGTGTATTCTTACCTTGTTTCCTCACATGTTTCATGTCATACCATCTACGGCTCAAACGGATCATCATTTGGATTCCCGGTCATCAATGTTCCCTGATTTTGAAAAACTTCTTGACTTGTGCCAACTTCTTTCAAACTTGACATGCTCAAAGCTCTTGCTTTGTAGATTCAAATGTTTGTTTTCAAAACTTCAGTCCTCATTTTCTAGCTTTGTTTATTAATTTTTTATCCTTAGTTTAAAAAGATAATAAAATTACTAAAAATTTGTATTATTTGGCCAAAAGTTTAGCCAAAATTATTCCATACACTCATATATACATACTCTAATTCTGGACATCATGTCTGTTGAGATTTGTTGTTATGGCTCATTACTATGCCTAATAACAGTTAAATATTACTAAAAGAAAAAAAAAACATTTTAGCGACAAAACACTCATCATCTTGCAGCTTTAGATCTTGCAACAAGCTTCTCAAGCTACTATTACTCCCCACTTCCCATCCCGAGTCATCCCAGACGAAGGTTTGTGCAATGTGCTTGGGCACAAATAGCATGTCTATGCAAGGCCGTGGAATGTGGCCGTATTACATGTAAGGAAGACATGAATTGGGTAACAATATGATGTGCATTAGGCAGATAATGAACCAATTGTGCAAAGGTTTTCATTGGCAAGGTTCTATCTAAATTGTGTTGTTCGAAAAAAAGATTTTCTAAATGGCACGCTCATTCTTTGATGGTTGGTTTTGTGAGTACTTTTGGTTGGTAATCATTTCGCTAGGCATAGCTTTTTGTACCCATGTGTAGTTTGGTTTTGGAGATTGCCAAGGTTGTTGTCGTTTTGGTTGCCTGGGTCTCCATTGCCAAGTTGGTTTATTGGAGGTTGGTGGTTTGGATGATTTGGATTCTGAAATCTATTTATACTTGGGTTAATTAAATAAAGTGTTGGTGTCCTGTGTGGATTTCTTACTCCAAGTATAACCACATTGAGGGATTTGTTTCCTATGGAATGTGGCTGGATTGAGATGAAAGGCTCATTTGAATTTGGTGGCTTGGGTAGCCACATCTGCTTCAAGCTTGTTGTCATTATTGATTTCTTTATCCAAAATTTTTTGATTTATTTTCCTTGGATTTGTGAAGGTTATATAAGCCGCAATGCAAAGTGTGATTCTAGTTGTACTTGGTCCAAATTCCAAAAATGATATGTTGGTGCCAACGAAGTGACATACGAGGTGCCCTTAAGATTGAACTTTAGGGTGTCATATTTCCAATCTTGAATGGCCTTGTACGTTTGCATCCACCATGAGACTCCTAAGATAAGTGCTTCATTGAGATCATTGTCGTCCATTATGTGGAGTTGAGGTGGATAGTGATTGCATCAATGTTGAATGATATGTTAGCCTGTCCTAAGCTGACCATTGTGCCTTTGTTGGCTACTCTCAGCTCGATCTTTATTGGTATAAATATCTCATCTGATAGCTTGAGTTATGTCGAATACTTCATGGAATTGACATGTGCATCCATATCTACAAGTTCTCTTTCTTTTGATCCATGTGTTAGCTATATATTGATCCGTATATCCATACCATCAAGACAATCTGGCCCTCTCTAAATTGCCTCGATAGGAGGAGATGGGGTTTTTAATTGTCGAATTGGAGTTGTGTTGTGCCATTCTTTACGATGTAAAAATCAGCAACTTTGCTTCCTCCTGGGCATGGTCTAGGATGGCTTGATAAATCTGCTTCCATTTCTTTCCTTGATGAAGCATGTCAGTAGTGAGTGGTAAATGATCTCTTTAAGCTGCAACCATTGATCCAGTTAGACATCAGGCTACACTAGGTGATATGTTGTTGATCACAAATGGGCCATTTCCCTGCTTTTTCAATTTCTTGGAGTGATGATTCAAGGTATAGGCCAATACATAGTCCCCCTTTTGAAAATCCTCGTTTATTATGTGTTGATCATGAAAATCTTTAATTTGTTGTTTTTGTGTATATATGGTTGCAATAGCCTAAGTTTAATTCATCTAACCTCGTTAATCAAATAGCCATCTCTGACCATTCATGTCCAATCCATCCTAAATTTTTGGCTACTCCTAGTGTGGGAACTAAGAATTCTATGGGCAATATGACATTTCTCCCAAATACCAAATTGAGAGTGTTGTTGTGAGTTTTGTTTTGTATGCTACCCAATATGCCTAAAGAGCTAAATGTAGCTTCTAGTCCTAGTTTTCTCTTGATTCATCTATAATTGTGGTGAGCACTGTACATAAAACATTATTTGGGCTCTCCGCTTGTCTGTTCTCTTGAGGGTGATATGGCATTGACTTTTATGTTTATTAATGGTTCCAAAAGACATAAAATGTTATTGTGTTATGAAATAATGATGTTACAATCCAGCCTTTAAATCTCTATAGGTATTCATTACCATCACATCTCAGATTCCCATCTTGTGTACAATCCTACTAAATGTCATATCTTATTTTCTCTCTCTTACACTATAAGAGGAGTTGTCTATAACCGCTAACATTGCCGTAGAAAAACAAAAGAAAAAGGAGAGAAAAATCAGCGGGGGTGGCAATAACCGCCGTTATGTATGTGGTAGTGGTTTCTCAGCAATAAGCGCGGTAATAGTCATGACAATATACCCGTAGGTATTATCACTTCAGATGTCGTGTTTATTACCGCGCTTATTCCGCTACACGCTAATTCAAAAATAAAGGTGCTCATTTGGGCCACCCATTTTGGGTGGCCCAAATGAGCACCTTTATTTTTGACATGCATAAAACAATGAAACATCAATTGTCTTTTGGAAGAGTATAAAAAATACCAAAGAACTGAAACATAAACCCAAACCAAATTCAACAATTATCAACAGCTCAAAACAATTGATACAAAATTACTTGTTTAAACTTACCGCTTGTAGTGGTCCAACCACCGCGTCTGATTGCTCGTGAGAGATGTGGTTGTTTTTGTACAACCATCGCCAAGTATCAAATTCTGTATGTCGCTCCCAATACTTGACCATCTCTCTGGTCGGTCAAGAGAGAGGGATATTTTCCTAAGTTAGCAATAACAATACCAAATCATTAACTACAATCATTATAATCACCGATCGACATTATAATTCAATTACTCTTACATATTTATCCTTTCAAGCTCCCTTGCCTCCTTAGCCATAGTGCGTGGGAGTTTGTCTTGTGCGAGCCTCGCGTTGTTGTCTATATGATGATCCCGTCGCAACTTGATCGCTCTTCTCTTAAATTGCCCACTCCCGCTCCGCGTCTGCCATGTTTCCACCGCGGTAGCTCCTTTCTGGATCTTTGACCTGGTTGGCTGCTACACGCTGCACACTAGACTGCTTGTTTTTGAGAAATGTCTTTATGTAGCCCTCCAACCATTGTTGTGAAAAACGTTGATCAGGGGTGTTTGAAAATCTAGCTAACAGAGCGTCCTCAATGTACCGTGCATGATCAGGCATTTGGTCTCTAAAATTTATTAAAAAATTCTTATATGTTGAATGTATAAGAATTTGTAGATAGCGTCAAAATGCCCTGCCATGCCCTATGCCAAAATCCACCTCCCTGCCATATTTAACCATGTAGTAGCACCCATGCGTGTCTGGCACGGGTGCGTCAGTATCCTCGTCCTCTGCATCAGGGGCGGCGCGCTCTGAAAGTGGGGACTCCGTTCCCCCACCACTACCAAAACATGCAAAACCACAAGATCCACTGCCCGCTTCGTCTCTCACGGTGCTCGCTGCCCTGAGACAAGCGTCAACGCGTGCTGCCAGAGGAAGTCCGTCGACGATGTTCTGGCGAAGTAGAAGTGGAGTGGAGTGGCATAGGACCCTGTGATGCCATGGGAGTAGGACCCTATGATGCAAGGGGAGTAGGACCCTGCGATGGAATAGGAGTAGGACGATAGGAAGGGAGAGCAGAGGGAGGTACTCTCGGTGCAACGCTTTATAGGTAAGGAGTCCCTCCCTGACTCCCCCATGGTGTAGTCTACGGAGAAATGCCGTACATGGCAATCTAATACGGAGTGTAACGGCCAAACGAATCCTCCATCGAATGGAGGCACTGCACTCATAAAGAGATAGCCAGCTGTAAGTGAGGATCTACGACCGGTGGAGGAACCTGAGAAGGGTAGGTGTAGGATGGCCATGCCTGCAAATAACAAAAAAAAAACCTATGACACTCATGGTTTAGGGTTAACTACGTAGAAACATTCTTTATTTCTTTGCTTGTTCTCACCGACTTAAGACTCAGGTCCACTGGAGGCGATGTCCCACCTCGGTGGGAGCCCACCCGAGATGTGAACCAACCAAAAGGACAGCCAGCTGGCTACTCCTCACTAGTTGGTCTCTCGTGTGACATCTACATTACAAAGAGCAATATAAGATAAATCTTTCCATCCTACTCACTCATCTAAAAATACGTACACAAGTATATTAGCACACAAACACGTAGGTACATATACATACTAGTAGACCTAAGTAGAGGCTAGTAGTGCCAAAGGTCAACCGCATCTCTTTAGATATCATCGCAGTCTCAACCGTGGTAAAACCAAAGGTACATTGCAGTAATCCATGCATGTGTGGATCAATGACCGCAACGCCACGATTAAAAAAAGGACTATACCCAAGAGGAAGCGTCTAAGCTTCGGTGCTATGCTCCCATACTTAGTGTCTACATACATGCATAAACAAATATATATGTACACACATACATATGTTATGGTTTGTAGATGTAGCCATAGTTTTGTGTTGGCTACACCTAGATTCAACGTCTAAGTGATCAATTGATTGTAACATTAAAATTCTCTCCCAGAGGATATATATATATTAGCACACAAACACGTAGATACATATACATACTAGTAGACATAAGTAGAGGCTAGTAGTGCCAAAGGTCAACTACACCTCTTTAGATATCATCGCAATATCAACCATGGTAAAACCAAAGGTGCATTGTGGTAATCTACGCATGAGTGGATCAATGACCGCAATGCCAGAATTAAAAAAGGACTATACCCAAGAGGAAGCGTCTAACCTTCGGGTGCTATGCTCTCATACTTAGTGCCTACATACATGCATAAACAAATATATATGTACACAAATATATGTTATGATTGTAAATGTAGCCATCGTTTTGTGTTGGCTGCACCTAGATTCAACGTCTAAGTGATCAATTGATCGTAACATTACAATTCTAATGTAATGCAATAAGTAATTCCATTTCTCTCACTGAGTCTCTCTCTCTCTATCCCTCTCGCTCTTCCCTTCTCGGTCTTGGAGTTGAACTAGAAAGCGGAAGCTCCAACCCAGAGTCATGCCTATGCCTCCATGTAAAGCAAGCACTTCATTCAACAAAGCGTCCTTGCCTTGAAGGTAATCTTGGTGTTGGTCGCTCAGGTATCTCTTTGGAGCCCAATTTTCATCTCCTTAACTTCTTTCTCTCTGTCCCTCTTTCCCTCTCTCTCTCTTTCCCTCATTCCCTATCTCTCTCTCTTTCCCTCGTTCCCTCTCTCTCTCTCTCTCTCTCTCCCTCTGTCTCTCTCTATCCCTCATCCTCTCTATTTCTCTCTCTCTCTTTCCCTCTTTCCTATCTCTCCCTCTCCCTCTCTCTCTATCTCTCCCTCTTTCCCTCTTTCCTATCTCTCCCCCTCTCTTTCTCTCTCCCTCACTATTTCTCCCTCTTTCTCTCTCTTTCTTCCTCCTCCTCCTCCTCCCCCCCCCCCCCTCTCTCTCTCTCTCTCTCTCTCTCTCTCTCTGTATGTATATATATATATATATATATATATATATATATATATATCTTTCTCTCTCTTTTTAAAACCCGTAATATGCGGGTATACACAAGGCTGAAAAAACCTTTGTCTCTCCCTTTCTCTCTATCTCTCTTTCTCTATCTCTATCTAACTTTTTTTATCTATTGTTTTTTTTTTAAAAGGGGGGAACCCATAAGATGTGGAGTGGCACCAAATAGGTCAAAAATAATTTCTTCAATCCTTTAAAATGCATAACAGGTTCTTTGAACCTTACTCTTAGTAATGATAATCTACTAAATCCGATATTAAAAGTGTATGTGCATATAAGGAAGATTTCTTGTTGACGAAATATAACTCCACCGAGTTTGGCAAGCCCAAACTGGGCGCATACAGTTGGCAAAGGCACTGGGTATCATAATGATAAGCGCAGCGGACTGCATATAAGAAGCGTAGAGGGCTTTCAAGAGAAAAAACCGACTGTGCACTCATACTGAGAATTCTTTCACACACACACACACACACATCGTAGGCAGTGTGGCTTGGTGTTGTCCTTTACACAACATGGCTTGGTGCTGTCTTTCACACACACACACACAGTGGCTTGGTGCTGTCTTTCATACACACACACACATCGTAGGGAGCGCGGCTTTATGCTGCTTCAAGCTTGAAAAAAAGGGACGCATGTCTATTTGAAGGAGAGCTGTCCTAATCTTACATAAGCGACTCACACACGGAATCTCAGTTGCCGAATCCTCATCATCCAGAAGCATAATCAGGATAGGCGTTGATAGCATTGGAATACGGCACGGTAAGGGAAACCTGCGATTCTTTACAGTACTATAAATCCTGTTACATTATGAAATGTTTAAATCTTGGTAGTTTGATGTACGTAAGGAAGGTTTACAGAAATATTGTTCGACATGTAAACTACTGTACTTTGTATATAAAAAAGAAAACCATTTTTTAGAGAAGAAAACTCTATGCAATGCAATAGAAGAAGAAACGGAGAACGGATAACTGCTCTACATAAATGTGTATAGACGCATGTTTTCAGTCTGATATAAACTCTGTTCACATAATCTAGAACACTATTTTATCTGCATGTTTTGGAACACGGGGTATCTCATATGAAAACAAATACATGGTGTAACTATTAGAACAGACATCGGATATACCATGGGCTAACTGTATTTGATATCAAATTCCAAAAAAAGTAAGATAATGATTGAGACAAACATAGAAAAGGAAAAAAGGTTTTTTCTGAACAATGATTGAATGAATAATGGTAAACTTGTTCGAATTAGGGTTACAGAGAAACACACACATCTTGGAGAAGACAAAGGAAGCTCAAGGCACACAATAGAGAGTGTGTTACTTAGTGTGCAATGGAAAGATAGATAGCCCTAAAGTGATGGGCATATATACAATGCACGGGGGAAAAAACCTCCTAAAGAGGGAATAAATGCCCCGGAGGTCCTAGTGTGTTCACACACATCACTACCACATGTATATGGTAACAAATCCCCCGTGGAGTGATGCGGTGAACGAGAGCTGGCACATGAGTAAAGGGAAGTGCGATGCCTTGAGGATAGGATCAGTCCACAAAGGGGAGTAAGCCCAAAGCTTTGCGGAAAGCTTCAAGCTTCTCACGAGACAATGCCTTTGTGAAAAGATCTGCAAGGTTGTCCTGTGTTGGCACATAAGCCAAGCTGATCTCTCCTGCTGAGAGCCTCTCCCTGACATAGTGGTAACGCACCTCAATGTGCTTTGTGCGAGCATGAAAAATTGGGTTTCTCACAACTGCTAATGCGCTCTGACTGTCAGTGTAGATAGTGTTGGCAGTGTCTTGTCCAACACCCAAATCAGCCATAAGGCGTCTGAGCCATACACACTCAACCGTAGCTGTGAAGACTGCCTTGTACTCAGCCTCACAACTCAAAGTGGCCACAGTAGGTTGCTTCTTGCTCAACCATGATATACATGAACTGCCAAGCATGAAACAAAAACCACTTGTGGACACTCGCATGTCAAAACAACCAGCCCAATCTGAGTCCGAAAAAGCATGTAAGTCTGGCGGCAATGATCCCCCCTTGGGATAAAACAAGCCAAGATGTAAAGTGCCACTAAGGTAGCGGAAAATCCTCTTGACAGCCTGCCAATGCTTAGACCCTGGGCTATGCATAAATCTGTTGACCTGTGAGACTGCAAACTAAATATCTGGCCTCCTATTGCATATATAAATGAGGCAGCCAACAGCAGTTTGGTAAAGAGTGACATCAGCAGGATCACCAACATCATGTAGACTCAACTTCAAACCTGTTTCCATGGGAGTGGCAATAGGTTTGCAATCCTCAAGTCCAAACTTACATAGCAATGTCTCTATGTAAATTTTCTGACACAAGGAAATACCACCATCACACTGCTTAAACTGTATAACCAAATAATGATGCAACAGCCCCAAATCTTTCATCTTGAAAGTAGCATTCAAATCAGCCTTAAATTCAGCAATATGTCTCTCATTTGGTCCAGTGATCAGCAAATCATCAACATAAAGAACCACAATGAGAAGTACATCACCCTCACGCTTTACATACAATGTGCTTTTTGTTGGACTGTT
Source organism: Adiantum capillus-veneris (assembly GCF_014529385.1). Classification (NCBI taxonomy): domain Eukaryota; kingdom Viridiplantae; phylum Streptophyta; class Polypodiopsida; order Polypodiales; family Pteridaceae; genus Adiantum; species Adiantum capillus-veneris. Next base: position 35,855,573 of record NC_140934.1, read on the forward strand.
ACGAAAGCCTTGTTTGAACAAATGAGTGTCAGCTTTCTCATACCAAGCACGAGGAGATTGCTTCAACCCATACAAAGCCTTGTTCCATTTGCACACTTTGTCCTCTTGTCCTTTTATGACAAAACCGCGAGGCTGCGTTACATAAACTTCTTCAAATATGTCACCATTCAAGAAAGCAGTAACAATGTCTGATTGATGTACATCCCAACCAAAATGAGCTGCCAATGCACATAGAAAACGCACAGTAGTCATACGACAAGTGGGAGAAAAAGTCTCTTCATAATCTATGCCTTTTTGCTGTGCATAAACCTTTGCAACAAGTCGAGCTTTATGGTGATCGATCTCACCATCCGGCTTGCGTTTCAACTTGTAAACCCACTTAGTACCAATGGCCTTTTTGCTTGGAGGAAAATCACATAAAGTCCATGTGTCATTTTCTATAAGTGCATCATATTCTGATTACATGGCAGCCATCCAATTTTCTGAATTTTGTGCTTCATCAAAAGTCAGAGGCTCCTCAACATCATGTAAGCAAAGCATAACAATCCGATGCATAAGATGCATGGCAAGAGCCTGATCAAGTACGACTAGACAAAGGTGCATCCAATTTACTATCACACAAAGTGTGCACCAACCATTTTGGCATACCTCTGGCCTGCTCATTTTCATCCCTTTCCTCATCAAGTACATCATGTACATATGCATCAGTAACAGGCTGATCTAGAACATCTTCAGAAACCCCCATAGGTTGTACATTTGACTCATTGGAACTTACATTCGTATTTCCACCACTGAAAAGAGGCAACAAAGTGTCATAAATGTCCTGTGAGCTTACATTACTGTCTCTAGTACATGACAGCAAGGGCTGAACATAATCTTCCACAAACACTACATCCCGTCAAACCAGAATACGTTTTGTTTGTGGATGATACAACCTGTAACCTTTGCTTTCAGCACTATAACCAACAAAACTAAATTTGACAGCCTTATCATCCAATTTTCTGCGCTGCACTTGTGGCACCAAAGCATATGACAAATAGCCAAAAACACGCATGTGCTCAATAGAAGGCTTTCTATCATGCCATGATTCATATGGAGTAATAGACTACAAAGCTTTCGTAGGACACCTGTTAAGTACATAAGTGGCACACATAATGGCCTCAAGCCAAAAAGAATGCGGCAAAGCTTGACTTTTGACCATACATCATGCCATTTCCGTCAGTGACCTGTTTTTCCTCTCAGCAACACCATTTTGCTGAGGTGTATAAGGCACTGTACATTGGTGTTTTATCCCACGACTAGCCAGAAATGCATTAAATTCATGAGACATATACTCCCCCGCTCGATCAGAACGGAGGGTGCCCATAGTACATATATTTCGAGACATTTTCAGCCATAGCTAGAAATTGTTTGAAGCACATAAAAACTTCGGACTTCGCTCTAAGCGGAAATACCCATGCATGCCTAGAGTAATCATCAATGAAAGTCACGAAGTACAAGTAATTTCCCAAGGACGGAGTTTGCATGGGCCCACAAACATCACTATGCACAAGCTGCAACCTGCATGTGGCCTGAACTGAACCATCCTTTGGAAACTTAGAACGCTGCATCTTACCCAAAATACAGCCTTCACAAACATGTTTGATAGGTGCTTCAAGAGGTGGCAAAGAAGCAACCATATCAGATTTCTACAAACGCAGCAAACTGGCAAAATTCAGATGACCAAAACGTGCATGCCAAAGTTTTGCATATGAAATAGCCCTTGAATCTACAACAGCATTTGCAAAATTTTGTCCACACTTGTCATACAAAGTGAGCTTATACAACCCACGGCACAAAAGCCCAGATGCAACAATTTCATCACCAAAACTAAGATCATGAACTGTACATCTGTCATCCACAAATTTGACTACAAGTTCAAGTCTAGCAAGTGCGGATACAGACAAGAGATTCTTCTTGATCCCAGGTACATAAAGTGCGTCAACAAGTGTGAAGGAACTGCCATTAGCAGCAGTGAGAAACAATCTTTCCAATTCCCTGAACTGGATAAGAGGCGTTGTTGGCACAAGTGACTAAATTCCCATGAGGGACAGACTCAAGAGAGGTAAACAATTCACGATGTGAGGTAATGTGCTTTGTAGCACCACTGTCGAAATACCACACATGTGAATCTGCAGCAACAGACAAGCATGCATCATGGATAGCAGGATTGTAAGTGCACTCTGCGCTAAAAGCCCATTCTGCATCAACATCAACAACACAGTCTCCTTTCACAGAAGACTCAACAATGGCTGCATTTGTAGTGGAACCAGCATTTGCAGTGGAATCACCCTCTTTCTTCTTAGCCTCTTTGGCCTTCAACTTAGGACACGACTTGATCAAGTGATCATTGGCTTTACAATAATGGCAACACATCTTTCTTTTGCCCTTATCACCAGAATTGCCATATGAAGTACTGTCAGCAGAAGCATTAGGAACATAATTTTTGCCACTCGCAGCAGAACCATAAGAAGTGGCTGCATTACTGTTACCACCCTGTCTTTGAGAAGAAATAAAAGCATGTTCAACTGCACGCTGCCTAGTCCTATTTTTTCTAGAAAGTGACTCTTGCAACAGCAATGTGCATAATGCATCAAACTTGACAACTTTAGGATTTCCCTGGGTCATCAGTCTCCAAGTACTAGCAAAATTCTGGTAGGAATCTGGTAAGGCATCAAGAACAGTCTGCACAAGGGAACTGTCTGAAATGACCACCTGTAGAAATAAGCTTCTCATTGATATCCTTGACACTATCAAGAAAAGTGTCCATATCATCTTCCTTATGCATAATCTTCGACTCCAGCTCTTTACGCAGCAAAGCAATTTTAGACTCATTGCGGCTTGCATAAAGACCTTGCATAAAGACCTGCTAAAATATCCCAAGCCTGTTTTGCAGATTTTGTTGAACGGATGTGAGGAACAATGGTGCGCTTCACAGACAACGCAATCAATGCATGAGCCTGCACATCCTTAACATCCCAACGAGCTTGTTCTACCGTAGGCAAAACAACTCTAACAGCTGCAATCCTTGCAGCAAGACCTGCAACATCCTCAACATTGCCTACATCATCAGAACCAGGACATACATCAATGCCCTTCACAATGTTCCAGACACCCTTTGACACAAGAACATGTTGCATCATATAAGCCCACATAGGGTAGTTGTCCCCATCCAACCTGTCCTCAACAACAAACATCTTGAACACATCTATGTTGTTGTTGTCAGCCATGGTAAATGCTGCACCTGATGTGAAAACTGCCCGAAAATAGGAGAAACAGAGCGGGAACAACCTGTGCTATATAGCACAAACCGTAGAAGACTATAAGGCACCTGTAATGCAAGAAACAGCACTGACAAAAATTCTACACAAAATGACAAAATAGCCTGTGCAGTACTGCCTGTAGTGGAAACGGAGGCCTAAATGAGCCCAAATCAAAATTTTGATTTTTGTCAACCTGCGAACGCTTGCCAAAGCTCACTGAAATCGGAGAAAGTGAGCAGGCGTGTGCTGGAGCAGCTGGCGACTAAGCTCGGGAGGACGTGACTTGCTCTGATACCAATTGTTGGAATTAGGGCTGCAGAGAAACACACATAGCTTGGAGAAGACAAAGGAAGCTCAAGGCACACAATAGAGAGTGTGTTACTTAGTGTGCAATGGAAAGATAGATAGCCCTAGAGTGATGGGCATATATACAATGCACGGGGGAAAAAACCTCCTAAAGAGGGAAAAAATGCCCCGGCGGTCCTAGTGCACTACAAGAGGTTGTGTGCTCTTGTGACGCTGTTAGCGACGGAAATACATTGGGTTTTTATAACCCCCGGCGTCGCTACGAGCGTCGCTACGAGAGCGTCGCTATATACGTCGCTATCAGCGTCGCTATATAGCGACGCCTATAGCGACGCTCTCACAGAAGACTATAGCGACGCTCATAGCGACGCTACAGAGCCATAAATAGCGACGCTTATAGCGACGCCCGAGAGAATATTTTTTTGGTGGCAGGGGATTGAATGCCCTGCCACCCATCAACCATATTGTACTTGATCCACTTTTTAAAAAAAGTGCAAAGGTAGATAATAGACCCAAAATAGTCACCCACAAGACGCATTGTTTGCAAAATTGACAATTGTACACATCATAGGCAAAATGAATTGATTGGCAAATGTAATAATGACAATTGTACAACATCATAGGCATAAAGAATTGATTGGCAAAAGGAACTGCGGTGACAAATGTAATAATATACATGGTTCAAAAAGACGTATAAAATCTGTCTCATGATACATAAGCTATGAGAAACCCTAAACTAATGCTATCTAACTACGGCTAAACTGACGTCGTCTAGTCAGACGTCTCATCGCGTCCAAGCGGCGTATCTGTCGGATTCTGCAAAAAAAGACAATAAGACAGTTTTCAGTAAATATAAACATATAACGACATTTATAAAACAATACAAAAAATAAAAAAGAGTAAACCCTAATACTAACCATGCCGCCGTGAGAACTGAGAATGTCCATCAGGGCGTTTAAGCCCTTCCTGCCTGCATACTCGCGCTCGTACGGTGTGGGATCACGTCCTGTCATCGACCACTGTCAAAACATACAAAGATTTCATTATGTTAGAACTAAAAAACTCATAAATCCTAAACTATCGAACATGCATAAAGAGCAATGTGAAAAGACTTACAAAATCGGCCTCAAATGATGCCCATCCACCGCTCCCCAAGTGGTGCGAGCTCCCTGCCTCTACTCGCGCTCTGGCTGCATCCTTTTGTTGCTTCCACTTGTCGGGATTCTCGCGCGCTGCTTTCTTCGCATTCTTCCAATCTTCTTTGGCCAGCCAATCTGGCCTATTCCACCCATTCTTGATTGCTTTTTGCACTTCGGAACGCTTGTGTTTGCAGTATTCGCGCATTCAAATCTTCATCAGGTCTTCATTGAAGTGCTGATCCCGTGTTGGAACGGGAAACTCATCATGAAGTATGCTGATGACTCTGTTTTTTAAATCACTTGGTACTTCACTCCATTTGTTTAGTATATAGTGTCTAAACAGCTGAGAGCAAAGACCACGCATGCACGAGATCACCTTCTTGCCGTCATCATCCATGATGATGCCGCCGCTGATGTCGACGGAGTAAGGCAAGCCCTCTGGCCGGTGACGCGTGAACCTGGGTGTCCCGGCAGGGGTCTCTAGCGGCGTGTCGATGGAGGTACGGACGTCAGGTGTCTCCACCGGCGTCTGGGCCCCGAAGCGAGGAGTGTCGAGTGGGGTGGCTCCTGGAGGAGTAGGTAGAGGTGTGTAGCTTCTAGGAACAGTCAGCCGTGCAAAACCTAGAGTAGACAGCGATGCTGTGGCTGGTGTGGGGGCGGGCAAAGAAGGGGAGGGTAAAGAGCCTCGTCGAACACGAGGCGGTGTGGAGGCATCGGTGGCGGAATCCCCACAACAACCGCCACCGCCACCACTAGAGCGCCGGTGTCTAGACGAGTGTGAAGCTCGTCTCGTCGACGCCGAAGCTTCGGAGCGCGCCGAATGCTCCGAAAGAGAGGGAGATGCGGATGGTGTAGGAACGCGCGATGATGCACCAGAGCGATGACGCTCCACGTACCACTGTCTCTGCTGCGGTGACAAAGAAGAAAGAAACTCCTCATCATCCATACCTGCATTAAACACACGAATATTTAAACTTAATATTGAATGAATAGAGTAGACAATGACGCAAAGACCATTAAATACAATGAAGTAATGACGCATATAAATACAATGACGCAATGAATCGAGTAATAGAAGAGGCAAGTCAAAAACTCAGAATTTTCAATCAAAAGATGTGAGCGCGAGTAGAAAAGAGCGTTATACACCATGGAAGGTACTTAGAGAGCCAGAGCTTTTACAACACGGAGCAAAATTGTTCAAATACAATATTTGTGGCTTTAAGAGATCTCTCTCTTATCCTCGCATAACTCAGCATAACTTCCTATATCTATATAGAGCTCTCCGTTTAAACACATATCCTCTGTTTCATTTTGTAGCTCCTCTGCATGCACCCCATATAGAGTAGTAGCATCTTGATGCTCGTCTGGCACCACCGCAGCGGCTTCTGATTGAGCATCTTCTCTGATCTCCTCCATTGATGTCGGTACAAGAAATCTACACACCCACGTCTACATGATACTGCATGTAGTGGACAAAATCCCTTTGCCTCTTCTCTAGCTGTAGCACTTCACTTCATCTTAACATCTTTTCACAGTAGATCTTTTCATTGTTCGTCTAACTCTAAACCCTAAACCGTAAGTAATTCTTGCATGGAATCCATCTAACGTAAATAAGCGTAAATCTAAATAAACGTAAATCTAACTAAAAATAAAGCTAAATCTAATTTAACGTAAGTCTAATGACTAGAGGTTGTCTAGATGGTCATTGTGTCGGGGATGTAGTGACTCTTGCCGCCCTAAAGATCCACCTTCTTCCCTATCTTCTGAAGACATTTCACCAGTACTTTTGGATCGACGGAGCCCACCATGAGTGAAGGCAGCAATACCCTATATTCCATTGAGGGCTTTCTTCACCCGCTTCATGCAGGTATCGCAGTCTATGGAGACCTAAATCTAATCTAATATAACGTAAATCTAAATCTAGCTTAAATAAACGTAAATCTAGTTAAAAATAAACCTAAATCTAATTTAATATAAGTCTACATAGAACCTAATCTTTAACGTCTTTTAAGATAGTTTCCTACGACGTTATAACTCTCTTCTTCTTGTGTGTGTGCGCGTGTGTGGATGTGTGTGCCAATAAAAAGAGATAAATGGTATAACCTTTCTATCACCCATGCCAAGTATGATAGATTGATTATGCCATTTCCCTCTTGAATAATAGGTCTTCAGTTCAACTCCTCGTCGGCTAGATCTTTAGGTCTTTTAATTTTAATTAGTTTCCTACGACGTTAAATTAGTTTCTCTCTCTTTCTCTCTCAATGTGTGTGCGTTTTTTTGGATCGTATGCATGTTTTCTCTCTCTTTTCCTCTCTCAATGTGTGTGTTTTTTGTTTATGCATGTTCTCTCTCTCTTTTCCTCTCTCAATGCGTGCGTTTTGTTTATGCATGCTCTCTCTCTCTTTTTCTCTCTCAATGTGTGTGTGCATTCTTTGTTTATGTATGTGTGTGTGCGTTTTTGTTTTTGTTTGTACTCTCTCTCTCTCTCTCTCTCTCTCTCTCTCTCTCTCTCTCTCTCAAAAACACTATGTGTGTGTGTGTATGTGTGTGTGTGAGAGAGAGAGAGAGGGAGAGAGAAAGAGGGGAAGGGAACATGAGAATGAGGAGAGGGAAGGAGCATACCTGGCTCTCCTTCCTCTCCTCGTGTGTGTGTGTGTGTGTGTGTGTGGAGAAGAAAAAGAGAGAGAGAGAGAGAGATAGAGTGAGGGAGAGCGTTACCTGCTCCTTGCTTGAGGGCGCCGAAAAACTCAGATCTGAGATCTGAGTTTTTGGGCGCGCTCGGTTATTTTTTTTACCCCAGCCAGCGTCGCTATGAGCATCGCTATAAGCGTCACTATGAGCGTCGCAAATTTATTTGTAAATTTGTGACGCTCATAGCGATGCCGGGAATTTTTTTTTTTGAGCGTCGTTGTGTGAGCGTCGCTAATATGAAGAACCTCTTGTAGTGGTGTGTTCACACACATCACTACCACATGTATATGGTAACAAAACTTATACTCACAGATAGCATATTGTATGTGGTTTATTTGGAAACATCATATCAGACAGCATTCGAAAACGGTTTAAGCAAGACACATACAGATGACGACCCCGAGATCTCAGGTAGACTGTCAGCCTACTGAGAAGGTGTTTTTCCAGAATGAGGCACTAGGTATCATAATGATAAGCGCGGCGGACTGCATATAAGAAGCGCAGAGGGCTTGCACGAGAAAAAACTGACTGTGCACTCATACTGAGCATTCCTTCACACACACACACACACCATGGCTTGGTGCTGTCTTTCATACACACACACACACACACACACACACACACATCGTAGGAAGCGTGGCTTTATGCTGCTTTAAGCTTGAAAAAAGGGACGCATGTCTACTTGAAGGAGAGTTGTCTTGATCTTACATAAGCGACTCACACACAAAATCTCAGTTGGAAAATCCTCATCATCCGGAAGCACAATCGGGATAGGTGTTGATAGCATTGGAATATGGCACGATAAGGGAAACTTGCGATTCTTTACAGTACTGTAAATCTTGTTACATTATGAAATAATCTAGAACACTATTTTATTTGCATGTTTTGGAACATGGGGTATCTCAAATGAAAACGAATACATGGTGTAACTATTAGAACAGACATCGGATATACCATGGGCTAACTATATTTGATATCAAATTCCAGAAAAAGTAAGATAATATTTGAGACAGACATAGAAAAGGAAAAAAGGTTTTTTTTGAAAAATAAATAATGGTAAACATCTACTCATAGATAGCATATTGTACGTGGTTTATTTGGCAGCATCATATCGGAAAGCATTCGAAAACGGTTTCAGCAAGACACATACAGATGACGACCCCTAGCTCTCAGGTCGACTTTTAGTCTACTGAGAAGATGCAGAATTAGGCATAAGGTTTCCTTTCTTTAAATTGATATAGAAAGTAGGAAATTATTAGCAAAATGTGTATAATTCTTGTATGCAAAATCTAATGTAATCTTCTGAACGAGGTACTTGTAAATGAAATGCTACGTAATATGTAAGCAGAAGAATATCCTTATGTAAGGATCCGCAGAGAGGAAGGTGGGATGTGATAGAAATAAATACATTTTTTTCTAGAAGGTAAAGATGGTTGTTTTTATTTATTTTTTAAAGTGTGACATAACCATACCTTAGAAAGTACGTATATATTTGGATAGATAGGTTTATTTTTACTCTCTTCAAGCATAAATCCTCATGTGAGGCTCCTACAAAAGGAGGGATAGTATACTTTTTTGAAAAATGGGTCCACATATAAACAAAACTCTGCAAAAAATTTGGCAAATTATATCTTATCCATTATACAAACCCAAAAATAGCTATCGGATCCTACATTTTCTTAATATTTTTTCTTAATATCTCTCTCTGTATCCTCTCAGGCTATAACTCTATCCATTTAGAGGATAGTATGTCCAAACCTCATAGATAGTTAATAGGAAAGTGTTGTTGTATAGCCGAGTTTTTCCAATTAGTCTTGGAAACGAGCATCTAGAATAGACCACTAATAGACAAGATTTGGTTTATATACATGTACTATAGGGCATGATGCTATCTATTGGAAGCCAAACTATGGGGGATATACCATCCTTTGAGAATGCAAGCCCAAAAACGCGCAAGAGATGCTACCTACCCAATGGAAAGCCACGTCCCTCCGCCATACATGATTTTCCGAAAGGATGCAAATCAGCCTTCATCATCAAACCTGAAACAACCATTGTACCAGTAGAAATTATGGTAGAGGAAAGTCTGCCAAACAAAATTATGGTGGAAAGTACCGTTAAAAGATGAATCATGCCTGCTAAAGAAGCAAAGAAAAAACTCCGTCGAAATGCATATAAGGAGAGTGAAGGGGTTTAGAGCTATGTGATAGCAATAACAAGCAAAATAGATTGTTTGGATACCTGTATTCCCATCAAGGTTTCCCATGTTCTAACTGGCTGCTTATGTTGGATGGTGGCAGGTATAGGTCTATTCACTCATGGATTCTGGGACTCATTTAGTCTTCTACCAGGATTGGATGTACCAACTTCATTTATAAAAAAATGGATTGTGTCGATTTTTTCATATATTGGCTACTGTAATTTAGGTCTTGTCTATTCTAGGTCAAGTGTCAATATAAGAGGGGATGTCAAATTTAATCTCTCTCTCTCTCTCTCTCTCTCTCTCTCTCTCTCTCTCTCTCTCTCTCTCTCTCTCTCTCTCTCTCCTCCCTCTTTCTCTCTATCCCTCATCCTCTCTATCCCTCTTTCTCTCTATCTCTCCCTCCTCCTCTCTCTCTATCTCTCCCTCTTTCCCGCTTTCCTATGTTTCCCTCTCTCTTTCTGTCTCCCTTCGTATTTCTCCCTCTCCCTCTTTCCCTCTCTCCCTGTTTCTCTCTATTTCTATCTATCCCTCTCTCTCTCTCTCTTCCTATTCCTCTTTCTCTCCTTATTTCCCTCTATTTCTATCCCTATCCCTCTCTTTGCCCCTCTCTCTCTCTCTCTCTCTCTCTCTCTCTCTCTCTCTCTCTCTCTATATATATATATATATATATATATATATATATATATATATATCCCTCTTTCTCTCTCTTTCTCTTTCTCTCTCTCTCTCTCTCTCTCTCTCTCTCTCTCTCTCTCTCTCTCTCCCCCTATCCCTCTCTCTCTCGTTCTCTCTTTAACTCTCTCTCTCTCTCTCTCTCCATTTATCTTCCTCTCATTAATTCTATCCCTCTTTCTCTCATTCTCTCTTTATCTCTCTCTCTCTCTCTCCATGTATCTCCCTCTCATTAAATATCTCTCACTATTTATCTACCTATATCCCTCTTTCTTTCTTTCCATCTTTACCTATCTCTCTCTCTCTCTCTCTCTCTCTCTTTCTCTCCCTCTCTATCTATTTCCCTCCTCCTCTCTCTCTATTTATCCTTCTCCATTTATCTCCCTCTCTTTAAATTTATCTCTCTCTTTATCTCTCTCTTTCTCTAACATTCTTCCAAAACAATCATTTCCAAGCGTGCCTAACAAATCAACTTGATTTTTGAAATTTTACCCTCTTTTGTTTACCATAAACACAATCTTCACAGAACTCTAAGTCCACTTCTTTCAAACTTGGTAGTCGCCTCTTTATTTGAAGGATTTGCATTCCTTTGGAGCTCATATGCCCAAGCCGTTAGTGCCACACCGTAGTGTCAACTTTTATAATTGTTGCACAAGCTGAAGGTTGTATGCTGATAGTACACAAGTAAAGTGTACCGACCTTTTCTCCCTTGGCAACCACCAAAGATCCTTTTGAGATCTTCTACCATTTGTTTCCGAATGTAATGTTGTGACATTCATCGTCCAATTGTCCTATAGAGATCAATTTTTTCCAAAGACACGGAACATGCCTAACATCTTTAAGCTTCCATTCATTTCCGTTAGCACTTTTGACAGAAATTGTACCTTTGCGGGCAATCTTAGAAGCTTCATTATCTACCAAGTATACATACCCAAAATTACCTTGGGTGTAATCTTGGAAATGTTGCTTGTGTGGTGTCGCATGGAATGAAGCCCCAGAATCTACTATCCAGGAATTAGACACATTGTCTAATGAGAGAATTAGAGCATCTTGCTCTACTTTACCTGCCACATTGGCCTCCGATGTTGGCTTGTTGTTTTGAGACTCGGTCTCCTTCTTCTTCTTAGACCAGCGGATCTCAAGGGCCTCTATTTTCTTGGTACTGACCTCATGAGGCCCTGGGCTTAAAAAATGCTATATCTTGAGCTAGAGACGTCAGATTTCAGTGTTTTAAAGAGCTATCCTATGGTTTTTGGATGTTTCGAATGCATCCGTGGGCTTAAAAAGTGCTATATCTTAATCCTAGGACCTCATAAGGTCAGAACCAAGCGAATAGAGGTCCTAGAGACCCCTCAAGCACCCCTTTTTGCTTTGTTCTGACTCCTTCATAGTCTTAAATAGTACCTATCAATCACTATCCAGTACAGTCTGTTCGAATTTAAATTACGAGTATTTCATAAAAAGGTGATTGATACTTGTGCGAGATGCACAAGTACAATTACTTCACTTTATAGGATAGCAACAACGGGTCATAAAATGGCGTTCGGTGCTTGTGCCAGATGTCATTATCAAGCGCCTTACTTTTCTGATGATAGTGAAAATTTCACCAAAATGGTTTCGTGGACATTTTCAAAATGAGAAAAAATGTTTTTTCAACGTAACGTTAGCCTTCTTCCTATTGGCTAAGTAGCATTCTCTCACTAGAGTTGAAAGGCCCGAAAATGAGTCCATTTCTTTCCTAATGCTTGAGCGATCACGACCCTTTTGGTTTTTGAACCTCTCCTTAGGTCTTCCTCTTGTTTCCACTGACAGTGCAACACTTGATGATTCTTCTGTGCTTCTCCTTTGTATTTCCTTGTTTAGGAGAACACCCACAACATCATCAAAATTAAGAGTATTTGTGCCAAAAATAGAATTACTTACAGCCATCACAAGGCTGTCCCAACTATCCGATAGAGATGATAGTATAAGGAGAGCTCGTACTTCATCATTGAAATTGATTTTCACCTGATCGAAGTTGACTTATGTTTGTGTTAAATTCATTTAGGTGTTCTACAATTGAACCATTCTCTGCCATCTTTGGATTGAACAAGCGCATCATAAGAAATACCTTATTGGATGCCAATGGTTTCTCGTAGAAGTCGTCAAGTGACTTCATAAGTCCTCCGTGGTCTTCATCCCCGAAACTTTGAAGTCCACCATTGACACCAAGCTTAACCGGATTTTTCCCTGTGTCTTTTGATCAAGGACAATCCATGCTTCATCTGCCATTGTTGCAGACTTCTTTGCAAGACCGCCTAGTGGCAAATAGAGGTCCTTCTGGTAGAGATAGTCTACAATTTTCATCTTCCAATGTTGGTAGTTTTTGTTGTTGAGCTTCTCGATCTTGAGCTTCCCTTCCTCCGCCATAACTCCCACTCAATTCAAGGAATCCTTTCCTTGAGATACCTTAGCTATGAGAAAACCTTGCTTTGATACTAGTTGTTAGGAAATTAATGACGTAGCCAAGTAGATAATTTAGTAGATTACTTAATGGAGAGAGATAATTTACACACACAAGAGATTATAGAGTAGAGAGAGAGAGTACACACAATATACGTGGTTCACCCAATGTGGGCTACGTCTGCGGGAAAGCAGCCACTCAATGGTTTTAGTACTTCAAAACAAGAAGTAGATTACAAAGGGATTATACCCTTTTGGAGCTCCCGCTTTGCTTCACTCTCACCACCTCACACCCACTTTGTTGCGTCAACTTCACACTATGAAATGTGTGTAGAAATGGACTCCTTTTATAGGCCAAAAGGGTTGCGCTCTATCATGAGAGGTAGCCGTATGTAGCCCCCTTGCGTAGATAAGTCCAGATCGGGACCCTCCAATCCGCCCATGTGTGGCCGCCCTTGAGAAGACAAGTCCGCTTTTGAATTCGGCCAGCGGTCATTAACTTTCGACCACTTGCCACCGGCAATTGAATATCGGTCACCCGCCGACCGGCCAACAGACCGCTCATTTTTCAACCACCTTCGGGCCGTCGTCCGACCTGCGGCCATAATATTTCGGCATTAAAATTTTGGTTTTTGGTGAGTGATTTTTCTTCCCGCACGATGGCTTCTCCTCATAATGGGGGCCTTACAAATGTGCGTTTTTAACAAAAAAAATTACAAGGGGTAAATCAGGCTCCATACCTAACAAGTACATCGGTAGTGTTTGGTCAAGTGTTCTCCTTACCCCTTAGAGAGAGAGAGCTTGAAAATATCTAGATATTTGTTGGATGGAGCTAGAAGCTCAGTGGACCCCTCTTTAGCCTAACCAATAGCAATCAAGCACACCATGTGGTTAAGCATATGGAGAGTCTGACATGTGTCTCATGTGCCCTTTGAAAAAGCGGTGCCCTTTGGGTGAGTGGAAAGTTAAGTCAAAGATTTCCCTAACTTTGGGACTTTCATGCATAGGAATCTTCTCAAGAAACTTCCTCATTAAGTTTGTAGGGTCTCTTTATTGACTCAAGCACCTTACCCCCCATGCATAGGAAACTTCTCAAGAAACTTCCTCATTAAATTTGTAGGGTTTCTTTTTGACACAACCACCTTACCCCCCATGCATAGGAAGCTTCTCAAGCAACTTCCTGATTAAATTTGTAGGGTCTCTTTTTGACTCAAAAACCCTACCCCCCATGTGTAGGAAGCTTCTCAAGCACCTTCCTCATTAAGTATGACAAGTACCTCAAGTACCTTAGTCATCAAGCATGACAAGCACCTTAGGTGGAGTTCCCACATCAAGCTCAACACTAGCTTGCCTAAGGTCAAAGGCAAGTTTAGGATGGGGTCCCACCTGAATCTCAGCCCTAGCTTGCCTAAGGTCAAAGGTAATTTTAGGTCGGGTCCCTACCTCAAGCTCAGTCCTAGCATGCATAAGGTCAAGGGACTTTTAACACTAACCATTGGAGGTCTTTAATGAAGCTATCCCTAAGGTCTCTTAAGCTCCATTAGATGCACATTGCTCTTTGATAAACTACCTTCTTCTGGATCCCTATTGAGATGTAACCATCTCTCCTCTTGGTCCCCTGCAAAGGTAAGTCTACAAGCACTTATTGCACTTGCTCTTTGATAGACCATCTGTTTTGGACCCCTATTGAGATGAATCCATCTCTCCTTTTGGTCTCATTTTGACATAGGTCTAGAAGCACATGTCTCTATTCTAACTCTTGCCCTTTATTCTCCCACATTAAATTATCAGTTTAATATGAACTTTGAGAGTAATGGAACTAGGAAATTAGTGAAACACTTTTGTGAGATTATTTTGTGAGCATAGCGGGTGAACTTAATTGATGGTAGCAACATAAACATGGTACTTAGCTAACTTGGCATGAACAATACTTTTGCAAGAGAGAGAGTTTAGAGAACATGAAAACAATTGAGGATCGGATCTATACGGAGTCAGTCCCCCCTCCAATAGGCATTTGTATTATAGTTTCTCCCATCAAGAGAGACTTGGTACAATACTATCTTTGTGTTCCTTGTGACCTTGGTGATGCAATGAAGATGGAAAACTTCATGCATCACATGCATAACATAAACTTTGTAAAAAGCATTAACTATCCCAAGCCTCAGTCACGAGGCCTCAAACACCTTCGAAGGTGAATAGAGCTAGCGGGGAATGAGGATAGGGAAGAGGAAGAAGAAACATTCCATAGGACAAAGAAATAGGTCCTCACTTATCATCACTCTTCTTGGTAGCATACATAATAGCATAGTAATGAAGATGGATAAGATGGCAAGCTTAAGCATTGAAGCATGGCTCTTGGTTGGATTTGCATTCCATAGCAAAGAGTGTTGGTGCAGGCTCTTACTTCTCACAAGCTGGGATAAGCAGGTAGAGTTCCTCAACTATCACCTAGTGAGAATGAATCCACACAATGAGTGTGTGTCTGGTGTATATCCCCCTAGCACCCACCTTTCTTGCTTGGGGAGAGTTGTAACTTTTCCACATGCTGAAAGCTCATTGGAGCCCTCTCCCTCTAGCCAATCACATGCTACATGCATTCAAGTACATGAGTAGTCTTTTGACAAGTGTCCTACTTACCCCTTAGAGAGACACAGCTTGAAAATATCTAGATATTTGCTAGATGGAAGTAGAAGCTCATTGGACCCCTCTTTAGCCCAACCAATAGCATTCAAGCACACCATGTGGTTAAGCTTAGTGAGAGTCTGACATGTGTCCCATGTGCCCTTTGAAAAAGGGGTTCCCTTTTGGTGAGTGGAAAATTAAGTCAAAGATTCCCTTAACTTTGGGACTTTCATGCATAGGAAGCTTCTCAAGCACCTTCCTCATTAAGTTTTTAGAATATCTTTATTGACTCAAGCACCTTATCCCCCATGTATGTGAAGCTTCTCAAGCACCTTTCTCATTAAGTTTATAGGGTCTCTTTTTTACTCAAGCGCCTTACCCCCCATGTATGGGAAGCTTATCAAATACCTTAGTCATCAAGCATGACAAGCACCTCAGGCACCTTAGTCATCACAACAAGCACCTCAAGCTTAGGTCGGGTTCCCACCTCAAGCTTGCCTAAGGTTAAAGGAATTTTAGCACTAACCATTGGATGTATTTAATGAATCTAACCCTGAGGTCCATTAGTTGCACGTTGCTCTTTGATGGACTACCTCTTTTTGGACCCGTATTGAGATGTAACCATCTCTCCTCTTGGTCCCCTACTGAGATAAGTCTAGAAGCACTTATTGCACATTTCTCTTTGGTAGACCATTTTCATTTAACCCGTATTCAGATGCAACCATCTCTCCTTTTGGTCCCATGATGAGATAGGTCTAGAAGCACATGTCTCAATTCTAACTCTCGAATCGTTTATTCTCGTACATTAAATGATCATCTTAATATGAGAAAATCATTTGGGTAAGCTAGATATTAGATTTTATGACATTACCTCTCTCTTAAAATCATAGTCTTATAAGACTAGTTTTTTTTTTATTGTGTACAAATTTAAGAAGTATGCATGCTTAAAATCATGGTTGTGGTGACTACGTCTCCCAAACACCAAGTAGAACTTGTCACTCTACTTTGGAAGTATGATATGGACTAAAGAGCAGACATGCTTGCGGCAACTATGTCTCCCAAGCACCAAATGAATACGTCATCCATCTTGGAATGATGTCGTACGGTAAAAAGAGATCCTCTACTTGCTAAGAAACATGGACTAATGACTAGGCTTTATCTTTTGTACCTCATAGTTGAGGATGACTATGATCTCAAGAGAGAGGTAATGTTCTAAAATATAATATCTAACTTTATCAAATGATTTTCTCATATTAAACTGATCATTTAATGTGGGAGAATAAAGGGAAACAAGAGTTGGAATAGAGACATGTGGCTTCTAGACCTATCTCAAGACGGGACCAACAGGAGAGATGGTTGCATCTCAATAGGGGTCCAAAAGGAGATGGTCTATCAAAGAGAAATATGCAATAAGTGCTTCTATACTTACCTGACATGGGACCAAGAGGAGAGATGGTTACATCTCGATAGGGGTCCAAAAGGAGGTAGTCTATCAAAGAGAAATGTGCATCTAATGGAGCTTAAAAGACCTTAGGGATAGCTTCATTAAAGACCTCCAATGGTTAGTGTTAAAATTCCTTTGACCTTAGGCAAGCTAAGGCTGAGATTGAGGTAGGAACCCGACCTAAACTTAACTTTGACCTTAGGCAAGCTAGAGATTGAGCTGGGAACCCGACCTAAACTTGCCTTTGACCTTAGGCAAGCTAGGGATGAGGAGCTTGATGTGGGAACTCCACCTAAGGTGCTTGTCATGCTTGATGACTAAGGTACTTGAGGTATTTGTAAAACTTAATGAGGAAGGTGCTTCAAAAGCTTTCTATGCATGGGGGGTAAGGTGCTGGAGTCAAAAAGAGACCCTAAAAATTTAGTGAGGAAGTTGCTTGAGAATGCATGGGGAGTAAGGTGGTTGAGTCAAAACGAGACCCTACAAATTTACTGAGGAATTTTCTTGAGAAGCTTCCTATGCATGGTGGGTAAGGTGCTTGAGTCAAAAGAAGACTCTACAAACTTCATGAGGAAGGTGCTTGAGTCAAAAAAAGACCCTACAAACTTAATGAGGAAGGTGCTTGCGAAGCTTCCTATGCATGAAATTCCCAAAGTTAGGGGAACCTTTGACTTAACTTTCCACTCACCCAAAGGGCACCCCTTTTTCAAAGTGCACAGGGGATACATGTCAGACTCTCCTTATGCTTAACCACATGGTGTGCTTGAATGCTATTGGTTGGGCTAAAGAGGGGTTGAATGAGCTTCTACTTCCATCCAACAAATATCTAGATATTTTCAAGCTCTCTCTCTCTCTCTATAAGGGGTAAGGAGGACACTCGTCAAAAGACTACCCATGTACTTGAATGCATGTAGCATGTGATTGTCTAGAGGGAGAGGGGTCCAATGAGCTTGCAGCATGTGGAAAAGTTACAACTCGCCCCAAGCAAGCAAGGTGGGTGCTAGGGGGATATACACCACACACATACACTCATTGTGTGGATTCATTCTCACTTGGTGAAAGTTGAGGAACTCCACCTACTTCTCCAAGCTAGTGAGAAGTAAGAGCCTACACCAACACTCTTGGCTATGGCATGCAAATCTAACCAAGAGCCATGCTTCAATGCTTAAGCTTTAAATCTTCTCCATCTTCATTACTATGCTATTATGTATGCTAGCAAGAAGAGTGATGATAAGTGAGGAGCTATTTATTTCTCCTATGGAATATATCTTCTTCCTCTTCCCTATCCTTATTCCCTGCTAGATCTCTCCACCTTCGAAGGTGTTTGAGGCCTTGGGATAGTTAACGTTTTCTACAAAGTTTATGTTATGCTTGTGATGCATGAAGATTTCCATCTTCATTGCATCACCAAGGTCACAAGGAACACAAAGATTGTATTGTACCAAGTCTCTCTTGATGGGAGAAACTATAATACAAATGCCTATTGGAGGGGAGATTGGCTCCGTATGAATCGTGTCCTCAATTGTTGTCATGTTAACTAAACTCTCTCTCTTGCAAAAGTATTTTTCATGCCAAGTTAACTAAGTACCATGTTTATGTTGCTACTGATAGCCGTTTTTCGGCTTTCCATAATTGCCATAGTAAGCTACCTCACCCTATCAAATCACTCAAACACTGTGGCTATGCCTACCATTTCACTGTACATAGGCGTGTGCGAGTTAGGGGTCTTTTCCCATAGAAACCCTCAATTAGCTAGTCACTGGGCTAGTTGAGCCAAAAATAAAAAAATAAAATAAAAAATATAAGTATATTATGGCCCATTTGTGTGTAAATATTTTATTTTATATAGGGCCTAAATAAAATGATTTTTCATAATTATTTTGGTATTTATTTAAATATTTATACTTAGGTGTGTGTTATTTATGCTATGTACATTAACTCATCATTACCATATTTTTTCTTACCATTTTGCATACTCTTTATTCCATATAAAAATACTTTCATGCAAGCTTCTCTTATTTTTGGTGTAACTCCGTCCCAACAAAAATCCAAAAAAACTAGTTTTATTTATGTGTATATTTTTTCACTATTGTGATTTTTTCCTTCCTACATCTATTCTTTATTACTCTCATAAATTAGAACACAAAAAATATTCATCTTTTATGGTAGACTTATAATGAGAGAGATTTATTTTGGCCCCTTTATATTTTTTCCACCTATATTATTTATATTTGACATATACATATTTTTTAGACCCCTCAATATTTGATTTTTTTAGTTGTACTATTCATTTATATCATGATCTCAACAATATCTTCAATTATAGACCTACCAAATAACGTCAAGGGTATGTGGAATGCATGCATGCACCATGGGGAGCTCAGTCTTGGAGGTATTCAAAAGAATCATCCAAAGAAAGACCTTACAAGGACCTTGTGGAGTGGAAAAAACAATCGGTTTTGCTGAATTTTTAAAGGTCACATGCTCCCCGAATTTGAAAAGGTGATACAAACAAAAGTTGTAGCTCGTGAGCTGAACTTTCACCTCAAAGTTTTTCATATTTTTTTGAGCTACGAGCTGTGAGCTATGATTTTATTGGTGGACCCCAGTTTGCCCATGCTATGCAGCCACACTCCCTCTTCCACTTTATCATTTTTCTCTTTCACACACACTCTTCCCTCTCCTTCCCACTCCCAAACCTGCAACTCCTATGTCCTAATTCACCCTCTTCACCATTGCCACATATCTCACACCTCCATAGCCTTCATCCTCCATTTCTACACCCTATGTGTCCCCCTTTCTCTCTACATATGTGTCTATATTACCATACTCTATTCATCTTTGTAAAGAACTTCAAAAAATCGGCAAAAATCCATAGTTAACCTCTGCAAATGAAGGCTTTATCATGAATTTTTCAAGGTTTGAAGATAACATAGCTTCATCGACACGCGCTACTTCGCCATGCTGATCGCTTCTTCTACCGGTGGTGTAAAGAGGTGAATGTCAACTTCTCCAAAGCTTCAACCTCTCTTTACAAGCTCATCCCTTCTCTAACCTTTCTCATCATATATCTCACCATTTGGTGAATGATTTTGTAAATATCTTTTAGTGATAATTACTAACTACTAACCACTAACCTTATTGTAAAATGCACCCTCTACTAGAGTAGGCACTCCCAAATTATTCACTCAATCCTCTCTCCTTTCATCCTCAATAATTCTCTTACCCTGAGCCCACATCCATGTGACTCAAAGGACAAGAGAGACCCACCCTAATTAAAATAAAAAAATAAAGAAATGCATAATCTTTTATTCCTTCAAATAAACTTGATTAGGCCTAATCCTAATCGGGGCTTGTAAAACCTATAAATAGAGCCCTTCTCTCCCTTGTAAACCACATGATTACACTACACAACACCATTCTCAACACATAACACACCACTCTTCAAGACTAGTTGTGTAGACTGTGTGCATTGTGAGTGCTCTATTCCATCACTACACATAGGTGCATGTAGAAGCTTGAAGTTAGTTATGCCATCTAGAGGAGTGGAGTGATACTATACTCTGCAATCACACTTGTAGCCTACTCTTGTCCATAAATAAGATTCATAGTTTTGGGTGCAATTGTATGTTGCAACTACGACTCTTCTCTCCAAATTGACTTGATAAGTTGGCTCATCAGGTGGTTGAAGGTATATTGTCCTTGAAGTTTGTTGTTTCATTTCATGCTTGGTGGTTTGAGGGCTTGTTGAATTGTTTGCCTAAAAGGTCAATTGTAAGAGGGTGCTCGGTGAGAGGGCTCCCGTGACCCTAAGACAATTTGTGTATTGGCAACAAGGTCAAGTTTTGTGTTGTCTCTCTATTTCTCATCAAGCTTTGTGTGCATCTAGTCTTTAAGGCTAAGACTGAGTTGCTCAAGTTGATTTGTGCGCTTTACCTCTCTGGCATGGTGAATGTTTGTGTTTGGTGTGTGTGTCTATCTTGCATTCCCCTCTCTTTGTGCGTTTGAGTACAAGGAGATATCACGTGCGTCCTAGCTCGCATGTACAACTAGGTGGTGCCCCTTTTCTTGTTTGGTTTCTGGCTGTGGGTTGTTGTTGTCTCTGATTGTGCTTGCCACAGTCCCATTTGAGCAGCACGGGAGCCTCGAAGGGTGTTTAGAGGCCGCTCTTCTTGTTGCCCACCCCGGAGCGCCTCAAATTGGTGCCCCCACAGAGGAACCAACTTGTGTATAGTTTTGTGTAGGATCAATCTTTAGAATAGTCAAGTAGTTTGCATGAATAACGAGAATTTGTATGATCCCTTCATTCCCATTGAAAGGCAAAAGTTACACATAATTGTTAGTACTAAGTTGCAATTTCAACATGTAATTCGTAGAATTTTAGGTCCTCTTAGGTTGGCAGAGATAAACGCATCAGTAAATCCTTTTATTTTGCCTCTCATTAGCTACGACTTTAGTTTGGACGTCTATATTTTTGTTTTGTTTTAAGAATTAGGTCATGCATAGACCATGGATAATGGCCCAAGAATAGAGGTTTTCCCCTTTCATTTCACTCCACACATTAGAATAAACATTGCAATTAGTAGAAAAATCCATTTTCAACAACATATGGTATTCATGTTTGGTGCCCAAAGAGTAGGAGAAATTCTCGCATCACCAAACCCTGTCATCCTGCCTCTTATTGATTATCATAGGTCATTTGATGTGAATATTTTTATTTTGTTGTACAATAGATTGCAATTTAGAAAACATTATTGTGTAAATTTTTTAAGAAAGAAAAACAAAAATGTGTTGTCACTTTGAAACCGATTCAATGGAGGCCCAACGCCAAATGTCCGGATATCCTCTTTTCTTTGGAGATGCTGGAGAGGATGTAGAATTATTTTTAGCAAATTTCAAGATGTCTTGTCGTATCAAGAGGATAGTAACTGATCAAGAACGTGTAGAGATGTTTGAGGTGGTCCTTAGGAAAGATGCTAGCACTTGGTTTGACTCTTTGCCTGAGGAAGTTAAAGGGAATTACACGGAAGTTGTGAATCATTTCAAGAGATACTTCTTTGATCCCCAAAACACTCAAAAGCTATGGCAAGACATTGTTTCTCATAAGCAAAAAGACTTAGATGACTACTACTTGTACAAGCAAGAGTTTCTACGTCTTTGGGCTGTATGGGTGAGAAATGTTGCTAACCCTCGTGATGGTGTAGAATTTCTAAAGAAGGAGAGGTTCATAGCCGGACTCTTTCCTGACCTTAAGGTAAAAGTTGAGGCGGGTGCACTTGCTACCTTTGATGCAGCTGAAACTAGGGCTGCTGAGAAATATAGGAAACTCAAGTGCTTAAGAGGGGAGGTTCCAATAGAAGGTCTTAGACCCAAAGGTAAGTCACAAGCATCAACATCTAGAGAGATTCCTGAGGTACCGACGGAAGTGATTGAGAAGTTAAATGAATCTATAAGCAGCCTATCAATTCACCTTGCACAAGCTGTAGGTTCAAAGGGACAAGCAAAGAAGTCTGAAGAGCGAGATCCACGACCTAGGAGAGTCTTGCAATGTTGGAATTGCGGAGAGTCTGGACATGGGATGTATAATTGTCCTTGGCCCCGTGGGGAACCAAGGAGACCTAGCTTGAATTACCCAGTGATGAATGCAGGTGAAGGAACTGGTCAACAACCAAGGCTTCTACAAAGGCCAAATGGAGCAAGACCACCTCCACAAGGGGTAGAAGGAGTTCCACCTTTGCCAAACCCAAAGGTGCATGTGGTAGAGGTGAAAAACTCAAATGAGGTTGACATGGAAGCAAATGGCATTAAGCGTGGCCGAGGAAAAGGTAAAGAGAAAGAAGGTGTCACATCACAGAGTGACCATGGACGAGGCAAGAAGGCAAAGGAGACCAAGGAAGCTAAGAGGAATCGACGTCGTATAAATCTCCAAGACTTTCCTCTTGGACATGGTATGGATCCATACAACCTATTGGAAGAAATGAGAGGTAAGGGTCCTGATATCTCATGGCCTCAGTTTCTTGCATTATGCCCACAAGTTAGGAGGGATTTAACAAAGGCAGTTAGCACTAGGAGAAAGGTAAAAGAGAGTGTGCCTATTTTAAAAATTGCACATGTTGAAATGAATGAGGATATTACACCTGTGCTAGATTGTTACATCAAAGGAAGATTGGTTAGGAAAGGTCTAGTGGATGGGGGTGCACAAATTTGCATCATGACAAAGGGACTCATGCAAAAACTAGGCATGCACATCCATGAGACACCTGAAATTAAAGTCAAGATGGAAAACAATAGCAAAGCTAGGTGTGTAGGCATTTGTAAGAATGTTTTTGTAGAGACCTTTGGCATTAAGAAGGCGGCGGATTTTTATGTTATGTCTACCAAAGAAAATGGTTACCCATTTATCCTAGGGAGACCATGGCTGATGAAAATGCGAGCTTTGCAGGATTGGGAGAGTGGAAGGCTAATTTGCAGGAGCTCCATGAAGAATCATCTCAAAGTGAGACGGAGGAAGGCTGGACCGATAGCACTTCAGACGGAGAAAGTAGCGGCAACATTACTGAAGAGGAGTCTTCCATCAAAGTCATGGGGGTAAGGTTTAAGCCAAATAACCAAGAGACCTCTTGCCCAGGTTTGGAAGAGGTAGGTTCCCAAGAAAACCAAAAAGTGGAAGATGAAAGAATGCTAGAAGGTATGTTATCTACAACACTTACAAAGGATGAAAGAGAGGAGCTCAAAGGTGTGTTAAGGAAATTTCCTAGGCTTTTCGCTAAAGACTACACCGATGTGCGTGGAGTAGATGTTGTTCAACACAAAATTGAGTTGAAGCCAGAGGCCACACCTAAGGCTCAAAAGCTACGAAGGCTAGGAGTCATCAAGGAGCAGGCTTTACTCAAGGAGGTAAGAAAGCTTCTAGCAGCAGGTTTCATTTATCCAGTGGAGAATTCAGAGTGGGTCTCTCCGTTGTTGTCACTCCTAAGAAAAATGGCAAGTGGAGGGTGTGTGTGGATTACCGTCCACTCAATGAGGCAACAAAAAGAGATCACTTTCCCCTCCCATTTCAAGATGAGATACTAAATGAGGTAGCTGGTCATGAGAAGTACACTGTGTGTGATGGCTACTCGGGTTACTTTCAAATAGGTATCGCATTGGAAGATCAGTTAAAAACAACCTTCATCACTCCTTGGGGTTGTTATGCTTTTAGAGTCATGCCATTTGGTCTGACAAATGCTCCTGCAACATTCCAACGTTTCATGAACATGGTGTTTCAAGCATTCTTTGGAAAGTCAATTAGGGTGTTCATTGATGATTTCTGCATTTATAGCTCAAAATCATTGCATCTACAAAAGGTAGAAGAAGGTTTAAAGAAGCTCTATGACATGGGAGGTCAACTCAACCCCGACAAATGTCACATAGGTGAGGATGAAGTGATCTTTCTTGGTCACAAGGTTTCCTATAAAGGCATTGAGGTGGATCCTTCAAAGGCAAAGGCTCTTATTGAGCTCCCATCACCCAAGAATCTCAAAGAGGTCATCTTATTCATTCAAAAGGTGAAGTATATGTCACGCTTCATTCACTTAGCCTCGGAGTTACTTCACCCTTTGCAAAAGTTGACACAACAAGTAGAATTTGCATGGTCTGATGATCTTGAAGAGTATTTTTGTAATATTAAAGTCATTTTGTCAGAGCTACCAACACTCGTGCCTCCTTGTTGGGAGTACAGATTCTTTGTTAGCTCTAATGTTGGAAAGGAAACGATTGGTGCAGTTTTATTACAACAAGATCCCCACAGTACCAGGATGCAACCCATCTACTTTGCTAGTAGGGTCATGAATGCTTTGGAGAGAGGCTACACGGAGGTAGAACTCATGATGCTGTCTCTCATGTTTGCGGTGAGAGAAAGTTTAGATCCTACTTGCTACTAAAACCTTTTGTAATTCTCACTGCAAAAAATTTGTTTCCTTGGGTGTCATCTCAAATGAATCTTAGCACTAGGATCTCAAAGTGGATTATGGAATTGCAAGAGTTCCAATACTTTTTCAAGGTAGAAGATAGTGTGCGTGCACAATTGGCAGGGATCCTTACTTATAGGGTACATGAGAAGGAGATTAAGGTGCCTGAAATAAAGACCCTACCATTGCCACCACCGAAAAATATTCCTAATGCTTTTACCTTGTTCTTTGATGGAGCTTTTCGACGAGTCACAGGAAAAGCAGGGGGAGGGCTAGTGTTGCTCAACCCAAGTGGGGAGGTGGTCATGAAAGAGAAGGTCAATCTACCAGGTTCAACTAGCAACAATGAAGCAGAATACGACACACTACTTCATGGTTGAAAGATATGCATTGGTCAAGGTATACAACGTCTCATGGTAAAAGGGGATGCACTTCTCATTGTGAAGCAAATTTTAGGCATTTGGGCATGCAAGAATGAAAGCCTAAAGACAAAAGTTCATGCCATTCGTAGATTGTTTAATCAATTTGAAGAAGTACAACTATATCATATTCCTAGGAAACAGAATGAAGATGCCGATTTACTTTCACAACAAGCAGTTACATGTGTTGAGAAAGAAGTGCAGGTCATCATGGTGGCAGCAACTGTCAAGCAACTGAGATACCAAGGATTGGAGTCATTGACTCCCATTATTAGCTACATTTTGGAGGGTGAGTTTCCACAAGACTTCACGAAGGCTCAGAAGAAGAGACTCATGAAAAAGGCAAGCGCGTATCTCTTTCTAGAAGGATCCCTTTATCAAAGAGGGAACGATCAAGTGTGCAGAAGAGTACCAAGTACTGAGGAAATCCCAGCCATTCTAAAAGGTTTGCATGAGGAAGCGTGTGGTGGTCATTTTGCACAGGAACTCACTGCAATAAAGATTTTTCTTGCCGGATATGTTTGGCCAAGCTTGCACATTGATGTTCAACATTGGTGTAAAATCTGTCACAACTGTCAGATTAATGGAAACAAGCGTCTGTTACATGGTCCACGTCAGTTAGTCCTTACAAATGGTCCATTTGAAAAATGGGGCATTGATGCTATGGGTCCATTGCCTAGGACTAAAAATGGGAAATCGTATATCTTGGTGGCCATAGACTACATGACGAGATGGGTAGAAGCACAAAGTGTGGCAAAGGTAAATGAGAGGACAATGAGAAAATTTGTCTACACTCACATTTGTTGTAGATTTGGCACACCTTTGGAGATTGTTCTGATAATGGTCCAAGGTTTAGAAAGGGCTTGCTTACAGAAGTCTGTGAAGAACTTCACATTCTACATCGTCATAGTACACCCTACTATCCCTAATCCAATGGTCTGGTAGAAAAAGCTAATGGTGTCATTGCAGGCATCATTAGAAAGATGGTGAAAAACAAGACAAAGTTGTGGGATGACTTCTTGGATGGTGCCTTATGGGCATATCGAACCACATATAGGGAAGCCACGGAGTTCACACCATTTCACTTGGTCTATGGTCAAGAGGCTTTACAACCAATTGAGCTCAACATTCCAACAATACAACTTCATGGCAAAGCAGCAAAAGATGATCAAGAAGCATGGATGGATCGACTTCTTACCTTAGCTGAGCTTGAGTGGAAAAGAGAAGCAGCATACGAGTGCTACAAGAGGAAATCTACGCAGGCGAAAGAAAAGCTTCACAAGAAACTAAAGGACAAAGGCATCAATGAAGGAGATCTTGTGCTAAGGTATGACAATCGACTCGATAATCGTTTTGATGCCAAATTTGAAACTAGATGGCAGGGGCCATACATAGTCAAAAAGGCTTTCAACTCAAGTTATTATCAGCTTACGGACTTGAATGGGAAAGAGCACTCTAGGAAGGTAAACGGGTATCGCTTGAAGCCCTATTTGAGTCGCCTTCTACCAAAGGATCTACCAAAGATCTTTCAAAAGGCATCTATCTCATGTAGGTATTGTTTTGTGAAGCATGAGTGTAACTCAAACATAGAAACCCTCAATTAGCTAGTCACTGCGCTAGTTGAGCCAAAAATAAAAAAATAAAATAAAAAATATAAGTATATTATGGCCCATTTGTGTGTAAATATTTTATTGTATATAGGGCCTAAATAAAATGATTTTTCATAATTATTTTGGTATTTATTTAAATATTTATACTTAGGTGTGTGTTATTTATACTTCATCTTTTTATGGTAGACTTATAATGAGAGAGATTTATTTTGACCCCTTTATATTTTTTCCACCTATATTATTTATATTTGACATATACATATTTTTTAGACCCCTCAATATTTGATTTTCTTAGTTGTACTGTTCATTTATATCATGATCTCAACAATATCTTCAATTATAGACGTACCAAATAAGGTCAAGGGTATGTGGAATGCATGCATGCACCATGGGGAGCTCAGTCTTGGAGGTATTCAAAAGAATCATCCAAAGAAAGATCTCACAAGGACCTTGTGCAGTGGAAAAAATAGCCGGTTTTGCTGAATTTTTAAAGATCACATGCTCCTCAAATTTGAAAAGGTGATACAAACAAAAGTTGTAGCTCGTGAGCTGAACTTTCACCTCAAAGTTTTTCATATTTTTTTGAGCTACGAGCTGTGAGATATGATTTTATTGGTGGACCCCAGTTTGCCCATGCTATGCAGCCACACTCCCTCTTCCACTTTATCGTTTTTCTCTTCACACACACTCCTCCCTCTCCTTCCCACTCCCAAACCTGCAACTCCTATGTCCTAATTCACCCTCTTCACCATTGCCACATCTCTCACACCTCCATAGCCTTCATCCTCCATTTCTACACCCTATGTGTCCCCCTTTCTCTCTACATATGTGTCCATATTACCATACTCTATTCATCTTTGTAAATAACTTCAAAAATCAGCAAAAATCCAAGGATAACCTCTGCAAATGAAGGCTTTATCATGAATTTTCCAAGGTTCGAAGATAACATAGCTTCATCGACACGCGCTACTTCGCCATGCTGATCGCTTCTTCTACCGGTGCTGTAAAGAGGTGAATGTCAACTTCTCCAAAGCTTCAACCTCTCTTTACAAGCTCATCCCTTCTCTAACCTTTCCCATCATATATCTCACCATTTGGTGAATGATTTTGTAAATATTTTTTAGTGATAATTACTAACTACTAACCACTAACCTTATTGTAAAATGCACCCTCTACTAGAGTAGGCACTCCCAAATTATTCACTCAATCCTCTCTCCCATCATCCTCAATAATTCTCTTCCCTTGAGCCCACATCCATGTGACTCAAAGGACAAGAGAGACCCACCCTCATTAAAATAAAGAAATAAAAAAAATGCATAACTGTTTTTTCCTTCAAATAAACTTGATTAGGCCTAATCCTAATCGGGGCTTCCAAAACCTATAAATAGAGCCCTTCTCTCCCTTGTAAACCACACGATCACACTACACAACACCATTCTCAACACATAACACACCACTCTTCAAGCCTAGTTGTGTAGAGTGTGTGCATTGTGAGTGCTCTATTCCATCACTACATATAGGTGCATGGAGAAGCTTGAAGTTAGTTATGCCATCTAGAGGAGTGGAGTGATACTATACTCTGCAATCACACTTGTAGCCTACTCTTGTCCATAAATAAGATTCATAGTTTTGGGTGCAATTGTATGCTGCAACTACGACTCTTCTCTCCAAATTGACTTGATAAGTTGGCTCATCAGGTGGTTGAAGGTATATTGTCCTTGAAGTTTATTGTGCCATTTCATGCTTGGTGGTTTGAGGGCTTTTTGAATTGTTTTCCTAAAAGGTCAATTGTAAGAGGGTGCTCGGTGAAAGGGCTCCCGTGACCCTAAGACAATTTGTGTATTGGCAACAAGGTCAAGTTTTGTGTTGTCTCTCTATTTCTCATCAAGCTTTGTGTGCATCTAGTCTTTAAGGCTAAGACTGAGTTGCTCAAGTTGATTTGTGCGCTTTACCTCTCTCTGGCGTGGTGAATGTTTGTGTTTTGTGTGTGTGGCTATCTTGCATTCCCCTCTCTTTGTGCGTTTGAGTACAAGGAGATATCACGTGCGTCTTAGTGCGCATCTACAACTAGGTGGTGCCCCTTTTCTTGTTTGGTTTCTGGCTGTGGGTTGTTGTTGTCT
Source organism: Adiantum capillus-veneris (assembly GCF_014529385.1). NCBI lineage: Eukaryota > Viridiplantae > Streptophyta > Polypodiopsida > Polypodiales > Pteridaceae > Adiantum > Adiantum capillus-veneris. Next base: position 35,884,492 of record NC_140934.1, read on the forward strand.
CTGATTGTGCTTGCCACAGTCCCATTTGAGCAGCACAGGAGCCTCGAAGGGTGTTTAGAGGCCCCTCTTCTTGTTGCCCGCCCCGGAGCGCCTCACTACCATGAATTAAGTTTACCAGCTATGCTTACAAAGTAATCTTATAGAAGTGCTCTATCTTATTTCGTAATTCCGCCACTCTCAAATTTTATAGGCCATTTCCATTACATGTTTCACCAAAATCCCTTGATTAGAAAACTCATTATGAATAAAATTTTCCAAGGTGATATCTTGCACTACAAAGGTGATTGTATATATAGAAGCCCGGTTTAGTGGAGTTTTCATGGTACAATTGTTGCTTTATATATATTTTAAGGTTTACAAAGGATACAATAATCAAGCATAACATGTCTTTTTATTTCCTTACTGTTTTATTAACCTCTCTCTCTCTCTCCATCTCTCTCATTATGCACTTGCACACTCGCCATGGCTCTTCTTCCCCACTAACTGCATCCACCATAGGCTTGCAACCCATTTTCACCTACCTCGCTTACCTTAGATGAAAGGGTCGTTGATCTGGGGCTTTGCTGGATAGAATGTGTTTCCTAGGTCATGTTATTTTTGTTAGGCTCACCTACACGATTAGTGTATCGATGGTTGAATGACCTACACGGCTAACACATCGGGGATTTTGCCTTGTCTTTGATTAAACACCTGGTGTTGGGCATCGAAGAGGCATGGCACCTAAAATGGTATGGTTGGTGTTGATACCCTACTACCTACTAGTACTTGGTATCCTTTTAGAGCTTGGTTTCATGAAAGGAGACGAAGCAGTCTCAGCTTATCTCTGGCTCAGGTAGGTTGGAGGTGTTCTGGCTCTCTCGCGGGTAAAGTGAAATTCTCTTTGTCCGTAGTACAGCACAAGTGGATGGGTGTACCGGCCAATCCCTACACGAGGTTCGATGCTCTGCTAGTTATTTTGTCATAAAGTTTTTGATGTTATGGTATACCGAGATTTTGTCATTGCATTAATGTATGGTTTAGTGCTTCATTTAGATGTGGCATTTAAGATTCTATGTTGTCATCCTGTCATCTCTCTATGAACTCTACTTCATCCTCCACTATTATAATGGAAATTGCCTATGAACTTTGAGAGTAGCGGAATTAGGAAATTAGGTGAAGCACTTTTGAGAGATTCTTTGTGAGCAGCGGTTGAACTTAATTGATGGTAGCAACATAAACATGGTACTTAGTTAACTTTGCATGAGCAATACTTTTGCAAGAGAGAGTGTTTAGAGAACATGACAATAGTTGAAGACCAGATTCATATGGAGCCGGTCCCCCCTCCAACAAGCATTTGTATTATAGTTTCGCCCATCAAGAGAGACTTGGTACAATACAATCTTTGTGCTCCTTGTAACTTAGGTGATGCAATGAAGATGGAAAGCTTCATGCATCACAAGCATAACATAAACTTGAAGAAAGAATTAACTATCCCAAGCCTTAGTCCCAAGCACTCCAACACCTTCGAAGGTGGAGAGAGCTAGCGGGGAATGTGGATAGGGAAGAGGAAGAAGAAATATTCCATAGGAGAAAGAAATAGTTCATCACTTATCATCACTCTTCTTGTTAGCATACATAATAGCATAGTAATTAAGATGGAGAAGATGGAAAGCTTAATCATTGAAGCATGGCTCTGGGTTGGATTTGCATTCCATAGCTAAGAGTATTGGTGTAGGCTCTTACTTCTCACAATCTTGGATAAGGAGGTGGAGTTCCTCAACTTTCACCAAGTGAGAATGGCTTTGCAAAATGAGTGTGTGTGTGGAGTATATCCCCCTAGCACCCCCCCCCCTCCTTGCTTTGGGTGAGTGGTGATCTTTCTGCATGTTGCAAGCTCATTGGACCCCTCTCCCCCTAGCCAATCACATGCACCATGCAGTCAAGTACATGGTTAGTCTTTTGACAAGTATCCTACTTACCCCTTAGACAGAGGGCTTGAAAATATCTAGATATTTTCTAGATGGAAGTAGAAGCTCATTGGACCTCTCTTTAGCCCAACCAATAGCATTCAAGCATACCATGTGGTTAAGCTTAGTGAGAGTCTGACATGTGGGCCCATGTTCTCTTTTAGAATTCCCCTAACTTTGAGAAGTTTCTCAAGCAACTTCCTCATTAAGTGTGTAGGTTCTCTTTTTGACTCAAGCATCTTACCCCCCATGCATAGGAAGCTTTGAAGAAACTTCCTCATTAAATGTGATAAGTACCTCAAGTACTTAGTCATCAAGCATGACAAGCACCTTAGGTGGAGTTCCCACCTCAAGCATAGCCCTAGCTTGCTTAAGTTTAGGTCGGGTTCCCACCTCAAGCACACTCCTAGCTTGCTTAAGTTTAGGTCGGGTTCCGATCTCAAGCACAGCCCAAGCTTTCTTAAGGTTCCCACCTCAAGCACAAACCTAGCTTGCTTAAGTTTAGGTTGGGTTCCCACCTCAACCTCATCCCTAGTTTGCTAAAGGTCAAAGGACTTTTAACACTAACCATCGGAGGTCTTTAGTGAAGCTAACCCTAAGGTCTTTTAAGCTTCATTAGTTAACCTTGCTCTTCGACAGACCATCTCTCATTTGGGCCCCTTTACCATTGGCCCTGTGTTGAGATAGATCCATAAGAACATGTCTATATTCTAACCCTTGTTCCCGTTTATTATCCCATATTAAATGATCAGTTTAATGAAAGAGAAATTGACTACGGGACCAGTTTTGACTTTGCCGGACTTGCAGAAGTCATTTGAAGTATATTGTGATGCTTGTGGTCGTAGTTTGAGTGCGGTCTTAATGCAAGAAGGCCAAGTCATTGCTTATGAGAGCCGATTGTTCTCAAGGCCGGAATTGACAACACAGATTTATGAGAAAGAGTTTTTGGCGGTTATCCATGATCTTACTTAGTGGCGGCATAACCTCTCTCTTGAAAATCATTTGGGTTGGTTAGATATTAGATATTTAATGACATTACCTCTCTCTTGAAATCATAGTCGTCCTCGACTATGAGGTAAAAGAGATAAAGTCATAGTCATTAGTCAATTTGTGTTAGCGGGTAGAGGATACCTTTTTACTCTACGACATCATTCCAAGATGGATGACTAATCCATTTGGTGCTTGGGAGACATAGATGCCGCAAGCATGTCTGCTCTTTAGTCCATTTCATCCTCCCAAGTAGAGTGACAAATTCTACATTGTGTTTGAGAGACTTCGTCATCCCAAACATGATTCTTAGTATGCATACTACTTAAATTTGTGCACAATAAAGAGAGAATTAGTCCTATAGGACAAAAACATTGATCTTTTAAAAGAAACATGTACATTTGGTTACTCTAATGTACCATTGTCAGCGTTGACAAGGTTCATAATATCTGTTGGCGGATACGCTGCGACGGACGTTAGCACAGCGAGAACTTACCTAGCAAGATTTGTCAGCTAATGACAAAGCTCGACCTGCAGGCGCGTGGAAGCAAGCATAGGGCGTCAACCTACACTCGACTCACTCAACTAATTCCTACAGAGGGCTCTACCCAATGTCTAAGATACAGCCTTCAGGAGTGCATAAGTAAAGGTTTCCTACAACGCTTCCAAGAGCCAAATACCCATCAAACGGTCTCGAAACGCCACAGAACTTGAAGGAGACCCTACTAACACCAATAGGTCGCTCTCCCTAAGGTCCATGAACCAAAATCCCAACCTTAAACACCTGGTGCAATATCACATAGGATGTCTGGTCGAAATTGTAGGTCGTCGTTTTGAAAACTAAAGTGCCTAATGTGTAGCTCTACTCAATGCAAACGTGTGGATATGCTGAAATGCAAAAACGGATAACATATGCTCACCAAATCACCAGTTGAAGCTCGTAGGTTGAGCCACGAAACCAGACCGTACACCCACAATGTAGGTATCGGCGCGTAGCTCTCGTTGGGGGCAACACGTTGCACTTCTCCACACTCGATTCCGACCATGGTGCACGCGTAGCGTCAAGATGAAACTCTCATTGTCTCTCTCTCGTACACAGTACGCTCACTCACAGACATAAATTTTTTAAAATGACAAAGGTTTTCTATTAAGGTCAAAAAGTTTTATAAATACCTTACAATCTCAAACCCTAATGTTCCAATTTAACCATCTACTCAATCTAAATGTCAAAAATGGGATACAATCCGGAAACTTCTATAAGCCCCAATATTTACAAAGGTGAAATGTCAGTTTTGCTCAATAAAGGAATAATTACAAAAAATAATCTTTCACCGAGCTCCATAGGGTGTGTCCTGTTGCTTTTCAGTCTAGGCTTTCTCTCATCTTGAGAAGTGACTCATATCTCGCATGTTGAGCTAGTAGCGTCGGGCCAAATATGTATGTGCTGACCGTGAAGAAGCCGGTGTAGAAGAATTCTTCAAAGACCTAGAGGTGATACGATGGCAAAAACATGATCCTTTGATACAATGCATGTATCACCTCGTGGGAAGGCTGACCAGACAGATCATATGCACATATGTATGTATATTGAAAGAATAAGATAATGTCTATTGCCTGGCCTGGTTTGAATGCTTCAAAGACTCCCAAAAGTTTTTTACATATCTTTCTCATCATGATGCAAGATAGGTCAGGTGAGCCAATGAGATATTTGATGGCGCTCGTTAGGGTTTTCACCATGTATTGGTCACTTATTCTCTCCCCTGTCTTCAAGCCTAGCAGCTTCGGGTAATTTAGCCAAGTAGGTTGGCTTCTCTGCAACAGCTCGTGGGCTTTCCATGTCCTCATCCTTGGTAGAGAGCATAAACTGAGGTTATCTCTAATCACTTTAGGTGCCTCTACCAGATGGATTAGATATTGAGGATACTTTGTCAGCCATGCCTTTCTCCACCTTGGCTAAGAGTCCACTATCAGCTTGACTCCTTCATGTTTGGAGATATCTACTTTGTACAATGGCACTGTGGGTTCCTCTTTTATTCATTTTTTAATCGTGGGAGCTTCATATTTTAGCAGAGGATATGGGAGAGAGAGATGTATCCATTCATGCCGAAGGTTGCTGGCATCTATCTTCTGAATCATCATCAACTTAAACACCCTCTGCGCCCACTCCAATGCTTCCCAAGCTGTGTCTTTGACTGTTGCTTCTATGTCCTTTTGCAGCTTCTCTTCTTCTTCTTGTGTCAGATCTTGTGGCTCTTGTGAGGGTCTTAGAAGGATTTCCTCTTGTATGGTGGTGTCCACGGGTTTGACACATTATCTATGTCTATTCCCTCCATGGCTGCTAGCCCAGTGCTAAACTGCTGCTCTTCGGTTTGTTGCTGGCCTCTCAGCTCTTCTATCTACTTCTGAAATGTTTTCTTCTCCTCTTTCACTTGCTCTCCCATGTTTACTAGGAGGTTGTTTAGATCTGCATATATTTTCTCCGCCTCCTCGAGATTTCTCTTGATGGATTCAAGCTCATTCCTTCTGGCCTAATTTTCTTCTTCTAGACGGTTTTGCATGATCAATGACCCCTCGGCCAGAATCAGCCTTTGTCGCTTCTCCAATGTTAACTCCTTTTGGAGATCCTTCATTTGTTCTTCATAAAGCTCATTATCTGAAGAGGTGTGAGCCGAGATAGCAGCTCTCACTATGGTAGGAGATGCTCGCAGCATTTGGATGGTTTGATCTTTGACTTTCATCTGCTCTTTAAGCTCTATTACCTCATCGTGGCTCGCCTCATGCTCTATCTCTGCCTTTTCCTTGGCATTTCTCAATGTTTCCACATCCTTGGATTCTTCAACAAGTTGTAGGGTTAGGTTGTCCCTTTTCCTCTCTGCATTTGTCAATGACTTGTTGGTTTTTCTGTATTCTTCTTCAGCTCTTTGAAGTCTTTGATATGCTGTCTGATTTTCCCATTCCATCTTCTGGCATCTTTGTAATGACGTGGCTAGACTGGCTTGCAACTCTGCTTCTTTCTCTATATGCTCTTGGCTTTGTTTTTGTAATGTGTTGACTTCAAATTTGATAAGAACTTCATTGGCTTTTAGATTGTCAATCTCACTTTCCGTGGCCACTGATCTTGCCCTGAGCCCGGTTAGCTTGCGCATCATCACATCCCAGTCATTGGTAGGTGGATGTACATTAGGAAAAATATGGACCCTCCTTGGGCCTTTTTGATTAGTGAAGGCTTAAGCGAGAACCAATGAGAGGGCTCTTGGGATATCACCTAGAGGGGGAGGAATGGTAGGGGTGCAACCTAATTGTCTCCCTCTTCAATGCTTGGTTCTTAGAGAGAGGTGGGGGGGGGGGGGGGGGGGGGGGGATAATAGGGGGAAAGAGGTGTCATAAAAGAGGGAGGGACCCCCCAAAAGAAAAAATGCGCAGGCTTAAAAACTCTAAAAATTGTTTTTTTTTTAAAGTGTCAAAATTGACTCATTTGCCTCCAAAACTGTCCCAAAACATAAACTAACTTCAAAAAGTCAATTTCCCCTCCTAAAATTCACTTTTCTCTCCCTCCCTCACTACTTTTTCTCTCCCACACTCTCCCTCTTCTCCCTCCTCCCATTATCTCTCTACAGTCAAGGCAGCCATAGCCAAAAGATTTCCACCACTCTCTTCCTCTCTCCATAGCTCCCTCTTCTCTCACACCTCCATCAACCCTCTACAGTACCACACCCCATAGCCCACAACTCCACTATCCTCTCGACCTCTCACTCCTCCCCTCTTTCTCTATCTCCACTGTCAAATCCACCATAGCCACCATAGGCAGCTCACCTCACCCTCCCCTGAGCTCCTCATTCTCTCTCCACATTACCCACACACAATAGCCCACATCCTTGCCCACTTCTCTCCCTCACCTTCCTCCCACCCATTTCCAATCCCTTCCTAAGCCCAACTTCCCAAGCATGTCCATCCCTAACACGCATAGACGGCCCAAACCAGAGATACAAGAGATTGTGTTGCACAACACAAAAAGTTTAGAGAGGGGATGGATCCCACAGGTATTCAAGAAGGGTTCATGGGTCTACATGCAACCGTCCAGTGTTGGACCTCATCGCGTACAATGTTGAGGCGTATTGGAACTCCATTGGAAGGGAAGACTATTGGCATTCAAAGAAACCAAGTTCGGAATGGTGGCCATCGTGCAACATGTGTACAGTGCAACTGAGATCCACCTGAAGAGAGCTTCAACTCAATTTGCACCTCATTGTAAGTCCTCATGGTTTAGCTATCCCATGCATATATCATGTTTACGTACATGCGATCATTATGTTTGACTAAGGGCATTTGTAAAGATGTTTTTCCATCCAGCTTAGTTGAGGAACAACCGCTTAAGTGCCTCTCAGGCATGTTCATGGTTGTGAATGCTCACATTGGGGAGCTTATGTTTCCTAATGTCTCATCGAAAAAACTTACCGAGCAACGAATATTCATGTACTCCCACAAGTACATGGTGCCGAAGTCAAGCCAAAGCTATGGTAGGTTAGAAGTCGTGGAGACACCCTCATTGCAGAGTGCAGAATGGCCAACTCCAGACCATTGGGCCTTGCTTTCTTTCAAGCACAAGGTGCTGCAAGATTTCCAAGGGTCCCTAAAGTTTGTTAAGGCAACCAGATTGGTGGGTCTCAGTTGGCATTGTCCCATTCATTTGTTTGTGCATGCATTCCGCTCTCTGCCGATTGTAGAAACGCCGACAATGTTTGTTTGCAAAGAAGCTGACATAGATGCAATGGAATCCATTCTAGGTGTCAATTGGGGCTATGTTGAGGGTTTACATGATGGTGACCATTACAAGTGCAATGTGTCCCCCACAAAGCTTTGCCTTTGATATTTGAAGGCAAGGTGCACCTTGTATGCACGGTTTAGCTACGAAAGGTGGATGCACAAACGTGGCAAATGGATACCCTTGCAGCTGATAGCCGAAGAGGTTCAATCCTTTGAAAGTTGTGTCCGCATGCCCAATAATGAGGTGGAGGTGGTTGTAGTGAATCCATATTGGACTCTTGCCAATCTTCGGGAACACTTTGTCATAATGGGATTCGAGGATGTCGGCAATGCAAGTTTCAAACTGGAACAACGCAAGGTCTGCTTTGTGCTTGCTTAGCTACCTTTTCTTAATTTTTGTGGGTATTTGTAATTTGATTGCCCATTTTTTGGTTGTGTAGATTGGAAGGCGGATGGAGGCCACTATGCTTGTTTACAAAGATTGTGGTACAGACGAAGTCATCTTGTCTAAGTGAATTGGCTTGTAACTTTAATCGTTTATATATTGGATATTTTATTAAAGATTTTGAAAATTTTTCAGGTGTTGTACTTGATTTTTTACTTGAGTTTTAAAATTTATTTTTAAAATGCATATTTTTTATTTTTTTCGAGATGGAATATGTCTATATAAGGGGGAACACCTCCTCATTTCACCATTTTCATCCCAGCATTGCAGAGAGACCTAGCATACCCAATCACGCAAAGAGAATACATGGCTGCTACTAGTGCTTTAGATGCATTCCTTACTAAGGCTGGGCATTCAAATCGCCCTGAGCTTCAAGCATTTTTCACAACCCAACCCGATTTGGAAACCACCTTGACCCTCCACTCTCAATCTCTTGAGCACATTACTTCATACATTTCCACGTGCATGGGGAGACTCATTGTTGAGTTACCAAACTGGCAAGGGAAATGGGTCCCTAAGGGACTTCTGCACCACATCTACCAAGGGGACATGCCATTTCATCAGCGGCTTGCACGCTTTGCCACCATAGCACAACCCGCTGGACAATATGTGCGGTTTGAAGTTGATGATGTGCGAGCAATGCGTAAGGGAAGGATCGGAAACACTTTTTCTCTGTCGAGGCCATAATGATCTTCCTCCTTCACAAGTGCCCAGCAGGCCCTGACGTAGTGCTACCACACTTGCAGATCGGCGGGGTACTGGCTGATGTGAAGGACCCCAAGCCCTCGGCCATTGACACATCCGCAAAGGAGAGGACGCTTGTCTTGAACTACCCTGTAGGGATTTAAGGCCTCTTGGAGGCCTCTCCATCTGTCAGTTCATCCTCGGGACCGCCAGAAGGAACCAACACTCTGGATGCCATCCCTGAGGTAGAGATTACCCGCTTCTCCTCCATTGTGGTGGGTGGGGAGGAGTTTGTGTTTATGCACGATCTGGAGAAATCCTTTGAGATTTGCATGGATGAGTGTTTTTCCATCCTTGATGCCCATGGAAAGTTTGAGATTGATACCACCACCTCCCATGACGATGATCTCCTACTGTCCACGGGGAATACTTTGGCGGACACAATGGCGATCGCACAAGCCAAGGTGGCAGCGGCCGGGCAGGCCAAGGTCTCTAAGGAGGAGTTTGCATCCGTGCAAGCCATGTGTTTGGCTAAACGAGCAAGAGTGGATTCACCATCACCTCCTACAACACCTGTTTTGCTTGATCCAAAGGGGATGTCAAGGGTGGATCTATACTTGCACCCAGATGCTAATGAGGAGGATCGTAGAAAAGAGGTATAGATGCTCACTTACATTTGATTGTTACAAATGATTTTTTTAATATTATATCATAATTCTCTGCCATATTTCTCACAAACCTATGTTTTGCAGGATGTTTTGGAGGTTAACGCCTGGGCGCAACGGTCAGGCGGGAGGAGGACGCCGTTCGGACCTCAAGCGGCACTTGCTCACTACCTCGGCACACTTCCGACTGGTGTTGTGCTGTTTGTGCATGCCGAATACTCTCCCAATGGTCACTACAACATTTTTGCTCTCCGTTCACTCTCCAAGGCGTTGTGCTTAACAACCCTTGCCCAATCGGCCAACCTTGTAGTGCTTGTAAAGAAAGATTTTGCAATATCCACTTTCGGCGTTAACTTTCGCGGGCGCCTTATCGCCCATGTCGGCATGAACCAAGCTGTAGGGGTTAACGACACCCAAGAAATCACAACCACTTTACTAAACAGGGAGCCACCCCAAAAGGCCAAGCACCAGAAAATTGTAAATCGAAAGATCCTAAAGCAAAAGCCGGATATCATGTAAAGCATTGATTTTTTTAATGAAACTACTTTTTGGTGTCTACGACTCTCTTACTTGCAAGTTTTTGAATTTGTTATATGTTTGGCTTCCATTGTGTATGAGAAGCACCATAATTTTTGATATGACTACTAAAGGTTTTGGCAGGCCTTAAAATTATTAATATGCATACTTTGTTATATGTTAGGCTTCCAAAGTTATTGATTTGCCTAGTGAAGGGCTTGGAAGGCCCCAAAATGGGCTGCCACAAGGGCGCGCATTTGGGCCTTCCATCAGCAAATGAAAGGGGCAAATGCGCGCCCTTGTGGCAACTCATTTTGGAGCATGTAAAACCCATTTAGGAGCATACCCAGGTGCATTACATGTGCAAAACCCAAAGACAAGAGATAAACATGTTTTGGCAACTCATTTAACGTAATCTCAAGCCCATTTTGGACTAGACCCAGATACTTAAATTTGTAACACCAAATCACAAGAGGAAACCATGTGGAAGCTCATTTTGGAGCATAGGGCTAGATCCTTTACAGTTGCAATAACCATCCTTCAAAATTTCTATGCTACATGGACTAAGGGGGGATGATTTCTAGATGCATCTATGCTAATTGAAGCATTGAAGCAAATGAAATATCCTTATTGCTTGCTGAAATTTTTTGGAAACCATTGGAAAGGGCTTGGAATGCCCTAGAAAAGGCTTCCACAAGGGCGCGCATTTTGTCCATCCATATGCCTCTGGAAGCCCCAAATGTGCGCCCTTGTGGCAACCACTTTGGGGGCATTCCAAGCCATTTTTAAGACTTTCTAGATGATTTTTCAATGCAGTAGTGAGTTTTCCCTTGCTTCAATGCTTCACATAGCATGGATGCATCAGGAAGTGCATGCCCCACTTAGCCAAGGTGCTTAACATAGGCAAGTTTTCACAATAACAAGCTAATGGCTACATACATACAAAACAAGGTAGACAAAACATGGTCCAATGCTACATCGCATGGTACATAATTAAAGCAATACAATGCGCAGTGGGGTATACAATCAAAAGACGCTTATATTCAAATTCTTCCCAATCTTGGAAGTTTTGTAAATACAAAAAGGTTTGATGCCTAATTACAAGCTATTTCTCATGGCGCAAACGGCAGGCAAGCTGCATATCCTTGGGCATAATGGTTACACGCTTTGCATGGATGGCACATAGGTTCCAATCCTCGAATATGCTAGTTAGATATTTCTCTGCTGCCTCTTGGACTGCCTCTATGGCCATGGCGCCCATCCGAAACTGAGTGTTGTACAATTACAACACCTCCTTGCATAGCCTTACAGAAGGGGCCCTCCGAATCAAGAGCTCGGTGCTCTTCTGATAGTGGCGAATCTCCGCAAAAGCACGGCTGCGCTTTTGCACCTTCTAAGGTTGACGGGGAGGTGCATTTGTTGCATGAGTTGGGACAACTTCCTTCCTCTTCTTGTAGAAAATGCTCTTTCTCTTTTTTGGCCGCACAAGCACTTCCAACACCCACTCTCCATCTAATTCGTGCTCTTCACTATTGAGCGGATGTGATGGTGTAGGTCCACTCCCTTTAGGGAGTGTGTTACCCCCAATAGACATGTGAGCCTCATAAGTTTGTATTTTGATGCCAACCCATGGGGGATCTCTATCCGTTTGCATCTCTTCGGAGCCTTCTGACGGCTGCTTTTGGTTGTTTGTTTCTTTGCCTTGGTTGCTTGCATCCTCCCTCTTGCCATCAGAATCGTTGGAGTCTGATGAATAGACAACAAGACGATGCTTCCTTCTCTCTTTTGCTGCTGTAGAGGACTGGCCATGCTGATTTGAAGCTCTAGCTTCTTCTGTGTGGACCTCACCTTGAGCTTGTGAAGTTCCAGCTTCTGTTGCTGTACCTTTGAGTCGTTGGCCATCCGGCCCCTCTGGATATGCAATCCTTGCTATTTGTTTTGTTCTTGCCAAGGTAGCACCTAGTAGGGAAAATGACAAAATGAGTGCCTTCAACCTTTAGATAGGGTTTTTTGGGATTTGGGCCCTTTCACACTATGCGGCCAATTAAGTGAAACTCAAATAAACCAATTAAATTTAACAATTAAACCTGGATCATGAGGATGAATGACGCAACGCCCAAACGCTGCCTTTTCCATACTTAGTTGCATGCCAAGCTTCATGGCCCAGGGACGCTCGCGAGCGTTTCCACTTCTCGGATGCTGCAGTACGGGAGGCATTGCGTAACTGCTTTGCTAACATCGACTCTCTTGCTTTCTGAATAGTGCGAGTTCTCCCAAAGGTGTGCCTAAAAAACCAGTTAAACATCTCTTAGAGGTAGTTGGAGTGTGAACCACCACCACCATGCCGAGCATTCTTGAAGTAGACTCCTTTTGCTCAATAGTGGGACTTCTCCATGCCTTGTGTACTCCATATATCAAGCGAACCATAGTGGTCCATGAATTATGCACCATGCGCATAGAGAATGTGCTAAAACAACCGAAAAGGAGATAAGCCAACAGAAAAGTTGCATTTTCAAACATTGCATATGTATTAAGTCCGTTAAAACAAACCATGTAGTGTGTAATCTTGCTTTCAGACCATCCGTCCTTAGCGGCCTTTGTGAATTCATAAAGCACCTTCTTGAACTCCTCTCGCTGCTCAACGGTGGTGCTTGAAAGATGCATCAATTGCACAACCTTTTGAAAGGATGACCATACTAACTTGCGTTGGTTAGCAACCTCCACATTGGGATCTTTGTCTGTCATTCATGAACACAAATCTTTCCACAACTCCCACCGCTTCTCACTTGCTAGATCGACACTTGCCTTGGATACGTGCATTGGATACTTTGACATCTTCTTGAAAAATCAACGTGCCTTGGCTCCATTCATGGAAACCTTATGTGCCACCTCATATGTCTTCTCCCTACAAGTCCCTGCTACAATGTTGACCCTTGATCGGTGACATCCAATCTCATTAAGGAGCATCTCCACCCCTTGCAAGGAGTCTTTTGGCCGTTGAAGGGGCTTCATTGTGAAAGCATAATAAATGTGATGCTTTAGGATCCTATCAAATATTCGCATAAACGCATGCAATGTACAAAAGTGAACATTGTCGAGGGAGAAGGGAACTATGGGGTTCCACCCAGAATCTTTACTATCCCTATTAGGCACCTCTAGCATATCACATGAAAGAACCGAATTTTGCCACTCCCTATTTATATGGTCATCATTATCTTCGTCTTGAACTTCCACTTGAGTTGCCCGACTTGTCTTGTGCCCTTTCACACAAAATGGGCAGGGAAGTAAAGAATTTGCACCTTGTTTGCATCCAAGCATGCACTTTATGGTCTTTAGATCACCACCTAAATTACATTCAACATCAAACTCCCTACATCCTGGAACCATGAGCTTCTCACCATTTATTTGAGCTTTAATGACCTTTGTGACCCATGGGATTCTACTAAAAATCCATGCAAGGACTTCATGTGTCTCTTTCGAAACTTCAATTGCACCAAGCCACCATATATCCTTCTCTGATTGCACACTAAAAGAGGGCTTTGTCGCTTCACTCGAACTGCAAGATTGCTTGGCATAATCTAGGGCTTCATTCATAAGCGTGATGCTCATTCTCTCCAGCTTTCTCCCTTTTAAAATTACACACTCATCCAATTTCAGCACAAACACAAGGTTGCCTTAAAGAACTGCCAACAATATAAAGCCTCAGAATGCATGTTATGACACATCATAAATCATGTAGGCAACCCTAAACTAACCTGCATCACTCAAATTGTAGAAAACAGCCATGGACTGCTGCAACCATATCAAGTCCACAAAGATATTTTTGAATTTGGTGTAAACAAACCCTTCGGTCCACAACACACTGTTAAAAATAGAACCGCTTCCCTTCCTGCGGCCCTTCCTTCCTTGTGATTTGCTACGGAGCGGCTGAAGAGGCATCGTGTCTTCAATATACAAGTAGTCCCCTAATCGGTGAACAACATCTTCATTTGACACCCTCTTGGTAATCTCCACTCTGTGAGGAAGTGGGAATAGGTTTTCCGTGACTCCTCGACTTCTTAATGCATCTTTTAACACTTGATGTATTGCTTGATATCCCTTCATACTAATCCCAATAGCACCACAAATATCCTAAACAACTAGATTAGTGACAATATTAGAAAAAGCACCACAAATATCCTGAACATCTAGATTAGTGACAATATTAGAAAAATCACTAAGAACACTCTTAGTGATTGCATCTTTCAAGTGTTTTGCCTCTAGAGCATCAAGCATCCCAATAAAGTCCTCTTTGTTGAAACAAGAACGAAGTAAAGAAGCCCGAGCTGACACATTCTTGCCGCCGCACATTTCTTGGACGAAGTTCCTACTACCCAAAACAAGACTTGAACAACATGAGGGACAGAACATCTTACCTCATAGCTGTCACCCTTTGTTTTCTTGCACCACCACGTGGTGCAAGAGTCTGAATTTCGGACAAATCTCATTTCATCACCCTACCTCCCATGGAAGTACTCTTCATGTTTGAAAGAGTATCCTCAAGCTTTTTAATTACATTTTCCTTGGTTACGATGGTGTTCTTTGCCTGCTCAAGCGCACTAGTAGCTGTTTGCATCTAATCTTGAAGATTGTGGAAACTCCCATTCAACAACTACCAATGATGCAAGTAGATCTCGGACTGCACAATCTCGTGTCTGTTGAGTCTCTTGCAGTAGCCCAACAAACCTTGCTCTCCATTTCCAACGTATTGCAACAATGATGGAATGTTTGTAAAAGGCGGATGGACATTGAGAGAAGGATCCTTTGGATACAAGCATCCGTTTGTCCAGAGATCCACATTCTTCTCCCCTTGAGCGCGGCGTTTGTTGGCTAAAGGTAATCTACCGAAGCATGTCTTCTTTGTCGGAACATACTCTTGAGGTAGGCGTAGGAAAAGCCCCGGAGACCTACCGTGTGAAGAGCTTGCTGGGACATTGGTCACGTCGTCAAGAGGCATTGTAGGATGGAGAGATGAGCTTGAGGATGGAGAGATGAGCTTGAGGATGGAGTGGAGCTGAGATGGAGCGATGGTGTAGGTGCAGCAGCGCAGGTGAAAGTGCAAGGGGGATGGGTGTAGGAGAGGAGCTTCGATTAGGAGGGAAAGTGATCAATTTTGGGGGGAATTTCCTAAAAGTCTTGGAGGGAGTAAAAAAATGCTGAATTATAAGTAATTTAGCTTAAAAATATTTTTTTTCAATATGTATATATGTTGGGGGTACTTTTTAGGGAGAAATAGAGTTTTTTTGAAATTTTTTGAAAAAATCATTTTTTTGACCTCTTTGACCCACGGATTTGATTAGGTGGCATGGGAGAGTTAAGAGGCCACTTACAAGTCGGCCCAAAAGCTAGAGAGAGAAGACCCCCTACCCCCTTACTCTTCAAATGGTTTAACCCCCCCCTTCCCTACTTTTAAATAGTTACCCCCCCCCTTCCCCCTACATTTTTAGGGGTCAAAGGTGGAGGAGACCCTACCAAAATAGCCCCATTCAAAGCCTTTGTCCCCCTTAATCTTGGCAGGCTTCCTTGAAATTAGGAATTCTTACAAGGCCCATGGAGAGTCCATATTTTTTCTTAATGAGGTCCACTGTATCAGTGGCCATCTCTTTTAGTTCTACTAATCGCAGGCTCTGCATCTGTTCCTTGGGCCTTGTGCTTTCCAGCTCAAATGCCACAGTGGCTGCCTCTTCTCGTGAATACCCCGCAGCTAGTAGATCAAGGAATGTTCTGAAATTCTTTTCTTTTGGATCCACCTTTTCCTCTTTCTTCTCATCGTCTTCTTTCTGCTCTTGCTCTTGGCTCTTTCCTTGCTTAGAATCTTCTTGTTCCTCCTCCTTTTGTTGGGTTTGTGGAGGGCTAAGAGGAGGTGGTGATAGCGGTGGGTTGGACTCCCTGCTTGACGGTGGAGTTGGTGGCTTTCTCTTGAAATCCCTGTCCACCTTTGTCTTTATGTCCCTTTCTTGGCCTTCCTGCTCTTCTAGCAGTTGCCGTCGTACTTCGTCCACTTCTTCTTCTGTAAAAGGGACATTTGGAATATTTTCTGTTGTAGCATCTAAAATTTCAAAATTCTTGATGTAGTCTTCAAATCGATCTTTGTGCACCCTTCGGGATGATCCCGACATGGCTTCTAGTGAGGGCTTCCACAGCTCGCTTAGATCTCCCTTGAGGGCTCTTTCGGCTCTGAAGCTTTCCATTAGCCGCTCTAGCCGCGCGGTTTTTTGTGATTTGGTTTCTTTGATCGGCACTTGTGCACTTTACTTCTTTCCTTTCTTCGACTCCGGTGGGTCTTCTAACACGGTCTCTAACCGACACTTTAAACGTGTTGCTACTCTGTGTGCCCTTGGAGGCTCTTCTTCTTTATCTTCTTTGAGCTTTAGCCAGTCATTCTGTGATGGAGGGTCAGGCCATTTTCCCTTGGCATGTAGTTCTCCATAGACCACTTTTGTTATCAGCTCACCCGACACAATGTAGGTGGGATTCTTGTTGCCCATCTTCACCAAGTTGTCATGGATATAAGCAGCATAATTTATCACCTTTGGCTTGCTCTTTTTCATTTCCCAGGTGAAGGTGGTAGCAATGGCTCCAAGCGGCACTCTGTACTTTTGTGGCCGCTTTGTACACATGTGGAAGTACTGGGTTGTAGAGCTGGCTCATGATAGCCACTTTAGGGTTTGCAATATTTTCAAAAGTGTAGTTGTTCTTCTTTTCGGAGTACACCTTGACTTCATCTCTTCTCTTGGTCACACTATCTCCTTTGTTGGAGATGTCTAGTGCAACTGCCACCACCCTCTCTGTGATGATAATCATAGTGTCTGGCTTGCCTTGTAGATCAGTGACCTCGGCCACTCCATCTTCTTTGATAGTGGTTACAAACTCCCAGACTCGTTTGATGTCAATCCCCGCTGCCAAAGCTTCAAAGTAGTTATGAAGATCTATATTCTCTAGGTAATATCCCATCTTGCTTCTCAAAAACTCATTCAGCTCCCGTGATATCATGGGTAGCTCTACTGCATTTCCTTCAGGATCTTTGAGCACGCCTTGGTAGATCTTCAAATGATTTGACTCTAGCAAATCATCCTAGCAAATCAAAAAGTGCATTTCTGGACAGATTCAGGCTTTTTGGCTTACAAATTGGTAGGATGTCCTCAACAGGTGGAAAATGATATTCAAATGGGTTTTGAAATTTTGATATATGAGCTTCTTGCCACCATGTTAATGGCCCCTTGAATCATTTCTTGCACAGTAAGTCAAAATCATGATTTACTTGTGAAATTGGTTCTGTGGGTAGCTCTTGGCATGTGGAACATGGCACTGCTCTTGGATTTTTAATTTGGACAAGAATTGGTGTTGTTTAAGAGCATGTGTAGTGTTTTTAGGCTCAAAAATTGCATCTTGGAGGTGTTGGGGGCCAAAAGAGATGGGAATGGCTTGAAACTTGATATATGAGCTCGTGAAGGGGTTAATAAAGAGATCTGGAGTTGAAAAATACCATCTGGGGGCCAAAAATGTCATTTAGACATCCTACGTGTAGCGATGTCTATTTCATCATTTTTTACATGTGACCACACGGATAGCTTGGCAATGTGCTCATGAGTGTATTGTGCAAGTTTATGTGATTTGGACAAGTTTTGGTAGGTCTATGGCCCATTAATACCTCTATGCCCTAAGTTTGCGTTTTTTGATGCACATGAGGTCAATTTCTGTCCAAATGTGATGAAACTTGGTGGCTAGCTTGTACAGGCTATCTAGAAGCTGTGTGTGATGAGAAATGTTAGGTTTGGTGCCCAGATTTGGCCTTGAGACATCCTACATGTAGGATGTCTCCTGATGAAATTTTTGTTGGAGGTGCTACTGGTGCCTGCCCTGAGCCCCCCTGAGTCCCTTTTAAGAATTACTTCAACAAAAAAGTCAAATTGATAGAAAGAAACTCCTTGTGTGGATTTCAGAGCCTTCGAGCCGTTTTTTGACTTTTGGAGTACTTTTTGGCGATGAAATTTCTTGATGTTGGTCTCCATAGCTTCCCGATCCCTTGAGGATCCTTGCCATATGGTTTTTGTCGACATTGGCTTCACTGGAGCTCTACTTGGCAATTTGTCGCTTTGAAAGCACCCGTGGTTGCGTTTTCATGTCTTTGATGACTTGTGGTGGTCTAACACCATAGGACTTGGTTGTTGATGGTTTAGGAAAGCCGCTCGTGAAGTTAGGTGACAAACGGACATGCGGTTTGTCCGTGAGAGCTATTTAACGCTTTGTGTGTCTGATGCCGTTTCTAAATTTTAGTGCCGCTTCAGGTCACTATATGGCCATGTGGGCTATATAGACTTGTCGAGCATGTTGAGATTCCTACCCATGAGTTTTGGTAGCATTTGGGCGCCTTTTCGCCAATTTCCCATTTGGTGGCCTCTTGCGGAGCTCTAGGAATTAGGGTTTTTCCCGATGGTTTTCTACTGCTTTTGTTCATCCAAAACTGGTCTCCTATGCTAGGTTAAGCCTCCGATGAAGTCTCATTGCTTTTGGGTTAGCCGTTAGGTGGTCACTTCTACCTGTAGGTCTCTACTGCCCTCTTCTCGTGTGAACCCTACGCTAGTTTTTGCGACAAAACAACAAACATCCGCGAAAAGCTCAAGGTGGTGAGCCTACCTCTCATGTCTGGAGTCTGTTGGGTAGTCGTGCGCATCATGGAAGCTGCTAGAAGTCTTGTTTGCTCTAGGTGGCAGGAGCTCTCTCTCAAAAGGGAATAGTAGAAATGAGCTTAAAATGAAGTGAAAATTTCTTATAATGGGGCGCCCCAAACCACTTTCCATGAAATTTGACATGTGCTCCCAACTTCTTGCGAGATGCGGTTTAGGCTCAAAAAATTTGACGTTTCCATCAGAATCTGGCCAAAACACACTTTCTGCTCCATTCACATAATTGCACCCCCATTGTACCATAGGTTTTCCTATAGTCACTGATCATCCCCATATTTTTCGTTTTTCATTAGGACCGTTTTTCACCTGCTTTTTGTATTTTTGAAGTTTTTCTGCTGAAAATTAGTAAATTTATAAGAAAAATAGCAAATTAAATCCAAAAAAATCCCTAAAAATCATAATAAATCAAAAAAATCACCGCAAAACACTATATACACTCACATGCAATTTTTATGGATAAATTTCTTTCCGTTTTTTCAATATTTTTTCCGAGAAATGGCTATTTTTACTTATATACACACACCTAGGGGCTTGATTTGGCGTTTGGCCCCATATACTTGTCTATTCATGCTGTTTAAGGGCATATGTACTTGGGTTAGTCCAAAAAAATTTCGCAATCAAACGACAACCCTTAAAAATAGTCGAAAAGCATGTCCTTTTTTGCTCTTTCTGCCTGCATTGGGTCCGAATTTGAGAATGCCTCCCCCCCCCCCCCTAGCCGAAGTCCTCCCGGACGACAAGGTATCGCCTCGGAGTATGTTTCGTGCATGGGTTAAAAAAAATTATGCTAATGCTTGGCCGTGTAATGTGGCCCTATATGATGCATACTCGGTCAATGCATGGAAAAATTAATGATGTGCAAGAGGAGGGTATAAACAAGATGCTTATTGGCATTTTCCATCGAGGTTTCCTGTTTGTTGTTGATTTGGTCGGCAAATTTTCTTTGCAAAGTAAAAGTTGTAACTCTACCACTCTTTGTTTCATCGTCTTTCTTGCAAAAGTTTCTTGTTTTGTCTCTATTGTCGATATGGCCATAGTCATCTCCTTGGAGACAATTATCGTGTCAGAAATGGCCATAGTCTTTATCTCTTTTGCTTTCCATTTGTAGCTTTGCTTTAGTGGTTTGTGTAGGTTTATTGCTACTTCCACGGTTGTCATGGTGTTGCTTCTAATTGGCACCCACATAGATTTGTTTGTTAGTTTCATATGTAGTGTGTGTCTGTATGCCGATGTTGCTTGTAGTGAAGGGAGTTTCTTTTGTTTTGGTTTCAGGATCCAAATGCAAGTCGCACTTAAGTTGTTACTGAGCATTCTTTTGGGGATCCATATCTCTTTTATTCCTTTGATTTTTAGTTGAACTGGCTGCTTCTGTTGACTTCTTCTGTTGTATTGTGGTTTGTCTTCCATGTCACCTCTATCCTTCCTCACCCATACTTGTCTTTCGCGTGTTGCTAACCTGGATGTTTTCACTACAATCTATGTTGTTTTATGCTTGTAGTGAACATGGTTGGCAGTTCCCTGTTTGTTAGACATGGGTATCGTGTTGTTCTTTAGTGGAACCCATCATTTTTGTTCCTTATCCAATGATTGTGTTGATGGTAGCTGGTTCTCTTCTGGGGTTGTTGAGCAAAGGTTACCACCTGTTGTTCTTGTGCATGCTGAATCTTGACTGCATCCACATTCCAATCTATCTGCACATTGTACTCTTTTTGCCAAGGTTGTCCCAACAACATGGGGTGTTGTGTGCTTTCATCCACGACCACATAAAACTTGTTTGGGTAAATATATTGATGTACTTGTACATGCAATATAGTCCAGCCCACTGTTTTCAGCGAGTGTGATGTACTACTTTCCAGCACTTGTGGAGTAGGATGTACTTGACCTTTGGGCTTGAACAGTTTGTATAATCTGGAAGAGATTAGATTTTCTTGAGCTCCAGAATCAAGCAATGCCATCGATTCAACTTGATTGCTACCCACTTTGACTGCAATTATTGGCTCCACTGTGTCTTCATCAAAATTCGTTAGTCGAATGGCATTTATTCGCAAAGGTGATCCACATTGTTGTTGTTGTTGTTGTTGTAAAAGCCGTCTTTTTGCAATCTGTTCTTTTGCTTCTGCTTGGGCTTCTTCCCGTACCCTCTGTTTCTCCTTTATCCGTTGTTTTTATTGATGGATTTGCTGAAGCATGTCCTGTGTTAGTGGTAAATTATATTTTTTTAATCGACACCCACTAATCCAATTTGGCATTTCTTCACCTCCTAATGTAGCAAGCTTGACAGCTCCACTTTGTGATAAGTCACTAATCACAAAGGGTCCCGTCCCTCATTTTTTAAGTTTCTTGGCATGTTGTTTCAAGGTATAAACAAGTACATAATCACCTGTTTTGAACTCTTTCGTGCACACATGCTTGTCAAAAAAATCTTTTTGTCTTCTCTTTTTAGCATAGATCGAAGCTACAGCTCTCAAGCGAAGTTCATCGAGCTTTTCAAGATCATCTATTCTTGAAGAGAGATCATGCCCTGTCCCTTCTAAGCGTTTTGCTACTCGTAGAGTTGGAATAAAAACTCTGGATAATATAGCATTTAGGCCAAACACCATGTTGTATGGTTTTGTTTCTATTGACGTTTTGTATGCAGCCTACACTGTATGCCCATAGTGTTGAGTATAACTGCTGATCCCAGTCTGTTCTTGACTCTGATACAATTTTAGTCAAAACAGTGCATAGTGTTTTATTTGTGGCCTCAGCTTGTCCATTTTCCTGTGGATGATATGGAGCAGATTTTCTATGTATGACCATGAATTCCTCTAGTAGATATTCAATGACTTCATTAAGAAAATGTGTCCCTCAATCACTGAAAATTGCTATTGGTAATCCCTATCGTACAGAGACATTCTCATACAAAAATTGCGCAGTAGTCCTTGCGTCTGCGTTTTGTGTTGCCTTGGCTTCCGTCCATTTTGTGAGATAGTCCGTAGCCACAATGATATATTGGGTATGGTTGCGATATGCAGGGTGTGAAATAGGCCCCACAAAATCAATGCCCCATTTTGAAAATGCCCTTGCTCCCATCATTGGCCGTAGTGGCATCTCATCTCTCTTTATTGGCACCTTGGTGCGCTGACATACGTCACAACGCTTTACAAACTCCTCGGAATCCATATGAAATGTAGGCCACCATATCCCTCCGATCGGTTAAGACAAATTTTGCCGTCTTATCGCCTGAAAAATGGCCTCCACTTATGC
This sequence comes from Adiantum capillus-veneris, assembly GCF_014529385.1. Lineage (NCBI taxonomy): Eukaryota > Viridiplantae > Streptophyta > Polypodiopsida > Polypodiales > Pteridaceae > Adiantum > Adiantum capillus-veneris. Next base: position 35,906,471 of record NC_140934.1, read on the forward strand.
CTCCATGTGCGTGTTATAGAATCAGCATGTATTCACTTTCACTCGCATAGATTCTAAGTTGATTGTCCTTTCCTTGCTTATAGAGTTGGTTCCCAATTAAATTATAGTCGCGAGCCTCCAGCTCTATAGCCCTTTTTCATTCTTTTGTTATGTTTTCAGGAAATGTCCTTGTGGTTAAGAAATCAATGATATATTGACTCCATGCAGGTACAATGTTTATCTGAAACAATGTCGTGTGACCCACTGGTCGTTTGGCACTACATATAGTACAGTTGTTAACATAAGCATGTGTGTCATCATACATAGTTGGCCAATAAACTCCTAATTGTTTTAGTCTTTGGTGTGTTTTCATTGTTGAACAATGAAATGCACAATCCTGGACGTGCGCTTCTTCAAGATAACACTCGTATTCCTCTAGATTTATACATAATCATAGAATCTGGTCCGATCCTAGATGATATAGTCATTCTTCAATCAACTGGAAGTTTTTTGTTTGTCGAATTGTTTGTTGTTTGGATATGTCTTCCTTGTTATCAAACCTACCTCCAAAGGAAAGAATGCTAACAATTTCCTGAGACCAGACCATTTGGGTATCATTTCAATATTGAAAAGATAAGCATCATGTATGTCATCATCTACTCCTTCAGGAGCCTCCCCCCTTTTGCAGCCTTGAAAGATGATCCGCTTGTAGATGAGTTTTACCCTTTTTGACCACCACTGTGAAATCAAACTCTAGCAATATAATAAACCAGCGTACAATTCTCCCAGTATTGCATGGTTTTATTTACCAGATACAAAAGAGCTTGATGATATGTGAAGAACACAAATTTGTTTGCAAGAAAATAATGCCGAAATTTCTTTACAACATAAATCATTCCTAACCCCTCTCTTTTGGTGGTTGTGTGGTTCTTCTCTGCACTATTTAACTGTCGGCTTGCATAACAAACTAGAAAATCCATTGTTCCATCTCCAGGTTGAGCCAGAATACTCCCGATTGCATATGCAAATGCATCAATGTGAACATGCAATATCTTCTCCCAATCTGGTGCTTTAAGTAAAGGTGCTGATACAAGGTTTTCCTTCAGCTTTTGGAATGAAGTTTCACACTCCTCAGTCCAATCGAAAAAGACTAACAAATGATACAGAGGTTGTGCAATGACTGCATACATATATATGAATCTTCAATAATATCTGCAGTGTCCCATGAAGGATTGCACTTGTTTCGCATTAGTACGCCTGGGCAGGTCTACTATGACTTTGATTTTATCTAGGTCAGTGGTCATGCCATTTCTTGAGACAATATGTCCTAAGATGCCGCCTTGCCTAACCAGAAAAAATGCACTTTTCCGGGTTGAGACAGATTCGATATGTTCTGCATTTCTCAAATACCTTTTCTAAATGGTCAATATGTTCCTCTCGTAGAAGAGAGTGTACACAAAGATCATCCATATATATTTCTAAGAATATTCTCAAGTATTCTTTGAACGCATGCGTCATTAACCTTCGAAAGGTAGCTGGGGCATTGGTTAAGCCAAAATGCATAACTCTATATGCATATATTCCCCATTCTATGGAAAACTCTGTTTTGTGTTGATATTCTATTGCAATTGCTAGTTGGTTATACCCTGAAAACCCATCTAGAAAGGAATAAGCCCATTTCCTAGCCACCCGCTCAAGTACATATTCTCTGATCGGCAAGGGATAATTATCGCTTATGGTGGCTGCATTTACCTTGTTGAGGTTCACACACACTCGCAGCTTTTTGTTCTTTTTGGAGACAACCACAATGGGTGACACCCAACCTTTATGTTCAATTTCATAGATGAATTCAACATCCATCAGCTTGTCAATCTCCTCTTTGATTTGTTTAGTAAATGTGTCATTATACGTATAAGGACGTTGTTTGCTTGGTTTGGCATCTGATTTCAAAGGAATTGTATGTTGGCATATCAATGGATCAACTCCCTTGAGGTCTTTGTAGGACCATGCAAACACATCTTTATACTTCTTGAGAAGTTGTGCTAACTGTTCTTCTTTTTCAGGCTCTAAATCAATTGCAATATAGACCGGCTGATGCTTTTCACCTGGTTCCGCAAGGTCTATCCGTTTTGCATTTTCCGGCCCATCGTAAGATTCCTCGTTTATTCTTTCCCTGATTGGTGGTGTCATTATGATTTTTTTGTCTTCGATGGTGAATTTCGGATAGTGTGATGATGGTACATTCATGTTTCCTTTTTCTAACCCCTCCTTACCATCACTTTCTCCCTCAGTAGTCCATACCTCTCGTAAAGACTGTTTTAGTTCTTGGTATTTGTTTTTACGCTCCAATTTGGTCCACTCTAGGTCTTTTGTTTTTTCTTGTTTTGATTCTTGAGATTTTTTTTATTTTGTTTCTGTTTTGGCTTTCCGTACTTTTTTTATTTCCTCTTGCGTCCGTTCCCTTCGCACTCTCTCGAGAATCTGTCTAATATTTGGTCTTTTACACGATCCTTCGCTTTGACAAGCATTAGATAGTGAGTTTTATCTTTTATCATGGCATCAGTTTCTCTCTCATTTTGTTTTCTACTTGTTTTTTCCTATAGCATTCCTGGCGTCTAGGGTGCCGATTGACAAAATCATAAAACTTCGTATTCGCTGTTTTCTCCCCCCCCGCTCGCTTGAGCTGTCGGAACACTCGTTATCTGCATCGTGCTTTACCTCCAGATGCTCAGAGGAGTTATAAAACTCTTCTTCTTCTGGTGGTTCTACAATCTCATCTCCTCCTAGTATAAGGCTTACCATGTAATAGGGTAGCACATCATAGCCATCCTTATCGCAAAATTTTGTCGTTGGGCATCTTTAGGAAAAAGTTCCAGAATATAATCCTTGTCCTCAATGCCTCTTTCTAAGACGCATTCCTCTCTTTTTAAGCTCCCACAATGTGAAGCTCCGCACATCCATAGCTCCTTTTTTTTCCCTAACCATGCTGGGAGTTCGGACCCTCCCAATGTAGCTGAATCAAACTCTTCCACCAGTGTCTGGTTCACATCTTTGTAACTATGGTCTTTCAGGTGTATTTTGGTCGTAGTGTCTCCATGTCTGAGGTATATGTGATCCTAACCCCAATCTTGGACCATCTTTAATTGTCTCATGAATGGTCTTCCCAAGATGATCTCGTAATTGTTCTTTTTGTCGAAATCGACTATTGCAAATGTATGCTCATACTCAATTCCACACAAGGTGACAATTACTTTTTCTAAGATCCCTAGAGACTTTTTCATGAACCCATCTGCCAATTTCAATTTCATTCTGGTAGCTCTCAAAGCCGGTTTTTCCCATTTTATCTAGATTTCCTTGGTGGCTATAGTGACTCCTGCTCCACTGTCGAGAATAGCTTTGGAAACTACTCCTTGGAATTCTACTGGTAGCGTGGTGTTTCCATCTTCTCCCTTGCAATATTCTCCAACCTTGTTTAAAGGTATCGGTCTAGTGTTTAGTTGAGGCTTGTCCAATTCTCTGATCCCTTCTTGAAGCTTCGAGGTGGGGTCTTTTACTCCAAATGTTTATAAGCGTTTGCCTACTGTGGTCCACATGTTTGGTCGTAACGTCCTCAGGAGTTGGGCTAATGTGATTGCACATGCCACATGGGTAGACAATAACTCAATCAACCTTTGTAAATCCATCACTCTGTTAGAAGAAAGTCTTTGAGATGGGATTGCTCTCACCTCAGACTTGGCTTCATACTCTCCTAGGTAAGAGGGTAGAGTTTTTAGCGAGTCTGGTTGGCTGTGCCCCGAACTAATTGATCCCTGGTCTCCCCCTTGTGAATGCATATCAAGGTTCAATTGTGATCGTGCCTCAAATTCTTCAATAGGAGGTAAGATCTCAGTTTTCTCTTTTCTCGTGCTATTCATGTGGTAACTCACCCTATTAGCTTCGTTGGCATCACGGATTTGCTTCCACAGGTCATCTAAACCATTACAATCCTTACCCATTTCTACCAATGTTTTAGGTTGGAACCCCTCACTTGTCTCATCTGTTGTATTTGGCACTATGATAGGTTCTCTCCTAGACTCAAAGGCATTCGTGAGTCTCTCCTTCATTTCTACTTGTCTCTCTAAATTTGGTTTGATAGGGGTTGGTACTTCATGCCAACTTGTAGGTTTACCAAGCGGGTTTTCTATTGAGGCGGTCCGGGGCGGGCAACAAGAGAGGCGACCTCTAAACACCCCTCAAGGCTCCCGTGCTGCTCAATTGGGGCTGGGGAAACTACAAGCACAACAAAATAGCAAACCCACAACCAAACCCAAACAAGATAGGGGCACCACCTAGTTATGGTATGCGAACTAGGACGCAAGAGAGATTTTGGTACAACCAAGAAGATGCACCACACAACACACACAAGCAACCTCACACCAAGACACACACAAAATGGACCAGAGAGAGATAGATCAAAGGGAAGAAAGAGAGAAAAGGATCTTGCGTAATACCTTATTTGTGACTTGCAAATGGAGATGGTTCGTTATGATGCTATCGTAGAACTTGTACAAAACTCACTCAATGCTTAGTGATTGCTAAACATTGCCAAAACACACACACACACACTGTCTTAGGGTGTGGGAGACCTCTCACCACAATACCCTCTTACAATGGACACAAAATTGGCAATGAAAAACACACTAAAACACTTCCTAAAATCAAGATCAACCGATAAAAACTCAAAATACACAAGTCACCTTGAATTCACCAAACCGTATTGCACAAATGGAAGGACGAAGATTTGAACATTGAATCACGCCTTTGATGCACCAAACCTCAATTTATTGATGATGAAGGAGCATATAAAATAGTGGTTTTGAGATTTGTGGAACTCGCGCTCTCTCACTTGCAATGTGTAGCTTGAAAGATTCTCTCACACCAAGAGTGAATCTCACAAGTGGTTGCTACACCTAAGTCTCTCCTCACACATAGAGTGTTGGGGTGCTATGTGAGATGTTGGAGGTTGTTTTACAAGAAGGAGAGGGGCCTATTTATAGGTTGGAGACCCCTCATTAAGATTATTGGAAATCCTAATTTACAAGCTAACAAATCAGGATTATGATTTTTTTGAACATCAAAACATTGCGGGCCTTCTTTGTCTGCTTGAGTCATGGGTGTGGGCTCAAAAGAGAGCATTATTGATGGTAGATAAGGTGAAAGTAAGTAAGGAGAGAGAGAGAGAGAGAGAGAGAGAGAGAGAGAGAGAGAGAGAGTTTTTATACACATGTCTTGAGGTGAGGTGTCTTTTATAGTTAGGTCAATGGCTATTTTGTGTTAGTATGTTAGTGATTAGTGTTAGTAATCACTAGAAAGTTAATGATATATTTACAATGGGTAGAATGGGGGGAATGGTTGAAGTAAGATGGTTGAATGAAGTGAGAAAATCCTTGTGATGGTGAAGCTTGAAGAAGTTTTGGACTTACTTGTGTAGGTTCTCTAAATGACTATCGATCTTCTTCTTCGTCTTCCCTTCTTTACGCCACCGCCGCCAAGGTTGATATCGTGATGAAAATGGTAATTCCGTTGATGAGATCTCTTGATTTGCAGAGGTTAAGCATGGTACACATGCTGAATGTATGTATATATATAAGGAGTAAGATGGAATTGTACTTTGGAGATAATAGAGAGAGGCATAGAGATGGTGTATGTACATGTGGAGCTTATATGAGAGCTATGGGAGTAAGAGGGGAGGTTAATGGTGAAGAAGGTGAGGGAAACCATTGAAGGTGCAGGTTTGAGTGAGGGATTGAGAGGAATGTGTGTGTGTGTGTGTAGAAGTGTGGAAAGGGTGAGAGAGGACTATGGGCTACTTGTGAGAAAAGTGGGTAGACTCGGGTCCACTCAAAAAATCATAGCTCACCGTGGTGGTCCAAAAATCACCAAAATTTTTGAGGTGATTATTCAGATCTTGGTCCACATTTTCTCTTTTGACCACCGCTCCAAATTCGGAGTGGAGATGGGTGCCAAAGTTCTCACCAAAAAGCCTGTTTTTATGCCTGCAAAGTCTTTTAGTGGCCCCCTCCTTTGTTGAATTTGTAGAATTCATCCAAGATGGAGCCTCTCCTTTGTCATATCATAATACAAAGCATCCAAGTTGCCCTTGACCCATGCATGGAGGAGGATTATTGGTGGATAAAGAAATATATACATGGTGGGACTAGTGTATGAACTATTCATGGACTTTAGCTCAATGAGCACATGGTGTTAGAATAATGAGTAAAAATAATAATAAAAATATGGAGGAATTATGGATATGGAAAGATATTGGAATCATATGATATGGTCCCTCTTTGTATTATTTTGGGTGAAAGAGGAAAAGGTATGCAAGTAAATAATATAATAAACGTGACCAATGAGTAGAAATCAATTTTTTTGTTTTCACGAGGGTGAGGGTGAAAATGTGGGGGTGATTCGTATAAAAGAAAAGATGAGGTTAGAGTATGTACACATTGTCAAAATATACTTATGGTGTAAGAGGATGAAAGAAGGCTTACACAGGTTTAATAAAACACACACCTAAGTATAAATATTTAAATAAAATACCAGAATAATTATAAAAATCCCTATATTTAGGCCATATATATAATTCAATATTTACACACAAATGGGCCATAATATATTTTATTATTTTTATTTTTTTATTTTTTGACTCAACTAGCCCAGTGACTAGTAACTGAGGATTTTAAGAAGATATGGGAAAAGCCCCCTAACTCACACACGTCTATTTACAGTAAAATGGTAGGGATAGCCATAGCGTTTGGGTGAATTTTGTAGGGTGAGGTAGCTCACTATGGCAATTACGGAGAGCCAAAAAACGGCTATCACTATCAAGGATTGGGCTGGTTCAATCATCTTTTGACACATTTCCAACCTCTGTTTTTCTATTTCAGCATATGGATAAGTCATCCATCTTTGCTCTTGGGTTTGGTTGTTTTTGAGTCTGGCTTCGTAAGCTTTTAAAAGTGCGTCTAACTGCTCATTTACCTTTTTTGCCAACACTGATCCTCCTGATCCTGCACTTTTGGATTCTTCTATTTCCTTGGGTGCTATGGTTGCCGCAGTGTGTGAGCTTAGACTAGCTAGATCCTCTAACCGCTCTAATCTATCCTTTGTGTCTTTTAACTCCTCGGATAGAGCCGTTTGCTCTTGTTCTCTCCTGGCTTTCATACGTACCTTTCTAGCTTTCCAAGTGCTTCTCTAATTTTTCCTTTCTGAACTTGGGGCATTGGTTTTTGGATCTTAAATTATGGGTTCATTCGTCATTCTTTGAGCTTGGGCTCGTGTAACTGCCTGAATAGGTATTATTGTCTCGTTTTTTGACCCTCCACTGGAAGGCATTGCTTCCAGCATCTTCAAGGTAGTTTTTTCTCCTTTGCTCAGGTTCTTAGGGAAATCAGGAATCAAATGAGTAATTCCACACTCGGTGCAATATACATTGACTCTAATGATTTCATCATGAGGACAGTCTCTTAGTCAATGGTCTCCACCACACTTGTAGCAGAGTCCCTTAGGTTTTTGAGGTGCTCCTTGAGATCCTCTTTGTTGGTATGCATGTCTCTGTCCGCCCATGCCTCCATTGGATATGAACAAAAATGTTCGTTCATCCAAGCTATATCTTCCTTCTCCTGCTGCTTGTGCAGCTGTTGGTGGTCCTGCGCTTCCTATCATGCTCCATGGTTCTCGCGTTGAGGGTTCTTCCGGTGGATAATGGAAAGGATTTGCAGCATATCCATTGGGATCTTAGTAATATGCATTCATAGGCACCAAAGCCTTCTCTTCTGGTTCGGTTACTGTTGGTGTGTATCTTATGCCAATTGGTTGTAATCCTGGTAGGGGTGGTTGCTGCCCCAATACTGGTTGTGGTCTCTCTACACCTACAGTCCTGGTAGGTTTCTTGCCTGATATCGAGGCATTGGCTAAAGTTGAGGAGATGCTACCTGAGCCTCGGGAGCATAAGGTCGTTCTCTCAAATACCCCTTGTTATAATAACATTCCTCTGTCCCATGGTTTGTCCATTTTTGTTCAATAGCACACCATTTTGGCTGTTTAGCCTGAGGTTTGGTATACAGGTTAATTTTTTTTAGCACTTTCTCCACAAGCTGCTCCTGGCTTACAGCTACTTCTCCATTAGGTGTTGTCTTAGCGGACTTACTTCCACTTTGTTGTGAGGATGAATCATCGTGAAGATCCTTGAATTCACCCTCTTTGTAGACCGCACAATTGTCCACAAGGTAAAGATCCTCCTTAGTTAACTCATTTAACGTCGTGCTCCTCTTCATATGTAAGTCCTTTCTAGAGATCTGCATTCCTTAGTCCTTGAATAAATATAGGCATAAGTCCGGACTGATTTAGCAATTCTTCCACAGGGTAGAATTTAACATATCTTTTTAGCCGTAGGGCTGCCTTTCACACAGATTCCCCGTATTTCTGTTTGAATTTATGGATTTGTGAGACTGTATTATGAGCTAACCCCCTTTGTGATAATTCCTCGATAAACTCATCAAACGCCTCCTCCATAGACTCAAAGTCTCTACGCTCCATAGAGTCAAACCAAGTAGCTGCATCCTTCTCTAGAGTTATTCCAAACCCTACAAATTGGGTAGGAAAGTCTAACACCTCTTCTACTCTAATTACATGCACAAAGGCTGCTACATGATCTCGAGGATATCTGTTTCCCGTGTATTTCTTGTTTACCCATTTTTTCACTTGAGAAGGTCTAGTTCTACGATGGTCTACAAATCTCATCATTGGATCTCCTTGTCCCAATCTATATACCTCCTCTGGCCTTCGGTAGTGGGCAGGTTCCTCTCCCAGTGGTTCTCCTAAGCAGTAATTTCTGACATTTTTGCAAGAGATGGTTCATCTCTGCGAACTCGTTCTATGGGAGGTCTTCCAGTCTCTATTGAACCTTGATTTTTGGCTTACTCTCACCCTGATACCGTGAATAGAGTGGTGGTTCTTATAAATCCCTTAGCCCTTGTGCGATTGGATAACCATCTCAGTTTCAGTCTTGTTCTAATGTTGCACTCTGTCGAAGCCATGCCTGCAATGATGGTTGAGTTGTTGGTTGGTTTTGGTAGTTGAACATCTGTTGTCGGGTACAATGTGAGGTAGCGTCATACTCTTATAAAAATGGATTTGTCGGCTTGCCAGGGGTGTAGGTGGCTCTTCGCATTTCTTTAGGGGCATATGTTGATGCTTCTGGAACTGTTTCCTTTTCTATTTCCTCTGGCAGAATACGTTGGTATTCTTGCCCGTACCTATCAACAAAAACAATATCCTTCCCCATAGCAATTTCATAAGATAATAAGTAAAGAACCTTGTCTTTGCTTAATTAATTTGGATAGGGTTCTTTGCACTGAAAATAGGAGATTATTCCCTCGTTCTCATGCTTGTAAATTCCCACATTCTCATTATAAGTTGAGACCCTGGTTGTTTTCTTATCATACATAAAAAGAGCTCCGGGTCGATCAATGTTTGGTGGCGGTTCTTGAGTTTCTGAAACCATTTTTCCTTTTGCCACGTTATCTCCATATCTATTGTAATCCTCAGGGTTACTAACTATTAGATAGTGGTTCCCCTTTTCGTCTCGGAATCTATCTCCATCATCATAGACTCAAATTATCTCCAGTCTTTGAGCCGGCCTTTCTTCAATACAAATACACTTGCGTCCTCGATAGTTAGAGTAAACTATGACTCCCCTCGAGTTTGTTCCTTCTAAGAAGATTACAGTGAACTTGGAATCATTCAAAGGATTTAGGGAGGTGCTTCCTCCTAGCATTGGTCCTTCATTGGAGAAACCTCCTGGCTGTTGACTACCCATCATGAATAAGGGTTTTTTTTATGAAGTGTCAGTATCACCACCCTCCTTAATGATCAGTGCTAGTGGATCTAGCCTTGTCTGGGTTACACTCTCTTCGGTGGACACTAAGCTACCCTGATCACCTGCCACCTTTTGATCTCTAAGAATGTGTCTTCCTGATCTTAAATTCATCAAACTTAGCTATGAAATTTAACACAAATCCAACCACTCACTTGGAAAAGGATCAGTTTCTGCTCAACTTCTTGCTTTGCTACTGAATATACCTATACACAAGCGTTTAACTTCGGCAATCGAATCAAAGCATTTAACCGCTAGAGGTGGTCTTAGTAATGATTGGTATAACTGGAGGGTTAACCCCAACCACTACTGTATTTTATACACTTCTAATGTTCTGGATTAGGTTTGCTAATCTGGAACTGTACTTCCATCAAATGTTGGTCAATTTACATGAAAAGTCTTAGTTCAGTCTTTGCTCCGTCAATAGGTCAAACAAGGTCCAAATTCACTTCTGAAAGAAGTTCTGGAATTCTTAAGTTAATTGGAACATCATTGTATGTCCTTAGTCAATTTTTCACTTCCCTAAGCCCCAGTAGACATCCTACGCGTAGGATGTCTCCTGCTCTGTTTTGCCTCGTTTTTGCACTATAGACTCCCCTTGATGTGTTGAGTCCACAACTATTTTTACTTTTTGATTTGGACACCTATAAGCTGGTCAATTGATCAGAAATCTGTTCCAACAGCGTGATGTTGGTGTGACCAGTCAAATCAACTCCAATTTGGACCAAAATTGACTAGGAGGCTTGCCTCAGGCTCCCGGGGAGGTCACCTAATAAAAATGTAACCTATCACATGAGTTCAACAAAAGGGTATTTAAAGTTCTTGAAACTTACAAAAATATATATACAAAAGGGAATTACTTTTTAAATTTGAAAAAAACTTACAGATTTTAAAAGAAAAGGGTAGTTTATATTCCTTTAAAAAATCACATATAAGGGGTTTTACAAACATGACTTGAACGCACGTCATATGGTAGTTTTACATATAGTGAACCCCCCGAGCTTAGGCTGTACAATACCCTGCTATGCCTACAATCAGTTTCTGGCTCCAATTTCATGCATTAGACATTCTACGCGTAGCATGTCTAACTGCTTAAAATGATTTCAAATGCAGAGCACAGACTCTCCTTAAGGTGCTGATCACTTTGGTATGCTCAAATCAAGGATTGGAGTGCTAAATCACACAGATGACATCCTACGCATAGGATGTCTTTTTGGCCAGTTTGATCCCATACTTGAGTCACAGCTTCCCCTTGATGTCAGCAACCCAATGCTATGCTTAGATTTTGGTTTGGATTTCAAAAGACCCCAATTTTAGCTGTTCTAGCCCTTTTCAGTCAAAGATGCTAAAGTCTGCTTAGAACCCAATTTTCTCACCCAATTGAGATGAAAACTTCCTCAGACACTCGATTTATCATGCAGATCATGCTCATGCAGCCATCCTATGGTTTTGGTCTTAAAATAATACCTTGGCACAATTTGGATAGGATGTCTGGCAATTTCTATCTAACTGGCCTTATCCTGTCAAGATATGGTCAAATTTCCACTTTCCAGTTGAAAAATAGGGTAAACCCTACCTTCTGAACTCACTGGTCTACTCAAAATTTCAAATTCCTACTAGATCACCCTGTAGACATCCTACGCGTAGGATGTCTCCTGCTTAAAATATAATTTTTTCCTGAGAAATTCTCCTGATGCTCTCCAGCTCTCTCAGAAACACTCACAGCAACTTTTAACTTCACTTCAACTTTCAAACACTCTTTTGCGTCTTTTACAACCTTGTGATGAACCTATCAGCAAGTGTAACATGCATGAAGTGCTCTAGATCATAAATCATGATGTCCTACTTACTCTACTCCTACTCATCATGTGAAATGGTGATAATGGTGTTTTGGTTGCTTCCTTGCCTCTTCGGACTCTCAAGCTCTCCTTTCACCGCTTCTACCACTCGAACTCCTACTCTTTACACCACAACTAATTCCTAAAACTATCTAAGTCTATCTAAGTCGAAGGATCTAGGCGAGACACACGCTCCCTAGACTCCCTCTAATACCTAGAGAGTCCTCCACCCTCTGATCCTATCTAAATGTAAAACGAGACTCTGGCAAGCCAGAGAATCCCTATCCTCAAGGACTAGTCTCGGTCACCTACCTAGGGTTTTCGTCCCGGCAGCGGCGCCAATGTTGGCCGATACGTCGCAACGGACGTCAGCACAGCGAGAACTCACCTAACAAGATTTGTCAGCTAAGGACAAAGCTCGATCCGCAGGCACATGGAATCAAGCATATGGTGTCAACCTACACTCAACCGACTTTCGAGTAATTCCTACAGAGGTCTCTACCCAATGTCTAAGCTACAACCTTCAGGAGTGCATAAGAAGAGGTTTCCTAAATTAACACTTCCAAGATCCAAATACCCATAAAACGGTCTCAAACACCACAGAACTTGAAGGAGACCCTACTAACACCAATAGGTCTCTCTCCCTAACGGCCATAACCAAAATCCCAACCCTAAACACCTGGTGCAAAATCACGTACAATTTCTGGTCGAAATTGTAGGTCGTCATTTTGAAAACTAAAGTGCCTAATGTGTATCTCTACTCAATGCAAATGCATGGATATGCTGAAATGCAAAAAACGGATAAGGTATGCTCACCGAATCACCAGATGAAGCTCGTAAGTCGAGCTCGCAAAACCAGACCGTACATCCACAATGTAGGTATCGGCGCGTAGCTCTCGTCCGGGGCAACACGCTGCAGTTCTCCGCAATCAATTCCGACCACCGGTGCGCGCATAGCGTCAAGATGAAACTCTCACTCTCTCTCGTACACAGTACGCTCACTCACAGACATGTCTTTTTTAAAATGATAAAGGTTTTCTATTAAGGTCAAAAAGTGGTATAAATACCTTAAAATCTCAAACCCTAATGTTCCAATTTAACCATCTACTCAATCTAAATGTCAAAAATGGATACAATCCGGAAACTTCTGTAAGCCCCAATATTTACAAAGGTGAAATGTCGGTTTTTTTCCATAAATGAATAATTACAAAAAATAATCTTCTGCCGAGCTCCATAGGGTGTGTCCCGCTGCTAACACTATCCTTAAGCTGGATTCCTTGCATCCATCTAGCATCTTCAAAAGGATAATTTTTGAACTTAATAAGATACCGTTGGATAATCTTACCATGTCATAGTACCTTGTCTTCATGCCGAAGGATAGCTTCGGGTTGTAGTACCTCTTCTTGATCTTCGATTTAGGAGGGTCTTCAATAATTGGTTCATTTGGAGGCTCTCCTTTGTAGGACTTGAGTAGGATCACATGAAAAGCATTGTGTATGAGCCAATGGTTAGGTAACTTGAGTTGATAAGCCACCTCATTGATTGGCTTCAAAATTTGAAAAGGACCTTAGTATCTTTTTGCTAGTTTAGCATAATACTTTTGATGGCCCGTAGGATTTTTGCCCATCGTTTGCCTCAATCAAGCCTTAGGAAACTTAAGTAAGACCCAATCATTTTCTTTGAACGTTAAGGCCCTTTGTGTGCTTGTCAGTAACAGCTTTTTTCCTTAGTTGGGAGATGGATATAGTTTCCTTAATCTTTTGAAAAGATGTTTGTAGGTCACGGCTATACTCTTCGGTAGCGAAGATCTTCCCATGTACTTTAAGTAGCAAGGGACTTTTAGGTCTTCCCTCTATGATTTCAAAAGGTGATTTTCCCATAGAAGTATGGAACTAGTATTATTATATGCATACTCTATAAGAGGTAAGTACTTTTCCCATTGTGAGCGTTGATCTACTTCTGTGACATAGGTCTTTAGTAGATCAAGAATCGTAAGATTTGCTATCTCACTTTGGCCATCCGTTTGTGGGTGATAGACCGAAGAGAAATTCAATCTTGTATCTAGATTTTTGAAGAGACCTTTCCAGAAATTATTGGTCATTCTAGGATCTCTATATGACACGATGGATGTTGGCAATCCATGATGTTTGAAAATATGTGATATGAAGAGAGTTGACGTTTGGTGTGTCTTAATAGTCTTCTTGACAGGGGTAAAGTGTGCTTGCTTGCTAAACCTGTCGACTATTGTCCATATTCCCATTTTCCCATGGATAGATTTTCGTAATCCAAAGATAAAATCCATGGATATACTCTCCTATGGTGAATTAGGAATTGGCAACGGCTGGAGTAATCCAGGATGCTTCCCTCTATCATACTTGGTCTTTTGGCATACGACAGATTTTGAAACATACTCTTGTATGTCCACTTTCATGGTAGGCCAATAAAAGTATGTCTCTACTCGTGAAGAGTAGGTTGAATGCCTCTATGCCGCGCATAGGGAGGAGCATGGGATTCATACATGACTTTCTCATGAAGGGAGCGGGTAACACATAGCCTATTGCCATGGAGAAGATAACCATCCTGCAAGGTGAATGGTCCTCTTTATTCCCCCAAAGCAAGGGCTGACATTAGTTCTTTAAATTCATGGTCAGTAGCATACTCATCTATCATAGAGAAGATAGATCATTGTGAGTTGCTATTGACACAGCATTAACTTTTGGTCGTCGTGAAACTGCATCAGCCACTTGATTGTGCTTACCAGCAATGTGAGCAATGTGGAAATTAATTTGAGAAAGAAAATTGGCACACCTCATTTGTTTGTCGGAAATCTTTGTTTGCATCAGGAAGTACTTGAGACTTTGATGGTCTGTTCGTAAGATGAATGGAGTCCCCAATAGATAGTGCTTCCATATGTTTAGGGCATGTAGAACAGCTAACAGCTCTTTCTCATAAATGCCTAAGACCCGTTCATCCGTGTTGAGCCTTCGGCTCTCATATGCTATGGCATTACCTTCTTGAATCAAGACTGATCCAAGGCAATCACCATAAGCATCACATTGGACCTCAATGACTTTGAGAGATCTGGAAGCATAAGGACTGGTTGGGAGATAAGCTTCTCTTTGAGCTTGTCAAAAGCACTTTTCTCCTTAGCAGTCCATGAATACTTAATGTTTTTCTTTGTTAAGTCATGTAATGGTCCTGCTATTTGAGAGAATTTTTCTATGAAGCGTCTATACTATGCATACATACCAATAGCTCATGTAGATTCCTTGTATTAGTCCATGCTTTTATTACCTCCAACTTTGATGGATCCATATGGATACCATCTCAAGAGATAATATGACCTAAGTATTGAATCTCTTGAAGGAAAAATCTGTTTTTCTTTTGATTGAGAAAAAGCTTATTCTCCCTTAATGCTTGAAAAATCACTTGGATTCCTCCAAGGAATTGGAGTGAATGATGATATCATCAAAGAACACTCCATTGAATTTGCGGTAGGGTCTAAAACATTTCTCCATTAATCAATTAAATATAGCTAGTGCATTAGTCAATCCAAAAGTCATGACTAGATACTCATAAAGGCCAAACGTTGTACGAAACGCGGTCTTTAGGATATCTTCATCCCCTGGATTTGGAGGTAAGTCCATAGGGATATCATCAATGAGCACATCTTGGAATTCTTTTAGAAAGTTAGACAAGTCTAACTCTTCTTGATTCCTACCATTCACCTTTGATGAAACATTAGGACCTTTTAGGGATTCTTTGACAAAAATCATGTACGCAAAAACTGAGCTTTTCATTGATTTATCAAGGGGGAGAGGATTTACAAGTGGTATAGTACGACCAGAATCATTAGCATCTATATACACATTCTTTCCCCTGTCCTTTCAAGGAACTTCATGTTGGCAACCATGCGGTTGAACCATGGTATCCCTAGGAGACAGGAGATATGAAGAAGTCTTCTTTGTCGACATAGCTTTGGACATGAAGCCTCAACTTCCCAATCAGGGGAGTAACGGAGGCTTGCTGTCCCTTGAAATTGGCATCAGCAGTTACAACATCTTCCATCTAAAAAGCTTGAATGCCCAACTTGGTGGCCAACTCCATTGATATGAAGTTGAGAGTAGAACCAGGGTCAAACAAGATGAAATCATCATGCTCCCTTACCTTTGCCCAAGCATAGGAGAGAGGTGATCCTTTGCAATGAGTATCCTCTTTTGGAGCTTCGATAGTGGGAGCTCTAGGAGTCTCATTGCGAGCATTTCTTTTGGGACGAGAACGATAGCCATGTCCTTGCTCCCAACACTTAAAACATTTGTGATCCTTGCAAAAAGTTTCAAGCTCCTTATGAAAGAGTTTATTTTTACCTTTGTTAACTCCTTTCTCCTTGGACCGATTGTTGTTGTTGTTGTTGGAATGGCCGTGGGAGAGCTTTTGGGCATTAATTTTTCCCTTTGCATCACTTTTGTCTTTATTTTCCATGGGTTTGACGTACCGTCTAACCCCTTGTTGGAAATTGATGCGTGAAGAAACCATGGTATGGTGGATTACTTTGCTGATAGAGTCAGGCCATTGAGGGTTGACATACTCGGCCATCTCTTCAGGTAATCCCGCACAGAATTGTTGTTTTTACTCAGCAAAGTCTATCTTTTGAAAGACATTAGACTTGAGATGTAAATCCCAAAACTTATCCACATGTTTGTGGATAGACTCATGAGAGAGAAGCCTTAAACTCTTCCATTCGGTGAGCACTTTGTTCTTTGCATCACTTGCAAGGAATTGCTTCATGATGGAAACTCGTAGAGTTTTCCACGTCTTTGGGGCTTCATCATTTCCTCAAAGACTAGCCCACCATTGACGACCCAATTTTTGGAAGTGCATAGCTACATGGCGTACCTTGCAGGACTCTGTGAAGCCCTCGTCTCCAAAGGCCGCATCAAATTGTTGGATGAAGGCCAATACTTTGTCGGTAGCACCAAAGGTGCCATCATAGGTGAGAAAAGAGATACTCTTTCCTCCCTCTTTGAACTTCTTAAGCTTTTGTGACCTTTGCCATATGCAGGGTAAGATTTATTGCGATGTCCTCCCCTCTTCTCTATTCTCTAGGAGAATAGCTATAGCTTTTTCATCGGTACAGGAGGAAGGGGAAGAAGAAGGAGAAGAGGGTGAACTCTTTCTTGCCCTTTTCTTCCTTGGTTTCTTGTCTTCCCTTTTGGAGTTACAAGGAGAAGGACTATGGGTTAACCGTTTCCTCTTGGGAGGAGTTGGAGATCGTTTAGTCCTACTTCTTTGTGGAGCCACATCTTCGGAGGAATTTAGGGATTCATTGATTTGTTGATCTTTGGATTCCTCCTCTTGTATGGGAGAGAGTCATCTTTTGGGGGTCTCTTTAAGAGGCCTCGTAAGATCTCTCTCCTCTTGGAGAGGAAAGGAAATCCCATAAGCACGACGTTGTTGAGTAACTTCGGCTTGCAAAGTGGGGTTGCCCATAGCTTGTTGCAAGCTAGTGACAAGATAATTAACAAACATGGGGGCATCATCATTGGCACCTTCATGTGCAAAATCAAGTTTATCAATGTTCATTCTCCTCTCTTGGTTATTGTCATACATGCTAATTAAACTTATGTGTTTACTTAGTGTATGCTTTGGAAATTCAAAACCTTAGTTGCTACTCCTCTTAGCCTTTGAAAATAGGCACTTAAGTATCTACACCCACGGCTTGAATTGGTTAATTATAGAGAGTAGTGGAGTGAGTCTAACATAGAAAAGTTGTCGAGGGATAGCTCCTTTCGGACTTCTTATTGCTCAATAATGGTAAAGCCGTAGGAAAGTCTAAAAAGACTCCATTATTAAGACAAAATCTCCCAAGGTGTGCACCATATCCTACATAGTGGGCTCAACAAAATCGATAATAGATCCCAGACCCACTTACCATATATATAATTAACAAAAACAACCATTAATAGGCTACTTAAGGACCTCTC
Organism: Adiantum capillus-veneris; assembly: GCF_014529385.1. Taxonomy (NCBI): domain Eukaryota; kingdom Viridiplantae; phylum Streptophyta; class Polypodiopsida; order Polypodiales; family Pteridaceae; genus Adiantum; species Adiantum capillus-veneris. The sequence goes on from NC_140934.1 coordinate 35,924,191, forward strand.
TTCTTAAGCAAGTAAAGAGAAACCAAATGCTCTGATACCAATGTAATGGAAATTGCCTATGAACTTTGAGTGTAGCGGAATTAGGAAATTAGGTGAAGCACTTTTGAGAGATTCTTTCTGAGCATAGCGGTTGAACTTAATTGATTGGAGCAACATAAACATGGTACTTAATTAGCTTGGCATGAACAATACTTTTGCAAGATAGAGAGTTTAGAGAACATGACAATAGTTGAGGACCGGATTCATATGGAGCCGGTCCCCCCTCCAATAGGCATTTGTATTATAGTTTCTCCCATCAAGAGAGACTTGGTACAATAAAATCCTTGTGTTCCTTGTAACCTAGGTGATGCAATGAATATGGAAAGCTTCATGCATCACAAGCATAACATAAACTTGAAGAAAGAATTAACTATCCCAAGCCTCAGTCCAAAGGCCTCAAACACCTTCGAAGGTGGAGAGAGCTCGTGGGAAACGAGGATAGGGAAGAGGAAGAAGAAACATTCCATAGGAGAAAGAAATAGTTCCTCACTTATAATTACTCTTCATGCTAGCATACATAATAGCATAGTAATGAAGATGGAGAAGAAGGCAAGCTTAAGCATTGAAGCATGAATCTTGGTTGGATTTTCATTCCATAGCCAAGAGTGTTGGTGTAGGCTTTCACAAGCTTGGAAACGAGGTGGTGCTCCTCAACTTTCACCAAGTGATAATGGCTTTGCAAATTGAGTGTGTGTTCACGGAGTATATCCCCCTAGCATCCCCCCCTCCTTGCCTTGGGTGAGTGTGACCTTTATACATGTGGCAAGCTCATTGGACCCCTCTCCCCCTAGCCAATCACATGCAGCATGAAGTCAAGTACATGGGTAGTCTTTTGACAAGTGTTCTCCTTACCCCTTAGAGAGAGAGATCTTGAAAATATCTAGATCTTTGTTAGATGGAAGTAGAAGCTCATTGGACCCCTCTTTAACCCAACCAATAGCATTCAATCACACCATGTGGTTAAGCTTAGTGAGAGTCTAACATGTATCCCATGTGCTCTTTTAGAATTCCCCTAACTTTGAGACTTTTATGCATAGAAATTTTCTCAAGCAAGTTCCTCATTAAGTGTGTAGGTTCTCTTTTTTACTTAAGAATCTTACCCCCCATGCATAGGAAGCTTCTCAAGAAACTTACTCATTAAATGTAACAAGTACCTCAAGTACCTTAGTCAAGCATGACAAGCAGCTTAGGTGGAGTTCCCACCTCAACCACAGACCTAGCTTGCTTAAGTTTAGGTCCAGTTCCCACCTCAAGCACAGCCCTAGTTTGCTTAAGTTTAGGTAGGGTTTCCACCTCAAGCACAGCCCTAGCTTGCTTAAGGTTCCCACCTCAAGCACATCCCTAGCTTGCTTAAGTTTAGGTCGGGTTCCCACCTCAAGCTCAGCCCTAGTTTGCTAAAGGTCAAAGGAATTTTAACACTAACTATTGGAGGTCTTTAATGAGGCTAACCCTAAGGTCTTCTAAGCTTCATTAGTTAACCTTGCTCTTTGACAGACCATCTCTCATTTGGTCCCCTTTACAATTGGCCTTGTGTTGAGATAGATCCGTAAGCACATGTCTATATTCTAACCCTTGTTCCCATTTATTATCCCATATTAAATGATCAGTTTAATATGAGAAAATCATTTAGGTTGGTTAGATACTAGATATTTAATGACACTATATTCTCTCTCTTTCTCTCTCTCTCTCTCTCTCTCTCTCTCTCTCTCTCTCTCTCTCTCTCTCTTCCCCCAATGCGGTGTACACATATATTCACAATCCACAAATTTATATTTTTCTTGAGTACAATTTTATTCATAACACCCATTCAACGTAGCTATAGACGCTAGGTGTCTTTGGATGGAGCCTGGCTCATGGCCTAAACTCCATGCTTGGTCACGTTGAGAATTTCTCCCCTATACAAACGCTTCCGCAACTTTGATGTATATTGAAAATTGTATAAAGGTGTTTAGGTTTCAATATCCACCACTTGTCCAATTCGACCTTGCTTCCATTGAGAAGCAAGGGATGCACATTGAGACGAAAGGTCCACTGATTTTCTACCTTGGGTATTGACATTAAAAGTACATGGCATTAAAACGAGGTCCACCACTTGTCTAAGCTATAGTCTAGCGAAGAAAGAGGGTTTTGGTTTCAAGAACAACTAGTTGTTCAACATTGATTACATTTCTAGATTATTATCTATTGGTGTATCAAGGGTGGTTTAATCACAATATCTGCTACCACTTATCCAACCTACCTAGATCTTTTGCATGTTGTAACATGGGTAATTTGAACTTGAGATTACCCCAACCCAAGCTAAGCCCCATTGATGCATGGATAGAAGCAAGGTCAACCACTTGTCCAACATAGACTTGATTGGGCTCATTGATTTGAGACTAAGTGGAGCTATAATGCTTATAACCCTCATGTATTTTGTAAAATGGAAATTTATTTATGACTATGAACTTGACAAGACCATCTTTTTAACTTAGAGGATGGATTTAAAATCTTGAGAGAAAGTGCATATCATACTTGATGATGAAATTGATGGTATTGGTTGTGTGTGTAGAATAGATCCAGATTTCCTTTTGTGGGGGTACAAAGATAGGACCAAGAAATGTATCTATACTAGTAGTAATGTTTGAAGGACATGGTTCTACACCGTTCGATGGCCTAAGTAGGGATTTTATTAATAACATTGAGTAATCACTTTTCAAAATACGTGATCACGTTAAATATTCACGTGACTTCCCCTTACCGATAGAAATTGTCCAATTTGGTAAGCTCACGGGAATTTTTTCACTTCTTGGTGAGCTTAGTTTAGCATTCTTATAGTTTCTTGGTGGGCCCATCGAGGAAAACATATACCCCGTGAGGTTTTGGTAGGTTTCCAAGTCACAACTTATCGGATTTTTTGTGATCACATTAATTGTCATTATGTGAATGTGATAATAAACATTGTGATCACATGAAATTTCACATGATCACGTAAACATTAAATCCTTGGGCCTAAGCTTCTCTAGGAGTCTTTCATAATAAATGATAATTTAATGAAAAAAACAACAATTATAGTGGTGATGAACAAGGGAATCATTCTGATCCTCTAGTTAAAGATGAAATACCCATAACAAGCCTAGAATTTGAAACATTGATTCGAGAATTTTGGAGAAATCAAGGGTCCTATTAAAGGATGACACAATGATGCAGATTGTAAATGAAGGGACCATATTATATGCATTTCCACATGAATATGTCAACTTTCAAAAACTTGGTAATGACTTTGTGTTGAAAGGGCAAATGCAATCACTGAGAATATGGTTGAAGTGGGTAGCATCACTTTGCCAAAGTGGCCCATCAAGCAAACAACAATGTTGAATGGAAGCCCATTACAATGCTTTTTTCATATTGATGGTATGCATGATAGATGTGAGGATGTATCCAATGATGATAATGTTGGAAAAATTCTTGATGGGAGTAACGTTGTCCCTTTGTCAAGGAAGAGATGATACACATTCATCAAAAAGACTCAAAAAGAAAAAGTAGCACCAACTGCTGCCTTTTATCTCTCATCCGAGTCAATTCAAAGGGTTTCATGCATTGATTATTGTGGACAAAAATGTTGTGAGTTTGCAGATCATGATATGGTGACAGGGTTACGCAAAGAATTTTGGAGATAGTCTTAGAAAGCATGCACTAATTATGTTTATGATGTTCTTTCTAATCGCTATCAGAAAGATGAGAAGATGCGATAGCAATTCAGACTAAATGGCTCTATTGTGTGTCGTAGAGCATGGTATGATCTACAAGGAATACCAAAGACATCATTTTACTGCTACAAGGAAATTTGAAAATGGTGTGCATCAATATGTGCATGGAAACACATATACATTTTGAAGAGGACTTCAATATACCAGTTTAGCAAGAGCATTGCTAAATGAGTTTGTGGATAAAAAATCTGAGAAGATGGCACATAGAAGTAAAACACTTCTAGATGGCTCAAGAGAGACTCAATTAGTGATTCCATCAACGTAGAAACAAGTAGATACTTTAAACAAAATCAACATGACACTTGACCAAATGGGTTGTGAGAAGAAGTTATCCTAGTCCTCTTTCAGTAGAATTTGGAACAAAAAATACCTACACGTCACTTTAACAAAGACGAGTGAGTTCTCTAAGTGAAATATTTGTAGTTCAATCAAAGCAAGGTTAGAAGCTAAAACTTCTCTTGAAGAGAGAGCTCTTCTCTTCAGAGAAGAGAAGAGCAATATTTGTAGTTCAATCAAAGCAAGGCTAGATGCTAAACCTTCTATTGAAGAGAGAGATCTTCTCTTGAGAGAGAGAGAGAGAGAGAGAGAGATAGAAATTCACATTGCACAACAAAAGAGCTATAGGAGCTTATATTATGCATGGAGCACATATTCAAAAACTCAACCAAAAAAATATGTGTGTATAATTCATGATAAGATGGATCAAAAGAAGACTTTCATTCCTTGATTACGTATTGTTCCTAAGAGTGTGGATTCAGGATACAATTTGCAGGTGGCATTGATAAGTATGATAACTCATGGACATGGAGAAAGTCATTACAGACACTTTTTCTCGAATGGTTTGTGGCCAGATGATCCAAAAATCTACTTACAATTGGCTCAATTTCTAATTGTTTACATAAACTAGAGAGGATAGATAAGCACCTCTTGGGGATCTAGTAACAAATGGACTTCCAAGGAGTAGTGTTTCCACTTCTACATGCTTTTGAACTCAAGGGGTTCTTTGGACTACCACAACTTGTGTGACGGAAAAGAGCACATTGTGCAACCATCGAAAACTGCGGAAGAGGAACGAAGGTCAACATTTCAAAAGCTACCAGAGAACTTGCTACTACACCTAGATAATTGTGTAGGGAAAACAAAAACAGATATTTTATTTGACTATTTCTTTGCTTGTTGCAGAGGGGCTTACAAAACTATCCACCTAGGAGTTTTGATGGTTGGGCATACACATGAGGACATAGATGCCATGTTCAGTAGGTTTTTAGATAAGCTGAGAGTAACCCAAGCATATACTTTGCCGCATTTGATGGATACATTACAAAATATCTCATCTTCATCTCCATCTCCTTTTCTGCTTACATAGGTCCCTGATTTCAAGCAATATTGTGATGGTTATCTTTGTGATGGACAAGAAATACTTGTTGGACAGTTCAATTTATGTTTTTTATGCAAGAGGAGACACCAATGATGCAATATAAATCACATGCAGGTGTGTCAAGTTGGAGTGGAAGTATTTGTCTTTGGAAAATAGATACAAAACGCAAACCAATGTTACCACATGGAGATCCACGTCCTTTGGTACCAATGACGGAGTATGTCAAGGATCATGAATAAGTGATTTTAGGGTGAATTAATTATATAAGGTTTTGGAAAAATTTAGGGAATGGTTCAAGTGTGCCACGATATTATAGACCTATGATAGATAATTGGAGTAAGGTAATTGATGAGATTTGAAAAGTAATTATATCATAGGGAGTCTTGTATGAAAATTTTTCGCCAAAAACTCAAGAATCTTGTCTCTACAAAGGACTACAATGAATTTACAACACGAAGCAGAAAGATTCCTTGGCCTTAAAAGTTGAATGATCATTTTTGTGGTCCTCAATAGGATAGAACAAGGGAAGAGTTTGACCATATGACTGACGTGCACCAAGGTGACATTGATATGCTAGTTCCAAGTGACACTCAAATCTATTTGATTTGGCTTGCAATGGCTTTATCCGACATTGATAATGAGACTACATCACCAAACTACAGAAAAATTTTGATTCAATATTTGGCACCTTGCGCGAGAAAGGATGGGATGATAGATGCTCAAGCTTACACAAACTTTTGAAAAGATTTTTGGGTTGTCAACTATAAGGACCCACAAGTGTGGGAAACTGTAGATACAATTGTTTAGTCCTAGAGACCATTAGGAAATTTTGGAGGTCATTTGGAGGGCCTTCTAAGAAAATGTATTTTTGGCACTCTGTCTCTAGAAAATATGGCGAATAATAGAGGCAGGTCTGTCATGGTAAAGTTCAAAAGGTGTACTTTTAGTAGATTCTTTACCCTTCTGAACATTCATCCGTAATGATTGAGGGATAATCTTCTTTTCAGTTGCATTGAATGAACCTCGTCAACATGGAGGGACGAAGCCGCAACAACTATGCACTTTTCATTAAACCTGCACCTTTGGCTAATGGTGCACTCCTCAAATGGGACAAATGTTACACAGAAATGAGACAAATATCACCTTCACAATGATTTGGACAACGAGTACCAACCATTGATTAAGCGGAGTAAAATAAACACACATATATCTCCTGCATCCATAGACACACTCAGAGCTCAGGGAGCTAAACACATAGATATCTAGATGAGAGGCTCTCTCTATCCTAAGAATCAAATGACTAATGCCTCTCCAGCATTTTTCAATCCTACAAGCTTATTGACCTTTGCTGGTGATGGAGAAAACAGCCTTCTGGGTTATTGTAAATCTCTTACAAGGCAAGCTGAAACTTATAAGGGCGTTCTCCAAGCTCAACAATGTGAGATTGTTCGTCTTTCACATTTTCATTCTACATATCAGGTTACCATTTTGCAACACAAAACAGAGGTACAAGAACTGAAAGGAAAGGTACGAAGTTGTCAAATGAAGGACACCATCTTGGGTGGTCGTATCCAAAAGAAGAAATTGCGCAATCTTGAAAAATTGCAGGTTGCATCCAGAGGTCTTAAGAATAGAATCCGAGCATTAAGGTGATGCTTCTTGGTTGACTAAATAGTCTTAGTTAAGTAGATTTTTTGTTTTTCTAGTTACGCATTGTTTTCATGTGCCTAAATAGTGTTAGTTAAGTAAATTTTATGTTATTTACTTATGCATTGTCTTCATGTAGAGATTCAATCTATCCTGACAAGGAAAACATTGACCCCAAAGCCAATATAGGAAAGAGATTGAAGCCACTTATAAGTAGAAGCCTTGCAACAGATATAGTACATGACAAGAAGTTTAAGTTCTACAACAAAATTTAGTGGACCGCTTTATTTCATAGAACTCAGTGCCTGCAAAAGAGATACAAGGCACACTTGATTCACTTGGGGTAAGCAAAAGAGGATATTTGGCTATACAGAAATCTGTGTCATTCATCTTTGTTAATAAGGGAATAAAGTCCAAACTTTTACCATTAGCCTCAAGTTTTTGGAAAGAGAGGCTTCAACTTAACGACGCACAGGGAGAATATCTTGGACAACCGTTTCATATTAAAGCAACTTACAGTGGCCATGGAGCAAACATAGCATATGATGAGTTCAATAATATTTTTATGGACCTGCAGATGTTGCAGAAGAGAATGGTGGAGTTTTACAACATCACATTTGAAGAGTCACGAGGGGTATTACATTTTGTGTTGAAACTGGATGAGTGTGAGCTTGTTAAAGACAAGAAGCTAGAGCATGTTACTATTACTACTAATGAATAGAGCCCTCTCAAAGTGTCCCACTGATGATCCTTTGTATTTTAGTGTTCAATCAGAATCTAACGTATGGTGGCTTGGTGCTTTTGAGGTAAGCTAGATTCTCAGCTGAGCTCAAATGTTCACATCTACTTAAGTCTCATTTATTTTTGTTGCAGGTAAAGAAAGAAGATCATGACGTTCTATATTGGTTGTTCCATCAAACTAATGTTCTAGAGGTGATTGATCGACAGACTAACCATGGAGAGGTACTACATCTAGATGGAAGGGGAGACTTTCAAGTTCAGTGGCATCTTGCAGGTGACCTCAAAACATTAAAGTGCATGTATAATTGTGGAATGGGTGCAATGGAAAAGTCGCCGTGTTTGTTCTGCATGGAGCCTGCAAAGGTCATAGACTCAAAGTGGTGGAGAAAAGCTCCAACACATCACATTGAGGACCCTGCTTTTTGACCGGTTTTGAAAATACCACTTATGAATGTCCACATCTGTATAATGCATGCCCTTTGTAGAATTGTGGAGAAATTGGTCTACTTATATATTGGGTTTGCTTGGAAAATCAAGAACTTAGCAGAGCGACAGATGTCCCTGCAGTGCTTACAATTGGTACTGTTGGATATGGGGCTTCATGGTGGCAATGTGAAAATCCAGCAGGATGAAAGAGATCAACTGTTGAGAAGGATGTCCCATGCAAACCATCCATCGGTGGGGTGAAGGCATGGAGGTTTTTGTCTAAACCCCTAGGAATACGAGATCCAAAGCTCAAAGCATGGAAAAATATATAAACATCTTATGTTAGCAAGGTAGAGTATCAGAGCTGGAAAAAGCTACATATTGCAGTCAAAGATCAAGAACCAACTACTCATAAAGCGAAGGCTGAGGTTTGGCGATCGATAGACATGTCTATTTTTGATGTGCGATAAAGATGACTAGTCATAAGGTGATATGAGAAAGTTCAAGGAGAATCTCAACCTTGTCAAGAAATCATTCAAGACAGCATGGACAGACACCCAGATTACTCACTATATGGTATTATTGTGTATTCTGATTCTCTTTTATGTGTAACTATGTGAGTGTAAAACATTCTAAGTAATATGTTTTCATATCCAGCACATCATTTTCAATCATTTACCATATTTTATACAAAAGTATGGGAACCCGGCCATATGGAATACCCAAGGGATGGAAAAGTCTCATTACATGGCCACAAATGCCTATTTCAGGCACACACAACATGGCAGCTCTCGAATCAAGCCTAACAGTTTGAGAGAACTATTTGAATGGTTCTATCGTAGAATCATTCATCAAATGCAGGCAAAAGAAGTATTGGCCTCTTAAGCAAAAGCACAAGCCATCAAACATTTACAACAAAATAAAATTAAAAGATCAATGGCATACACTAACTTCAGTGCTCATGAAGGTCAACGAAGGTGGAGAGACACAATGGTGTATGTGAACCAGGAGTGGAGAAAGATACTCTGAGTGGATAACATTGTACAAAATTTCAATATTTCTATAATACATGCTCTTAATACAATTGCTACTTGAAGTGTATCAAGATTTTGAAGGTTCAATTTTGTTTTTCGGCACATCACCCTTGTAACGAATCATGAGATGTTTTCCATACTCTAACATTTCATCTGGGTTTTGTCTGCCAAGAGCTAGCGCCATTGCTGTGTAAGTGTAGTAATATGCCGCCCACCACCTGTATCGGCCGGGAAAATACGCACACACACTTGCACACGAATGCCAAAACAATTTTGCAAACATTGTCCACAAGAATGACTTATCTGCACTTTTGGGCAGCAGGGGTCCACCTAAGAAGCACAATAGTGTCTTTAATGTGTAAGTTGTTGTTGTACCCTCTTGTGACATTCCATTGTGAAAAACTATTATCGGCACCTTGCAAAGCTTTGAAAGGTACTGTGATAGGGCCGCATCCCTTCCACGATACTCTCGAGTCTGCAGTCCAAGGAATTCATCCTTGTCAGCAATCCAAGACTGCACATATCATGTCCGAGTAAGTGACACACACACACACACACACACACAGAGTTACCATGAAGCTCTCATCCTGCAAAAAGAGGTTTTCCTACCACAGGTCCACAAAAGTAGTTGACTCCTGACTTGAATGGCTAAACCAATCCTCCACTTGTTTGTGACTTGTTGATGGTCTTAGGCTTTGTCTTATTGCTTGGAAGGTGGCTTTTTCCGATAGTGTCTACTTGTATTTTTCAGCTTTCTCAAAGCAACTTTGGAGGCATTCCATTGGATTGTTGGATGTTTCCATTGCCTCATCATCGCTACTATCCTCTGAAACAAATCCACTCCTCTCCTCTTGGATTCTAGGAATGATAGCCAAGGAGAAGTCCTCCCTTAAATAAAAGATGCTTTGCACATCATGTAAAAAGATATAGGTCCTATCTCCAATCTTGAACTCAGGCACAACAGGCAACATCATCTGAGCATGCTTCTCAATGAAGCCACTGACATCCAAGGGTAGTTTAATTTCTGTTGTTTTCACAAAGAGCATCTTACTTCTTTGAACTTCAATTTCCTCAACCTCAAGGTCGACTGTATCTTCAACCTCCTCGACCTCTTGTATGTGTGTTGTCTCCTCGTATTCTTCATATGGTGCTGCATCCTGCTCCTCTATCACCTCATCAAGATTCTGCATGAGGAGTCCAAACAGAGTGTTCAGGTAAATCATAAAGCCAAAGGATTCTTGAATAAGTTTGCACTCTTTTTGGTGCGAAGGGAAAGTTGAATGTCGGCAAGTAGGTGGTAATTCCCTATACTTATTCAGTCCCTGTCCTTTGCCGCCGCAATCATTTAAATGAACCATAGCCATATTGGGCAGAACAACCCTCCTTATCTGTATCATAAGTTCAAATTGATCTCTGTAGCGCTGCAAGAATTCACTGTGCTGAGCTAAAAGGTCTTCCATATCAAATTTTGAGTTAAACATAGAGTGAACTAGATCATATTTGTCCCCAGCAGCACACGATGCTGCAAAATTGAACAGCCTCTCATCAGCTACAGCTGGCTCTTCCAGAGAAGGCACATCATCTTTGGCTTTACCTTTACTTGCACAAGGACTGCTTGCTGGGAGATGTGCATCATCTGCGAAGTCTATATTCCTCTTTGGTGTATTTTTCTTGACAAGTATTGTAGAGGGTGAGGGAACCTTGTAGGGTGAGGGATCCTCTTCGCTAGCCAACCTCTCTGACTCATCTTCATAGATTGACTCTTCTTGATCAAAGTCCTAACAAAAGTCAACAGTTCTTTTGGCAGAAGCTCTAAGTAACTGAGCTTGTAAAGGTTGGAATCCTGGCAAAAGCTCTGGGTCCGGTTTTCATATTTTCTGCCTACTGCACCTTAATCCTATTCATCAGGAATCAATGTCAAGTCTTTGTTCTCTCTCTCTCTCTCTCTCTCTCTCTACCTCTCCCCAAATCACATCAAAACACACACACACACACACACACACACTCTCTCTCTCTCTCTCTCCTCTCTCTCTCTCTCTCTCCTCTCTCTCTCTCCCCAAAGCACATCCAAACACACACACACACACACAAACTCTCTCTCTCTCTCTCTCTCTCTCCAAAGCACATCAAAACACACACACACAAAAAAAATCTCTCTCTCGGTCTCTCTTCTCTCTCTCTCTCTCTCTCCTCTCTCTCTCTCTCTCTCTCTCTCTCTCTCACACACACACACACACACACACACACACTTTCTCTATGCCTCTCCACAGTACTAAAGGCGCACGTAGGGACTTCCAACGTGTACTTGGTTGTCTCCACGTGCCTTTAGTACACACACACACACACACACACACACACCCAGTGCGCCCCTGTGTCTGTGTGTGTGTGTGTGTTTTATAGAGAGAGAGAGAGAGAGAGAGACAGAGTTTTTTTGTGTGAGTGTGTGTGTATCTGTGTGTTCAACAGTATAGATTTGTTTGTTTCCACACACACACACACACACACGGCTAGCTATTGTTAGAAAGAGAGAGAGAGAGAGAGAGAGAAAGAGATGACCTTTTTTGGGAGGAGTCTATAGAAACTCCTTGGGAGGCGTGTGCTCCATTGCTCTCTCTCTCTCTCTCTAACAATAATAAGTCTCCCTCCCTCTCTCTCTCTCTCTCTCTCTCTCTCTCTCTCTCTCTCTCTCTCTCTCTCTCTTTCTCTCTCCCTCTAGAGACGTGTTAACGTTAACACCCGGCGGTGCCCCACGCGTGACATAAAAATAGTATGTTTACGGATATCAATCAGTACCCGATCATGGTTTTGGTCATTTAATGCGGCGCGATTACTGATAACGGTTAGTGATTGAAACCTAGAAAGGATGAGAGAGAAAGAGAGAGACCGAGAGATTGAAAGCGAGTGAGAGACATAGCAATAGAGAGAGTGAGAGTGAGAGTGAGAGAGAGTGAGTGTCTGCAACAGAGGTTGCGTCTGTGACAGAGAGAAGGAGAAAGAGAGAAAGACTGAGACATAGTAGAGTCAACCAGACAGTCTCTCTGTGACAAAGAAAACCAAGGTTTGGCCCTCTCTCTCTCTCTCTCTCTCTCTCTCTCTCTCTCTCTTTCTCAAAGGTCTCCCTATCTCTCTCTCTCTCACTCTATCAGTCTCTCTCTCTCTCTCTCTCTCTCTCTCTCTCTCTCTCTCTCTCTTTGTCACAAGAAAATTTCCATATCTCTCTCTCTTACACTCACACACACACACACACACACACAGAAACTCTCTCTCTCTCTCTCTCTCTCTCTCTCTCTCTCTCTCTCTCTCTCTCTCTCTCTCTCACTCTCTCTGCTCTGTGTGTGTGTGTGTGTGTGTGTGTGTGTGTGTGTGTGTGTGTGTGTGTGTGTGTGTACTAAAGGCGCGCGGAGACATCCAACTACTCTTTGGATGTCTCTATGCACGCCTTTAGTATTGTGGAGAGGCAGAGAGAATGAGTGAGAGAGAGGGAGAGTGTCTGTGTGTGTGTATGTTTTGATCTGCTTTGGAGAGAGAGAGAGAGTGAGAGAGAGAGAGTTTGTGTGTGTGTGCCTGTGTTATAGAGAGAGGGAGAAATAGCTCTAAAAACGCAGTCGTTTTTTGACCTAGTATACAGCAGTCCACTCTTTTGATCATAACTTCTTCATCCGAACTCCGATTTGGGTGATCTATAGCTTCAATCGAAGAGCACGAAGGCCTCTATACATTGATGTAAAGACAGAAATTTTCAGAGTTATGGAAGGAGTTTCTGTAGCAGCATTTCCGAAGTGAACAGGTTCAACAAAATTGACTCTCATCTCCTATTTTACATACAATATTTTACATACAATGTCTTCCGGCACTCGCAAGGGTTCTTCTTCTTCAACAAGGTCCACAACCATTGTGGAAAATGATCCAAAATCTCCTAAGTGTGGAGATAGCAACACTTCCACCCAACCAACGACATCGAAAACCATGATCATGGCGTTCTTGGTATCATTGCAAGAGACCGTAAACAAACAAGGCGAAGACTTACGAGCACTTGCAATGGAGAATGGCACACTAAGGGTACTTGTGGTTGAGAATGAGAATCTCAAGAGGACACTTGAGATGCAAACAACACGTTTGATGCAACTTGAAGAGGAAGTCAAGGAATGTAAACGCTCTCTTGTGGACTTGAATGCTTTGAAGGAGCGGATGAGCAAAGTAGAGCATGACCATGTATTGAAAGAAGAGAAATTTGACACTATGAGCCGGGATGTATGCGACATGAAAAATGTATGTACAAACAAGTCTTGGGCTGATGTATGTGGTAGCAATGTGGTTTCTAATTCCTCACTCATGCAAGCTATGGTTCAAACAAAGAATGTTGAGAATGTGGATGTGGAGGAGTTGAAGGAATGGGAGCGATGTTCCAAGAACATTGTTATTCGTGGAATTCCCGAAGAGAAGTTAGAGACACCTCCTTCTCTTGCCATTGTTAATGAATATTTCTTCAAAACCCACTTTGGCATGTCCGGAGTTATGGTCTATGGAGCACATAGAGTGGGGAAGCAAGGAGCTCCTCGCTCGGGAGAACGGCCAATTGTATGCACCATGCCGGATGAGACCAAGCAAAAGATTATCCTTGATAATAGTTGGATCTATTTGAGGGATACAAAATGTTTTGTATGTGAAGATCGCACTATTAAGCAACAAAATATGTGTCGCAAGGCATATGAGGAAAAGAATAATAAAAACAAGGAGGTCTCTCATGAAGAAAATGTGCCCAAGGAGAAGGCAAGTCTCTCAAGCAAATAGGGATGCGTGACCTATGAGACCGAGTTACAATTGAAAATATGCTTTTGGAATTGTAATGGATACCCATGGAATGCGGGGGTTGGCATTGATGAACTAACAAGCAAAGCCGATGTTGTACTTCTTGTTGAAACTTGGGAGCATGATACACAAAGGATTAACGGCTTGGAGGATTACAATGTACATTCATTGATGTGGTCAAACAATCTCAAGCAACAAAGAGGACAAGGAGGGTTAGCATGTATGGTTAAGAAAGGATTGGAAGATTTTGTATCAATTGTGAAAGATGACAAGTATAAACGTTATGTATGGCTGAAAATTATGACACCAAAAAGAGCACCCGTTTTTGTAGCCGGTTGCTACATTCCTCATCATGATTCTCCCTTTTATGCTTGCATGGATAGAGATCAACCATTTTCTGATTTGGAAGAGGACATTGCTTATTTCAAAGGTGAAGGTGATGTTATTGTATTTGGGGATATGAATGCTCGTACAAAAACATTGCAACATGATACTCAACAATTTGATATGCCATACATTTCAAGGGAGTTGGAGGAAGTTCACTGGTATGATCGTACTTCAATGGATGAGAAAGAGCCGGATCACTATGGAAAGTTACTTTTACACATGTGTAATAGCACGGGTATGCTCATTGACAATGGTGTATCTTTGTGGAGTGGAACCAATGGATTTACATGTAGGAGACATAATGGGGATAGTGTGATTGACTATATGCTACTCTCTGAAGCCATCATGTATCGCATAAAGAGTTTTATGTTTGGTCAATGGACCCCGGAATCCGACCATCGCACCTTATGTATTGACCTTTCATGTGGAGAAGCAACTAAGCATGATAATCTCAGCCAAAGGAAAGAGAAGTTATCACTATGTATGAATTTCAAACGGGCACCAATGTACATTGAAATGGTTGAGCAAAAATTATGGATGACAAAGCTTCAATGTGATGCACCATTGGAAACTAAATGGGAAGATTTCAAGAAAGCTATTTGTTCTTGTGCGGAAGAATGCTTTGCCATAAAGCATCTCCATGGTATCAGCAAAGATAGATCACGCAAAAGGTGGTTTGATAAAGAATGTCAAGATGCTCGAAAGTCCTTGATAAAGCTTGATGCAACTATGGACAAAGACAACTATCAAAGTCATTTGCATACATACAAGGCATTGATTCAAAAGAAGAGAAGAAGATGGGAAGTAAAGCAACAAGAATTTCAAGTCCAAGAAAAGGCACATGCATGTGGAAGATTTTGGAGAAACTTGAGAGGCAAGCGGGTTGAGAACTTTGGTAACTTGAGTCTAGTGGATATGTACACACATTGTAGGCAATTATATGAGCAAGTAAATACTGAAAAAATGCCATTTTATGGTTCACTCCCATGTATGCCGTCTTTTTTTACTATTGAGGATGTATGTGGTGGGCTTGAAAAGTTGGCCACTCGCAAAGCGGGAGATCTTCAAGGTATCAAGCCGGAGATGATCAAATGGACGGGAGATTTTACCCATGAGTGGATGCATGATATGTTCAACCTTGCACTTCAACATGGTATGCCTTATGATTGGAGTACTAATTGGGGTAAGCCTTTGCATAAAGGAGGGATGTAAAGAATGTAAGCAACTACCGGACTATAATGATTGCGTCTCTTATGGCAAAGTTGTTTGGGTGCATAATGGAGATGAAATTGAGTGATTGGGCTGAAGAGAATGACAAGCGTGCAAAGGGACAAGCGGGTTTTCATCGATGCCATAGCACCATTGATCATCTTGTCACTCTTCGTGTTCTCATGGAGGAAAGTCGGTTGAAAGGCAAGCGATTGTATTGTTGTTTTGTGGACTTTAAGAAAGCCTTTGATATGATTCCACGTAACAATTTGTGGAGAAGGATGGAAGAACTCCAAGTGCCAAGTGAGTTTATGCTTGCGGTTTCTCGAATCTATGAGAAGGTGATTTGTCAATTGCGCATGGGAAGAGAAATTTCAGAAATTTTTGTAAGCACTATTGGGGTTAAACAAGGATGTCCATTGTCACCAACTCTCTTTGGTATATGCATCGATCAATCAGAACAAATGGTACTTGACTTTATGCAAGAAGAAGGCATTGAAGAGGTCACTATTTGCAATGCGGTAATCATGCTTTTGTTGTATGCGGATGTAGTGCTTCTAGCACACACTTTAGAAGATGCACAAAAGCTTATGGTTGTCCTTGAGAACTTTTGCTTGCATAGTGGGCTGATTGTAAATGAATCCAAAACAAAGGTTATGCTTGTGAAAACCAACCATAAGGAGAAGCCATGCATTGTGTACGAAAACGAGACACTTGAAGTTGGTGAGAGCTTTAACACTAGGTTGGTAACCTAACAGGACATAAAAGTGTCCTTTCAGGGTTTTGAAAAAAACCTCCAAAACCATAGTAGATCCACTCATTTTGTGAAATCCTTTCATGAGGTTATAGTTCAAGGCCTACTACACATGGAAAAAATAAGAAACTTATAAAATTTCTCATCTTTTGGTCACACCAAGCCTCCAAAGTTGATGGACCAGTACATTTTCATCAAAACAGTCATTTCTTACGTTTTGTTGCATAAAAATAAGATTAGGGATTTTTGTAGGACTTGAGATAAATTCCCTAGTTAACTTCAATGGGTTGGTGATCAGAACATATGATTGCTTCTCACTCACTATTTTTTTGCCAAAATAAATAGGTACAAAAAAGTTGAATGTTTACCATTCTGCAAACCTATCATCAAAGTTTCTATACCCACGCTCAATACAAATAATATATGCATGTTTTCTTAGTTCCCTATTGTCCTTTAGGTTCATAAGAAGCCATGGAGCATGTCAAAAGAATAATACATCTCTTAGCAAGGGGAATCTTGGGGACAAAGATGAAGTGCTAAATACAGCAAACATGAAAAAGCTGGGTTCAACATTATGAGTTGTAGAATCCCATAAAAACTATTCAATATCTAGCCAAATTTGATCCTTATGACTAGATATGGTTACTACCTACAAAATGCATGTAGTTGTCACAAGAAACTAACAATATTGAAAAAGCTATACTTGATATACTAGAGTGTTTCGTTTTCTTCTATAATTGAAAAAATCAACCATCGTTGTCTACTATGCAAAATAGGGTATTAGGTGTCCCAAAACTCAAGGAATATTAGCTTTATGTTACAATATGCGACATGGAAAATCAAAACTGAATTTGGATATCATGAAAGCCACCAAAAAAATCATAGAAGAGCTAAAATTGGCTAAAAAACAGGATTTGATAATTTTTGTAATTTTGTCATAACTTACAACTTTAACATTTATTTCTCCCTAGAAGCATCAGGACATGTTGAGGGCTACTAAAGATAGTTCTCTAGCATTATAGACCTCACAAACATGAATTCTAGAGTGGTATAGTTGCAAAAAGTTAAAAAACGCCAAAAACAGGACCCATTTTTTCACACAGTTTAGGTTATGAAATGTTGTGGAAGGACAAGGTTAAAGATGGAATTGATATTCCAAAAAAATGTCGAGTTTTTTTCAGCTCATGAGACAACTTTCTAGAAAAATAGCACCTCAAAATCTATTTTGAAACTCTTGACATAATTCAAGGAAAATGGTCACTTCACAGGACATAAAAGTGTCCCATTACCAACCTAGTGTTAAGTACCTTGGCCTTGAGGTTCCATCCAATCACAAGTGGCATGAATGTGCTATGCGTCGTTTGGAAGCGGGAAAGAGAGCATATTATGCATTTGAGAATATGTGTAATGCGCGAAACATCAAGTGTTGGGTTCTCAAGAAGTATCTTTTTGATGCATTGGTGACACCGGTTCTTCTTTATGGAGTTGAACTGTGGGGCGGGAGCATCTCAAAGTCTACTTGGAAAGAGTTTGAGAATGTCCAAAAGCGTTTTCTTACAAACTTTCTCCAAGTTAAGACAGAAACACCATATATGCTCCTACTTCTTGAGTCGGGATCTCTTCCAATTGAGGTTATGGGCATGGAAAGGGTTGTGGAGTACATGATAAAGATGCGTCAAAACCCCTCATATCGACTTCCTACAATTGCATGGGAAGCAAGCAAAAAAGTTCAAAAGACGCATAAAAGCAAGATCTTGAGCACGGGATGGATGCAAGACATAAAGAAGTGGTTTGGGAGATGGGATGCATTACACTTGCTACATGATGCTTCAATTGACTCTCAAGTGAATGAAGCTTTTCTACAACGCCAATGTATTACGGCTTAGGAGAAATCCGGTGGGTCACGCTTCATACATTACACCACCTATATTGCCCCCAACTACAAAACCATGTTCTTCGCTGAGAGAGGAAACCGTACTCACACTTACATGCTTGAGCCTATTCCCTTGTCCGTGATACGCACTATCGCAGCAATTCGGCTTAGCTCCCATTTCCTTCGATGCGAGATAGGGCGTTGGGGCAATGGAGAAGAGTCAAATCGATTGTGCACATTATGCTCACTGCAAGTTCAAGAGTCTGAGTACCACACACTACTAGAGTGCTCAGCTTTTGATCACATCCGAACTTGCTTCTCTCACATTTTCAGCCATAACTTAGACCTACACACTTTCCTCTCCCAGCCAAAGTGTGGGCTCTCCATTGCGACTCTCATCACTACAATTTTGGAGCATCGAGAGTCACTCATCAGCCATACATATACTGCATCACATGTAACTTTGGTCCCATAGGTCATATTTGACCTCCGAGGACGATAATAAAATCTATCTATCTATCTATCTATCTCTCTCTCTCTCCTTTTCACTAACGACGCGTGGAGGCGTATTTTATCGTCATAAAATGCTTTCACGTGCGCCGTTAGTGATGAGATAAGTTTTGGTGAGAGACATGGAGAGTAAAGCTCCCTCTCTCTCTTTCCTTTTCACTAACGGCGCGCGGAGGCATATTTTATCATCATAAAATGCTTTCACACGTGCCGTTAGTGATGAGATAAGTTTTGGTGAGAGACATGGAGAGTAAAGGAGAGAGAGAGAGAGAGAGAGAGAGAGAGAGAGAGAGAGAGAGAGAGAGAGAGAGAGAGAGAGTTTTTAGAGAGAGAGAGAGACACTCTTCTGTTTGTATACAGTGGGATGGCTAGAAGAAAGGCCACTGCAAGAATGGGGGGAAAGGGACCAGGGTTAGTAGAAGCTAAGGCAAATAGCAGATCTGCAACCCCAAAGAAGAGACCTGGAAAACCAAGTAAGATTTTGAAAGGTCCAAGGATGAAGAAGGTACAGAGCTTCATGGGACTTTTTAGAGAAATCAGGAAGGCACAGAAATGTGTTGATTTGTGCATACCAAAGCTACCCTTCCAGAGGATGGTGAGGTCCATTTGTGAGGAATCAACCTGGGGCACTAAAAGGTGGAAAGTGGTTGCACTGATGGCTCAATAGGAAGCAACAGAGGACTTCCTGCTTGAATACTTCAGTGACATGACCATTGTAGCATCCCATGCCCATAGGGTGACTGTAATGGACAAAGACATCAAGACACTCAAAAGGGTAAGGTGGAGGTATGACAAACTCCTGGTACCCAATGACTGCAAGGATTAAAAAATGAGGGAAATTTTGCTATACAACACCCCCCCCCCCCCCCCCCCCCCCCGAACTATTGCCACAAGTCACAGTTGTAGATGTCACACTTGATGTTAATACAAGGGCAAGGGCAGAGACGGCTGCTCTCCAAACAGAAGACATAAGGGAAGCAGAACACAAGGAGAAAACAAAAGTAGCAGTGGAGTCCCATAGGAAAAGAGAATGCAATGTGACACGCTCTATAGATGCTAGCAGCAAAGATACTATACTGTTAATGAAGGATGGTTTGCTTGCAGAGATACCATTTATAGACGGAGCCAGAAAGCTGGCTCTAGATACAGTGGATGTTAATATATTGTTGGATCCAGATGCTTAGATAACAGATTCAATTTTCTATATTTATCTTAAGTAAGTTTTAATATTTTGCTAACTTTGAAAATTCAAATGATAGGTGCACTAAATTAGGTACATTCCTTGCAGCTTGATCAAAAGTCAACTTCCACCCACGCACCCCCACATGGAGGTGTTTCTTCTTGATCCAAAAATTTTTGTGATTATTAGACAGAAGAACACTCCATCTGGCACATTCGAAAGTTGGTTTTCCCACTGTGCTATGCTAGAAGTAACCGTCATCGTCTTTCCTTATGAGAACAACCATCACTGGAGTCTCTCATATGCCTTGATGTTCACCAGCTAGCATTGTGGGTGTTCAATTCAATAAAAGGAACCCACCCTGAAATTAGGTTGTAAGTGTTATGTATCAGAAAGTGTTTCTTATGGATATCTATCTAAATTTGAAAGCCTCAAGCTAACATCTTGATACTCTTTCATGCAATTATGTAAAGAGATTATTGCTTGCTTATGGCAAGCTATGTGGAAGGTACGAGCTATACAAGGCCCCAATCAAAGATGTGCCTGTACCAAATCAAACCGATGCAAGTTCTTGCGGCTGGAGATGTCTTCTCCATGCTGAATATGTCCTACAAAGCTACTTTTCATTAAACCTTTCATGACTAAGGTAACCATTTGGCAATGCATTGAGTTAGTTTTGGTTTTCTATATACAAGACTTCTCACTATATGGTCTAGTTTCCATTTTGTAGAGTGTTGTGGAGAACTACACATATGAGTATTTGCAAAGATATCGGGAAACTCTAATAAAACACCTACTCACTATGTCGTACCCCAGAGTATTAGAAGATGAAGATAGTTGCTTGGACGACCGCACAATCGATATTACAATACGTGAAAAGCCACCACCACAAGCCTTGCATCAGAAATAGTGAAACCACAATGGGCCGAGGGTTCATACCAGCCAAAGATGAAAGGGCTGAGGATGCAGAAAGGCCAAATGAGGATATGCAAGGTGCTAGTGTACAAGCAGAGGGGCTTACGGAGGAAGACAATGAAAGAGGCAAGTAGGCTAGTGGAGGAGCCAAAAAAGCCCATGGAGGAGACGCTGGTTGAGACAAGCAGGTATATGGATGAGGCAAGCGATCCTCCGGAGGAGCCCCACAAGCCCATGGATGCGACCCTGGATGAGGCAAGCAGTCCTTTGGATGCCGCAAGCAGGGAGGAGACAATGGAGGAGGCAAGTAGGCCAGAGGTGGAGCCAAAAAATCCCATGGAGGAAACCCTAGATGAGGCAATCCAGTCTCAGGAGGAGCCCCAAAATCCCCTGGATGAGGCACACCAGTCTCAGAAGGATCCCCAAAAGACCATGGATGCGACCTTGGATGAGGCAATTGGGCCTTTACATAACGCAATCATGGATGAGGAAAGCAGGCCTATGGATGAGGCAGTCCGGCCAATGGGGGATCCCCAAAAGGATATGGATGAGACAAGCCGGCCAACGGAGGGTGAACAAAAGACCTTGGAGGAAACCATGGAAGACAAGCAAATTGATGAGGCACAAAGAGCTATGGGGGAGACCCTTGATGAAAATGAGAATGAAGACTACGACGACGAAGCTAAAGCAGAGGATAGCAACAACAACAACAACACTTCAAAGACCCAGTATGGACCCTTGCTACCTGTAGATACGGTTGTTCCGGTAATGTCTATTCAAGTATGGCAAAATATGTTCAGCTTCTAGCTACTTATATGTACTTGTGAACTTTTGCAGAGGTTGATTATCTTGGACATCAATGGATTGTTGTTGATGCGCCTGGCTCTGGGTATAACAGACACCTACAAGGATTTGTAACATTTCGGATGGGTACTCATCGAGTTCTGGTTCATCCACGAACAAAAGAATTTATTCAGTTTCTTCTTCCGCGCTTCAGAGTTGCCGTATGGTCTTTAGTGAAACCGCAAAACTTGTTGCCACTAGTTAGAATAGTTTGCGTTGTATCCGGTGTTCATACGGGAGATTTTGCCTTTTTGTATGATCAGAGAAGATACGTTACCATCGAGGGCCACTACCACCCTAAAAAACCCAATTTACATCTTTTGTACAAACTGTCCAGCCAAATTGATGTACCCTTTGATGCAAATAATACACTACTGATTGATGATAATGCTAAAAAGGGAGACCTAAATCCACCAGGAACAACTATCTCACCACCCTCTTTTGAAAGGCATACCTTTGATTTTTACCTTGAAGACATTTTGATTCCATACTTACAGAAATTGTATCTCAGTCCATTGTTCACGGACGATTTTGTACTTTCTAATGAATTAAGATGACTCTTCTATCATGTCTTTGTGTTGCCTGACATTGTGTCTGTGTGTGTGTGTGTGTGTGTGTGTGTGAGAGAGAGAGAGAGAGAGAGAGAGAGAGAGAGAGAGATATGGAAATGGCTAAAGAAATGTATTTCATAGACCACGATTGACAAATGAGCTCAAAAAAACTTCATGTATTGAAAGTCACTCATATACACTTGGGTTCACAAGAATCTCTGTTACATTGACACTATTTCAACCCAACCATCCAACTCTTTTCACAAAATATCTTTCTCCCTATGCCGCATTAGCTTACGGCCAACTGGGAAAAAGGAAAAATTTGAAAGGTCCCTGTCCATTGACTCTTCGATTATGTCCTGCCGCAGCTGCAAAAGACTGCATAGCTCCCTTATTGTAACCACCAACATTAGGCCATGCTCTTTATCAAATACTTCCACATCCGTAGCAGGATTGTCTTCCAAACCTGCAGAAACCTGATCCATAGGAATGTAATTTACCTCTGAGCATTTGTGATCGCATATACCAAAAGGAGACTAATAGTGATTGGCTTGCAATCATGTACTTGACAACTAGAGTGTCAAGCGCGACCTCAGTCCGTATGCCAATCTCTTCCTTTATAGACCATCCTCTGTCAAGAAGTTTGTCACAGGATGACTTGCACATGAACATAGTTTTCATAACACGTATATTGTAGTTATGAAACAACTTTATGAATAGTGCAGCAGGACAAAAGATTGAAATTCTAACCAGTTTGGTGGGAATAGAGCTACGTAGAGACCTCTGTATATCCTTGTAGAGCTTACTTCGCATTGCCTCCACCATTGTTCCCTCGGGAACCGGCCAGTCCACAGTGTTCCAGCCGGTTGGTAGAGGCACTTTCACCAACATGCCATTCTTATTCCCTGGGCAGAGTTGGTAGAAGTGGTCATAGAAAAATATTCCTTCATCAGCCAGGCTTTTGCTGGTTCTCCATGAATACTGTAGAAAACCAATGTGGGCATGAACGACAAGGAAGAGGCCTATTATGCACTCCACAGGCTCCCATTGCTCATAAGAAGAGGGATAAACATCTGCAAAATATATAACAAGAGTTAAACGAAGAGTATCAATAAGTGAAAATGAAAAATCTAATGTAGTTGAGATGTTAAGAATGGAGCCATTTCTCATAAGAAGAGGGATAAACGTTGCAAAATATATAACAAAAGTTAAACTGAGAGTATCAATAAGTGAAATGACAAATCAATGTAGTTGAAAAGTGAAGAATACTTACAATTGCAATGTGGTTGATGTATATCTGACACATTTACACCCTTCGCTATCACTTCTGGATGGGTAAATACATGCTGAACAAGAACTTCCTTTACATATCTTTTGTTGATTTCAACTTGGAAATCCAACACTCTGGCCTTCCATGCTGATTGGTAGACATTGATAGCACTAGACCTCTTGGCTCTTCTTGGTTGCATTAGGACCCATGAACCTTTGCTTATCCTTTGTCCAACCCATTGGTTCTCTGCACTTATTAAGGTTGATATTGTAATTGATGTTATGCTACTACTTGGCCTTCTAGGCAAAGTGCAGGTGTTGCTAGTTGGTGTGAGAGACCATAAACACTTAGAGCTTCTTGGGCGGGAAGATGTGGAAGCCATAGCTCTGAGAGAAAAGATTTAGTGGAGGGAGATTCACTTTGAAAGTATCCTAATGCAGGGAAAGTGTTTTACAATTCCAATATCTTGTACGGGCTTAATGGCCACCCTCCACTACGTTAATGACCATAAGAGAATATCAGCAGTGGGACCACACATGCACCTAACAACTCGGTAAAAGAAAAGAAGTTATGATGCCACAATGCTAGATTTGTGAAAGTTTTTAAATTATTTTCCTATTTCTTGACTCTTTCCACATATTTTCCTACGTAACGTAGCCCTAAAGCTCATTGGACGCGCTCTATTTTCTCTCTCTTTCATATGGCCCTCTAAATGACCTCCAAATTTTCCTAATGCTAGCAAAGAAGAAACATTTTCTAGACTTAAGATCCTAGAAAGGTATGATGTAAAAGCAAAAGCAGGCCTCAATCCTACACATCAATCATGCTTGGATCAAAGTTTGGATATAATATCAATTTTTTAGTGGATTATGTGCAGCTTCTATTGTGCCTATAATAGTCAATTTTGAAAACAGGGTCTTTAATTGTGCCTTTCTTTGTTTTATTTAATCAATTGTATTTTTTCAAATTTATGTGTTGTGTGTACTCTTGTTCTGGTGCTTATGAACACCACAATTCTATAATATTTGTACTTTTTTTACCAACCATACATTGATAACTTATCTCATTTTTTCCCACTTTAAGTGAAAATTTCCCAAATTACACGAACTTGGTCGATTTGGATATTCCCATAATTAATGAGGGATTTCTACCAAAATACCTAATATGGTCTATACTTTCTCAGGCATTAGAATGGCCCTTCAAGCACTTGAACCCTCTTTCCCAATTTGGCCTTTCTTGAGCCCTTTTGGGCCTAAAAAACCACATCATGCATACATTTTCACCATCCCTTGCCTACCGAGGCCTTGCATACCAGCTTTAACACTTCACCTCACATGTGTAGGCACCCTTTTCACTACTTGAAACCACTTCTAGCTCGAACCAACTTTGCTTGCACCAACGTGCATCGGCTAGGAAGGGGGAAGTGTTTGGCTAGAAAAGCTTATAGGCACCCTCCTAGTCAGACACACAATCCAAAGCCACATTTTACACATATTGTATCATATTTTTTGGGAAACTATGTAAATGACCGTATGTATTTTGATCCTAGAGCTATAGATCCTTGAGTTGAGCTATAAATGTAAGACTATGTACTCAAGACCCAAAGTAGCCAACCATTGGCCATTTTTTAAAGCCGTAGGTATAAAAGCCAATAACTCTAGTTTAAAAAGGATGATTCTTTTGGAAAAGAAGAGCTCTGTTGAACAAACTATCAAGTGGCTTCACAACTCAAATTTGTACATGCCATCATTGGGGATCGAGCAGCCCGATGCCTTGTGCAAGCTAAGCCATCGAAATAACCATTGTTTCATGCTTCAATACCATTTTTTGCCCGTGATGACACACTAGTACCCGTGCACATGTTCTTATCCTTAGAAGTTATAATGCAGCGAACTGGAATTCACTGCTCATAACTTTCAGCTTCCGAAGTTGCACACTTTTCCTTGTATGTATAAGTAGCCTTACAGGCCCAGCTTCAGCCAGCATATCCGAGTTTCTGCTGCTAGAAGGCATAACTTATAAGAGCTCTCTCTCTCTCTCTCTCTCTCTCTCTCTCTCTCTCTCTCTCTTCTATCTCTCTCTCTCTCTCTCTCTCTCTCTCTCTCTCTCTCTCTCTCTCTCTCTCTCTCTCTCTCACACACACACACACACACACACACACACACACACACACACGTTAGCCTAGAATCATGGCCGTACGTGTACTCTATACGATATCCTCAGTCTAATACCAAGAATACAAGCTGACACCACGGGGCCCTCAGGTTGTGCTGGAAGTAGAAGACATTGATAACCCATTTCAGGTTTAAATGAAGAAGTGTGTGTGAAATGTGTGTGTTCATGTGTGTGTGTGTGTGTGTGAGTGAGTGAGAGAGAGAGAGAGTGACTCAGACTGCACGAGTTGTAGGTGTGGTACAAGGACGATTGGTGGAGATTGTTAGAAGCTGGACACACCCACGGAGACTAACTACTTAGGGGATTATCATTTTTTTTTGTCATTATTCATTTATTGAGGAAACCTGATTTTTCACCTTGTAAATATTGGAACTTATAGAAGTTTCCAGATTGTATCCCAGTTTTGATAGATAGACGGAGTAGTTGGTTGATTTTCGAACTTTAGGGTTTGAGAATTGTAAGGTATATATACCACTTTTCAACCTTAATGAAAAACCTTTTGTCATTTTTAAAAACAAGTTTTGAAGTCTGTGTGAGTGAGTGTACTGTGTACGAGAGAGAGAGTGAGCTTCATCTTGACACTACGTGTGCACCGATGGTCGGAATCAAGTGCGGAGAAGTGCAACGTGTTGCCCCTGACAAAATCTACAGGCCGATACCTACATTGCGCGCGTACGGTCCGGTTTTGCGAGCTCCTTCTACGAGCTTCATCTGGTGATTGGGTGAGCATACGTTGTCCGATTTTGCATTACAGTATATCCATGCATTCACATTGAGTAGAACTAACACATTAGGAACTTAGATTTCGAAAATGAAGACTGAAATTTCGGCCCAGACATCCTACCTGATTTTGCACACGGGTGTTTTGGGTTGGGGTTTTGGTTCATAGACCTTAGGGAGAGCGACCTCTTGGTATTAGTAGGGTCTCCTTCAAGTTCTATGGTGTTTCAAGATTGTTTGATGGGTGTTCGGCTCTAGAAAACGTTGTAGGAAGTTTCTCTTATGCACTCTCAAATTGAAGGTTGTGACTTAGACAATTGGTAGAGACCTCTGTAGGAATTAGTTAGGAGTCCGTCGAGTGTAGGTTGACACCTTATGCTTGCTTCCACGTGCCTGCGGTCGAGCTTCGTCCTTAGCTGACATTATATGTTAGGTGAGTTCTTGTTGTACTAACGTCTGTCGCGGCGTATAAGTCCAACATTGGCGCCGCTGTCGGGGACGAAAACCTTAGGTAGGTGACCGAGACAAATCCTTGACCCTACTTTCTAATGAATTAAGATGACTCTTCTATCATGTCTTTGTGTTGCCTTACATTGTGTGTGTGTATGTGTGTGTGTGTGTGTGTGTGTGTGTGTGTGTGTGTGAGAGAGAGAGAGAGAGAGAGAGAGAGAGAGAGATGTGGAAATGGCTAAAGAAATGTATTTCATAGACCATGATTGACAAATGAGCTCAAAAAAACTTCATGTATTGAAAGTCACTCATATACACTTGGGGTTCACAAGAATCTCTGTTACATTGACACTATTGACACTATTTCACCTAACATTATATGTTAGGTGAGTTCTTGTTGTACTAACGTCCGTCGCGGAGTATAAGTCCAACATTGGCGCCGCTGTCGGGGACGAAAACTTAGGTAGGTGACCGAGACAAATCCTTGACCCTACTTTCTAATGAATTAAGATGACTCTTCTATCATGTCTTTGTGTTGCCTTACATTGTGTGTGTGTATGTGTGTGTGTGTGTGTGTGTGTGTGGTGTGTGTGAGAGAGAGGAGAGAGAGAGAGAGAGAGAGAGAGAGAGAGATGTGGAAATGGCTAAAGAAATGTATTATCATAGACCATGATTGACAAATGATCTCAAAAAAACTTCATGTATTGAAAGTCACTCATATACACTTGGGTTCACAAGAATCTCTGTTACATTGACACTATTTCAACCCGACCATCCAACTCTTTGCACAAAATGTCTTTCTCCCTATGCCGCATTAGCTTACGGCCAGCTAGGAAAAAGGAAAAATCTGAAAGGTCCCTGTCCATTGACTCTTCGATTATGTCGTGCCGCAGCTGCAGAAGACTGCATAGCTCCCTTATTGTAACCACCAACATTAGGCCATGCTCTTTATCAAATACTTCCACATCCGCAGCAGGATTGTCTTCAAAACCTGCAGAAACCTGGTCCATAGGAATGTAATTTACCTCTGAGCATTTGTGATTGCATATACCAAAAGGAGACTAATAGTGATTGGCTTGCAATCATGTACTTGACAACTAGAGTGTCAAGCACGACTTCACACCGTATGCCAATCTCTTCCTTTATAGACCATCCTCTGTCAAGAAGTTTGTCACAGGATGACTTGCACATGAACATAGTTTTCATAACATGTATATTGTAGTTATGAAACAACTTTATGAATAGTGCAGCAGGACAAAAGTTTGCAATTCTAACCAGTTTGGTGGGAATAGAGCTACGTAGAGACCTCTGTATATGCTTGTAGAGCTTACTTCGCATTGCCTCCACCATTGTTCCCTCAGGAACTGGCCAGTCCACAGTGTTCCAGTCGGTTGGTAGAGGCACTTTCACCAACATGCCATTCTTATTCCCTGGGCAGAGTTGGTAGAAGTGGTCATAGAAAATATTCCTTCATCAGCCAGGCTTTTGCTGGTTCTCCATGAATACTGTAGAAAACCAATGTGGGCATGAACGACAAGGAAGAGGCCTATTATGCACTCCATAGGCTCCCATTCCTCATAAGAAGAGGATAAACATCTGCAAAATATATAACAAGAGTTAAACGAAGAGTATCAATAAGTGAAAATGAAAAATCTAATGTAGTTGAGATGTGAAGAATGGAGCCATTTCTCATAAGAAGAGGGATAAACATTGCAAAATATATAACAAAAGTTAACCTGAGAGTATCAATAAGTGAAATGACAAATCAAGTGCAGTTGAGATGTGAAGAATACTTACAATTGCAATGTGGTTGATGTATATCTGACACATTTACACCGTTCGCTATCACTTCTCGATGGGTAAATACATGCTGAACAAGAACTTCCTTTACAGATCTTTTGCTGATTTCCACTTTGAAATCCAACACTCTGGCCTTCCATGCTGAGTGGTAGACATTGATAGCACTAGACCTCTTGGCTCTTCTTGGTTGCATTAGGACCCATGAACCTTTGCTTATCCTTTGTCCAACCCATTGGTTCTCTGCACTTATTGAAGTTGATATTGTAATTGATGTTATGCTACTACTTGGGCTTCTAGGCAAAGTGCAGGTGTTGCTAGTTGGCGTGAGAGACCATAAACACCTAGAGCTTCTTGGGCGGGAAGATGTCGAAGCCATAGCTCTGAGAGAAAAGCTTTAGTGGAGGGAGATTCACTTTGAAAGTATCCTAATGGAGGGAAAGTGTTTTACAATTCCAATATCTTGTGCGGGCTTAATGGCCACCCTCCACTACGTTAATGACCATAAGAGAATATCAGCAGTGGGACCACACATGCACCTAACAACTCGGTAAAAGAAAAGAAGTTATGATGCCACAATCCTAGATTTGTGAAAGTTTTTAAATTATTTTCCTATTTCTTGAGTCTTTCCACGTATTTTCCTACGTAACGTAGCCCTGAAGCTCATTGGACGCGCTCTATTTTCTCTCTCTTTCATATGGCCCTCTAAATGACCTCCAAATTTTCCTAATGCTAGCAAAGAAGGAACATTTTCTAGACTTAAGATCCTAGAAAGGTATTATGTAAAAGCAAAAGCAGGCCTCAATCCTGCACATCAATCATGCTTGGATCAAAGTTTGGATATAATATCAATTTTTTAGTGGATTATGTGCAGCTTCTATTGTGCCTATAATAGTCAATTTTGAAAACAGGGTCTTTAATTGTGCCTTTCTTTGTTTTATTTAATCAATTGTATTTTTTCAAATTTATGTGTTGTGTGTACTCTTGTTCTGGTGCTTATGAACACCACAATGCTATAATATTTGTACTCTTTTTACCAACCATACATTGATAACTTATGTCATTTTTTCCCACTTTAAGTGAAAATTTCCCAAATTACACGAACTTGGTCGATTTGGATATTCCCATAATTAATGAGGGATTTCTACCAAAATACCTAATATGGTCTATACTTTCTCGGGCATTAGAATGGCCCTTCAGGCACTTGAACCCTCTTTCCCAATTTGGCCTTTCTTGAGCCCTTTTGGGCCCAAAAAACCACATCATGCATACATTTGCACCATCCCTTGCCTACCCAGGCCTTGCATACCAGCTTTAACACTTCACCTCACATGTGTAGGCACCCTTTTCACTACTTGGAACCACTTCCAGCTCGAACCAACTTTGCTTGCACCAACGTGCATCGGCTAGGAAGGGGGAAGTGTTTGGCTAGAAAAGCTTATAGGCACCCTCCTAGTCAGACACACAATCCAAAGCCACATTTTTGACATATTGTATCATATTTTTTGGGAAACTATATAAATGACCCTATGTATTTTGATCCTAGAGCTATAGATCCTTGAGTTGAGCTGTAAATGTAAGATTATGTACTCAAGACCCAAAGTAGCCAACCATTGGCCATTTTTTAAAGCCGTAGGTATAAAAGCCAATAACTCTAGTTTAAAAAGGATGATTCTTTTGGAAAAGAAGAGCTCTGTTGAACAAACTATCAAGTGGCTTCACAACTCAAATTTGTACATGCATTCATTGGGGATCGAGCAACCCGATGTCTTGTGCAAGCTAAGCCATCGAAATAACCATTGTTTCATGCTTCAATACCATTTTTTGCCCGTGATGACACACTAGTACCCGCGCACATGTTCTTATCCTTAGAAGTTATAATGTAGCGAACTGGAATTCACTGCTCAGTAACTTTCAGCTTCCCAAGTCGCGCACTTTTCCTTGTATGTATAAGTAGCCTTACAGACCCAGCTTCAGCCAGCATATCCGAGTTTTTGCTGCTAGAAGGCATAACTTATAAGAGCTCTCTCTCTCTCTCTCTCTCTCTCTCTCTCACACACACACACACACACACACACACACACACACACACAAACGGTTCGCGACGCGGTTGTGGAGACGACATAGAAACAAACATGATGCCGATGCGATCGCATGTGCAAATGTCATAGAAACAAATGTAATATCAATGTAATCACATGTGCACACATATATACAAAGCCGAGATGTATGAACATATTGGGGTCCCCAAGATCTCAACAGCTGGCAATTGTCATCATCATGGATTTACGTAGCATGGCATCATGGTATTCACCATGGCATAAGAGACGCTCAGAAAAACTTTAAAATAGTAATCATCATGGTTTTACATACCATGGCATCATAGACGTTTTCTTCAAATCAAACAAAAACTGTGAAATAGTAATCATCATCATGGCTTTATGTACCATGGCATCACGGTATTCACCATGGCACTAGAGATGCTCAGAAAAATACTGTGAAATAACAATCATCATGGCTTTACGTACCATGGCATCATAGACGTTTTTCTTCAACTTTTAAATAAAATTTAGAAAATAGTAATCATCATCATGGATTACGTACCATGGCATCAGAGATGCTAGTTTTGTACGAAATCTGCAAAACCTCAAGACAATAATTAGTGAGTAGATAATGACTTGGTAAATCTTGTAATCTCTTGATTGATATGATTCACATGAAAACCATCACATACGTTAGTATACAATCTCATAAGACGATCATAGAATTACGTGAAGTATTTATGAAAAATTGCAACGAGATCAATAGCAACAAATTGCAAGAATTGATGTCCAAACATACAATCTCAATATGGCAAGGTTGAGGTGGCCAGAAATATTTGTGCCTCAATCCAGGTAGAAACAAATTACAAGAACTTGAAGGCTCAAAATAACAATCAACATGTATACCCATTTAGTACTTACGGGAAAATATATTCATAAAGATAACATGATGGTGCTACTCTGATCGAAGCCAAAACCAACCTTCACGCTGGTCATTAAAACGGTTCGCAGAGACCGCAACAATCAAATAAGAGGTTTTTGCAAGTTTCTCTTGTCGGCAATAATAGCAACAATAATATTTCACCTTGGTGAAGCATGATCAAAACAAAGTCACTGCAAGTTGGGGCATTATCGTACGGCCATGACGACTGCGAGCTCATCATAGTAGCGGCCCATGCAGATTTGCAGGTGGTTGTTGAGGCCAACCTTTACTGTAGTATACATGAGAGCTCGTAGCGGCCCAACCAGATCTGCAAATCGAGAGTTGTGACAATATAATAGGCCAATAATACTAGGCTTGTCAACTCTAGACGACTAGATGTGCTAACTACATGTCCAGTAGCTTGTGGCACATAATCTCTTAAGTCGGCATGGGGCAGCCACCATAGGCATGAGAGATCAATCTACGAAAACACGTCATGGTAAGGTAGACAAGCTATGACCAACACTTGAATTTGCTATTTTTGGACAGAAGATGGTGGCTCATTGCTTTGCAGTCATGCCAGACAAGCTTGTGATTTGTAGTTACGTCTGCCTGAGGCCAAAGCAACCAGACACATGCGCACACTTGGTTGCTTTGTAGCCGTACTTACCAGCTACGTACGGCCAAACAAAGAACACACAAGCGCACATGCTTGGATGTTGCTTTACATCCTTATAAGCTGACGACGGATGAAAAGAGCGTGATTGGCCACCCTCTTTAGCGCTAGGTGTGAAGAGATGCTGTAACCAGCTAAATAAAGCAAGTCAAAAGCAGTCGATGAGTTAAATAAAGCAAGTCAAAAACAGCTGATTGCATGCATATGAGCGCCATTGCCAATTGCGTGCAGATGAGCAGTGCAAGTGCAGAAGGAGGGCCGATGGACCGGTGAGTTTGCAGCCTTGATGGCTCCTCCCGACGAATTATTTTCCTGTCCGATACACCTGGGATGCAGCCGCCTGTGTCCGGATAACCACTGCTCGCTACCTGGCTCGTGATGAGATGCAAACACTCGACTGCAACTCATCTCTTGTCACACTTAAACTGTTCTAATTTGGGCAAAGGCATGCTGACGATAGCTAAAGACAGGAAAGGCAGTGTTTTTTTTTTTGAATAACGCAGCCTAGTTTAGAATAACACAGAGTATAAAATAGCGGGTATTTTCTTAATATACATATGTTGCCGATTGGGGCGCCATAGTAAAATAGACTTGTTGGGGCCAACGGTTGCATGAGTAGCCCTTGTGAGATGCTGTTGCATGGAAAAAAAAATGTTGCACGTGCAAGGCTGCAACCTGTAGGGCTATGAGTACCTTCAACCGACGTTTCTAAGACTCATGAGGTTTACGTCGAGTTGCCAGTTGCTTATCTACAAGTATACCTAGCCGCTACTCTTCCTGTTCATGCTGCTATAAGCCTACATCTCTAAGTTTCTACGCTTAACCATAAACAAAATTGAATAAAACAAAGCTTCTTGAATTATCATAAGAAAAGAACAGCATGAGTAAACTTATCTTTCATGTCTATGCTCTCCATAGCTCTGATACCATGTTGAACCGGAGAGAGAGAGCGCAGGTAGACGAGAAGAGAGACAAACGACACCATCATATGCAAACCCCAAAGTGTGTCTACTGATCACACTAGATGTGTTTATATAGAGGGGACCAGGGTGCTATATATAGAGATACTATATATAGCTCAACACATCCAACAAAAAAAACCAACCAGCAAACCAGCCATCATTGCAGGCATGGCTTCGACAGAGTGCAACATTGGAACAAGACCAAAGCCGAGATGGTTATCAAGCCGCACGAGGGCTAAGGGATTTGCAAGAACCACCACTCTATTCAAGGTATCAAGGAGAGAGTAAGCCAAAGACTCAAGGGTCAACAGAGCCTAGAGGGACACCTATAGAACGAGTTTGAAGAGATGAACCATCTCTGGCGAGAATTGTTAGAAATTATGGGTTAGGAGCACCACTGGGAGAGGAACCAGCCTATTACAGAAGACCTGAGGAGGTATATCGATTAGGACGTGGAGATCCAATGATGAGGTTTGTAGACCATCAAAGAATTAGACCTTCTCAAGTGCAAAAATGGGTAAACAAGAAATACATAATAAGCACAGACCCAAAAGATCATGTAGCAGCCTTTGTGCGTGTAATTAGAGCCAAAGAGGTGCTAGAATTTCCTACCCAATTTGTAGGGTTTGGACTAACCCTAGAGGATGATGCTGCCACTTGGTTTGACTCTGTAGAGCGTAGAGACTTTGAGTCTATGGAGGAAGTGTTTGACGAGTTTATCCAGGAATTCTCACAAAGGGGGATAGCTCATAATACCATCTCACAAATCCATAAATTCAAATTTAAAGATGGGGAATCTGTTCGAGAGGCAGCCCTAAGACTAAAAAGATATGTTAAGTTCTCTCCTGTGGAAGAACTGCCAACTCAGTCTAGACTCATGCTGATATTCATCCAAGGACTAAGGAATGCGGATCTCCAGAAAGATTTACATATGAAGAGGAGCACGACGTTGAATGAGTTGACTAAGGAGGCTCTTTACCTTGTGGACAATTGTGCGGTCTACAAAGAGGGGAGTTCAAGGACCTTGACGAAGATTTATCTTCACAACAAAGTGGAAGCAAGTCTTCTAAGACAGCATTGAAAGGACAAGTAGCTGTAAACCAAGAGCATCTTGTAGATGAAGTGCTAAAAAAGATTAACTTGTACGCCAAACCCCAAGTTAAACAGCCCAAGTGGTGTGTTATTGAACAAAAATGGACAAACCGAGGAATGTTATTATTAAACAAGGGATATGTGAGAGAGAGACCTTACGCTCGCCAAGCTCAGGTAGCTTCTCCTCAAGTTCCACCGATGCCTAGGTATCAAGCAGGCAACCTACCAGGACCTGTAGGTGTAGAAATACCACAACCGGTGTTGGGGCAACAACCACCCCTACAAGGATTACGACCAGTCGGTATAAGATACACAACAACCGTAACTGAATCAGAGGATAAGGCTTTGGTGCCTATGTATGCATATTATGAAGATCCCAATGGATATGCGGAAAACTCTGTCTATTATCCACCGGAAAAAACCTCGACACTAGAACCATGGAGCATGATAGAAAGTACAGGACCACCAACAGCTACACAGGCAGCAGTAGAAGGGAGATATAGCTTAGATGAACGAACATTGTTGTTCATATCCAACAGAGGCATGGGCGGACAGAGACATGCATACCAGCAAAGAGGAGCTAAAGGAGCACCTCAACAACCCAAGGGACCCTGCTACAAGTGTGGTGGAGACCATTGGCTAAGAGACTGTCCTCATGATGAAATCATTAGAGTCAACACGTATTGCACTGAGTGTGGAGTTACTCATTTGATTCCAGATTGCCCTAAAAACCCGAGCAAAGGAGCAAAAACCACCTTGAACATGCTAGAAACAGTACCTTCCAGTGGAGGGTCGGAAAATGAAACAATCATACCTATTCAGGCAATAACACGAGCCCAAGCTCAAAGAATGACGAATGAACCCATAGTTGAAGAGCCAAAAACCGATGCCCAAATTTCAGAAATGAAAAATCAGAGAATCACTTGGAAAGCTAGAAAGGCGCGTATGAAGCCAGGAAGGAACGAGAGCAAACAACACTATCCGAGGAGTTGAAACATACAAAGGATAGATTAGAGAGGTTAGAGGATCTAGCCAGCCTAAGCTCACACACCATGGCAACCATAGCACCCAAGAAAATAGCAGAGCCCAAAAGTGCAGGATCAGGAGGATCTGTACTGGTAGACAAGGTAAATGAGCAGTTGGATGCACTTCTAAAAGCTTATGAAGCTAGACTCAAAAAGAAACAAACCCAGGAGCAAAGGTGGATGACTTATCCATATGCGGAAATAGAAAAACAAAGGTTGGAAATGTGTAAAAGGATGATTGAAACAACTCAATCATTGATGGAAGACCCGCTGGGTAAACCTGGAAATTGGCATGAGGCACCAGCTCCAACACCTACCCAACCAACTTTAGAGGAACATGTAGAAACAAAGGAAAGACTCACTAATGCCTATGAGTCCAGAGGAGATCCTATCATAGTGCCAAATACCACAGATGAGGCAAGTGATGGGTTCCAGCCTAAAACATTGACAGAAATGGGTAAGGACTGTAATGGTCTAGACAATCTATGGAAGAAAATCCGTGAGGCCAACGAGGCTAATAGGATGAGTAACCACATGAATAGCATGAGAAAAGAAAATAATATAACCTTACCTCCTATTGAAGAATTTGAGGCAAGGTCACAAATGAACTTTGAGATACATTCACAAGGGGGAGACCAAGGATCAATTAGTTTGGGGCACAGCCAACCAGACTCACTAGAACTTTACCCTCTTACCTAGGAGAGTATGAAGCCAAGTCGGAAGTGAGAGAAATCCCATCTCAAAGACTTTCTTCTAACAAAGTGATGGATTCACAAGGATTGATTGAGTTATTGTCCACCCCGGTGGCATGCACAATCACATTAGCAGAACTCCTAATGTTACGACCAAACATGTGGACCACAATAGGTAAATGCCTAGAAAAAATTAGAGTGAATGACCCCACCTTGAGGCTACAGGAAGGGATCAGAGAGTTGGATAGACCTCAATTAAACACTAGGCCAGTACCATTAAACAAGGTTGGAGAGTATTGTGAGAGAGAAGATGGAAACACCACGCCACCAGTAGAATTCCAAGGAGTAGTTTCCAAAGCTATTCTTGACAGTGGAGCAAGAGTTGCTATCACCACCAAGGAAATATTGAAAAAATGGGGAAAACCAGCTTTGAGAGCTACCAGAATGAAATTGCAATTGGCAGATGGGTTCATGGAGAAGCCTCTAGGACTCTTAGAGAAAGTGATTGTCACTTCGTGCGGAATCGAGTATGAGCATACATTTGCAATAGTCGATTTCGACAAAAATAACAATTATGAGATCATCTTGGGAAGACTATTCATGCGATAATTGAAGATGGTCCAAGATTGGGGTTACGACCACATATACCTCGGACATGGCGAGACAACAACTAAACTACACCTGAAAGACCATAGTTACAAAGATGTGAATCAAACACCTGTGGAAGAGTTTGATTCAGCTACAGTAGCAGGATCAGAACTCCCAGCATGGTTAGGGCAACAAAAAGAGCTATGGATGTGCGGAGCTTCACATTGTGGAAGCTTAAGAAGAGAGGAATGCGTCTTAGAAAGAGCAATTGAGGACAAGGAGTATATTCGGAACGTTTCCCTGAAGATGCCTTGGAACCTCTAGAATGGGAACACATACTAGCAACATTGGATGTCTGTACCATTACAGATAGTCCAACAACAAAATTTTGCGATAAGGATGGCTATAATGTGCTACCCTACTACATGGTAAACATTCTACCAGGAGAAGATGAGACGATAGAACCACCGGGACAAGAAGATTTTTATGACTCCTCTGAGCATCTGGAAGAAAATGATGATGCAGATAATGAGTGTTCATACACCTCAAGTGAGCGTGGAAGGGAAGCCGAGAATATCAAGTTTTATGATTTTTCTAATCAACACCCTAGACGCCACGAACGCTATAGGAGAAAACGAGCAGGATTGGAAACAAAGTGAGAGAGAACCTGATGCCGAGGATAAAAGGTAAAACTCACTATTTGGTGCTTGTAAAAGCAAAGGATTGTGTAAAAGATCAAATATCAGGAAGAGTCTCAAAAGATCGAAGCGAAATAATGCGAGAGGAAATAAAACAGGTACGAAAAGCTAAAACAGAAACAAATTCACAAAAATCTCAAAAATAAAAAAAGAAACAACAAAAGACCAAGAGTGGACCAAATTGGAGCGTAAATAGAAATACCAAGAACTGAAACGGTCTTTATGAGAGATATGGACCACTGAAGAAGATAGTGATGGTAAAGGAGAGTCAGAAAAGGGAAACATGAATGTACCATCACACTATCTGAAATTTACCATCCAGGACAAAAAAATCATCATGACACCACCAGTCAGGGAAAGAACCAACCAAGAATCTTATGATGGGCCAGAAAATGCAAAAAGGATACACCTTTCAGAACCAGGTGAAAAAGCCTCAGCCAGTCTATATAGCAAACGATTTAGGGTCTGAAGAAGAAGAACGGATAACACAACTTCTCAAGAAGTATAAAGATGTGTTTGCATGGTCCTATAAATACCTCAAAGGAGTTGATCCATCGATATGCCAACATACAATTCCTTTGAAATCAGATGCAAAACCTAGCAAACAACGTCCTTATACATATAATGATACATTTGCTAAACGAATCAAAGAAGACATTGATAAACTGATGGAAGCTGAATTCATCTATGAAATCGAACATACAGATTGGGTGTCACCCATTGTGGTAGTTCTCAAAAAGAATGGAAAACTGCGAGTGTGTGAAACCTCAAAAAGGTAAATGCAGCCACCATAAGGGATAATTATCCCTTGCCAATCACAGAACATGTACTTGAGCGGGTAGCCGAGAAATGGTCTTATTCCTTTCTGGATGGGTTTTCAGGATATGACCAACTGGCAAAAGCAAGGGAGGATCAACACAAAACGGAGTTTACCACAGAATGGGGAATTTATGCGTATCGAGTTATGCCGTTTGGCTTCCAAAGGTTAATGACACATGCATTCAAAGAATACCTAAGAATATTCTAAAAATTTGCATGGATGATCTTTGTGTACACTCTCTTCTACGAGAGGAACATATTGACCATTTTCAAAAGGTCTTTGAAAAATGCATGACATATCGAATCTGTCTTAACCCGGAAAAGTGTATATTCATGGTTAAGCAAGGCCGCATTTTAGGACACATTGTCTCAATAAATGGCATAACCACTGACCTAGACAAATTCAAAGTCATAGTGGACCTACCCAGGCCTACTAATGCTAAACAAGTGCAATCCTTCATGGGACACTGCGGATATTATCGAAGATTTATATACATGTATGCGGTTATTGCACAACCTCGGTATCGTTTGCTAGTCAGTTTTGATTGGACCAAGGAGTGAGAAACTTCATTCCAAAAGATGAAGGAAAACCTTATATTAGCACCTGTACTGAAGACACCAGATTGGGAAAAGATATTCCATGTTCACATTGATGCTTCTGCATATGCCATTGGAAGCATTCTGGCTCAACCTGGAGAAGGAACAATGGATTTTCCAGTTTGTTATGCAAGCCGACAGTTAAAAAGTGCGAAAAAGAACTACACAACCACCGAACAAGAAGGGTTAGGGATTATTTATGCTGTAAAGAAATTTTGGCATTATTTGCTCTCAAACAAATTTTTGTTATTCACAGATCATCAAGCTCTTTTGTATTTGGTAAATAAACCATGCAATACACGGAGAATTGTACGCTGGTTTATTATATTGCTGGAGTTTGAATTCACAGTGGTGGTCAAAAAGGGTAAAACCCATCTACGAGCGGATCATATTTCAAGGATACACAACGGGGAAGCTCCTGAAGGAGTAGATGATGACATACCAGATGCTTATCTTTTCAATGTTGAAATGGTACCCAAATGGTCTCAGGAAATTGTTAGCATTCTTTTCTTTGGATGTGGGTTTAATAATACGGAATACATATCCAAACAATAAACAATTCGACAAACAAAATACTTCGAGTTGATAGCAGGACGGTTGTATCATCTAGGATCGGACCAAATCCTACGATTATGTATAAATCCGGAAGAATTCGAGTGCTACCTTGAAGAAGCACATGTCTAGGATTGTGCATTTCATTGTTCAATAGTGAAAACACACCAGAGACTGAAACAGTTAGGGGTTTATTGGCCAACTATGTATGCAGACACACATTCTTATGTTATCAATTGTACTATATGTAGTGTCAAACGACCAGTTGATCACGCGACATTGTTTCAGGTAAACATTGCACCTACATGGAGTCAATATATCATTGATTTCTTAACCACCAGGACGTTTCCTGAGAACATCACAAGCGCACGGAAAAGGGCCATAGAGCTGGAAGCTCGTGAATTTCAGTTGATTGGGAACCAACTCTATAAGCGAGGAAAGGACAATCAACTTAGAATCTGTGCAAGTCAACGCGAATACCTGCTGCTGATTCTAGAACATGCACATAGCGGAATAAGTGGAGGCCATTTTTCGGGCGATAAGACGGAAAAAATAGTCTTAACCGCAGGTATATGGTGGCCTACATTGCACATGGATGCTGAAGAGTTTGTAAAGCGTTGTGACGCTGTGAGCGGGATGGAAACACACAGAAGGCCTCTATAACGACCCGACACACACTCTTGGGAAGATACACACACACACACTATGGGGCACCACTCGGCTTAGACAACACACCTGGCCGAGACAGGGAACACACATCTGGAGTGAGAGGAGAGAGACTATCCACTTGCCCACTCCACACGGACACACACACACACACACCCAAAAAACTCAGCTCAAAAGAGGATAATTTCTGATGTTTAGATACAATTGAGCTTGGGCCAACACCAATGGGGTAAATATCTCACACAATATGGGTAAAATAAGCCAGATACAATCACAAACTGGAGCAGAAACTTCGCTCATAGGAGAAACTTACACAGAAAAACAGCAGGAAAAGAGTGAGGAATTTGGCAAAATGGACAGCACCATCGCATCCGGAACGGCCCAAAACCCAGTCTACAATGTCAAAGTGCTCAAATCCGGCCTCGGATGAGCAGTTTACGGCCAAAACAAGCTCCAAAATGAGCAAAAACACACCTGCGGCTGTTCCTCCTCTCTTCTCCACGTTTTTCTCGTCTTCTCTCAATTTTTTCAGTTCCCACACTTAGCTTTATTAGTTGGGCACTCTTGGCCTTTTAGATGACCTCAAACGGACCCCGAACAGGCCAAAAATTGACTTCGCAGTGCATAGTTGTCACCCTGCTGCATCCATGCGCACACGTGGCACTCATTTCTTTTCAATAATGCGTCTCTCAACCACGTGAAGTGGCCCCAAAAAGTGGTCCTAATGATGACCTTTTTGCATAACTCTCACAAGAAAACACCACTTTGTGTCTGTATTCATCCACGTGCAAATATTGACCCCATTCGCCCTCCTGACGCCACTAGATGCCATCTGACGCACCTTCTTACCTCATGTCGTTGGCCCGCGGATAGCTTTCTCGAGAAGTTTTACACGCTATAAACTCCTCATTATTGTAGAAAAAACATACAGGTAAAACTAGTGATAGTGAAATCGTTGCACTATGTACATGCTGTCCTACTGTACACATGTGGGCCCCACGTAACCACCTGGCTATGGAAATTGGCAATCCTTTATTCGATGCACCATGCATGTGTATGTACATATGCGCAATCCCTTGCTCCAAAAAACTCCTGACAACGCGTGTCAGTGTTAAGTATGGAGCCTGATTTACCCTTGTAATTTTCTGTGGTAAAAGCGCACATTTGTAAGGCCCCCATTATGAGGAGAAGCCATCGTGCGTGAAGAAAATCACTCACCGGAAACCAAAATTTTCACGGACAAGAATCAGGGGAAACTTTAAAGGCTCGGGGCGGAGGCCCCCGAGACTTTTTTCGCCGGAATATTCTTTTTCGCCGAAATATTATGGCGGACGGCGGCGGGAAAGTGGTCGGAAAACAAACCGGTCGGTTGGCCGGTGGCCGGTAGTCAATGGCCGATGGCTGGTGGTCGGAAGTCAATGGCCGGTGGCCGGTGGTCGAATTCAAAAGCGGAATTGTCTTCTCAAGGGCGGCCACACATGGGCGGATTGGAGGGTCCGATTTGGACTTATTCGCACAAGGGCGGCTACACATGGCTGTCTCTCATAAGAGAGGGTAGCCCTTTGACCTATAAAAGGAGGCCATTTCTACACACATTTCATAGTGTAAAGTTGATGCAACAAGGTGAGTGTGAGGTGGTGAGAGTGAAGCAAGGCGGGAGCTCCATTAAGGGTATAATCCCTTTGTAAATTACCTCTTGTTTTGAAGTACTAAAGCCATTGAGTGGCTGCTTTCCCGTGGACGTAGCCCACATTGGGTGAACCACGTATATCGTATGTACTCTCTCTCTCTCTCTCTACTCTATAATCTCGTGTATGTAAATCTGTCTCTCTCCATTAAGTAATCTACTCAATTATCTATTTAGCTACGTCTTATTTCCTAACAACTGGTATCAGAGCAAGGTTTTCTTGTAGCTAAATTATCTCAAGGAAAGGATTCCTTGAATTGAGTGGGAGTTATGGCGGAGGAAGGGAAGCTCAAGATTGAGAAGTTCAACGGAAAAA
Organism: Adiantum capillus-veneris; assembly: GCF_014529385.1. Lineage (NCBI taxonomy): Eukaryota > Viridiplantae > Streptophyta > Polypodiopsida > Polypodiales > Pteridaceae > Adiantum > Adiantum capillus-veneris. Next base: position 35,965,982 of record NC_140934.1, read on the forward strand.
ACTACCAACATTGGAAGATGCAGATTGAAGACTATCTCTACCAGAAGGACCTCTATTTGCCACTAGGCGGTCTTGCGAAGAAGCCCGCAACAATGGCAGATGAAGCATGGATTGTCCTTGATCGAAAGGCACTGGGAACAATCCGGTTAAGCTTGGCGTCAACGGTGGCCTTTAATGTTCGGAGATGAAGACCACGGAGGACTTGATGAAGTCACTTGACGACTTCTACGAGAAACCATCGGCATCCAATAAGGTATTTCTTATGAAGCGCTTGTTCAATCTAAAGATGGCAGAGAATGGTTCAGTTGCAGAACACCTAAATGACTTTAACACAAACATAAGTCAACTTCGATCAGTGAAAATCAATTTCGATGACAAAGTACGAGCTCTCCTTATACTATCATCTCTACCGGATAGTTGGGACAGCCTTGTGATGGCTGTAAGTAATTCTATCTCTGGCACAAATACTCTTAAGTTTGATGATGTTGTGGGTGTTCTCCTAAGCGAGGAAATGCGAAGGAGAAGCACAGGAGAATCATCAAGTGTTGCACTATCAGTGGAAACAAGAGGAAGGCCTAAGGAGAGGTTCAAAAACCAAAAGGGTCGTGATCGCTCAAGGCGGAGCAAGTCACGCACAAAGTCAGTTCTTGAATGTTGGAACTGCGGCAAGAAGGGCCACGTCAAGAAGGATTGCTGGTCCAAGAAGAAGAAGGAGACAGAGTCTCAAGACAACAAGCCAACATCGGAGGCCAATGTGGCAGGTAAAGTAGAGCAAGATGCTCTAATTCTCTCATTAGACAATGTGTCTAATTCCTGGATAGTAGATTCCGGGGCTTCATTCCATTGACGACACCACACAAGCAACATTTCCAAGACTACACCAAAGGTAATTTTGGGTATGTATACTTGGGAGATGATGAAGCTTGTGAGATTGTCGGCAAAGGTACAGTTTCTGTCAAAACTACTAACGGAAATGAATGGAAGCTTAAAGATGTTAGGCATGTTCCTTCTCTTCGCAAAAATTTGATCTCTACAGGACAATTGGACGATGAAGGTCACAACATTGCATTCGGAAACAAACGGTGGAAGATCTCAAAGGGATCTTTGGTGGTTGCCAAGGGTGAAAAAGTTGGTACACTTTACTTGTGTACTTTTAGCACGCAACCTTCAGCTTGTGCAGCAACTACAGAAGTTGACAGTGCGGTGTGACACTACCGACTTGGGCATATGAGTGCCAAAGGAATGCAAATCCTTCAAACAAAGAAGCTTCTACCAGGTTTGAAAGAAGTGGACTTAGAGTTCTGTGAAGATTGTGTTTATGGTAAACAAAAGAGGGTAAAATTTCAAAAATCAGGAAATGAAAGAAAAAATAAAAAACTTGAGTTGGTTCATTCTGATGTTTGGGGTCCTGCAAGTACACCATCACTTGGTGGCTCATTGTACTATGTAACATTCATAGACGATGCGACTAGAAAAACATGGGTTTATGTCATGAAGAATAAATCCGATGTATTTTCCATATTTCAAAGGTGGAAAGCCTTTGTGGAGAATGAAACGGTACCAAGGTTAAATGCCTCAGATCCGACAATGGAGGCGAATATTGCAGCCAAGCTTTTGAAAGCTTTTGTGCTAGCAATGGCATTCGGAGGCAAAGGACAACCCCAAGGACACCTCAACAAAATGGGATTTCGGAAAGGATGAACAGGACAATCATGGAACGAGCACGAAGCATGCGGCTACATGCAGGCCTACCGCTTGAGCTTTGGGCAGAAGCTGTAAGTACGTCTGTGTACTTAATCAAGCGGTCACCCTCAACGGCATTGGATGGGGGAGTTCCAGAAGAGGCATGGACAGGTAAACCGGTGAATTATGCATTTCTCAAAGTGTTTGGGTGTGAGGCTTTCATGCACATAGATAGAAGCCTAAGATCAAAGTTAGATGCAAAGTCCAAAAAGTGTTTCTTCATTGGCTATGGAGAAGGAGACTTTGGGTATCGCCTATGGAATCCTGAAGATGGTAAAATATTAAGGAGTAGGGATGTAATTTTTAACGAAAAAAATATGTACAAAGATTACTTGGAAAGAAAACAAACAAAAGAAACAGGTGATGAGTACATGGAGCTTGAGGACGGTGAAGACTCAAGGACTGCAAACGGTGACAATGTGCAACAACGTCAACCAAATGAGGAGCCTCAACCTATTCCCCGAAGATCTACAAGAGCAAGTAGACCTCCAGAAAGGTTTGTTCCTTCCTTCAACCATCTCTTGATCTCAGATTCTGGAGAGCCGGAATCATATGAAGAAGCTATGCAACATGAATCCAAAGAAGAATGGACGAAGAGCATGCAAGTGGAGATGGACTCACTACATCGCAACCAAACATGGGAGTTGGTTGAGTTGCCTAAAGGTAAGCGGGCACTTCAAAACAAATGGGTGTACAAGATAAAGGAAGAAGAAGGTGGGAAGAAAAGGTACAAGTCTAGGCTTGTGGTAAAAGGTTTTTCTCAAAAGAAAGGTATTGACTTCAATGAAATATTTTCTCCTGTTGTAAAAATGAACTCAATTAGGCTTGTCTTAAGCCTTGTGGCTACTCATGATCTAAATCTCGAGCAAATGGATGTAAATACGGCATTCCCTCACGGTGACTTAGAGGAGGAAATCTACATGCTTCAACCAAAGGGGTATGAAGTAAAAGGTAAGGAGAAAATGGTTTGCAGATTAAAGAAGAGCTTGTATGGTTTAAAGCAAGCATCAAGACAATGGTACTTGAAGTTTGATCGATGGATGTTGGATCATGGATTCACAAGATGCAACTCGGATCATTGCGTCTACACAAAGAATTTGGGAGATGGGAAATTCATCATCCTAATGTTGTATGTTGATGACATGTTGATTGCAAGTGCTAACATGCAGGACATCAAAGACCTAAAAGAGGAGCTGTCCAAATCTTTTTCAATGAAAGATTTAGGTGCTGCAAAGAGGATACTTGGTATGAAAATATCAAGGGACAGGACGAAGAAGACAATAAAGCTATCTCAAGAAGATTACATCAAGAAGGTACTAGAAAGGTTTGCAATGCAAAATGCAAAACCAGTTTCTACACCTTTCGCTGGTCATTTTAAACTAACGAAGGATATGTATCCAAAGACACAAGAGGAGATAGCCTATATGTCTAAAGTTCCATATGCTGCAGCGGTAGGTTCTCTAATGTATGCTATGGTCTGGACAAGGCCAGACATTGCACATGCAGTGGGAGTTGTGTAGGTTCATGGACAACCCAGGTAAAGAGCGTTGGCAAGCTGTGAAGTGGATACTTAGGTATCTAAAAGGGACAACAACAAATGCTTTGTATTTTGGAGGAACTGATATTTTTCTAGAAGGGTATGCTGATGCAGATATGGCAGGTGACAAAGATACTCGAAGGAGCACTATGGCTATGTGTTCACGGTTGGAGGCACAGCAGTAAGCTGGGCTTCAAAGCTGCAGAAAGTGGTTTCACTTTCTACCACGGAAGCAGAGTATGTAGCAATGACGGAGGCAAGCAAAGAAATTCTGTGGCTTCACAGATTCTTAGAAGAGCTTGGATTCAAACAAGACAATTGTGTCTTGTACAGTGATAGCCAAAGCGCTATCCATCTTGCGAAAAACTCAGCCTTTCATTCAAGGACAAAGCACATTGAGGTGAGATATCACTTCATACGCACTCTTTTGGAAGAGGGACAACTAAAGCTAGGAAAGGTGCATACAAGTGAAAATCCTGCAGACATGTTTACAAAGGTGGTCAACAAGGAGAAGTTGAGCTTTTGCTCATCTTCAATCGGCATTCAAGGATAAGAAGCCAGAATGGAAAGCAGTCACAGGTTTGGTTTGGAGATCAGTCTCCAAGTGGGAGATTGTTAAGTATGGAGCCTGATTTACCCTTGTAATTTTCTGTGGTAAAAGCGCACATTTGTAAGGCCCCCATTATGAGGAGAAGCCATCGTGCGTGAAGGAAAATCACTCACCGGAAACCAAAATTTTCACGGACAAGAATCAGGGGCAACTTTAAAGGCCTCGGGGACGGAGGCCCCTGAGACTTTTTTCGCCGGAATATTCTTTTTCGCCGGAATATTATGGCCGGACGGCGGCTGGAAAGTGGTCGGAAAACAACCGGTCGGTTGGCCGGTGGCCGGTAGTCAATGGCCGATGGCCGGTGGTCGGAAGTCAATGGCCGGTGGCCGGTGGTCGAATTCAAAAGCGGACTTGTCTTCTCAAGGGCGGCCACACATGGGCGGATTGGAGGGTCCGATTTGGACTTATTCGCACAAGGGCGGCTACACATGGCTGTCTCGCATAAGAGAGGGCAACCCTTTGGCCTATAAAAGGAGGCCATTTCTACACACATTTCATAGTGTAAAGTTGATGCAACAAGGTGAGTGTGAGGTGGTGAGAGTGAAGCAAGGCGGGAGCTCCATTAAGGGTATAATCCCTTTGTAAATTACTTCTTGTTTTGAAGTACTAAAGCCATTGAGTGGCTGCTTTCCCGTGGACGTAGCCCACATTGGGTGAACCACATATATCGTATGTACTCTCTCTCTCTCTCTCTCTCTCTCTCTCTACTCTATAATCTCGTGTATGTAAATCTGTCTCTCTCCATTAAGTAATCTACTTAATTATCTATTTAGCTACGTCTTATTTCCTAACAGTCAGCGCACCAAGGTGCCAATAAAAAGTGATGAGATGCCACTACGGCCAATGATGGAAGCAAGAGCATTTTCAAAATGGGGCATTGATTTTGTGGGACCTATCTCACCCCCTGCATATCGCACCCATACCCAATATATCATTGTGGCGACGGACTATCTCACAAAATGGGTCGAATCAAAAGGCAACACAAAAAGCAGATGCACGCACCACTGCCCAATTTTTGTATGAGAATGTTTTTGTACGATACGGGTTACCAATAGAAATTGTCAGTGATTGTGGGATACATTTTCTTATTGAAGTCATTGAATATCTGCTAGAAGAATTCATGGTCAGACATAGGAAATCTGCTCCATGCCATCCACAGGCCAATGGACAAGCTGAGGCCACAAATAAAACACTATGCACGGTTCTCACTAAAATAGTGTCAGAATCAAGAACATATTGGGATCAGCAGTTACACTCAACACTATGGACATACAGAGTAGCTTACAAAACATCAATAGGAACAACACCGTACAACATGGTGTTTGGCCTAAATGCTATACTACCCATAGAGTTTTTAATTCCAACTCTACGAGTAGAGAAATGCTTAGAATGGACAGGGCATGAGCTCTCTTCAAGAATAGATGATCTTGAAAAGCTAGATGAACTCCGCTTGAGAGCTGTAGTTTAATCTATGCTAAAAAGAGAAGACAAAAAGAATTTTTTGACAAACATGTGCGCACTAAAGAGTTCAAATCAGGTGATTATGTACTTGTTAATACTTTGAAGCAACATGCCAAGAAACTTAAAAAGCGAGGGATGGGACCATTTGGGTGAAAGCATGTTAACATGTCGCGCTTTTTGTGCTAGTTAGCAGTTTCAAGTTAGCACATCTTCAAAAAGTTGGGCATCCGATAAATTTTTTACAAATAATATCAAAATTTGTCAGAGGTTGTACATTTGGATTCCTTGTTTCAAGTGCTTTCTATTGATATATCATATGTCATAGATCTTGGAGATGTAGCTCAAGTTATTGTACTAGTTAGCATATGTCAAATTTGTACTAGTTAGCATTGTCCGGGACATGAAAAAGCACGAGAGGTTAATATGCTTTCACCCATTTGTGATTAGTGATCTATCACAAAGTGGAGTTGTAAAGCTTGCTACATTAGCAGGTGAATAAATGCCGAACTGGATTAGTGGATGTGGACTGAAGAAATATCATCTACCACTCACACAGGAGATGCTCCAACAAATTCATCAAGGAAAACTACGAGAGGAAGCTCAGGCAGAAGCAAAGGAATGCATTGCAAAATGAAGACTTCTGCGACAACAACAACAAAGTAGAGCACCATCACGAATCAATGCCATTCGACTGACGAAGTTGGATGAAGACACAGTGGAGCCAATAATTGCAGTCAAAATGGGCAGCAATCAAGTTGAATCGACGACATTGCTTGATTTTGGAGCTCAGGCAAATTTGCTCTCTTATGAATTATACCAACAACTCAAATCTGCAAGCCAACTTCATCCTACTCCTCAAGTGCTGGAAAGTAGTACATCACACCTATTGAAAACATTGGGATGGACTATATTGCATGTACAAATACATCAATATATTTACCCACACAAATTATATAGGGTGGAGGCTGAAAACACACAACACCCAATGATGTTGGGACAACCTTGGCAAAAAGAATACAATGTGCAGATAGATTGGGATGCAGAGGCAGCTTCTACGACGTGCACGACTACCCGACGAGCTTCAGACATGAGAGGTAGGCTCACCACCTTGAGTTTTTCGCGCATGTTTGTCATTATGTCGCGAAAACTAGCGTAGGGATCACACACAAAGCGGGCGGTAGAGACCTACAAGTAGAGGCGGCGACCTAATGGCTAACCCAAAAGAAACAAGACTTTATCAGCAGCTTACCCTAGCATAGGACACCAGTCCTGGATGTCCAAAGGCACTAGAAAACCATCGAGAAAAACCCTAATTCCTAGAATCCCGCAAGAGGCCACCAAATGGGAAATCATCGAAAAGGCGATCAAATGCTATCAAAATCCATGGGTAGGAGCATCTCGACATGCTCGACAAGTCTATGTGACCCGCATGACCAAAAAGTGACCCGAAGCGGCACTAAACTTCAGAAACCGCATTAGACACACAAAGCGTCAAATTGCTCTCGCTGCCAAACCGCATGCCTGTTTGCCACCAAACTTCACGAGCGGCTTTCCTAGACCATCAAAAACCAAGTACTATGGTGGTAGACCACCATTAATCATCGAAGACATGTAAACGCAACCATGGGTGCTTCTAGAGCGACAAATTGCCAAATGAAGCTCCGGTGAAGCCAAAGTGGACAAAAACCATACGGCAAGGATCCCCAGGGGATCGGGAAGCTATGGAGACCAACATCAAGAAATTTCATCGCCAAAAAGCACTCCAAAAGTCAGAAAATGGCTTGGAGACTCTGAAGTCCACACAGGGAGTTATTCTCTATCCATTTGACTTTTTTGTTGAAATTAGGCTTAAAAGGGACTCAAGGGGACTAAGGGCAGGCACTAGGGGCACAATCCATGAAAAAATCATCAGGAGACATCCTACGCGTAGGATGTCTCAAGGGAATTTCTAGGCACAGATCCCAACATTTTTCATCATACACATTTTCTGAATGACCTTTACATGCTATCCACCAAGTCTCATCACATTTGGACCTAAATTGACCTCATATGCATGAAAACGCAAAGTTAGGACATAGAGGCAATAATGGGCCATAGACCTACCAATCCTTGTCCAAATCACATGAAACTTGCACAACACATTCACCAACACATCACCAACCAATCTGTGTGGTCAAAAGCAAAAATTGGTGAAGTAGTCATCCTACGCGTAGGATGTATATTTGACTTTTTGGGCCTGCAGAGGATGTTCGTTCATTACAGATCCAATCACCTCATCATCAAGAGCTCATATATCAATTTTGAAACCATTCTAATCATTGTTGACCCCCAACACCTTCAAGATACACTTTTTGAGCCCAAAAACACTACACAGGCTCTTACAAGCATCAATCCTTGTCCAAATCCAAATCCAAGAGCATATCCATGTTCCATAGGCCAACGACTACCCACAAAACAAATCTCATGTCATTTTGATGAAAAAGACATCCTACGCGTAGGATGTCTCTAACATAATTTGGACCTTCTGTGCAAAGAGTGACATCATGGGAGCCAATACCATGATGCAAAGAGCCCATATACCAATTTTCAACCCAGTTGGATATTAATTGCTACTTGTTATGGACTTTCTACCCAATTGGTGACCTAAAGCCTGAAACAGCCAAAAAATCCACTTTTTGATGCCCAAATCCATATCCAAGCATATAGCCATGTTCCATAAGCCATGCACTACCAGCATGTCAAGTATCAACCAATTCTGATGAAAAAGACATCCTACGCATAGGATGTCTAAATGGAAAATTTTGGCCAGATTTGCACTGTGAGCACATGCACAGCTTCACAAGTTCCTTTTAAGCTTTATTTTCAATTTTCAAGTCATTTGGGTAGTTAAAACTCAGTTTCTCAGCTAATATGGAAAAAACGCTAACTTCGGACTACTGAGTGCAACAGGATCTATGGAGGCCGCGAAGTCACCGGCCAAGAAGAAAAGAATGACCATCAAGGATTACCTAGAAGAAGTGGAACCCTTCGTCATACCAGAAGGAACATTAAAGCCCACCAGCACATGGATCCAAGAAGATCTGTTAGAGTCCAACGACCTAAAGATCTACCAAGGAGTATTTAAAGACACTGAAGGCAATGTGATCGAGCTACCAATGCTATCACGAGAACTCAATGAGTTCGTAAGCAGCAAGATGGCCGGGTACTTGAAGAAGATTGATCTCCACAACTACTTTGAAGCTGTACCGGCAGGGGTGGATATAAAGAGAGTCTGGGAGTTTGTGACAACCATCAAAGAAGATGGAGTGGCCAAAGTAACAGATCTACAAGGCAGGCCAGAAATAGAAATAATCATCATTGAGCAGGTTGTAGCAGATGCACTAGACCTCTCCAACAAGGGGGATAGTGTAACTAAAAGAAGGGATGAGGTTAAGGTGTCCAATGAGAAGAAAGGAAACTACACCTTTGAAGATATTGCCAACCCAAAAGTGGCAATCATGAGCCAGTTGTAAAACCAATACTTCCACATGTGTATGAAGAGGCCACAAAAGTACAGAATGCCGCCAGGTGCAATTGCCACGACATTCACTTGGGCAATGACGAAAGGCAGCCCAAAGATAATCAATTATGCATCATATATACATGACAACCTAGTGAAGATGGGTAACAAGAATCCAACATATATTGTGCCAGGAGAACTAATCACTAAGGTGATTTATGGGGCACTGCACGCAAAAGGAAGATTGCATGACCCCCTGTCTCAGAACGACTGGCTGAGGCTAAAAGAAAACAAAGAAGACGAGCCCCAAAGAGCACCAAGGGTTGCCGCAAGACTGAAAGACGGCTAGAGCCGGTCCTAGAAGAGCAGCCTGAGCAAAATAAGGGGAAGAAAGAGTTTCTCCAAGTGCGGTGTGAAAGAAACAAAGTCACAAAAAGCGGCAAGATTAGAGAGGCTAATGGAGAGCTGCAGAGCAGAGAGAGCCCTTAAAGGTGATTTAAGTGAACTCTGGAAGCCTTCTCTAGAAGCTATGTTGGGATCATCCCGAAGAGTGCAAAGGGACAAATTCGAGGATTATATCAAGAATTTTGAGATTCTTGATGCCGCATCAGAGAATATACCGCATGTACCTTCAGAGAGGAGGAAGTGGAGCAAATACGGCAGAAACTGCTAGATGAGCAAGAGAGCCAAGAGAGAGAAAGAAAAACAAAGGCAGACAGAGATCTAAAGAAAAAGCCTACATCTCTACTGGCCAGCCCATATCCCTCACCACCCCTCTACAAGAAGATAAAGAGGCTGAAGACAAACCAGAAGAACGGGAAGAGGCCAAGCAAGAGCAAAGCCAGGAGTCAAAGCCAAAGGAAGAGACTAAGCCTCGAAATGAGCAACAAGAGTCGGATGATTCATATCACACATTTTTGGACCTTCTAGCTACAGGATACAAAAAAGAAGAAGCTGTTACAGTCGCATTTGATTTGGCCAGCACAGGGCCTAAGGAAAAAATGCAAGGCATCAGGCTCGTGGAACTAAAAGAAATGGCCACAGATACAGTGGATCTGCACCCACCTTCCAATGATTGGGATGTGGTGATGACGAAGCTAACCGGGTTGAGAGCGCAGTCCATGGCTTTAGAAAGCAAGATGGTAGCTCTCAAGGCCACTGAAATAAAGATAAAGATGGAGGTAGATTCTCTGCAAGGACAAAGACAAAGGTAGAAAGAGAGAGAAGCTGAGCTACATGCCAGCCTAGTAAGGGTATTGCAAAGATGCCAGGCAATGGAGGAAGAAAATCAGGCAACAGCACAAAGAATGCAAGGAGTTGAAGAGGAATGTCAGCAGCTCAGCAAATCACTGATAGATGCCGAGAGGGAAAGAGTTAACCTGACCCTACAGCTGGCTGAGGAGTCTAAAGAAGTTGAATCCATGAGAAACGCCAAAAAAAAGGCGGAGATAGATCAAGAAGCCAGCCAGGATGAGGTCCTTGAGCTCAAGGACCAGATCAATGTGAAAGATCAGACCATCCAGAGTCAGAGCTACTAGCTCGACTCACATCACTACGGAAAGTCAACTCTATGAAGAACAGATGCAAGAACTTCAGAAGGAGCTGACTCTAGAGAAAAAGCAAAGATTGATGATGGCAGAAGGGTCTATTGTCATGCAAACAAGAATGGAAGAAGACCAAAAAGCCCTGCAAGAGGAAGTAGAAAGTATAAAAAGAAAGCTCGAGGAGGCGGAAAGGATAAACGCTGAATTAAATGACCTCCTCCTCAATATGGACGAAGAAGCTGAATCAAGAAAACAGAAACTCCTAAAGTAGATTGAGGAGCTGAGAGCGGACAGTAAGTAGGAGAGAAAGAGGGCACAGGGCCAGCAGCCAATGACGGCATGATTTAGAAAAATGTGTCAGATCGGTGGACATGCCTATGCAAGAGGAAATCCTAGAAGGATCCTCTCATGAGCCACAGGATCTAACACAAGAAGAGGAAGAAAAGTTGCGTAAGCAATAGAGGTGAGATCAGAGAGGCAACAAAGGAAGCCTTGGAGTGGGAGAGAGGGTTTCAAGTCCATGACCATCCAGAAGATCGATGCCATCAACCTCAGGCGCGAATGGCTTCAACTCTCTCTCCCATATCCATTTTTGATGAAATATGAAGCAGCCACCATCAATAAGCGGATAAGAGAAGAGCCGACCGTACCACTCTACAACGCAGATACCTCCCAACCAGAAGGGGTCAGGCTAATTGTTGACTCTCAGCCAAAATGGAGTAAGGCCTGTCTCACAAAGTACCCACAATACCTAATCCACTTGGTAGAGGCACTGAAAAACATCAGAGACAACCTCAGCTTTTGTCCTCTACCAAGGATCAGGACGTGGAAAGCCCAGGAGATCTTGAAAAGCAGCCAACCCACTTGGCTGAATTACCCTAAGCTGTCGGGCTTGAAGGCAGGTGAGAGAATAAGTGTCCAATACATGGTGAAAACCCTAACGGGCGCCATCAAATTGTTCACTGGCTCACCTAACCTTACGTGCATCATGATGAAGAAATTCTGTAAAATTCTCTTAGGAGTATTTGAGACATTCAAGCCAGGCCAGGTGACAGACAGTATCTTCTTCTTCCAAGATACTTATAGATGCGCTTATGATCTGTCTAATCAGCCTTCCAAGGAGGTGATACATACAGTGTATCAAAGGATAATGTTTCTACCATCCTATCACCTCCAGGACTTTGAAGAAGCGTTCTACACAGGCTTCTTCACCATAAACACTAATATTTTCCGCCCAACAATGATGAACCTGCATGCAAGATACGAGTCACTGATCAGGATGCATGAAACCATACGATGAAGAAGCGGATCAGCGGCCATGTCGGGGATGACATGAGCAAGGAGGGAGGGAGTGTTAGAAGCTGGACACACCCCACGAAGACTAACTACTCGGAGGATTATCATTTTTTTTGTAATTATTCATTTATTGAGGAAACCTGATTTTTCACCTTGTAAATATTGGGACATACAGAAGTTTCCAGATTGTATCCCAGTTTTGATAGATAGATGGAGTAGTTGGTTGATTTTGGAACTTTAGGGTTTGAGAATTGTAAGGTATATATACCACTTTTTGACCTTAATGAAAAACCTTTTGTCATTTTTAAAAAAAGTTTTGAAGTCTGTGAGTAAGCATATTGTGTACGAGAGAGAGTGTGAGCTTCATCTTGACGCTACGTGTGCACCGGTGGTCGGAATCGAGTGCGGAGAAGTGCAGCGTGTTGCCCCCGAGGAGAGCTACGTGCCGATACCTACATTGTGCGCGTACGGTCCGGTTTTGCGAGCTCCTTCTACGAGCTTCATCTGGTGATTGGGTGATCATACGTTGTCCAATTTTGCATTACAACATATCCACGCGTTCACATTGAGTAGAATTACACATTAGAAACTTTAGATTTCGAAAAAGAAGACCTACAAATTTTGGCTAGACATCCTACGCGATTTTGCACCGCGTGTTTTGGGTTGGCGTTTTGGTTCATAGACCTTAGGGAGAGCGACCTATTTGTATTAGTAGGGTCTCCTTCAAGTTCTATGGTGTTTCGAGATTGTTTGATGGGTGTTAGGCTCTAGAAAGCGATGTAGGAGGTTTCCTCTTATGCACTCTTGAAGGCTGTGACTTAGACAATTGGTAGAGACCTCTGTATGAATTAGTTAGGAGTCGGTTGAGTGTAGGTTGACACCTTATGCTTGCTTCCGCGCACCTACGGGTCGAGCTTCGTCCTTAGCTGACATTATATGTTAGGTGAGTTATCATTGTGCTGACGTCCGTCGTGGCGTATCCGTCCAACAAAGATTTACGGAGGACAAGGCGGGCAATCGAGCGTTTGCCCTCATCAACAACGGCTCTAAGGCGGCTCTCAAAGCGGATGCCGATGCCGCGCTTCTCATGTACTGTTACCGTTACCTACATCACTCACACCTAATCATATCATCCTGAATATATCATCATGCATGAAATGAAACTGGACCTTCCATTACGAGCCTAGCTTATAGGTTTATATGATCTCAATTTAGTATCAGGCATGAGAAGTAATATTGATTGTGTAGGTGTCTCTCTTCACTGAGTACGATCGCTCTAAAGACACCACCATGACAACCGCGTGGACACTACGCACAATTTCCTCCTCGTGAGAGTATATGGAAATTTTCGGCATCAAAATCTGACTCGTATGACCCGTTTTAGCCTAAAACCAATTTTTCATAACATTGTCCGGGGAGGCACGGGGGCCCGGGAGTGTGTGGGAACAGGTTCCAAGCCACTCCATACCAGCTTTAGCAGCTAGGGAGCACCCTCTTGCCTTGTGGGAGTCTTTGGGAAGTTTCCAAGCTTGCAACTAAGTGTGAGAACCAGTTAACTAAACCAACTGGACACTTGGTGGGCAGGCAACTAGACTTGCCATGCAAGGACTGAGTGCCCACTCAGATGCTTATAGCAGCAAAAATCGATTTTCAGCTTGAGGAGGCCTATTTAAAGGCATGCACACACACACACACACACACACACAAATGCTCACACACACACCCAGTACACACACACACACACACACCTACACACACCTTGGGGAGGTGCTGCCGTTACACACACAGTTTTTGAAGGAGAAGCAAGGAGGGAGGTGCTGCGAAATTCTCATCTTGAGGATTCATTGGATCAGAAAAATCAGAGGATTCTCAGCCCCTAATCACAGTAATCATGGTTTAATTACTGCTCTTCTTAATTCTCATCTTTATTCTCCAAATTCCTTAGCTACTATGCTTAATCCTGGCTATAATTCCCTATAGCTGCTCTCTAAATCTCCATAGCTATACTCCATTGCATAATCATCATTCAATTAGCTAAATTATGTAGCCATTCATCATCCTTAACCAAGGATTAATTCATGATTAGGAAAGATTCTCTCTCTAGGCAGCATAGTTAATAAATTTATCAGTCAGTAATAGTGTAGATTTGATGAAATTCATTCGTTTACCACTCAATAGTGTTGTAATTAAATTAGACTCAATCTTCTCCCACATTAAAATGTGATTAAGGCTGAAAATTAATCCGTCATTAGTCCATTAAGAAGAGAATCTTTATGTCACACATACCTGCGACAATTCTGCATCTTCATATTGTTCTAGGAAAATAATTGAGCTTGCTTACTTCATATCTTTCGTGAATCAATTAGTAAAATTTTTGAATTTCTTAATCATCTAAACAAAGTAATTAACCTTAGAGCCATTTCCCATAGGGTAAGTAAGGAATTACCCATAAAAATGCTAGGTCTCGAAGGAAAAATCTAATCTCTTCCCCTAAGGAGGATTCTTTAATAATTCTAATCTTCCATTTAGTTGTTATGATGCTCTCGGACTTTAGCTCTTTTCTTCAAGTTTATCAGTAAAATAGTGATTAAAATGGCCCCGGTTAATATAACTCGCTTCGGTGGTGCCCACAACCACGAGGCGAGAACGAGCAATACAAATGGAAAAGAAAAAGCTCCCATGGTCGAACAAGCAGCGGCCATCTCATGAGCCAATGATGAAGAAATGGAAGAGGTAGATCACAGTTTTATTCAAGTTGTTTAATTTAACATTGCATACGTTTACCTAGGAATGAACATATCCCCAAACATGTTGGAGAATCCGACGGAAACCTCGGCAATTGCATTCATTTATATATTAAAGTCTAAAGTAGGAAAGAAATGATTGACGGATATACTGCTTGCAATAGGAAAGAATGTCTGCTAGGAAACTTTAGCTCGGCATGTTCATTCTATTTCCAATGTTGAATTAGTCATGAACCCCCTCCTGATCACAGGGGTAGAGTTCCTGGTTAAGAGCTCTTGAATCCACGAGTGTTGGTTAAGCGGTGGATACCCACGACTGCTGATTAAGCGGTGGGAACCCACGTCTGCTGGTTAAGCGGTGGGAACCCACGTCTGCTGGTTAAGCGGTGGGAATGTCCATGTCGTGCTTTCTATGCGGTGGACATACCTAGTTGTATGGGCAGGTAGGCAACAACGGGAGGAGTAAACTCTCGCTGGAGGGGGGGATGTTGTACCTCCAGAACATTGGAATTTTAATGAATAAGTTTGAGTAGAATTTTTTACTAGAATAATGTCTTGGTGTTGTTTGCAATACTGGTTGAAGGGCTGTCTTAACGAACAATGTGCTTCGGAATAAAACAAGGAATGTTTATGTTAAACAACCCTTATATATAGTAATTAGGTCACACAAGGAAGTGTGAGTGTGGGGGTGGAAAGTGGGGCTTGGCTCAGGTTGCCAATGCCTACGAGATGGGTGGTCCCGATTGGTCGGGAACTCTCTGTCCCCATAGTGCCTAATTCGATATTAGTAATACTCATTGCCCCTAGAGCGGTGAAATCTCGAGAGTACGTGCCTCTGAAACATGGGGAAAAAGGCACTCGAGGTTTCTCTCCTCTTGTAAGGTGAGTCTTAGGATCGCTAGATAGCTTAAGTACGCTTCCCCTACGAGGTGGAGCTAGATCTCATTGCTAGTAGGCTCGAGCTCGACTCACTTTGTGATGAGAGATCGTCCGCTAGCTGAACCCTAAACCACTTTGTTTGCTTCCACAATAGATCTAGTGGCCACCAGGTTCACCATCAAATCCGCTGTTTGATATGGCGGATTGGGGAACCTCACACCTAGTATCAGAGCTATAGGTTTACGAACGTGAAAATGATGTTGTTTGAAATTTTAAAAAATAAGGGATAGTAGGATAGATCGTACTCAAAGCTTGAGCATGATGTTTCCTAAAATATTGACATTTGATTTGTCTCGTGGATTGTCTAATGAGTAATGCTAAAGAGTTTTACTCGTTGAGCTTGTTGGGATTCAGTGGGTTTCACATTATGTTTTTTGAGAAGTCGTTGGTGCGACTAGTGCTGCGGGCAGGTAGCATGTTGATGCACATAAAGTTATAAGTATGGATTAAAGCTCTCGAGTAAAGTTTTTATCATTATTTATCGGACAGATTGGATGTATTCAATGGAATTTAAATTGATGGTGGAATGGTTAAATCCTTTGTGATAGCTGTACAGATTAAGTAGGCTGGTTAAGCCCAAAAGTTAAATTTTTCTTGAGTATGAAAAAGCCTAGGTTCATTTGAGAACAATGCTATAGTAATGAGGTTTATACCATTGGATAGGTACCGTCTATTGGGCTATATACCGCCGTTCAAGAGAAAAAGCTTCTCCTTAAGCAAGCTCAGCCTCCAACCTTTAAAGGCGAAGGGGAAAATGTGGGAAGAGATGCAGAAGTATGGATGGAGCCTATGGATGACTATTTCGAAGCTGCGAGAACTCAACCCGAGAACCAAACCATGCTTGAAATGTTCCGCTTGTCTGGTGATGCCAAGATCTGGTGGAAACAACATTGCAGGGACTTGGATATCAAGGGATCTTCCCAGTCATGGGAAGACATCAACGCTGCTGTGATGGAGCGTTACTTACCACCCGCCTATAAAACCTTGAAGATGAATGAGTTCTTTTCCCTTCGGCGGCTGACTTCATCTGTCGAAGAATATTATTCAAAGTTTGTCACTCTTCGGAGATATGCTCTCTAAGATAACATTGGAACAACAGGTAGCACGGTTCTGCCAAGGACTCATCGACCCCCTGAACAACCGACTAGAAGATCTTAGGCCAGCAACTCTGCAAGATGCCTTGCTTAGGGCCAAACTGTTAGCTAAAGAGATTCAGAGGATTACCCAAGATAGTCAATACTATTTGTCAAAGAGGGCCAGGACAGACAACTGGAGTAAGAGTCCAATCAACCCTGCATATGACCATCGTCCGGTAGTAGCTACTACGGCAGCTACCGAGTTTCCAATATAAGATGCTTTGAGTGCCAGGAGTATGGACATTACAGAAGCCGATGCCCAAAAAGGATTTTCCAAACATCCGGTATTAATAATGTACCTCCAAACGTTGTGAGCGGGATGAAAACACACACAGCGTCTCTATAACGACCCGACACACACTCTTGGAAGGATATACACACACACTATGGGGCACCACTCGGCTTACACAACACACCTGGCCGAGACAGGGAACACACCTCTGGAGTGAGAGGAGAGAGACTATCCACTTGCCCACTCCACACAGACACACACACACACACACACCCAAAAAACTCAGCTCAAACGAGGAGAATTTCTGATGTTTAGATATAATTGAGCTTGGGCCAACACCAATGGGGCAAATAGCTCACACAATATGGGTAAAAGAAGCCAGATACAATCACAAACTGGAGCAGAAACTTCGCTCATAGGAGAAACTTACACAGAAAAATAACAGGAAAAGAGTGAGGAATTTGGCAAAATGGACAGCGCCATCGCGTTCGGAACGGCCAAAAACCCCAGTCTACAATGTCAAAGTTCTCAAATCCGACCTTGGATGAGCAGTTTACGGCCAAAACAGGCTCCAAAATGAGCAAAAACACACCTACGGCTGTTCCTCCTCTCTTCTCCACGTTTTTTCTGGTCTTTTCTCCATTTTTTCAGTTCCCACACTTAGATTTATTACTTGGGCACCCTTGGTCTTTTAGATGACCTCAAAAGGACCCCGAACTGGCCAAAAACTGACCTCGCAGTGCATAGTTGTCACCTTTTTGTATCATTCGCACACTTGGCACTCAGCTTTTTTCCAATAATGCATCTTGCCACCACGTGAAGTGGCCCCAAAAAAAGGTCCTCATGATGACCTTTCTGCATAATTCTCACAAGCAAACACCCACGTTGTGTCCGTCCTCATCCGCGTGCAAATATTGACCTCGTTCGCCCTCCTAACGCCACTAGATGCCATCTGACGCACCTGCTTACCTCATGTCGTCGGCCCGCGGATAGCTTCCTCGAGAAGTTTTACTCGCTACCAACTCCTCATTATTGTAGAAAAAACATACTGGTACTGGTGATAGTGAAAATCGATGCACTATGTACATGGTGTCCTACCTGTACACATGTGGGCCCCACGTAACCACCTGACTCTGGAAAATGGGCAATACTTTATTTGATGCACCATGCATGGATATGTACATATGTGCAATCCCTTGCTCCAAAAAACTTCTGACATAATTTGTCCATCCCCTAGCCTGCTAGATCATTCATGATCAGCAGCAGCAAAGAGCGATATGAGACTCGCCGCATCACATGTCTCCTGATCGAGCCAAACTTTCCCGGCCATGATAAAGAGGTAAATTGGTCCTCAATACGAATAGTTCCCCAATCATGCCTTGAGCTGCTTCATGTGCCTCTCCATTTAGAGCACGTTCAATGTGTCTGATGCTCCATGCTTCAAACTTTTTTAACAGGCCTATAATTCTAAAGCACATTTCCTTCAATGAGGTGTTCTTGCTCTTCCACACACCCAGCACTTGCTTCAACACTAACAAGGCATCACCTTTTATGCTCAACCTTCGAACCCCATGCTTCAAACAAATGTGTAATCCGGCTTCCAATGTAGCATATTCAGCCTCATTGTTACTATGCGCATCCAATTTGAACCCTCTCTTGCATACTAGCTTCCCCTCTGGATCATAAAGTGCTATACCCCCTGAAGCTGCATCGTGGCTCTTTCTGTATGAACCATCAAAGAACAACACATGTGCATTGCTGATCTGTGGCACTTCTTCAACTACCTTTCTCACCACCTCTTCCTTAACAATAAGGGGATTCTCCTTATAGGTCAACAAATCAGCTAGGGTAGCCCTTGTACTATCTTCCACTAGAAAAGAGAACTCAAACTCTTGCAGCTCAATTACCCATTTCTTCACCACATTTGACATGTTAATACCATTAATTAACTGTGGCAAAAAGGCATAACTCGTCAAGAAAACAAAAGGCCGTGGTAGCAAGTAATGACGAAATTGTCGACAAGCAAATATTACACTGGCCATCACTAGCTCTACTTCCGATAACTTTCTCTCCGCTACCAGCTTCACTCGGCTTGCACAATAAACTGGCCTCATATAATGGCTGCCCTTCCCCTTTTGCAATAGCATGCCTCCAATGGCATCATCCCCTACTGATGGATTTACATTAAAAACTTTCTCCCAATCAGGAGCCTGCATGGCTGACAACCCCCCTAACACCTCTTTCACCTCTTGAAACACTTCTTCACACTTGTCATCCCATTGCAATGGATCATGCTTTGCCACTTTCTGTAATGGATAAAGAAGCTGCGAAGACAATGGAATAAACCATGCCATGTACTTCACTTTGTGTGTAAAGGTTGCCAATTGCTTCGTACTCGTAGGTGATGGAAGAAGAATAATAGACTTAACCTTGTTTGGATCAGCCTCAATGCCATTTTCAGACACCATGTGGCCCAATAACTTCACCCTTGGCTATGCTAGATGACATTTCTTTGGATTTAGTTGTCCTCCACATTCATCACATCGAGCCAATACCATCTGCAGCTTCTCATGGTGTTCAGCCCTACTACTATAAACACAGAAGTCATCCATAAAAGCTTTAACACAACTACCAATGAACGGTTCCAACACCCAATTTGCTCTCTCTTGATAGAAGGAAGGTCCATTTGACAACCCAAATGGCAATACTGTGTAGCAATAGCAGCCCCATGGCATAATAAAAGTTGTCTTTGTGCGGTCTTTAAGAGCAATCTTCAATTGAAAATAGCCTGAAAAAC